>NC_065922.1:49142771-49888512 GCF_024586455.1 Bactrocera neohumeralis | reverse complement strand
GCATCGAGATCCTAAAACTGCTTAGCTACAGAAACAAAAATTTCAACAGTTAAGATTTAAAATACATACATACGTTATAAACAATTGTTACGATTTTATTTATTGAGAGAAAGCAATATAGTCTTTGTAATTTCGAAAAGTGAATCAGATAAATCAAATGTGCAGGAACGAGAATTAGAATCATCACACATGCGACGTTATGATTAGTTAAATTCAAAACTTGATCTCCCAAATTTTAACAGTAAGGGTCTAAGCTCCCTCGAAAGTGAACGGAGATATTAAATTTAACTTTTAACGGAAGAAAATAACTGTTGACAGTTCCATTCAGGATTTTTGCTAAGGATATAACACCAATCATTTCTCTACGACTCAAAAATGTAGGTAAATTTATAAATTTTAAAAGACTAGTGTATAGAGGAAGACTTAACTTAGAATTCCACGAAAAGTGAAAATTGTTTTTGCACCGACCCTACATAACTTGTCAGAATGAATTTGGTAACTAAGGTTACATACAACAGTGCCAATATAGGTCTAACCAAAGTTGTAAAAAGTGTTTTGGTAACATACGGATCTCTAAATTCTTCAGCCCAACGTTTAAAAAAATTGAGAATACCTTTTACTTTCAAGACTATGGTATCAATATGAAGACCAAAATTAAACTTAGGTTCCATAGTAACTCCCAAATCAACAAAGTTAAAAACTTGTTCCAGTAAATAGTCTTATATTACATAAGGAGAGGGGAATCCAGATCTACGATAAAAGTACATTGTCTTACATTTTTTGAGATTTAATGGCAAATAATTTCTATCACAACAAGCACCCAAATTGTTTAAGTCACCTTTCATCAATTGAAGTATGTGGTGTAAAAAGCTTTACGTCGTCGGCATATAATAAAATATTTGAGAGTCTATGATAGATATTTACTAACGATATCTCTGTTAGTAAATAATAAATACAATATCGGGCCAGGTTGACTACCTTGTGGAACGCCTGAAGAAACATTAATTGAATCTGAAAGAATATCCTCAAATATAACTCGTTGTGTTCCAAAAATATGATAGAGGTATCATATCTGGGCCGTAATTAAAAGATTGATTGAAAGATGAGGAATGCACCGAGACCTTTGGTTTATTGTGCCCTCTCCTAACTCACATAGACTCACCTAGCCCCAGCGCATTGATAAAGTTCAATAGACTTCCGGGTGCTAATGAGGCTATGCGATCCCTATCCGGAAACATGGATCCAAGGGTCTTAGTCCTGCGTCTACAGACTGCTGTGCAGTCTATCAGCAGGTGTTCCGGTGTTTCAGGCTCCAAATCGCAGAACCGGCAGTTAGCGCAAGAGGATAGGCCCATGTTGTACAGATGCCTATTCAGCTTGCAGTGGCCGATATACAAGTACCATGCGACCAGTAGCCGGAGTTTGTTCCTGGGGAGGCTTACTACAACTTTAAACCTACTCAAGTTGTATCCTCCAATTAGCAACTTGGCATGTCTCATACCACGTGTTTGCAGCCAATGCTCTTCCCTGCCCACTCCTTCTTCCTTGCGGAGTAGCTCCTTTGTGGTATGGGGACCTACCCCAATAAAAGGTTCGGGTACCACCATCTTGGTGGAGGCTGCGGAGCGGGCTAGCTCTGTAACCAGGCACCCAAATTAGGTATGCCTGGTTACGTTCTGCAAGGCTGTTCAGCCTTTCCCTGCACTCCTGCACTAATAGCGATTTGATTTCGTAAGAGGAGATCGCTTTTAGCGCCGGAATGGCTATTCGCTCATTGCGATAGTTGCGATGGAGGTTTATTTCTATACACCGACTTATGGCAAAAACTTCTGCCTGGAAAATGCTTGCGAACTCTCCCATGGGTATGGAGAGTTTAGTGCATACGCCCGCGATCCCTGCACCGATTCCCTCCAACATTTTCTAGCCATCGGTGTACCACCTCAACGTGCTATTCCTCAACATCAGCTCGAGATTGGAGTCATTCCACTCGTCTTTGCTGCCGAAGGTGACCTTAAACTTTTTCTTGAAGTTAACTGTTTTGGTAGTGCTGTCCTTCGAGAGGAGGGCTGATGGTATATCGCCACTTATCTTTTCCATCCTCTAGAACGAGATTACCCTGCCTTTGCCCCACCCCTCTGCCGTTATTTGCAGAATTGTGTGCTTGGATACCTGACTAATAACCAATTTAATCGGAGTAAGTTCGAGCAGAAACTCCAGTGCTGCCGTTGGACAAGTGCGCATTGCGCCCGTCATGCAGACATAGGCTAGCCGCTGCAACTTCGACAGTTTGGTCTTTACCAAAGTCTGCTACGCTATTGAGGTCCAGGCCACCGCTCCGTACGTGATTATTAGTCGCACTATCATGGTGTACAACCACCAAACGATCCTTGGCTTAACGCCCCAGGACTTTCCCGCCAGCCGATTGCATACCATTAAAGCTTTTGTTGCTTTGACGGGATTGATATTAAATTCAACCTCCCTACACCACCTCTTCGCCAGGTTTAGACTTTTTTCTATTAGGTCACAGAGAGTATATTCGTATTTACCTTTTGCTATAATTACAATGTCGTCCGCATACCCTTGGCAGCGGATCCCATTGTTCGTTAACAGTACTAACAGGCCGTCTACGACCAGACTCCATAGGAGGGGTGATAACACACCTCCCTGTGGGCAGCCTCTTGTTGTGCCGAGACAAATCCTTTTATCACCTACTGTGGTGTCAGCAACTCTGATGCGCAGTACGGCTACAATCCATCTACGCAACGGTGCTGCCACATTCCTTTTCTCCAGTGCCTTGGCTACACTCTTATGAGACGTGTTATCAAAGGCACTTTCGATGTCCAAGAACGCGCAAAGCATCACCTCCCCATGCTCCAGTGAACTCTCTATCTCAAAGGTTATCTGGTACAGAGCAGTACTGGTAGATCTGTAGGCATGCTGAGCCGCATGCAGGGGTGCTCTCTTCAGCGCTGTCGTCCTTATTTCATGGTCCACGATCTTCTCCAAGGTTTTTAGTAGGAAAGACGTTAGACTGATTGGCCTGAAAGATCTCGCCAATGAGTAGTCTTTCCTACCTACCTTGGGTATCACCTTCGATGTCCTCCATACTTCGGGGATGTACGCCATTGCGAGGCTTTCTCTCAGCAGCTGAACCAGGTTAGGCAGTAAAACCTGATATAACAGCGCTGGAAAGGTGCCATCCACTCCCGGAAACTTGAATCTCTCAAACGAGGCCATTGCCCACCTGATCGAGTCCGCCGTAAATAGCTGTTTCTCCCATCCTCGCGGGATGGCCTGTGTTCGATCACGGGTTGACATTGGTCTTCCCGAACTGTCCCGTCGCTCTATCCTCTGCGCTGGTCGTAAATGTCCCATCACCTCGTTTAATTGCTACTACTGCGTCATTTGTGCCTCTGGCCAGAGCTTTATGCAGCCGGGCCTCCTCTTGTGTAGAGGTAACATTCTCGCAGAATCTTCTAAAGCTTGCCTGCTTTGCAGACCTAATCTCCTTACTGTATAAGGTGAGATAGCTCCTGTATTCTTCCCAGACCCCCGTACGTTTCGCCTTTTTGAATAGGCTACGTACTTTTTTTTTTGACCTCTACCTTTAGCGTGAACCTTGAAATCTTGTAGTCTGACAAGGAGGGCTCCGTCGAGACTCTCCATTGCGAGACCAATCCGTTTGCAGGCTCATTGCTCAAGGTGATGTCCAACACCTCCCTCCTGCTTATAGTTATGAATGTGGGTTCACACCCTACATTCTCTATCGCTAAGTTACTTCCTACTATGTATTCTAAACGAGACTCACCCCTTAAGTTGCAGTTAGTACTGCCCCATTCCACATGGTGGGCGTTTGCGTCGCACCCAATGATGGGTTTAACTTATAAAAATTAAGTAAGTAAGTCTTCTTCAGAAACAATACATTTAACTTCAAATGAGTTAGTATCAAGATTTTATCTCCGGGAATACATTCGGAATTTTAACTACTTCTTCCTCAGTCGGATTTCTAAGTTACGGCAAAATTCATAATACGAAAGCTAGGGGTGGCCAGAATGAGCTATCTAAAATATCTTTAAATGTTTCCGGAGAAACTTCTATTTTTAAAGATGATTTACTCCTGTCGTAATTGAAGTTAAACTTACCAATATAGATATAATCAATTTTTAAATGCGACAAAATATAATTTGATTTTATGTCCTGAATCAAGGAATGTTAGGCAAATCTAGATATATAATAAATATAGATTTTTTTGGGTAATTACCACCAAATTTTTAACAGATGCTCCAACATTTTTAGGGGACCGTTTTGTTCAGCGTGAAATCGTGTTAAAGTAAAGGATGTTAAAAAACTTTCTACCAAAATATAGTATATGTATGTATATCAACTCGTCGCTCATCAGACGAAATGG
This sequence comes from Bactrocera neohumeralis, assembly GCF_024586455.1. Taxonomy (NCBI): domain Eukaryota; kingdom Metazoa; phylum Arthropoda; class Insecta; order Diptera; family Tephritidae; genus Bactrocera; species Bactrocera neohumeralis. Next base: position 49,884,104 of record NC_065922.1, on the reverse strand, counting down.
CAAAAAAATATGTAGTCTTTAATATTCCTGCTAAAAGTTAAAAGAAAACAGGAAAACAGGTTAATTTTGGCTGCACCGAAGCACCCCTGACGGGTGCATTTTTTTTATAGAAAAAGCAGTATAAAGGGAACTTTATCTTGATTCCGATCGTTCAGTTTATATAGCAGCTATATGTTGTGGTGGACCGTTTTCGACGATCCAGAAGATGCATTTTTATATTATCCGAGTAGCAATAGCCCTACCAGAGACTGACGTCAAATACGTTCCTGAAGACTTGAGGACTTAACATATTGTAGAACTTGCATTTACTAATAATTTGGATTTTGGCAGATTATTGAGAGGTATTGCAATCGCAGAAACGTATACTTTGAAGGCCTCTTATCATGGCCGAACTAATAAAACGTTTGGAATAGCTTTGTCTAATGTAAACGCATATGTATGTAATGTTCGATATAAAGAATCTGCAAAAGATTTTAGTAAACAATGGCGAATATCCCATTAAATGGAGCGAAGGCTATACTAACTGAAGGAAAATTTTCAGGAATCCACTTCATACTCAGAGTCTATGGTATATGTAGCAGCTGCACTGTAACCGAATCTTATAACAAATTTATTTAAGAAGAACTTAAAACACATTTCTCTCGCTTTCTACACCTCACCACCACCACTAACTGTAAATGGCCAAAACATGTGTCGACAATGCAAATGACCATGGAACCAAATTCAGCATAGTTTAATGGTGTCTAACAAAAGCTCGGTGGCAGTAAAATTTTACCACATTTCCCAACACACACAGGCTCGTAGCGAAAGACACCGAATACACCGAAGGCCATATCGAATATGTGAGCACATACATATTCGCTAGCAAAAAGTGGACAATGGCCATTCAAATAAATGGGTGACAATGGGGAACATGATGAGCTGTAATGAGCGCATAAGCCCATAACGGTACATGAATGTTGGGCCTGGTATGTATTAGCAAAAGTTGAGAATTTGCATAGTGTTGAAATCCTTGAAAGCCGTAATGAAAAGCGCAATTGATGACTATGTCACACACACACGCAGACTCTTGCCAACAACCACACACACATGCAATGCATTAAAGCGATAGCCGGGCAGAGTAAATCGTGAGCAAGCAAGAGATACACACACACAAGCGCATATGTTCACATTCCTGTCCAGTATTGAGTGAAATTGGGCGCGCTGTGAAAAACCACATCAATGTACCGGTTTAACGGCCACCAAAAGCGTGTGGCATGCAATGCGATCCGAACTAACCGCAATGCCATCAGCCAACAGCAGCGGCGGCGTCAGCGTCAACCAACAACAAACAAAAACAAGCATAGCAACTTGCCTGACAACAAACGCGGCGCTGCGTATTCCGAAGCACACCAATCAGTGCCGGTTTCATTTTGAGCGCCTTGCCACATGTCAATCCTCTTACGAACTTGTGAAAAGTGAAAATTGCACTGTAAAAGTGAATGTGTGCACGCACACACGCTTACATATAGGTGTGACTATAGATAGTCGATATATATAGTCACTTACATATGTATATATATTTTTTAGCATCCCGTGACCCAACTCTTCATTTTATGGCAGCCTGTCAGCGCTGACAATTAATGAAAATGTTTGCTTTCAATCCCAACGCCGGTAATACGGAGGAACTTGCTGCAAGCTCACTCACACTGAGGTGAAAACATATTTGGTGCGGAAAGGAGGTCAGTTTATTGCCGGCAGTAAAGGTTATAATTGTAAACGAATAACCGAAGATGACGACATTTTACTGAACACTTTCAAAATGAGAAATTCGCTTGTAGGGTATATGTATATGTAAAAGGGCAAAATTCGATGTTCAGCCAAGGAATTTAAAAAATCCCCGCTGCAACTCGATTAATGTCACATTTAAAGTCGGATTTTTACTGCAGATAAGTGCCTTTTATTTCGTCTTTGCCTCAATGAGTTATGACAAGGATATACAAGGTGCTTTCCAAAGTAAACAGGACTTAAAAAAAAACAGAACAAATTTTTTTTTTGGCAAAATCAATTCATTTTATTCAAAATAGTCTCCTCCTGCTTCAATACAGCTGTTTGCACGATCCAAAAGCATGTCGAACGAGTGTTTTAGCTCGTTAGCCGCCAGTATGCCGGTGCAAGCCTTTTGAATGGCCTCTACGTCTGCATAACGCTTTCCATTCAAGGGCAAATGCATTTCTCGAAAAGGAAGAAGTCACACGGTGCCATATCAGGTGAATACGGGGAGTGGTTAATGGTTAAAAGTTAACATATAGATGGCGCCACCAGGAGGCGCTAGATACAAAAAGTCCTGTTTACTTTGGAAAGCACCTTGTAATAGGTTTTTTTCTATACTTAGTTTTGAATTCGGAGGCCTTTGCCCCTGGCGTTTTACACCTACCGCCAGGTACCTCATAAGCAATTGCGGTTTGGTCCCCCATTCACCTCTTTATGAAATATAGTAAACCTTCGCTGGATGACAACCACTTGCATTGTGATGACTTGCCAGCCAAAAGGCAGCTTGAGACCCGGATATAACAAGCAGCGACACCCATTACGATGAGTCTATTGAAATCGCGTCAAGCGCAGGCATCCTAAATGACTTCGTAATGGCACTCCATTTGGTATCGCAAAAGACTAATGATCTATGCGTGACTCATTTGCCTAGTAGACAAACCTAACCTAACAAATAAAAGTATTTCTTTAGGAAGTTCCAGTAGTATTTCAATTTTCAAACGCAGTCGTAATATTTCGAAGATCCACCAAAGAGCCGGATATGATTATTGTCAGTAAATGAAGGCTTCGGTGGATGTTAACACATTTGATCAAGCTTTGGCACCACAAAGTACGGTTTCAGTCAAATGTTAAGTCGAAACTGATTATAGTTGCTACAAGGAAAGTAGTAGCACCAAAAAGAAGAACGAACTGATTTCTTCCATTTTCAACAAGAAAATAAACTACATAGTTTGTTCAGAAAGTATTAGGACTGAGTCGATTCAAAAAAATTTATTGAACCAATCGTTGCAATTTTTTAAAAACATTGTAGGTGTCACGGAAGGCATTCTCCGGAATAGCCTTGAGAGCCGAGGTGCATGCTCTCAAAATGCTTGCTTTTCATCGGCGTTTTCAGGCAAAGAAACAAAAAATGTAAGGCGGCTTCAGAAGTGTTGGGACGCCGGCCTTGGTTGCGTAGCTATTCCTAAGAAAAGGGGTGTAAGCCGGAGCGTTGTCGTGGTTCAACTTCTAATCGGCTGCGTTGTCTGGTCGTACCCGATTGATCCTTCTTCAGGACTTCCACGTAAAACTTGGCGTTGACGGTTTGTCTAGGAGGAACAAATTCATGGTAGACGAGCAGACGCCGGCATGTGCCACTTGGAAGATTGCCTCTTTGTCTCAGGATAATACTCAAAGATCCAAGACTCGTCACCTGAGATTACGTTATTCAAAAATTAGGAGTCACTTTCACACATGTTCACACCGTCTTCCAGCACAGTCTTCATCAGCGACCTCTTCCCGCCGTTTCAAAAAGACCTGGTGCTACCGAAACACACCACTTCTTGCTTAAGCAACATCTGGGTAAGCCTGCTGTATCATAATAAACGTCTCTGTCGCAGATTTACCGAGTTACACACAGAATTTAACCGCGTACCTCTGCTCTAACGGACGCTGCATTCTCGGCTTGCACCACTCTCTGAAACTCATCGCGCGAAACGAATTTTCGAGAAAAAGGTTCTAGCTAGGTCGTATCGCCCCATTGAATGAAAACATTACAGCTCCAGGAGAATTCCACGCAGTACGCGCGTGGGAAGCTGAAAGAGGGAAAGACCTTCACTCCGTTGGAAAGACCAGGTGGTAAAGGACCTGGCTGCACTTGGAATCTTTTACAGGGGCCAAACAATAAGAAAGAAGAACGACTGGCGCGCTGTTCTAAACTCGGCTGGTGTCAACGCCAATAAGGAAGAAGATGAAGATATTCACCTATAATATGAGCCTCATTGGCAACTAAGCTCTAATGTAACTTTATCCATGACAAACATACTCTTTATACTAAGCAAGTGTAACTAGGAATTAAAATATTAATATCAATTATGACACATTCTTGATTCTATAGTTTGAATATTCCATTTATATTTCTTAGAGGACACAGTATGACACGTTATTTTCGTAAATACACATACATTCACTAATGTGCACTGATTAGCTGCAAATACACGAGTACCACATACCTGAATATTTATATGTGTGTATGGGTTAAAATGGAAGTTTGCTGCTAATTATGCTAATCTATGAATAATTTAAATCCAAGTACTCAGAGCCTATTGCTTATTATTATGTTCAGGCAAGGCTTACATACACATAGTACTGCATACATTTTCATATACTCTATGCACCCTGAGCACGAAATTGCTTTCTCAATTGATTTCGTATTGAGTTCCTTCCGAAGAGTATTATTATTAAACTGCTTCGTAGCCTGCACTGATTACTAAGCTTAACGCACTCACACCGACGGTTGTTTAGCAAGTGCATTATCGATTATATTTCAGCTAATATTGGCAAAAATTGTTGCCACCCGGGAGCTTTTGGTGCCGAACATGTTTAGAATTCGACACAATTATGAAGGTCTGCTAACAGGGTTACATTTTTAACAATAAGTCTTTTTCATATCCCTTTTATTTCTAAGAAGGGAGCTAATTTCACAAATCCACAAGTCCGAGGTAATCATAATTTTAGCACAGTTAGTACAATTTCACAAAACCCTGCATCATTGACAAACAGATACGAGAACAAAAGAGGTTTAAACCAGCAAGTGAACTTATGTAGGAACATTAGCCAAATGGACAGGAGTAGTTGAGACAACACCTCATACCATGATTCGTACCATACAATAACCTCGCCGAATTCCAGCCGAGAGGCCCAATTTCCCACCACTTTTTGCAACAATGAGACCGTATGTCAGCAAAACCGCACCGAATATTCAAAAGCATCAATTGTTTTCGTCTTATCTGCACAGACAAATGACTTCAGATAAATCCACAAAGATAGTCCAGCGGTGTTAAAGCTAACGAACTTAGAGTCTACGCCTTCAATAAATTGATTGTTTCGTTGACCGTATGCCATGAAGCGCCGTCTTCTTGGAATCAAAGGTCGTCCACATCAACATCCTTCAATTTAGGTACGAAAATCATTAATCGCGCTCCTTAGCGTTACTCATTCACTGTGGCATCAGTGCCGGCTTCTGACTATAGAGCAAACCAAACAGTTACTTTTTAAGGAATAACGGCGTTTCAACAATGGCTTGTAGATTATCGACAGCTTTTCTTGTGAAACTCAGATTCGATGGCCATCTCGCTTTTTCAGCGAACCTGCAAAGCGCTTGATAGTCTTTCGGCTTCAATTATTGGACGAGTTGAATTTTATAAGCCCGCATACCAAGATCATTCTACAAAATCTTCCATAAAGTGGATCAGCACACTTCCAATTGTTGCGCGCGGTGGTGGATGGACTCATTCAAGTCCTCTTCGGTCTTTCGACTTCAATTATTGGACGAGTTGAATTTTGAAAGCCTGCATACCAAGATCCTTCTACAAAATCTTCTATAAAGTGGATCAGCACACTTCCATTGTTGTGCGCGGTGGCGGATGAACTCATTCAAGTCTTTTTCGACACTGCTCACAACAGCAAAAGTATCTTTAGTGCGCACTTTACGACATCTCAGAGGATGCGCTTTATCCACAGAGTAAACGTGGTGCGAAACCAATTTATGATTTTTTGAACTACCGCCGCTGTCAAGAAAGGTTACACTGGAAATCTTTGTAGTGGATTTCTTGATTTGAAACTGTTAAGTCTTTATAAAGTATTAAACATCTTTTATATTTCTTTTTTCGACTGAATTTTCTTCATTTATTTTTTCCTTTCTTTGGAAATTTGTGGTAGATCTCATCAATTCTACACAGAAAATGAGTTTGGAATTTTCTTGGCTAACTTTAATGTGGCAACTCGTCAAGTTGCACTCGATAATTGCAACAGTTGATTGGTAGAAAATCTTTATGTAAGTATATATAAATGAATGTGTGTATGTATATGTAAGGAAAGCTGCTTAGAAGCCTAACTCATGGTGTTTATTTACCTTTCTCGAGCAAAGGAATGGGGGCGCCTATAGTTCGCCACTACCTTAGTATATAGTTATCTGCTTACGTAAGTATGTAGGCATGCGTATACCGAACGCTGCTTCGCTTCTTCGCTTTAACTTTCAATATTCAAATCGACTTGCTATTGCCATCGCCTGAACGTTTGCTTTTGTTTGAATTCTAATTACCGTTTTATTCATTAACGTCTACGCATATGAATAAGGAAGGCCTTGCCACATATACTTACACAATAATTGCGGCACGCACTAGTCACCTAACACATACCACACTCTTAAACAATGTCTTTGCGAGAGTATGTAGTTTAAAAGGATGATATCGATTTAGACAAAAACAACTTTCATAAGTATAGAAACCTCTGACCATTGAATTGGATACACTTTGATTTGTACTGTAACGGAAACTATAAATTTCGGTGCTTAGCAAAAACTAGACAAGGTTAGGTTATGTTAGATGGCTGAACCCTCGTCGTGGCGTAGGAAACACAATTAGACTGTTAGCTAGATATTACCTCCCGGTAAAATGCTCTTAATCTATCGCAAATCTGCTAAGGTGTTTAATGTATATTTTTTCTATAATTTTCTTCTAAGTGTATGAGATCCGATTTGTTTTTGCCTTGTTCTGGAAAAAGCGGGACATATGAGGAGAAAGTGTTGAGATATTTCTATCTCATGTTCTTCCAAACAGCTGATGCAACTTGCATTCGGTAAGAAGTTCAATCTCACTGCATGAATCCCGATGTAACAGTGTCCAGTTAAAACTCCTATAAGCATTGAAAGGTGTACCTTGCTAAGAGGGAAGAGCTCTCTACACCTCTTCTGATTAACTCCAGGCCAGAAAGAGACGGCACAGCTGGTTATAGTTGACCAGCGCTTAAGGAGCTGATCTGAGGCCCAACGGTTCAGTAACAAACCACAGGAAGCCAACAGCGCTTCAATTTTTTCACGAGTATAGTATTTTCCAGCGCCTTTCACTATACAAAAATTCCGTAGAACATTATTGGCCTTAAGTTTCATAGATCCAAGAAACTACCTTTGGTGAGAGTTGCCAACTTTTGCCAATGGCGTCCCTGCAACAGTACAAGGCAACCTTTTCTTGCAATTTCCTCTATGTTGGCTTCCACGATAGTTTCCTGTCTAGGATGGGCCTAGATACTTAACGCTTTCAGTGGGTGGAAGACACGTTTCCCTCATAAGTGGTAGATACGCCTTTGGGATTTTGTACTTCCTGGTAATTATAACCAGTTCGGTCTTACTGGGATTGATGGAGATGCCTTTACAGCAACCCAGTTGCTTACGGTGCTAAGGTAACCCTGAATCAGCTCATACATGATATTTAGAAAATTTTCCTTAACTATAAGATCTACGTCGTCCACGTAGGCAACCAGTCGACAACCGACGTCCTCAAGCTTTTCCAGAAGATCATTAACAACAATGAAACAGAGAAGTTGCGAGAGAAGTTTTCCTTGCTTACATTCCGTTGTGCCTCACTCCGCCACAATAGTTCTGTCACAGCGAAGTTTAAAAATTAGATGTTTGAGGTTCGTTTCTAATTCAAACCTATTTTGAGCTCTAATGACCGCTTCCGGAAAAACATTGTTGATTGCTCCCTCGATAACGAGGAAGGTTCTTACCGCAAACTTCTTGTTCCTCATGCTCCTCTCGTGACAGGGTACAAGAGCGTGCAAGGCATTGTCCACTGACCTACCTTTGTAATAGACATGCCGTGCCCTAGAAAGTCGATCTCTACTAGAAAATGTCAGTGGTAAATTTAATCGACCTTCTTAGACCCAATTCAGGCCACTCGGTGGTAAAAACATAACAACAAAATTAAAACGGCAGAGAAAAAACCAGCCAACGAAATTTAGGCTCATCTGAGAACTTTGTTTTTGAAAAATATGGACTAACTTATTCACCAAATAGTGAACTGGTTCAACTGTAAATATTCCAGAAATACAAAAGATGTTAAGTGTCATCCAAGAGACAATTTACGTGAACATTAAATCCCTGAACTAAGCATATTCTAAACAGAGTTCAATAAACGAACATACAAACACAGAAAAGAGGGATATCAGCAAATTATAAAACATACCTGAAGACGACATGATATGGAAGCTTTAGAGAGCAGCAAATATTCTTTGGGCGTTTTAACTTAGGTAAAGAAGAAAATATATGCGTTTAAGAAGACCAGAAACTCGATATGAACACAGTTGCTGACCAAGGAATCCAAAGAGATTATTAAACTGTAATCACCATCGTTCTATCCACGGTCTGTCTTCAATCAATCAGCAACCTGTTTTAACGCTTCACAGGACATTTTGACGTTACTTAAATCATCGTAATTGTGAAAAAAGGGAAGGTATGATAACAAATAATTAAATATTGATCTCCCAATATAATAATATTGACCCTTATATTAAAAAGTAATCAAAACTTTTCGTTATTTTGTCGGATGGAAATGCTCAACCTACTTTTTTTGGACCAGTGCTTAAACAGCAGATAATTTGCTCCAATGAAACCGACCTTATTGCAATGGTCATGTCTGTACATACATATATATAAGTACGTTATTTCAGTATATATGTATACAAACATATGTGTGTGTGCAGCTAAGCAATCATGCATATGGGTGCTCTTATTATTGCCAACTATTCCTATTGTGTGAGCTTAGCTAGCTGCTTGGGGTTTTCTCTACTTAATTTGCGTTTTTCCTGCTTGTTGCCATTGTATTGCTGGCGTCAGTGGTGCTCCAACAGCACATACACATACATACTTAGTATGTTCAATAAGCACGCACACTATCGAAGACGCTCATTAAGATTCTTGAGCAAGTTTTGCGTGATAATCTTCTTTGCCCCCAATAGCTTGTATGGCGAACACAACAATAAAAGGTTAGTGCCGAACATACATCTCCGCATAGAGAAAAGAGGAAGTGAAGACTGTATTATATGTATATGTATATTTTAGTTAGTCGCCGTGTAGTGCGCGCTGAAACTTTGGCATTTTCGTCGACGTACGTGACGTGTTGAAAGCTCTAAACCCTTTTAATTTTCCACTTCAGTTATTCGTTTCTTTGCGCTCCACCAACACCTCAATAAGCAGACAGTTAGACAGACACATACAGACATACATTTTTAACGTTTATACACAGGTATGCATGTTCTTTAATTATACATTTCTTCGCCCTCATTTATGTATTGGTTTTAATTTTGTATTTCTGTTTTGCCTTTGCTCTGCTAAGCACCGTGTAGTTTGCTTTTGTTTTCCGCTCATTTGCTTAATTTAAATTGACATTTTCGGTGTTAATTTGCTTAATGGAATTTCGGTGTTTATTATCGGAGCGAAAAATTGCATAGAAGTTTATTGTAATGAATATCGAGAGAAAAAGGCAATTATCACTAATTAGAATTGCTTTTGCTGTGCACTGTTTGGCAGGAAATGTGCATGTGAAGCAGAAACTATTGTGAAAACTACACACCGGTTTAAATTTAGCAAGCGTGGTGCTATTTTAAGTTATCGATCCGACACTTGCATTTAAGATAATAGGATCCATAAACATTGATAGCAATAAGAAAGCAGATGAAAAAATTGCTGACGAAGCGAATACGCCGAAGAGAAGGTATTGCAAATTGAAGTGATTATCTTTAATTAAACCAAAAACAAAAAAAGCAAACGGTAACTTCGAAGTACCGAAGCTAGAATACCCTTAACAGGTGCATTTTTTTAGCATAAAAGGGCATAAAACGATCTTCATTATAATTTTGAACGGTTTGTATGACAGCTGTAAGCTATAGTAGTCTGAGCTGTATAATTTCTTTGGAGATTGTAACATTGTCTTGGATAATAATCTATATCAAAGCTTTCGAAGATATTAAGATACAAGCACTTTATACTGAACATTCAGTTTGTATGACAGTTATATGTTACTAGCAAACCGATTCAAACAATTTCTTCGGAAATTGTAGCGATGCTTGCGATAATAACCTTAGCCAAATTTCGTGACGATGCCCTACTAAACAAAGAAAGTTTCAATACAAGGACTTGAGTTTGTTTGAACAGATTTTATGACCACTGTATGCTATAGTTGCCCACTCTGAATAATTTCTTTGCATATTATCATTGTTTTGGACAATAACCCATGCCAAATGCTATTTACTACTCAACAAAGTAAACAGAACTGCAGTCGAACTAATACTATCAGCAAGGAAGTTAACAAGTTAATTGAATCATAAAAAAAATTAATCCAGTACTTTTATGGAGAACCGAGATATTCAAATATGGCGGCTGAGAACTGATAAATGAAAATGGACGAAAGAATTTAAGTGTACTCTGCCCAGTCCACAAAAAGGGACACCCAATCGGGCCAAACCGATTGCACCTTATCACTGTGGCTTCAGGCCAGGGAAATCAACCACTGACCAGATATTCACCATGCGCCAAGTCTTGGAAAAGACCCGTGAAAAGAGGATCAACAAACACCACCTCTTTGTCGATTTTAAAGCTGTTTTCGACAGCACGAAAAGGAACTGCCTTTACGCTGCTATGTCTGTGTAAAATTACGTTGAGCAGTACCGAAAGCTCATCGTCAACATCGGGAAAGACCTATCCAAGGCCTTCTATACTAAAAGAGTTTTCAGACTAGGCGACTCCATATCGTGCGACTGCTTCAAACTATTCCTGTAGAAAATGCAATGATAAGCTGTACGAGATATACGAGAGTTCTGCTCTCTCCAGAATGGATAAGGAAGCAAAGTAAATGAGTCTGGTGGTGCACCAGGGCAAGATAAATCATCAAACAAACAGTCGTTACACTCGCGACTAGGCTCTCACGCCACTGTTAACAGTAATAGCTTCGAAATCGTAGATAATTTTATTTATCTTGAAACCAGCATTAACACCAACACCAATATCACGCTTGATACTCGACTATAACCACGTAAGCGGTGTCGACTTCAGTAAAAAAGAAGAAGACCAAACAAAATAGTGTTAGGTAATTACTTTACTAATTACTTATATGTTTTTCTCATTTAAGGCTGGAAGGTGGAAGATCACTGGGTCTTGCGGATGGTGGAAAATGGCAGCGACGACCTGCGGTATGTCCGCATAATGTCAGGTCTGATAACCATTGACATCACGGGTATGAGAAGCGACGTATAAACCACAGTGATCCGGACAAGCCAAGGCGGAGGATGGGACAAACACTCAATGGATTGAATACCAGTGGCGAGCTATAAAAAGATTTTTTCGAGGGATAATTATAATAATACCGAAAACTTTATGAATACGCTTGGCGAAGAAATGTTTGCCAACAGAAATGAGGAATCCTTTATTAAATTATTAGAGGCAATAAAATTTACATATAAGCGATGAAACACTTTTGTTTTATTAAATTGGAATGATTGAACAATAAATTTAATTTTGAATTAAAACTACGAACGAAAAACATGTGTACAGGCGAATTAGTAATATGTTAGTGGATATAAAAGAGCAAAATATTAGTGTAAAAATTAATTTTAACTCAAAAAAATACTTCAAATAGTGGTAATTTTCAACTTTAAACTCAAATATCTAGATTTTCTATCTCTGAAATAAACTAATTAAAGTTGGTCAATTAGCCCTTCCGGACACTCCATGCGAATTTTTATTAAAAAACTCCATACATTTTAGTTTTTGGCATTGGTTCGTTAACATAAAAGTGTAGAGAGTAATTCTGCCCTTTAAATTTAAGCGGAACATATTTTTATATAAAATACATACATATGACTGTAAACAGTTCTAATATAAAATGTATGTACATATATACATACCTACATACATACGTGCTCACCCTTACCTTTTATAGCCTGCACATGCATATTTAATTTTTTTCGATTAAACGGATTACGTCGGATATTTTAAACGCTACGATCGAACAATAAAAACAATTTACTGTCACCAATATTGATAAATTTCTCACTAAATTTAGATTTACTACTACATATATATGTACATATGTATTTGCTGCATTCATAACGCGCAGTTGGGAGTCTTCGAGAAAAAACACATTTTTCACACGAACATGCTGAAACGTCTTTACCAAACCAACACACATCGTGCACTGCTTTGCTAAATTACATTTGCACACTTTCACTTCAATTAATTAACACTCACTTATCACTTTACTATACATTCACAAATTCAAATAATTATAATATAATACTCAAAAAACTAAACTAAATTATTAATTTATTACTTTTTCACAAACTTTGACCGCGATCATGTACCTACGCGCACTTACCGACACACGACTATCAAACAGAGAATGTTAACGAACATAAATGAAATTGTATTAGCATTCGGTCATTCAGTTGCCCCTATAATTTTCTGCAGTGCTGCTCCCCTGCTTCGTGATGACGAGACAACAACTGCTTTGTTGTGTGGGCAAATATGTAACATTCCTACACTGTTGTGCATGCTGTTACGAAATTACAGAGGATCACTCGGCGGGTTTGCAGTAACATAAAACGAACAAATTGCGTTGCTTTGTTGTTTACTCGTGCTTATAACAGCAAATCCAAATTGTTTTTAACATCAATGCTAATAAAGAGTGACTGATTAGTTTTTGTACTGTTGAGTACAATGTTTTTGTACACCTAACAGTTGTACGTATGACCTAAAACTAACAGAGATAGTTATAAGGTTACATTCATGTAAATAAATGATCAGGATGACGAGACAAGTTAAAATCCGGGCGACTCCTGTGTTGTAAAGACAAGTCTTTAGGAAGTGTGTGTAAAGCAGCGCAATCTTTCAGGCTTATACATACGAATATGTTAAAACACTGCATTGAAGTTGAAAATTAGTCACGACAATCACTTGTGGTCGCAATAGTCAAGCATTCAAAATGACTTTTAAGATGGAAAAATTTTACCGCAATCAATGGAACTAGTCGAACCGTTTTCTCGACGAGCTAAAAACCTAATGAGCATAACAACGGAATTTGTAGCTAATAAGCACTCCAAAGTTTGAGAAACGTTCATCATCAGCGAACGTAGGGTTTCTTTACGAGCTCGCAAGAAGAACCTGATGATAATACAAGTACTTTGAACGTTATAAAAAATATTAAGTAGTATGTGGCAACAATGGGTGTAAAGATCCCGTTACTCGTATATTTAAAAATGATTTGGAGCAAGTGGCCGCCGCGGCTGACTCGATGAAATTCCAGCCAAGAGTCCAAATTACTCTATACCTTCGACCCAGAATTATAACTCAACGTTTACCAAAAGTACCGTCTTTTTACCCTGCATAAACGAGATCGACCAGAGTTGCCCCCAGATCTTCCTTCCAATCGCCGAGAATTCCAAGAAGAACGAGGGGTAGCATGTCGACCCATGAGTTTTTTCGTGACAGCGAATGACATTCTTGAAGACGTTCCACTATTCCATACGACTGCGGATGTGAAGTGGTGGTATGTATGTGTTTACTGCCGAGAAAACGAGCGAGAGCGTTAAAGACCTAACTCCTAAACTGTGTTCGCTGGTTGGTCGTGATTCGTAATCGTACTCCGTAGTGGCATATCCATCCTATATAAAATGTGCGGGCAACATATTCGGCGCCGATATTATCAGTAGGAAATGCCTCCGGAAAATTAGTAAAACGATCGAAGATTGTCAAGCAGTTATAGTACAGTGAAGGTACAACAATCTTTATTTTGTTGACAAGCTAGACATGTTCGGGCCTACAAACGGCAGTCATGGTTAATGCTGGGCCAAAACGTGTCGTTCCGTTAAGAATAAAAATTTTTCAAAGGAATAGAGTTAGCCACATGAATTTTATTACACTCACTTTAAATATCTGTCCAAAACTACCGAAAATATATGTGTCTGTACAACAACTTCCTTCATCTGCACTTTAATAAGCTCCGCATATGTATACCAGACAGCTAGTGATTGCTTTTAAACCTAAAGTGGCTGCATTAAACTACTCATATGAGAAAAGAAAATGTAAAGAAAATGCCTTCTAAGTTAAAAAGGTTCGTCTGCAATAATCCTTTTCTCTATTAAAAATTCAATTGACGCATTTAATGAAAGCTAAACTTCAGCATCAATAACCGACATACTTATTGAACTTTGACCCACTAAGGCGAGTGAGTGTGAGCGCAGATGATGTGTGCCACACCCGCTTCCGGTGGATGTAGCTGAGAATGCCTACTGGCAGCTAGCTAACAAATCAACACATTTTAATGCGCTCATGCATTAAGGATGACCCGATGGCAACCGTTTCGTTGCTGCAATGATCTAACGAAAGCAAGTAAACCAAGCAGTAAATCACACTATTACGAAGACCTCGCAAGACGCTTGGTCGAAAAACGAATATAGGTTGTTGCCTACTTTTGCGCGCGTATGCCAAAAGTCTTAATGTAATTACTGGCATTCTCTTTTTGACCAAATGTTTGAACCTTTTCAGCGACTCTCGTTCACTTTCTTGTCTAGTTCCAATAAGAACATATTACTTTCGCAATACTTTGCGACCACTCTCTAACCATATATAGTACTCTACACCATTTCTCCGTCATCTCGAAGCTTAAGGCACACGCCACGCAACAGCTGTATAATGGCGGAGAGTGTGTGTTTCGTTTCTGCTAAGCAGTTCGTAAGAGGATTTTGAAGTATCGCTGCCACTTCATCGACAAATGATTGGCCGTCAAAAGTCGTAAATGAAATCGAAAGCGGAGGTCAATTGCAAATGCGTAAAGGGTAAAAAGCGGAGGGTCGATAAGCGTGGTACCGACTGCGTTTGTGCGTAGGTGTGCCGCAAGCTTACCTGCATTTTAAATGAGCTGAAATGGACGGAAGTGGTCGATGAGCTTATCGTAAGTTCAATGTTAGCTTAACTGTATATAACACGTATGAGCGCGAGTGTCTTGTTTTACGTTTATTTATTCCTATGGCCTTGTTTCTTAGGTGTGGATATTTTTTCATCAAAACTTCATTTGAGTGCGTCAATACGTTTTCTTGACCCCCACATTGACTAACCAAAGTTCTTCAACAAAAGTTTTAATCCGCATAAATTTGCTCAACATCTACGTTTGTATGTAAACCCTTTTGGAGTGATAAAGAAGAAAAACTTTAACTGGATATTGGAAAGTTGTCGTGCAATATTTTCCCAAAAACGACGAAGTGGACATAATTGTTAAACGAATTAGTGCAAATTTATTTAGTATTAAGCCCGCTTACGAAACTGAATACCTGAAATCGTGATCTCAATGGCCAGTGTTGATCGATAGTATGGTAAATTCAATCGAGGTCGTAGATCAATCCAAAACGAATTTCAGGAAGCTCGTCAAAATCAGTTCTTGTTCCGAAAACGATTTATGCTGTGCACAAACTAATATTGCCAGATCTTATTTATTAGAATTAAAAACTTAACTTTAAAGTGTAATGGGCAAAATTGCAATTCTTTTGACGCCGCAATTTTTCACTATCTCTCAGTTTGATTCTTTTTTTATCTGATTCCTGACGATTTTTTCTGATATTTTGTGATTTTACCATTCGCATTAATTTTAAATGACTAATGCATCGCCTCATCCTGATTTAATCCCAAAGCTTGCTAATTTCTAGATGTTTTTGTCTTTTGGAAGGCTTTTTGAATCCAATGAGTAAACTTTGCAGTTTCTTGAAGAAGTGACGAGAGCAGCAGAACAAAAAAAATCAGAAAAAGGACGGATTCGGAGGTGTTTATCAAAACCATCAAAAAGAAAAAGGAGCAAAAGATTGTCGACAGAGCTTAAATCCTGCACGCGGTACATTTTTCGATGGAAATACGAGTCATACGAGTTTCTAAGGAAGTTTAAGCGATAATCTGCTGTTTTGAGACAAAAATAATGTGACGACTGCGCATTATCATCTGACTAACTAACGGAAGAAAAACGAAGAGCCCGTTTTGAGTTGTAACACTGTAGTTGATCACTACAGTTACATTTTCCACAACAGACTGGTCTACGTAACCGGAACGGATCCAGATTTTGTCTCCGGTCATGTACTGTCACTTCGGCAGAACTATGCCGCTTCAAAAACTACAGTTACCTCAGAGAAATAGCTGGTAATATGTGCAACTCGACGAAACGTTTTAACAAAACGTAAATAAAGTTAAGAAAGCAAAACTAAAGAAATTACCATAACTGTATTGGGCATTTTGTGTAAGGAGGTTAAAATATTTCGCTTTCCCCACGTGAACGGAAAATGTCAGGCAAATTTGTGGCCTTTTATAAAAACTTTGTACATGCCCATTGACTCCGAATTTGAAACGACGTTGGAGAACAGTACCATAGGTTACGTCAACTTTTCGGTGAGAGTACTACGTGTTTAACCACCAATCATAGTGTTGATGAGTATGTGGAAAACGGGAATGTCGAAAATACGTTCAACGGGCGGGATTAAGAGTCGTCGGAGCCATATCTTGGTGGGCTCTATGCGATTACCGTCAAATTTTATAATAACGTAAATGCTATTAGACATTCAGAAAGTTTATTTTGGCTATGTAGGTGGAGCTCTTCAGAACACTTCAGTGCAGAAAGAAGTTTAATACAAAAGAACTATGGAATCCCCGACTTTGAACCGATCAGGGTTATTCCGCCGGCGCAGAACGAAGTTCCACACAAAATAACTATGGACAACTAGGTGATAGACCAAACAAGGTTACTTCTTTGAAGCACGGTCGAAGGCCGCCTGTGCAGAAAGAATTTCAAAACAAAAGAACTATGGACACTTAGGAAGAAAGACCGACGGACACCACGTCTTCGTCGATTTTAAAGCCGCCTTCGACAACACAAAAAATAACTGCCTCTATGCCGTTATGTCTGAAGTTGGTATCCCCGCAAAGCTAGTACTAATGTTAGAGCTGGTGTTGAGCAACACCAAAAGCTCCGTCAGGATCGGAAAGAATCTCTCCCAGCCGATATCAAGCGAGATTTCAAGCAAGTCGTAGATAATTTCGTCTACCTTGAAACCAACAATATCACCCTTGAAATCCAACGCAGAATAACTCTTGCCAACAGGTGCTACTTTGGACTGAGTAAGCAATTGATTTTCCATGCCTCCGCATCGTATAACAGAGCGGGAATAATGAGTGTTGAGTGTGGTCAACTAAAGTCTTCTCCCGACGAATAAGAACCCCACTCAACACATTATTTCGGAGGCATGCAAAATGACATCATCTGTTAAGTCAGCCTTAGGACTTTTTAAGAAAAAAGTTTTGCGATAGATCAAATTGGCGCCAAATAGCGAAAAGGAGAAACGACTGGCGCGCTGTTGTTAACTCAGCTATACCCGAGTTGCCTACTTGAGTAAAGAAGAAGAAATGCTGATATATTTTTATACCCTGAACAGGGTATATTAAGTTTGTCACGAAGTTTGTAACACCCAGAAAGAAGCATCGGAGACCCTATAAAGTATATACTATATATAAATGATCAGTACATTGAGTTGAGTCGATTTAGCCATGTCCGTCTATCTGTCTGTCCGTCTGTCTGTATATATACGAACGAGTCCCTCAGATTTTAAGATATCGTTTTGAAAGTTTGCTAACGTCATTTTCTCTTCAAGAAGCTGCTCATTTGTCGGAACTGCCGATATAGGACCACTATACATATGTAGCTGCCATACAAAGTGAACGATCGGAATCTAGTTCTTGTATGGAAAACTTTCACATTTGGCAAGATATATTCACGAAATTTGGTATAAATTATTTTCTAAGTAATCTCCGAAAAAATTGTTTAGATCGGTTAACTATAGCATATAGCTGCCATACAACCTGAACGATTGGAAAAAAGTGCTTGTATGGAAAACTTTTGAATTGACAAGACATATTCACGAAATTTGGTATGGATTATTTTCTAAGGCAACAGTGTAATCTCCGAAGAAATTGTTCAGATCGAATTATTATAGCATATACATAGCTGCCATACAAACTGAACGATCGGAATCTAGTTATGCACCTGTAAAGGGTATATTAGCTTCGGTGCAGCCGAAGTTAACGTTTTTTCTTGTTTTTTTATTAAAACGAGATCTGGTTGGTGTTTTTAAGATTGCTAATAATTTTTTCGTTGAGAAGCATTTTAGAAATTTTCACCAAAATGCCATAAATTGAACTGCATTAGCAATAACTTTATAACAAAAAATTTATTCTTCACTGAACAAATTTTCTGCTGACTACGTGCGGCTGTCAAAAATACGAGCTGCTGTGCCTTTTGAAAGAATGAAATTTTATAAAAATAGTTACTCTTTTGGAATACACATACATGTACATACAAACAAGCATACGTATGTATATGAATTTGGTTTATGGTAAAATCAAACTATTGTTCGGCTGCACGTAGTCTCATTGAATTTTCTATTTCGTTAGTTAGGCAAATAGCGAACTTTTGCTTGCACACACACGCACAAACAAACAGTAAAGCACAAATACAAATAAAAAAGCGAAAACAATGAAAAGCACATAGACGTATGTGTATATGTGTGCGTTTAAGCGCACACAAACACATTTGTATGTGTGCCACTTGATTCAAGCTGGCGAAGGATATCAATGCCTTAGCATCTGATTTTATTAAAGTAAGCTTAGCACGCAAGATTTACGACATCTCACCAATACACACGCAGAACGCTACTAACTCTACACAAACAACTCCAAAGATTGGTTGAAATGTTTCTACATGAGAACACACACACATATATGTACATACATACTCAAATATGTAGATATAGCCGCTCGCAGCTTCATTGGTATGCATGAAAGTGTTTTGCAGGTTATGTATGGCTGTGTGTGTATCAGACACATACTCATATTCACACATCGATTGGCCTTAATTCAAAACCGAAAACTTTGTAAGCACTTTACGCCATTTACGGGTCATATGCCGGTGACCGAAACTCTTTTTTTTCCATGGTCCGCAGTTGGGCGTTGTGGCACACATGCACACGAACACACTCTCAGTGCAAACCCTTATTACAAAAACTAAGCGTATTTTATGGTTGCCGAATAAAATCGAAAGCTACTTTCAAATTTTCGGCAGGTGTTCTTGCGTGTGTGTGCTTTTATAGTTTCTGAGATGAGCACTTTAACTCGCTCAGTAGATATGTATGGTGAAAGTGAGTGAAGCTGCACATTTTAAGTGTTATGGCATGCATCCCAGTAGGAAATATGTTTTACTTTAGTTTCTCATATAATTGACAGGAGAAAATATATTATTTTTAATTTGAATGCAACTTAAGCACAAATTTTGTAACTTTTTTACACAAAAAAATCTTATATTTTTAAAATTGAGTCTTTAATCTGTAATAAACCCTAGCACAAAGTATGATTATCTTTATAATAATAAGAGTACGTACAGCCATTTAAAAATTACTTAAATGTTTTTGGAGCACCCTAATGTACACCGCAAAATAAAGTTTGTTAATTTAAGCCAAAAAGGAATGAACTCGAACTAGACCGAAGCTATAATACTCTTCACAGGTACATTTTTGATAGCATAAAAGGGTATAAAAACATCTTTAACTTGATTTTGATCGTTCAGTTTTTATGGCAGCATATACTGCAATAATCCAATATCCGCGATTCCGACAAATGAGCAGAGTTTTTGAATGAAAAGAACGTATACAAAATTTCAGATCATTTCAAAATTTGAAGGACTAATTCACATATATACAGACAGAGGTACAGATGGACAGACAGATGAACATGGCCGAATCGGCTGAGCTCATCATGCTCATCATTTAAATACATATACTTGCATGTACAAGGTGTGTTCCAAAGTAAACAGGACTTAAAAAAAAAACAGAACAATTGGTTTTTCGGAACAATCAATTTATTTTATTCAAAATAGTCTCCTTCTAATTCAATAAATGTTTTTGCACTGTCCAAAAGCATGTCGAACGAGTGTTTTAGCACGTTGGCCGGTATGGCCGCCAGTACTTATGCCGGTGCAAGCCTTTTGAATGGCATCTACGTCTGCATAACGCTTTCCTTTCATGGGCAAATGCATCTTCCCGAAAAGGAAGAAGTCGCACGGTGCCATATCAGATGAATACGGGGAGTGGTTAATAGTTGAAATGTGATTTTTAGTCAAATAATCGTCCATTACGAACACCGTTCGTAAGCCCAAATGTTCGGTCAAAATGCGATAAATCGATGTTTTGGAGATGTTCAATTACATTTCCATGAATTTTAAAGATGATTTCGGCTGATTTTTGATGAATTCACGCACAGTTTCGATGGAATTTCCGGTGATCACGGATCTTGATTGGCTCACATGTTGATCGTCATTTATGTCCTTACGACCACTTTGAAAACGTTGAAACCACTCGTGCACTCTGCTACGGGATAGGCAATTATCGCCATAAACTTGTTTCATCAATTGAAACGTTTCGATAAAAGTTTTACCAATTTTAAAACAAAATTTAATGTTGGCTCTTTGTTCGAAGCTCATTTTCGCACCGATAACATAAACATACTGACACTTAAAACGCAATAACTTCACTTCCAATCTATGAAATGTCATGAAATTCTCACTGAACAATCGATAGAGATAGCAGATTCTAACGCACCAGTCGACATATAGATGGCGCCACCAGGGGCGCTAGATTCAAAAAGTCCTGTTTACTTTGGAACGCACCTTGTATATATTTTGTAGGGTCTCTGACGTTTGCCAGTTGTTTTATAACCACAACATGTAGCAATCTACAAGGCAGTACTAAACACAATTGCCGACAGTGATGGCAACTGAAGACAAGCTAAAGAGGTTTCTTCAATAGACAACAAACATGTGAGGAAAGCAGACTCTGGTGTCGAACTAACGATACCACATAACAAGATTTTTCTCAGATTTAACAAACTTATTTACAGCAACTCATAGATTTTACAGAAGCTGTGATAAGCACTAAAGTACGTCTCAACCCATCAGACTTAAAAAACCGGTTGCCCTAACTTCAATACATTGACTCACAGTTCAACACCCACTAATGATATCTAACGCTTACTCGCACATGTACCTAAATTACAATAAAAAAAAAGATGTTGGGGCAGTTTAGACGTATCTTCGAAGCTCTCCATAGCGCCTCATTCGTGATAACGGTGATATACTTGTATAAAAATACCGCTTTTGTGGAATGGTAAAATGAAAAACTTTTTTCCCACCAGCTTTCATTTCAAGACAAAAACTTTAGAGAATGAGAATTCAAAACTGAAGATCTACTTTATGCTGAAAAATAGGAGATCTTCAGTTTTAAATTTCCTGAGTCTAAGCCTTCATTCTGTACAGATTTTGTGTAATCAAACAACAGTTACTTTAATGTTTTTCGAAAATGTTGAAGAATGAAGATATTATTTTCAACATCGCCTTATTATTCAAAGGATTGAGAATCTGAGGAACTGCGAGTACATTTATTATCCACGTAAGATTAGCAAAACAAAATAATTATTCAGTATTATTAGTATTTGTATATAGGCAACTATTGCAACACCTATAGAGAGAAAATAATTGAGGTTTTGCACGGCTACCTCTGGTGAACTGTGCCTTCTCCTATATCACATATGGTCACAAAGGTCAAGCACTCTAAACAATTCAAGGAGCTTGCGGGGGGCAATGGATCACTCATCAGATCAACTACATATATCCATACGAACTCCATACTGACGTTCAGTTTCCAAAGAGGAAAATGAATAGAAATGAATCAGTTTTAGTTCATTGCTTTGACTAACAAAACCGAGAATAAGTAGCAATCGATGGATTCAGTACTTACTTAAAAAACCATTTATACTGTTTAAGAATCAAACTATCCTTTACACTATTCATATAACACGTACCCTCCTCCTCCAACTCTTGGCTTCACCACAATCTTTAAATACAACGTACATATTCCTCACATTAGATAGTCAAAAAATTTGTTCCAAATATATTCCAATCTCCAGTACATATTCCTCACCGTACCGTACAAGAGTACCGTCTTGCACTGTTCACCGATAAGCTTAGGGCTTACTCTAGATGCCTCCTTAACTACTCTGAACACGCTCCACGGCGCGTACGGATTATTTTCTGCAAAAGGCTCTAACATTATTATTACAATTGTAAACTGAGATTTTGTATCATCTGCAAAACTGGCTAAGCCTTAAATTTCCTACAGAGGATAAAACATACATACTTACATGTATGTGTGCCTGTTACATGTGTGACTGAAAGTTTTGCATTTAACAATATATTTTATGGTCTCTTCCGAACTACTCAGGTGTTAATTAAATTTAATATTTGTGCCCGAATAAGGTTTCATTTAAGTCGAAAAGTCGATTTATGCACATCCTGAGTGGTTTGAAAGCATTTTACTTCGTCGTTTTTGTGCGTACTTATTGGATATGCATTTATAGTCATTAGGAGGAACAATTTCCAGAGGCGAAAAGGTCGAATATGCAAACAAAATAAAATATAGAATATGTTGAATAAATAATATTAAGAATCATACATTTGAAATGCATTGTTATGAAGATCATTTCTTAAAACCTAAGCCTAGCAAATTTCGTCGATATAAAAATTCAAAATATACGCGGAATTTTACAGAACAAGTGGAAAAAAAAGGTGGATTACCGGTATAAAATTGCGAAATAGACGGTATATCGTTAATAACAAGATATTATACAGTGTATTACGGATACCACTAAAATCCGAGAAACGACCAAATACATAGCATATCTCCTATTCTAGAGCGGTACGTGATTTCTCGGGATGATTTTGCACGAAAAGAGTAAGACAAAAAAACAAATTTAATTGAATTGCGGACTGCAGGGCAGATTGTACCAAAGATTTACTCGCAATCAGTGGACCCTGAGCTCTCTGCAGGATTGGAAACCGGCGAGCTCACATCTACTGAGATTGCAGAGTTTTGGAGGCCATGCACTAAAAGCAGAAACAATGGGAAAAAAGATACTGACTGCTTTTCAAAATATTTTCTATGGTGATGCCATATCAGCTTTTATTCTACGTCGTCTATGAACAGCTATTAGTGGATACAATAATAAAGGTAAAATAAAGTAATAATATCTACAAATATAAGGAAAATCAGCGAGAATATCCTTTATCCAGAGACACTATTACCAAGAATAAAATAACATCAAGTTCACCACAGCACCCTACTCATCTTAGAGTCTCCGACCATTTTTCAAGCGAAGGTTTTAGCACCTAATAAAAAATACAGAGAACATAAAATTCACGATAACACTAGAAAGAAAAATATTCAGGGACTACATCACCCCAAAACTGCATCCCAGAAAAAGTGACTCTTAAGCGTCAGTTGCAGTGGAAACAACGCAAGGCATTGAGGCGCGCATCGTGGATTCAAGAACCACGCTCGTCCTACTCATATTAAAGCCATCAGCAACAGAAGC
The DNA here is from genome assembly GCF_024586455.1 of Bactrocera neohumeralis. Classification (NCBI taxonomy): domain Eukaryota; kingdom Metazoa; phylum Arthropoda; class Insecta; order Diptera; family Tephritidae; genus Bactrocera; species Bactrocera neohumeralis. The sequence continues at coordinate 49,860,538 of NC_065922.1, read as the reverse complement.
GACGTAGTTAATGTTGCGTTTTTTCGCATTCCTTACCTTACAGAATTTAAGAATTTCGATTATTGTCCATAATAAAAAATAATTAAACATGATTTATGAAACTATTTTATTTGCAGAACAAATTTTATTGCATACTTTTAGGATGAGTGAGGAAAAGCATTTAAATTATAAGGATGATTATAAAATCTGTTCTCTCTTATAGAAAATTGGTCTCAGAAAATCAGCTATTGTTAAAAAAGTTACATATAAAAAATACCATGAAGTGTTTACTTCTTCTTGTTTATTAGGGTAGACACCGTTTACGCGGTTATAGCCGAGTTTACAGCCGCGCCGCAGTCGTTCTTCCTTTTCGCTGTTTGGCGCCAGTTTGAGATTTCTAGTGTAGCCTTCCGTTCTTTTCCACCTGGTATTACTAATAAACTGGAGGTTTTCCTCTGCTTTCCCGCCGGGTACTACATCGAATACTTTCAAAGCGGAGTATTTTCGTCATTCGGACGACGAGTAGGTCCTTGTGACATTTACTACAGTGGCCATATAAAGGAGCGCAGCTGGTGGGAGAGAGACTGATCGCCGAGTACCTAGCCTGCGCAGTCATTGTCTCTTAATTCGCTGAACTATGTCAATGTCGTCATTATATCGTACAGCTCATCGTTCCATCGAATGCGGTACTCGCCGTTGCCAATGTTCAAAAGGCCATAAATCTTCCGCAGAACCTTTCTCTCGAAACCTCGTAACGTCGACTCATCAGATGTTGTCATCCATCGGCCCCGCCTTGTCTAGCTCTTCGTATTTACGCATTTCGACCTCTCTCTTTTTTTCTCTGCAAATGCGTATCGCTTCCCTCTTTAGCTCTCGGTATCTATACCATCCCGAAAGTGTTGTGGTTGACTGTAGGCAGTATATTTTCTTTGCACCGCGATACAGCACTCCTCATCGTGAAATGCTTACAAGTTCCAAAAATTTCGGAAGGATTTAGGGTTATTCATAATATTTCATTCAAAATCACCTTTATACCTATTATGAAGGGCCTTGTGAGGAACCGGATATTTTGAAATATGGTTTTACTGGGATAATTTTTCTAAAGTTTTCTCTTGAGTTCTTAGCCCATAATATTAGGACGACTTATTATACATCCTGGTGGGAAGAATTAAATTAATTTCTAAACATAGACACCTCAATTTTGATTTCATACATTGTGACAGTTGTACTCCACAAATAATGAGTTTTTCAGTAAGAGACTACAAAAGTTGTTTAAATAAAACAAAAACGGTTTGGACATCTATGAAATTCCTGATAAAGTGCATTCTATGCTATTAAGTATGCAACTCGATACTGCTGCAATTTCAGGTTCGATATTCGTACGAAGTTCATCAATCGTCGCTGGCTTGTTGACATAGACCTTAGACTTGACGTAGCCTCACAGGAAAAAAGTCTAACGGCGGCAAATCGTACGACCGAGGCGGCCAATTGACTGGACCATTTTGTGGGATAACACGTTCACCAAATTCGGTTTTTAATAAATCGATTGTGACATTCGCTGTGTGGCTTGTGGCGACGTCCTTTTGAAACCACATACAGTCCAGGTCCACATCATCCAATTCGGGCCAAAAATATTCGGTTATCATTGAGCGGTAGCGATTCCCATTCACAGTAACGTGCCGGTCTTGATCATCACGGAAGATGTACGGCCCAATGACGCCGTCGGTCCATAGTCCGCACCAAAACTTAATTTTTTCGGGTTAAAATGGTGACTCATGGAGTACGTGCGAATTGCTGTCTGACCAATAACGTATACATTGCTTATTGACGAAGCCATTCAGCGAGAAATGAGAATCATCGCTGAACATGACTTTTCGATTAAAATCCGGATAATTTTCAAGTTGTTGCTCAGCCCAATTCACGAACATACGACTATTCTGGTGGTCAAGCGGGATCAGTTCTTGCGTCAGTTTGATCTTGTAAAGATGCAGGCCAAGATCTTTTCGCAAAATTCGCCACAACGGCGTCACAGATGTGCCCAATGCTTGAGAACGACGTGTGAGAGACTGATTTGGGTCTTCCTCAATTGAGAAATGTCAAAAGAGCGGGAAAAAATATGGCGTCGGATGCTGTCCCTATCGGTTTACTTTTGTAGCGTCGTTTTGAATAAACCATTTACTTTATAATTACAATTTTTTAAAAATATCTATATGAAAAATTAATCGGAATTGAGTAATTCTGTCTCTCACCCCGCAGACAATAATCCCAAAAATGTTCCACAGTGTTATAATTCCTTGATACCAAAACTTGTATTTTATCACCATGATGATCGACTTTCCGTCGAAATGAATACGGATTCTCACAACGCCAGATCATAGAGTAGGGATCAAAATTATAGACATTTTTCTCCAGTTTTTAAAACATTACTTTCAATAACTGTATTTTCAAATCCTACAAGTCCAATAATCTGGATTTAAAAATTCTAAGATTGTCATATTACATTCTTACCGGTTATTGAATGTCGGAGTGTAGTCCGTGTAACTGTTAGTACGTATAGAAGAACTTTTTCCGATGACGGAAGTTTAATGAAATATTGAAGAATTTTTGAGCAGAGAAAGATACTATCCGCCTTAAGTTTAAATGTGCCTTACACTAGAAGGTATTCTAAGCAGAAATTATGCCTCTGGTATCCAGAATCAGTTACTGCCGTTGTTTAAATAGTGTTAAGGTTGTGAACTGTTGATTTAAAGTACTTTTTTATCAAACCTCTTTGGCGTCCGCTCACCTTCTTTTCGCCAGTCATGCCATTTGAGTAACGAAATAAAACCACAACGCTTTATTTGGCATGCCGAGGGGAAGGAATTTAAATCTTATTAAAATAATCACCAGATGTGGACACGCACGTACATCCGGCCGACGGCGACACAACCCGTCGGGCGCTACGTGTCACATGACCCCACACGCCTAAGCTCAATGCTACGCACATTTCAATTTGCCGTTCCCCGCACGAAGGCCACACACTGCCAGTATACTGCGGAGCCCACGATTTGTTATACGTCTTATGCAGACACAGGCACACACACATGCTTATACACACGAGGATGGGTGCTATACTGTGTCTTGGTCAACCTTTGCCATAAAAATTAAGCTTAAGAGAGATTTACAAACAAGATGAATCGCACCAAAGGACAACAGTAATGAATAGCAACAACAACAACAAAAACAATAACACAAACTATGTTCGTGGTAAAAACAACAAATGGTCAAAAATAATGGTTGCAACAAAACTGCTGTGACAGATAATAATAAGCTTGGTATTCAAGCCACAATAGCTTTGGTGCGACGGCATACCAGAAAACAATTTTTTAGCTACACTTTATTGAGGTAGAGCGGCTCGAACACACACACATACATCAGCACTCATCCATATACATATATACTCACACATAAAGAAGTAGCTGCTGGTTTAGGTACTTGTGTGCCACTTGAGTGGCTCGGTCAGTTCATAGTTACTTCTTGGGTTTGTTTTCCTATGCTTGTTGCTTTTGCTGTTGTGGTCAATGGGTCCAAAAACACCATTTAGATTGTAATCAAAAATACTATTAACTTCACAAAGGCTGTAAAGTAGCCCAAAGTCACTCAATACGAGGTTAGGTGAGGGGGGATCAAAGGCAAAATCGACCTTAAATCAGTCCAGCAGCCAAACAAATATACTTTCCCTAATACGCAGGCATAAATAAATATGTACATACAATACATACAAACACATGCACGCAGCAAACACTTTAAAAACTTTAGTAGACCCTTTCAGGGTGCTTTCCAAGTAAATTCCACAGAGACAATGCCAAAGATTTTGTGCGTAAAACTCGTTGAAGTGTGTGTATCCCAGTATCTATGTAAATAAACTAAATAAACTATTTTATTGGCAGCCGAAAGGAATTCCACAAAAGACGCGTGACCAGTGCGGATTGCGTAAACAAGAAGAAGCACAAAAAAGCACCGAAAACAATTTTAAGCATCGGTAAATTATTATGTTAAGGTAATGCGATACAAAGCACACTAGTGATTCCGTTTACTAACTTTTTATGTTTACTCAATTCGCCAAAAGTTGCGTAGTTGCTTCACTTTGAGTGCTTAAGTCCCCAAGGTAAGTATATCCCTAAGATGTAAGAGATAGTAAAATTGCATATGGAACACTAAGCTTTGACTGCTACAGGGAATTTTAGAGCTTTCTTAGAGAATCCGTTTTTTATATTAAATGAACGCCAGCTCATAGAATGCTTAAGAGCGATGGATAATTTTTATTGAGTAGTGCATTATGGCGATCAATAAAGTATTCGCCGTAGTGAAGGCTTATACAGAGAACCTTAGTAAAAATATGCGATTTAAAAATTTTCCACCACTACCAACTTTCATATTTATGATATGCGTTTCGTATTTTCTCCAGAAGTAAAGAAGCTCACTACTTTTACAGCACCGCCTTATGGTTGATGGAGTTTTATGAGAAGCTTTTTGATTTAGATGCACACTAAAGGTGATTCATTTAAAAAAAACGTCTTGTATAATCTTAGACTAAGATTCACAAGTAAACTTCAATTCAAGTCAACCCTTCAAGTTGCTACGTCGCCATTGCTGCACAAAAAAAGGTGGAAGCAACCTTTTAAATTAATATATTTGATTAAAGTTTCGCTGCGATTCAATATTCAAATAAGGAAAACTCGAAGAAGGGTTGTGTAAGCGTTAAGTATAGCCTGACGACGGTACACGATCTCGCACTGACTAAGACTATTCATACATAAATACAAAGATATATTTGTAGGCCAGCAAAAATCATAAATTGTATGAAATACTTGGTATAGTTCTACGTCGCTTCGTGATTGGCACCGAAGTTTGGATTCACTAATACACACCAACACTAAAGCGACCGTCGAAATATTGAACTTCAGAGAGGATAACCACTACAAGGATTCACGACGACTACCAGCCGAACACTAATACTATTCGAAGCCGAACTACAGAACAAACAGTGAAATTAACGAAGAGAAAGTGCCCTTCCAATATTCTGAAAACGCACTGATTCGCTGGTACGCCACTATCACAACCAAATTGATCGAATTAAGATTGGTATTGCTACCTCATCCAGAGTTTGCTGTAGATTTGCCCCCGTAAGACTACCTTTTGTTGCCAAACTTGAAAATAACAATTTTAAAGGCCTACTTTGAACACCTAAAGACGGGTTAAAGAAGTTGTAGCAGCGCTGCACGATAGAATCGACTTTAAAGAAACAAGTCAATACTTTCATTGTTGAGAAATAAATCGGCATTTTACAAATTTTTTCAATTTTATTCAACCATGCCAAGCAGTCCCATATCAAATCATGATCCATATACATAAACTCAATGTATTTTTCGAACAAATATTTATTTAAATTATACCAAAATTGTAGGTGTTTAAAAGCAAATACTATTGTAATACCATTTACATCAGCTCTCTTTGATTCGGTATTTCTCTGCCCGCTTCTTCTCTCTTGTCAATAAATCCCATGTTACAAGATCAAATTGCGAACTAAAGCCGCTTGATCACCAGAATCGTCGTATGTTCGTTTATTGGGCTGAGCAACAACTTGAAAATTATCCGGATTTTCATTAAAAAATCATATTCAGCAATGAGGCTCATTTCTGGCTGAATGGATTCGTCAATAAACAAAATGTGCGTTATTGGTCAGATAAAAATCCACACGTACTTCATGCCACCATTGCATCCCGAAAAAATTACGGTTTGGTGCGGTTTATGAGCCGGCGGCGTCATTGGACCGCACTTCTTCCAAGATGATCAAGGCGGAAACGTTACTGTGAATGGTAATGGCTACCGTTCAATGATAACCGAATGTTTTTGGTCCGAATTTGATAATATGGTCTTGGACAATATGTGGTTCCAACAGGACGGCGTCACAAGCCACACAGCGAATGTCACAATCGATTTATTGAAAACCAAGTTTGGTGAACGTGTTATCTCACGAAATGGCCCAGTCAATTGGCCGCCTCGGCAGTGCGATTTGACTCGTTAGACTATTTCCTATGGAGCTACGTCAAGTCTAAGGTCTATGTCAACAAGCCAGCGACGATTGATGAACTTCGTAGGAATATCGAACGTGAAATTGCACCAGTATCGGTCGATTTATGCTTGAAAAACGTCGAAAATTGGGTTCAGCGTCTGGACTTTTACAAGCGCGCCCGTGGTAGTCATGCCAAATAAATCGAGTTCCATACATAATGTTATTTCACAGGAATAAAATATTTCATTGATATCCCAAACCGTTTGTTTTTATTAAAGAAAATTTTTGTGGTGGTCTTATTGAAAAACCTGTCAAAAGCAACAACACAGTTATCGCGATGAATTCGTATAAGAATGCGGATATCTCATGGTATAGCCTAGGTATCTTAAAGCTACCAAGTTTTGTTTTACCTAAAATATGTAATTTTACTATTTTACTATTGTGAATGGTACAAATGATAAATTTATAAACAAATTTACTTTTTTTCTTGTATTTTCAAAACGAAAGACTTAAAATAAATCATCGTCACTTATATAAAACCAAAACAAAGGGTTACAACAATGTTATTTAAAGAAAGATCTATAATTCGCTGAAGAATAACGCTTGAAAAATTTCCTAGTAAAAGTTTAGGAAAATCTGCTTTAGATTAATTTCATTATAATCATTAAAAGGGTATGCAAAGTTATGTAACTTTTATATTGTAGGCTATAGGCGAGTATTTATACCGCATTATCGCATTAGTATGACGAATTTGAAGCAAAAGATTAAAAATGAAAAAATGCACGATTGCTTACCTTGCCTGGAGCTTCACTATACTCAATAATTATTAGCATAGACTTTGATTTTCAACTAAGCCTTCGAAAAGAAGAGGAAGGAAATTCGAGTCCAAGAAATAATTACTGTAGTAACTGAATGGTGCGCAATTTTTTTTGAAAAAGTAACTGTCAAGATGTTTTCGTAGGTCAAAAACTCTTATTTGAGTTTTCTTGTTGTAATCAACAGAATATACATATAGTAATTGGCAACTTTCATCGACTGTTTCTGGTTGTTTGTGAAAATATGTCCCAATAATGGCGTTGACGGAAACGGTAGCGCAAACTATCCTTTTGGAATTTCCAAACTTATACTAACTTTGAATAAAGCAAGCAAAATATAAAATAGTAAAAATTGATAATTCCAAACAATAGAATAATGTTAAAATTTTTACGCTTTTGGACGTATTTAAAACCAGATCTCATCGTTTTTAACGCTAAAGTTCCTTGTGACCGTTGGCCTGCTGCATGGGTGACCTTCAGACATCTGGGTCACTTCTTTTTCTATAGCTCTATATAGTGCAAGTGATAGTGAATATTCGTATAAATGTCTATAAGCTATTTAATAGAAACTAACTTATCTAAATGCATTTTATATGAAATCAAAATTCATGAATACCAATTTCCGAGCCATAGAAAAATACACATTTCAAGCTGCTTGGGGCGCTTAATTTCAACACAGATGCACTGGACATAGCCCACAAATGGACGCTGCGTGTGCATAGACGCACTGGCCACATAAAGAATTCATCTGCAAGCCCGAGGGGAATTGCAAAATGGTGCACGATGCATGCAATAATAACCGAGTCATATTCAAAAAGTATGGCTTCCAATAACTTCCGAGCTTTCAAATTAGTAATTCTTATAAAGAATACACACAAACACGCCATGTGCCTGACTCTCCAAGTTCACAAGAGGAGAGCGTTCTTTTTCGAGTATATTAATTCCATTTTATGCACTCACACAAACAGCAGCAACAACGCAAGCAAGGTAAGAAAAAATATTTGTGCATTCACTTTATTTGCAAACCAAAAATGAGTCCGTAAATTATTTGGCATTTATAGACCAAAAGCAAATCAAATATGTATGTATGCAAAGATAGATGCGTACATATTAGGGTGGCCGCATTTTCCTGTTTCTTTTTTTTTTTTTTTAATGTTTTTTTAAGCTCTTATTTTTAATTTATACAAAATTTAGCACTTTACAAAAGGTCTGAATTCAACCTACAGACGCTTTTTTCAAGCGCCTTATATGGCTTGTCCTATATCACTGCTGCTCTCTCTCATTTGCTTGAACGATGTATTGAACAATACGTTACTAGACAAACACGCTGTGCCTTAGAACTTCTCGAAGAACTGAATTATGCGAATGTTATTTCTTTGCTGGCAGTAAAGAAATCAGACTTTCACAGGAATCTGAATAAGCTTGGCTAGGTCAGCCTAAAAATTAACCTGGATAAACCCGAATTCACCTTTAGCAACAATGATTTCGAATCTATACTAATCACTGTACGCGACGAAGAAATATCGCGCAAAATAGAATTCCGCATAAATATAGCGCGTGATGCGTCTGCTCAGTTAAGCAACGTCTGGTTTTCTAAATCTACTTATCTCTGCCCGAGCTAAACTTACTACTTTTATATTTAACTCAAGCGTGGAAACACTAATAACTACTCTTATATGGTGGCGAATCCTGGTCCTTAACAAAAATGTTGATACGGAAACTGCAGTCCTTAGTAAACTTATGTTTACGAAAAATCCTAAGGAGGAATGGTATCATCTCTAATCGAAATCTACTGGATTTACAGAACTAACAATCAAACGTAGACCGTTTAGCTAACTAGAGCTGCTCTTTATTGGAACCCACAATGGTGCAGAAATTTCGAGCGGCCGAGGATCTTATGGCGACGTATGGTTTAAAAAAAAGCTCCAACCGTAGTTAAAGGAAATATCCTATATATAACCGGAGATCCAAGTAGAGGTGTTTTTTTCAATAGCCTTTTTTTGACAGAACCCGCGCGAGTCGTGTCAAGTTAATATGTTATTTTTGTACAGTTTTATTTAACATTTCATCATGGAACGTTCAACTTTATTACGAAAATTATGCGCTTCGTTCAACTTATGGTCAACATAATCGGCCTACTGAGCGTACAAATCACAGCACCATCGCCCCTATTGGGACCCAGCATTCATTATTGGATAATATTCAACCGAAAAAACCACGTCTATCATGCAGTGAAGAAAATATAGCAGCCGTAGTTGAGAGTGTACACGAGGACCGTGGAGAGTCAATTCGGCGCCGTTCGCAGCAACTCGAGCTTACGTATGGAACGACTTGCCGCATTTTACGTCGAGATCTTAAATTGAAAGCGTACAAAATACAGCTCGTGGAAGGACTAAAGCCACTCGATCTTCCCAAGCGATATCGCTTCGGTCTATGTGCTCTTGAAAAGTTCCAAGAAGATCCGATGTTTTCGAGACAAATTTTGTTCACCGATGAGGCACATTTCTGGCTCAGTGGATATGAAAACAAGCAAAATTGCCGCAAGAGCAACCTAAAAAGATTCAAGAGCTGCCATTTCATCTAGAAAAAACAACGGTTTGATGTGGCTTGCGGGCTCATCCGACCAAAAATTATGCTAGAGAGAATATAACCGTCAATGGCGACCATTATCACGCCATGATAACCGATGCCTGGAATTGAAAGTCGTAATCTTCTGGAAAAACGCTTCTATACCTTGGATATTGTTTTTGGACAAAAGTTTAAACTGACTTGGGGAAATAGCCGTCACCCTAATACATACATAAATAAGCACACACCGAATATTACTTAGCCCGAAAGCTGCATAGCAAGTTTGCGGTGCCTTGACCTAGAGAAAAATGCAAATCTTTTGTTCAGCAGCCGTGCGCTCTTACGGTACTGCTCTGCATATACGTACAATGTATAAAATATAAATCTACATAAACGGACATGCGTTTGAGTATGCATGTATGTGTGCTGCTATTTGTGCGTACGTGCCATTGTGGTTTATTTTGGGTAATGCCTTTGCTCTTAGTTATTTGGTTGACTATTTTATGTGTTCCCTTATCGTTTTGAAAGCACTGCAGTACAGTTATTTTCTAATATTTTTTCACATCTGCATGCATGTATATATGTATGGGGCTACATTTATGCTTTCATAGAATAGTGTTTTTATACTTACATAAAATACAACTGCATAAAATATTGCACAATAATTTTGCTTACCTGGAAATAAATGAAGATAGACTTTAGTAAATGGCTGATAAAATATTTATTTCAATTTAAATATTATTAATAGCGGTGCGTACAAATAGTAATTACTGCGGCGCATTTATTATACAGTTGAGATAAAATTAAAATGCATTTATTAGGGTGGTTACATAGGAGTGAGTTGATATGGGCAGTTCGTAGTGGCTGCCATCGAAATATCTAATGGTAAGTCCAAGGGGTTGAATCTTGAGGATGGAATATCTTCCCACGTGCTAAGATGAATGTATTAAAAGAATGGTGTTACAAAATACAGGGTTTGTCCGGAAAGTAATAGGACTGAGTGGATTTAAAAAAAATTATTGAACCAATCGTTACAATTCTTTAAAAACTTTCAAAATATGCTTCTTCTGCGTCGATGCAACGCTGCCGGTGCGATTTTCAATCATTGAAGGCTTCGCGAAAGGCATTCTCCGAAATAGCCTTGAGAGCCGAGTTGCATGCTCCTTGTATCCCCTCTGTCGTCTCAAAATTCTTACCTTTCATCGGCCTTTTCAGGCAAGGAAACAAAAAAATTCCGAGGGGCCCCATCTGGGCTGTATGGCGGCTGCATTGGATGTCGGTCCCGATTGACCCTTCGTTTGAGTCTCTTGAGGACTTCCACGTAAACCTTGGCGTTGACGGTTTGTCCAGGGGGAACAAATTCATAGTGGATTTGATGTCAAAAAAAAAACTCCAAAAAGGCCTGGTGCCACCGAAACACACCACTTCTTTCTGAAGCAACATCTAGGTAAGTCCGCACACATCGCGCGAGAATATTTGTCCTGACTCCCAAGGTGCTCGGAGACAACTGACCAGCCACTCGTTGGTTAGCTAGGAACGCCTTTTACCGAATACAGTCGCGCACGCTCCGAAATACAGTCACGGCGAAAGAAAATCAGTCCTATTATTTTCCGGACAAACTCTGTAGTTAGAAACATCTGACGATTCATGACATGCGAGATGTCGAGGTTAAATAATTGTAAATGTATTCTGTTGCTGTATCTAGAAGACAATTGTGTTAGTTGTGTTGTTGTTGCTTTTGTAAAGAGATATTGAATATAAATCGTCTTACGTAAGTCAACTTTCATACTGGATGACAACATTACTCTGGATCAAAGCATCCTAGATAACAGGTAAAGTAAACAGAAAGTTCTTGACGATTCAAGACATTAGATGTTGAGGTCAATTCTCATTAAATCCCGAAGTTGTAAATGACATTTTATTTGCTGTATCGAAAGACTAAATTGAAATGAAAACTATTTAGGGTTGGCAGGGTTTTGCAATTAAGATGATACAATTTTTAAATATCTTTTGAATTTAATATGTCACGATTTGGAGTAATCTGGATGATATGATTTTTAATGGACCCCAAGCTCAAACAATTTTAATCTTCACGCATCTTCCACGATTTTTAAAGCTAAAGGCGCTCTTAGTTTTGTTAAACGTTGGTCTAAAGAATTTAGTGATCCGCTTACCACAAAAATTCTCTTTACACCTCTGGTGAGGCCTATATTGGACTATGCTTCTGTGGTTTGGAACCCTAGTTACCAAGTCCATTCGGATAAGTTAGAGTATGTTCAAAAACAATTTTTACTTTTTGCATCATTTGCATTGGGATTCCAGTTTAAATCTTCCCCCTTACATTAACCGTTTAAAACTTATAAATCTCCCGACACTCGCTAGTCGTAGGGAGATTTTTGGTATAATATTTCTTGTAAAACTCATGAATGGGTCAGTCTGTAGCCCATCTCTCTTATCTGATATTAATTTTAACGTTCCCGCTCGCTCTACGACCTACTTTTAAAATTTTCTAGAACAAATTTTGAGTTAAACGAACCATTCCGCCGTATATGTCGTGATTTCAATTCTCATTCCAGCACATTTGATCTAACAGACTCACTCTTTACCATTAAAAAAATTATTTTATCTACACTTAACAAGTAACATTTAAAAATTATAAACTTTAATCTAATTTTTAATTTCGGCTGTTGAAATTTTTGTTTCTGTAGCTGAACAGCTTAAGATCGCAACGCTTAAAACTCTCTTGCCTTTTATGGCTGTTGGGTGGGAGGATGGTAATCGTTGGGTATTATTATTATTATTATTAAAGAAGAAAGAAGAAGTATCGTTTTCCAATTGAAACTATTAGTGCGCTTTTGCCATTTTATGGTCATGGTAATCGACCTTTTCTTTACTTAAAGGTCAAGTACCAATATGACAAAGAAGCACGAAGTAATAGAAATTTTGCTGCCGTTTAGGCAAGTGTTGTTGAAGACCGTAATTTGTCGATCCAAGTCATTCTCATGAATTCGGACTATCTTGAACCACAACCTGGCGGATTTTGAAAAAGGATTTGAGCTTGTGTCTGTTTGAAATTGTTCTCACTCGGGAACTGATGCCATTGGATCACCGTAGATGTCGTGAATTTGCAGATTTTGCCTTGGAACAACTTTAAAACAGCAACGATGTTTTTAAGAAAATTTTCGTCTTCGTCTTTCGATTCTAAGCAAAGAAACCCCACAAATTATTCAAAAACAATCATTACATTCATCGAATTGGATGGAGCCATGTGAGGAAGTTCACCCATGATGGGAAAGTTCTCTGAGCGGCATTCACTTGGGAGTAGCCAGAAACTATTCTTTTACATATAGCTCACCACATCCGGTCTTAGACCAAATATCCTATGGGTAGCCAAAAATCATCCGTTTATAGACGAGCTAAAGTGAATCAATAAACACATTCCCTCTCCAGGGTTGTACGCTGTGTTTAGGACCCGACACGTAAAAAAACACCATCAATGACGAAAACAAGTCAGCCTCGGATGAGAGTTATAATTCGAGCTGCATATCTGAATAGAAAAGGTACAATCTTCTACAAGAGTGCACAACTGCTAGCGGAGACCGATGTTATCGATATCATTGCCCATAACAACCGCGCCGTTAGTTCTGCTTTCTCCAGACTGGATAAGGAAGCGAAGCAATTGACTTCCACGTCCCTGTTGACAGTCACAACTCCCTAGAAGTATATAATTTCTTTTTTTTTGGAACCATAATTAACACCAATAACATCAGCATCGAAATCTAACGCAAAATAACTCGTGCCAATAGTAGCTACTTCGGACTGAGTAGGAAATTGAGAAATAAAATCCTCTCTCGACGAACAAAGACAAAATTCTACATGACACTCATCATTCTGTCTTGCTATATGGTGCAGAAGCATGGCCGATGACAACATCTGATGAATCGGCGTTACGAGTTTTCAAAAGAGAGGTTCTGCAAAAGATTTATGGTCTTTTGCGCATTGGCAACGGCGAATACCGCAGTCGATGAAACGATGAGCTGAACGAAATATACGACAATAAATAAAGACGTAGTTCAACGATTTAAAAGACAGCGGCTTCTCTGGATAGGTCATGTTGTCGAAATGGATGAGAACATTCCAGCTATGAAAGTATTCGAGGCAGAGGAACTAATGTGTTTTTAAGAAATCATATCTCTTTTATTGGAAAACCCTGCACATAGTGGAACCATTCAGTGAATTAATCAATATTTAAAACAACTCCAAGGACTCATTTAAAAGTATAACAACCATGAGAGAGTTATTTGAATAACAGCGTTTCCCAAAACTCGATACCTCCTCAACCATAGAGAGTTCTCAAATAGAAGGAGAACGCAGTAGAGAGATAATAGTTGAAAGATTTCTAGAAACTCTGTTCGTAGTCTCTTTTATGAATGTCTCACTAAAAATTTCCACGATAAATTTATAGCCAGGGATCGACCCTAACAATGGTTGTGAGAAATTACAGTCTACATTTTAAATCGTATAGCTTCATTACACAACGTTACATATCAGTGAATCACATATAAACTTATCGGTTGAGAAACTTTATAATTTCCAAAATTTTTCTTCTGTTTTTCGTCTAAGAATGGATTGAAATTACAGTATTTATTGTCAGAATGTTATTAATAGGGTTCACGGAGAAGTAAAGGGAGGTAGTCTGAGATGGTTACGATGCGTTGTGCAATAATTCAAATCAAATTTTCTGAAGATGTTTTGCCAAACAAAAAAGTTTTCCATATAAGTACTTTTTTGGTTTTGAGCGATCGGGATGCATGGCAGCCAATATTTTATAGTGTTCCGATGTCTGCGTTTTCTTCTGAAGGAAAAGAAGCATTTGTATATATATATTTTTTTGTAAGATCTCCGACGTTTCCTTCTGCATATTACAAACTTCGTGGAAAACTGAATATATCCTGTTTTGGAGTATAGAGATGTTGAAAAGGGAACTAATTTCGTCTAAATAAGCTAGAAATTTACTCAAAACAATATTGTTATATACTTATTATATATATACAAACATTTATAAATGCTTCTATAATCTCATGCCTTATTATGTTACAATATAAACTACTCTCCAAAGTATACTTTAGCCTCGCTAACCCTTCAAAGCAAAGCTTTCTTTTAATTGAAAATAAAGAGTTTAAATGCCTATTAAATGAGAAAATATGTCTTGCCTGCCATTTTAATCAACTTTCATTGTAGAAACAAAAACACAAGCGTATGCAAAAGGCGCCCTGCGAACGCTTTGACGAAGCCCGAAGTGCCCTCTATCAATTTCAATTTGCCTTTTCTCTCGCAGCCACTAAACTTTGTCTCTGTCGCTGGGCCACAAAATGCGCTTTTAATGGGTCGCATACACACGCACCCACACACATATAAACATACACATGCGCGAAGTAACGCGACATACCGAACAAGTATGTACATATGTATATGTGGACATGAGTTGCCAACGCGCACAACACGCGAGCACTCGAACACTTGACAACACCGCGTGACGGGGCGTATGAGTGACTTTTGCGTTTGGTTGCCGCGCGGCTGGCAGTAGCTCGTGATTGCGTTTAGTGCGCTCCCTGCTGTGCAGTCGACGACAGATCACATATTAAGTTGTTATTTGCATTCCAAAGGAGCGCGATTGGCTGCGTGTGTGTGTGTGTGTGTGGTGATGAATGGCAGGGGTGGGGTGGTTATATGCATATATAGTATCTTTGAGAGTAAAATTGTAGCAGCGAGGCAGCCTGCAGCAAGTTGACTGCTTACAGCTTTTACAATTTTATTACGCGCTTCGCTTGACGCCATTAAACAGCAGCAGCCAACTGTGGAATGGTGGATTGGTGAAATGTCTTATTTTACGCGCCTTTTTTATGTGCACATATTTTTCGGCATCAAACACACACTCACATGTACATGCGCATATGTAAATAGCATTCGAAAAGCGCTACGCAGGCAACGACATGGCGATAAACAATATATTTTTTAAGCTTTTCCTAATATATTTCTATCGAAAAGCGAAAAAGCAGTGAATAAAGCAACTCATAAGAAGAAAAGGTGGTATGCTATTAAGATATTCAACGTAATATGGACATTATTAAATCTGAATCTTATAGTCTACTCATTTAAATATAATATTACTAGTAGAAACTGTTTATACTGACAATAAAAAGAGAAAAAAAAGCATGAAGAATATTGGAACGGCTGGCGGCTGCCGCAGCTCCGTCTAGGAGCATTTCCAAGGGCCGATCAGTAGAGACTGCACTAAATACACCAGTACTCAATATCGAAAAGGCTCTTGAATATAAGCAATACACTCTTGGAGTACTCATGGATATTTCTGGAGCGTTCAACAACGTCTCTACGGATCTATTCCGAACAGTAGCCAGTCAATAGGTGTTGATCCTGCTGTACAACGCTGGATCAAAAAGCACTTTGACCTCCTGACGGATAAGAATGGAATGACGCAAAAATTACCAAGGAAGTTTGTAGAGGTTTTACTCAAGGTGGAGTGCTATCTCCGCTCCTATGAACACTTGGAAGACAAAGCCTCTAAGATAGTGGCATATGCGGACGACATTGCCATCTTAATAACGGGTAGGTGTCTATAGACCATTAGCAGTACTATGATCACCACTCTCAATACAGTCCAGAATTGAGCATCGCAAGAGAGTCTGGGGTTTAATCCGGCTTGTGTTCACAAGAAAACACAAAACTACTCTATGGAGATTCCCTTCGATAAATGGGACCCAACTCGCTCTGAAGGAGTCCCTTGGGGGGTTTTGGACAGCAAACTGCTGTGGAAGAACAAGATGAAAAAAAGAGTGAGAAAAGCAAGCAATCCATTATATGCGTATAGGCAGATGCTCGGCACATTCTGGGCCCCCTCCCCTTCTCTCATGCACTGGTGCTACGCAATTATTATAGGAATAATTCTGCTCTACGGCCACTGACTGCAGGAAAATTTACATATAGAACCTTCGGGCATAACTCAGTGGGTAATGGCAGTTGATCAAACACCGACTACATGACCCCACTTTTCAACTGGGAAAGAAGATTCAAAGTAAACATAGAAAAAGATGGTTCACGTAAAGGTATGTTAGCTCTGCGCGATACACTAAACACCTATAGGGATGGTTCGAAAATGGACGACTAAAGATTTGCTAGAAGTAAGCAACTTCCACTTGGTGCCAGGCCAAAAAGTCATCGAGGGCAACGAAATAGCTGACGAGATTGCCAATAATGGTGTATGGCTAACACCCGAAAACGTAATCAACATTGGGAAACTCATACATTGTCTATACGACGATCTCGACAGCATGGTGAAAAAAAAACAAAACCAAGATTGGTATGTGCAAAATGGTAGATCAGAAGTACAAAATATTCCCATTGGCACTCGGTAGAGGAGACTGTAGGAACATGATGGGAATACTAACTGGTAACTGTCTGGCGACAAACGCCCGCAGGACAGGGTTTACAAATCGAGAAGACTTCAGGAAATGTCTAGAGCAAGGCACCAAGCAAACAATGGGTCAACTGTTGTGCACATGTCCGGCATTTGCAAGACTACCCGGTAAGAATCTGGGGTCCCCACGGTATGATACATTGGAGGAGGTATCGATAGTGAGGCCACAGAGACTGTTTAAATTCGCGTCAAGCGCAGGCATCCTAAAGGATGATTACTTCTCTTGGACCCAGCAACTAAACTACATCTGGTATCGGAAAGAACCAAAACTAGTCTAAGCATCGCTTATTTCCCTACCAGATTAACTTAACCAAGCCTTTTGTTCGGTTTGTATTGTTTACGATTCCGAGAAGTGAGCAGTGTTTCGAGGAAAAAATCACGCGTCCAAAATTTCAGAGCGATATCTCAAAAACTGGAAACTATTTCGAGTATATGCAGACAGACGGACAGATAGATGAAAATTGCTATATCGACTCATCTCGTCAGCTAATCATTTATGTTTATATTTTACAGAGTATCCAACGTTTTCTTCTGGATGTTACAAACATCAAGGCAAATTTATATACCGGGTATAAAAATGGAAAATTAGCAATTTCGGTGAAAAAGTAGTCACGCAACGAAATCAAACAGCACTTGGATGCTGTATACGATGATTATTTTCCTTCGATGGCGACCGTCAGCAGTTTTTTTGTCGAGCACGGCACGAGTTTCTACTGCGACTCGTTACGGACCATCCATAGCCAACCATCTAGCCAACGATCCAAGAATAGTAAATATATTGCACTTCCCTTGCGAAACTGCTCCGAAGACAGCGGAGACTATACGGACTGAAATGTAATGTCCACCCTTTTCTGTTGACTTGGAGGAGGGTAAAAACGACACAAAACTCTAATATGCCAAATTATTGAGCCGATTCGTAACCGAAACGCAGAAAGAAAGGCGAGAAAAAAAGCTAATATTTTACCACGATAGCGCACTGGCTCATAAATCTACCGTCCCCTCAACCAAATTGGTCGTCTTAGGCTAGAACTGCTATTCACGATATTCGCCCGATTTCACACCGTACGGCTTTCTTAGTTAAATAACTACGAATATCGAACCTTCTGTTTTTCAATTTTTTTGATTCCTTCTCTCACAGTAGCCGTTCAATGCTTTCAACCCACTTTGCACGACATTTAACCTGAACAAATCGTAACTCAATCAGAAATGTAAACTTTTATTTCGCTATTACTCATCAACCCCGCGCTCCTTGCTATCGCTAGTACTTTTCACTTTTGCTTTCGACGATATTCGCGCTTTTAATCGTGTTTTCCTTAGCCCTTCAATTACACTTTCTACACGCTTACACACCATTGCCTCTTGATTGTTACGGCGCTGAGCTGACCTCAGACGACAGAAAGCGCGGAGTGGAGTGGGGGGTGATGGGTCGAATATTTTCGTAGGGCAACAAGCGGCCAGCGAAAGCTAGAGAAACTTTTATCAGCGACAATTGAAAAGGGGAAGGAACCACTTTCCTTACGCGGATATTTTATTGTTGTACTGAATGAATGCGAAAGTGGAGATATCCACCCAGACTTCCTACTTTGCACCAGCACACCCGACTAATGCCCTCATTGCCATGGTTATTGTGGATCTATGTCGTTTGTCTGGCACTTTTTAAGTTTCCACAGTTTTTCTTCATATTTTCTTTTCAATACTATAAACGTTCATTTATCGTTTTGCAGTCGTCGCTTTGCTAGTTTTCGTCGCCTTGTGAGCTTTTATATTTATACAACAGCAGAAACTACTTTAAAGGTGTATTGGAGAATTGTGCAACAGAAGCTTGAAAACCTTTCACACATAAAGAAATTTCGGTACAAGAATTTAATTTTGATCTTTGCATGGCTGCTATATGCCAAAGTGGTCAGATATCGGCAGTTTCAACTTCATGAAGAGAAGTAAATTAAACTAAAATCGAGCTTAACTCGCTGTGACACTAACTGATTTAGGATCAAATCTCGTGATCTCATTAGTAAATAACAAAAAATAGATTTAGTGGGCTTACCTCGGCATACCCGACAAAGAAATTTTAGAAAACGGTGGGTTGTTCAAACAAAATCAAATATTAAGTTGTCAAAAAAGTCTTGCGGTATTTTCGCTAGTTTGCGCTGAAAGCGCATAGTTCTAGTTTTATTCGTCGCATCGGGTCATGCTATACCTTTTTGGAAAGCTCATTTCACGCGCTAACATGTGTTTGTGATTGATTGTCGTTTCTTTTAAGTCGTTTGTGAGTTATAGCGTCGCAAACATGGAGCAAAATAAAGAGAAAATACGGCATAATTTACAGTACTACTACGATAAAGGCAAAAATGCATCTCAAGCCGCCAATAAAGCTTGATACAGTTTCCATTTCCACCGCACAACGATGGTTTCAACGTTTTCGTTCTGGTGTAGAGGTGGTCGAAGATGCGCTACACTCCGGAAGGCCTAGCATCGGTCAAGAGCTGGGCATGAGTCATCAAAAATTCATTTCAATTTCAATAAAAAAAAAAATTCAATAAAAATACCGCGAGACTTTTTCGACAACCCTTTATTTTCATAAGTGTATTTATTGGAATGTTTGGATAATGTCGCCATTGGAATTACAACAAAATACAGAAATTTTTAACCCTTTGGAGTTAAAGAGAATCACAACAATGGGATCAAAACAGACGGAGTATTTTTTATACTCTTGAAACATGTAGCTACAGAGTATATTACTTTTATTCACCTTACGGTTTTTTGTTCACCTAAACCTAATCAAGATATATATAGAGCTGTACATACACAGTGTACCGCTATCAAGTGAGAGGTACGATACCATTGTGTAGGTTATCCTCATTTCTTGTGAACGAGCCTTAATTATTTTTCCTTTTGGTTGGCATGACATCTGTCAAACATATTCAATAATCTTACAGTCATTAAATAAATAAAAAAAATATCAAATTTTGTACCGAAAAGTGATGATTTGCGGAAAGCATTAATTTTTTGTTTCCATTTGAAATAAAGTGCTGCCGAGTCATTACGAAAAGACTTTTTACACCACCCAATAGTTCACCATACATGACCTTCCAATGGCCATTTTGCTAATTTCTTGCTTTTTTTCTACCGTAAATCATTATGCCAACAATATCTTCTATTATAGAACTTTTTTAAGGTTTCATTACCTGAGAAGGCTGAAAACAGTGCCGCAGTGGAGAACCGAGGAAAAGAATTGAGGCATTATGTGATCATGCTCTATCAGAAGCAACATGCAAAGATGCTTCCAACGGTTCAGAGATAATAATTTGAATATTAGAAACGAAGAACTTGGAAGAAAAAACTTGAAGACTCCAAACTGCAAGCAGTTTTGGATGAAAATGATACTTTGAGTCAAAAGCAAATGTCAGCCATGTTAAATGTTGCACAACACACAATTTCAGACATTTGACAGCTAAGGCCAAGAGCCCAAAATGTGAAAAATAGGTGCCACATGAATTGAATGAAAGACAAATAGAAATCCAGAAAAACACTTGTCAAATTTTGCTTCAAAAACACGAAAAAACACCACTTTTGCATCGAATTGTCATTGGCGACAGAAAATGAATTTTATTTTAAGAATCTTAAACGGAGAAAATCATGGGTTAATCCGGGGAACCATCAACATCGAGTACAAAAACAGTTTGATTCGGTAAGAACACAATGCTCTGTGTTTGGTGGGATCAGAAAGGTGTAGTTTGTATATCATGACTTTCTAAAGCCTGATGAAACTGTTAATATTAATTGCCGCAAACAGCAAATGCTGAATTTTAACCATGTGTCGATCGAAACACGACCAGAATGGGCCAGAAGTCACGGCAAAGTAATTTTGTTACACGACAAAGCACCTGCATACAAAGCAAAATCGGTTCTGTACACAATCAAAGTACTTGGCTCCTTCTGATTACCATTTGCTTTTGTCGTTGGGACAGGCATTGGCTGAACTGCACTTCAATTCTTAGGGTGTCTGATTAATTTGCTTAAAAAGACGATCATTTCCATTGACATGGTATCCACAAATTACCATACGGGTGGTCAAAGTGTGCAAAGAGCAACGCTCAATTCTTTGAGTAAATTTTTTACTTTCCCATTCAAAATTAGTATTTCATTTTCACAAAAAAAATGCTCATTTCATATGTATGGTATGGTATATATGGTTTATGACGAGGATAACGAGACGAGTTGATTTCCGAGTAACTGTCTGTCTGTCCATACGTCCATGCAAGCGATAACTTCAGTAAGCATTACATATCTTGATAAAAAGTGGTACATGTGTTCTTTGGCAAAGAAGTGAGGACGAGTTCATAGATGGGCGTAATTGGGCCACTGTCATTAAACGAAGACGTATTAAATGAAGCAACTAAGCTATAAATTAAGGTATAAACATAGAATGTGTTACAGGGAATCGTAGTAGCAAAGGTCACCCGTGGGCTAAAACTCTTGAAAACATGTACATATATATTTTTGTTTAGGTATGATAAGTTTATATAAAGAACTCAGCAAAATTTTTTACCCACTTGTTTAACAAAAACATGTTATTTTTAAAATCAACGACGAGATAACTCTGATAGATTTAATCTAAACATCTTCTGAACCAGTGGTTCCAAACTTATTTTGTCTACCGCCCACTTTGAGAATAAATATTTTTTTAGCGCCCCATTTTTTCACCTATTTAAAAACCACTATAACTTCAAATTAATTATTGTGACCTATATATGTATATTAACGGAGAATTCTAAACGAAACTTTTACTATAACCAGCAACTTGAAACCTAAGCGCAGTAAGTAACATACAAAGGCGCTTAGGTCTCAAGTTAACTCTTACGGGCTCCACCTGCCAATAAGAATGATTATTGAAACACAACTTTATAGTATTAAAACAGAGAATATTTATTTAAAGTAAAACTAAAATAATCGATCCATATATAAAAACTAATGTGAAGGATGAATCTGATGCTGTTTAATAAGTTTGTTAATATCAGGTTCCAATTTACTCAAGAACAGTCGCAAGTCGCCACGTTCGGTAACAAGCAAACGATTTCTCTTTCTAGTAAGCAGTGTTGTCACAGCACACAAATATGACGATGGAAATGCTATCAAGAATCGTTGAACGATTGACCACAATCCAGGGTACAATTGCGGGATCGGTTTTTGTAGCCAAAATTCTTGGTAACCATTTTTGAACTTGATTTTTATTTCCTCGTTTGTTGTCAATTCTATAAGTTCTTCTTCCAGCTGAGGTGACATTGCTGTGTTGACATTTAAAAACGGATCCAACACCCAGTCTGGTATTTCCAAGTTCAAAATGTCCTGGTATCGTTCGGTGAAGTCAATGTGGAGGTTTTCCAAATGTTGGCACTAGGCAAACAATTCGTCGTTACTACATGATACTGATAAATTCGGAAAATTGTGAAACTCACGTCTGCCCAGATTCTTTTTGTGTAGAAGTAGTTTGGCTGCGAAAGCAGCAACGACGTTTTTTGTTTTAATTAAATTTAGTTTATCGCCTTGCAGTTGGAGATTCATGTCGTTGAACAATTTATACAAGTCTGTCATGTAATCCATATCATTCTTTGATGTTATGAGCTTGTCTTGCAATTCTGTATCTTTAGTTTTCAAGAACTCTATAACAGAGTCAAACAGGTTGTAGAATCGAGTCAGACAATTGCCTCTTGATAGCCAATGAACTTCAGTACGAAACAAAAAAACGATTGAAATCCTCGTCATTAGTAACTGATGAAATAATCTATCATTCAAAGTATATATAATATCATATTGCAGTGATTGAAATAGTTTTTCACTTAAGTTTCTAGCAACTTAATGTTGTCTATGAATAACGCAATGTACACCAAGGACATCTGGAATTTCATTTTTTAAGTACGCTATGAAGCCTTTATGGCACCCTGTCATAGCCGGAGCGCCATCCGTAGCAACTGAAATAATATTTTTCAAAGGAATTTATTTCTCATCGCAAAACTTTTCCAATATATTGAATATGGGTTCACCTTTTGTATCGGTCTCTAAATTTCTATCAAATAATAGTTCTTCACATATTTTCTCATCTTTAATAAAACTCACGTAAGACAACAACAATGCTTCATTAGTTGGTAAAGTGGACTCATCCAGCTGAATTGAAAATTGACTTGACCTCAGGTGATCGTACAATGATTCTTCAATGTTTTCAGCCATTTCATCCATTCGTCTTTGCACAGAATTATTACTCAAAGGAATTTTTCGGATAATATCTGCGGCCGGTTTATGAAGCACGGTAGTTATTACTTCATTTATTGCTGGCAATATTAACTCTTCTCCGATGTTATGTGGTTTGCCTTTTTGAGCAATTAACAAAGAGATATTGTACGAAGCTCGAAGTCCGTCGTCATCTTGCTTAGCAGCCGCCGAAAATAGTTTTGCTACACTTGGCTGGGTAATATGCTTCTTCTCTAGGTCTTGAAAATATGCTACATTCTTGTCTCTCTTATCTGGATGCATTTTATTCAAATGATCTTGAATTTCGAATTTAATGTATTCCGCACAGTATTGCCGTCTCTTCTTTTTTACTTCCGACATTGTTTTGCTTTGAGAAATACGTTTAACTTCGCGAGTAGTGTAAAGGAGGCGTAAGTAATGCTCATCTATTGCGCGCAAAACCACAAATGAATATAAAATAAATATTACATTGTTTATATAGGAATGCTTAAGCACAATTATTATATAGTAGTCCAAAAATATGAATTCTTATTTTTCCTAGAAATACATTTGTAAGAAAGGATAAAGATCCTTTTTTTATTTTCCACATAAAAGATTTAAGGAGTTCAAAAGCTCAAAACGTGCGTTACATCAGCTACCTACCCGACGTCATTTCGCAAGTGATAAAATAAATTATTCAAGAGCTCAAATGTAGCGAATCATCAGCTCGAACCTACCTACCCTACGCCTTTGCGCAAATGATTATATTATGATAGCAAATGCCCACATACAGATTTGGCAATGGCAAAAGCAATACGTTTGACAGTTAGTATTCTATAAATTCTATCCTGTCGAGACGCCCCGTTATGAAACGGAGAGACCGATTGACATGATTTTCATTTTTTCTATATTCAATAAAATAGGACAGATATATGAACTACGCGGAGAGAAATATAGAACCGAGTTTGAGCAATCTTTTAATTCATATTAGTTGATGTTCACAAGTTGTCGTTGAGAGTCGAGAGCTCATGTAGTCGTTGTCTAAGAGGCCTCATAGCTAAATAAAATTACAAATAACCCCCCAGGCCTCTACACAACGCCCCCATTTTCTTTCTGGGTCTCTTATACCCCTTGATACCTGCAGCGCCCACAAGGGGGCGTTATCGCCCACTTTGGGAAACACTGTTCTAAACCAATAAAGCTATAACAAGCAAACAACTTGAAACAATTAAAATAAGAATCTCTGGTGGTGTGAAAATAAATGAAATCGGAGGATAACCCCGCTCACTCCCCATATAAACGTACTGACAACAGGTAAGGAAGGACTAAGTTCGGGTGTCACCGAACATTTTATACTCTCGCATGATAAAGTGATAATCGAGATTTCATTATCCGTCATTTACATATTTCTCAAATACCGTATTTGTGTAAAGTTTTATTCCGCTATCATCATTGGTTCCTAATGTATCGGGTGATTTTTTTGAGGTTAGGATTTTCATGCATTAGTATTTGACAGATCACGTGGGATTTCAGACATGGTGTCAAAGAGAAAGATGCTCAGTATGCTTTGACATTTCATCATGAATAGACTTACTAACGAGCAACGCTTGCAAATCATTGAATTTTATTACCAAAATCAGTGTTCGGTTCGAAATGTGTTTCGCGCTTTACGTCCGATTTATGGTCTACATAATCGACCAAGTGAGCAAACAATTAATGCGATTGTGACCAAGTTTCGCACTCAGTTTACTTTATTGGACATTAAACCAACCACACGAATGCGTACAGTGCGTACAGAAGAGAATATTGCGTCTGTTTCTGAGAGTGTGGCTGAAGACCGTGAAATGTCGATTCGTCGCCGTTCGCAGCAATTGGGTTTGTGTTATTCGACCACATGGAAGATTTTACGCAAAGATCTTGGTGTAAAACCGTATAAAATACAGCTCGTGCAAGAACTGAAGCCGAACGATCTGCCACAACGTCGAATTTTCAGTGAATGGGCCCTAGAAAAGTTGGCAGAAAATCCGCTTTTTTATCGACAAATTTTGTTCAGCGATGAGGCTCATTTCTGGTTGAATGGCTACGTAAATAAGCAAAATTGCCGCATTTGGGGTGAAGAGCAACCAGAAGCCGTTCAAGAACTGCCCATGCATCCCGAAAAATGCACTGTTTGGTGTGGTTTGTACGCTGGTGGAATCATTGGACCGTATTTTTTCAAAGATGCTGTTGGACGCAACGTTACGGTGAATGGCGATCGCTATCGTTCGATGCTAACAAACTTTTTGTTGCCAAAAATGGAAGAACTGAACTTGGTTGACATGTGGTTTCAACAAGATGGCGCTACATGCCACACAGCTCGCGATTCTATGGCCATTTTGAGGGAAAACTTCGGAGAACAATTCATCTCAAGAAATGGACCCGTAAGTTGGCCACCAAGATCATGCGATTTAACGCCTTTAGACTATTTTTGTGGGGCTACGTCAAGTCTAAAGTCTACAGAAATAAGCCAGCAACTATTCCAGCTTTGGAAGACAACATTTCCGAAGAAATTCGGGCTATTCCGGCCGAAATGCTCGAAAAAGTTGCCCAAAATTGGACTTTCCGAATGGACCACCCAAGACGCAGCCGCGGTCAACATTTAAATGAAATTATCTTCAAAAAGTAAATGTCATGAACCAATCTAACGTTTCAAATAAAGAACCGATGAGATTTTGCAAATTTTATGCGTTTTTTTTTTTAAAAGTTATCAAGCTCTTAAAAAATCACCCGATATATACTGGGTTGTCAAAAAAGTCTTGCGGTATTTTTATTGATTTTTTTTTACTCAAGTTACAGCTTGCACGGACGGACGAACGGACGGACGGACGGACAGACAGACATCCGGATTTCAACTCTACTCGTCACCCTGATCCCTTTGGTATATACATATAACCCTATATCTGACTCTTTTAGTTTTAGGACTTACAAACAACCGTTATGTGAACAAAACTATAATATGTACTCTCCTTAGCAACTTTGTTGCGAGAGTATAAAAATTACTATGTTACATTTCGGAAGAATATTTCTTTGACAATAATATTCCCTTGTGCTTAAAATTAATTCAATCGCGTCAATGCTTAATTTTGTCCACACACCTATACCTAATGTAAAGTTTTTCGAAAAGCACCCACTGAAATGTGGGAGTTATTTTAATGAAATTAAGATGGCGTAAAGTGTTTAAAATGTTCATGTACATCTGAACTTAGCCGTTGAAACTTCTTTTGTGTTTTTTCTTTACAGTTTCATTTGAATTTCACAACAAAATATGGCCTGGAAAAGTTTTCAATCACCTCGTCTCCCACTTAAGTGTCTAAGCTGCTCCTACCATTTTTATATAAGTATGTACATATAAGTATCACACTATACTATGTTTTACGTATATCAGTATAAGTGTGTATTTGATTTTTAGTATCCCTCTCGCTTTTGCCAACTAGCTACTAAAGAGCACGGCGCTTATTGTTCTTTTCATTTCTGATTTCCCACACACATTTCAATATCCACTTATCCGCTCTTTCAGCTTAGATTTTCCATTTACTGTATTAAACCTATTTCTTGTTGCTGTTGTTTGTTTTTTTATTATGCACTCTCATTTGTTGCTGCTAATCAAACAATATTAAAACCACTCACGCAATGCAGCCGAGCAGCGTGCCATTCAACAACAATGATAAAACCAAACAAATACTTTGCGAAAACTTTTATAGTTGTCCAACACGATTCGCTACTTCAGACTTGCTTTACAATACGATTGCGCTCCATTTCGCCCTGTTTTAGCACCGTTATTTGAAGCGTATGTTTGTTTATATGAAGGACACGCACGTTTGCTGTTAGAGTGTGTGTGTGGGGGAGGGAATCACATATGTGTGTTTGTGGTTTTATGTTTCAGCTTTAATTTATGCTCAGAAAGTTCTCCCTCATCGCAGACGGGACAATGGGAATTGCGAAAGTTTCTTATGTTGTTATTTGGTTTCAAGCTCGGACGTGATTCACAGCAAAAAAAAAATATTTTTTCAGGCTACAAACAATAAGAGTGAAGCTTGCTCTACAGTAAATAAATTAAGGAAAAATAATATTTGAAACCATTTAGCAAGACAAAAGCTCTTCACGCAAAGTTTGGCCTATGCTTTCTTTAAAAAAAAAATTGTATTTGAGGGCAGCAGCAACTTTCTCTTTTTTATGCGAGTATTTTGTTCGATTCAGCACTCTCCTAATTTTGGCAAATCGAAATCAACTAGAATTATTGATCATATGAGCTAAAGTTCAAGTAAAATGTTTGGAAATCGCAAATTATAAAGGAGTATGGTAAAGTGATGTCAAATGATCAATCCTAACAGGGATCTTACTTTGAGAGCTTATAATATGGGTCCGTCGAGGTAGCTAAAACTTAAATAAAATTGACATAAAGACCTTCATAAACCAAAAAAGTGCTTTGGTCCGGTCACTAATTTGTTCAGACGGCTAAAGTCAGTGTCTCCTGATTCGCCGAAGATATGATTGCCGAAATGTTTTATCCTCAGCCTTTCAAAAGCTAGACGATGAAAAAAAAAGTGCTTGGATGTGTCCACATCACTTTCATCCATAAGACTTTATTATGCGCCTGACTGAACCTTAGAAAGGACCCCGAGGATTGCGGCAAGATGGACTTTGATAAGAGTAAGTAGTTCAGTAAATCTCATACGTTCTACTCTAGGTAAGAAAAGTCTCGCAGTTGCGCAGGGACTAACCATCGACCAACGCCTGCTAAGCACACACGAGGCCCATAGGTCCATTCCTAGAGCCCAAGCCGACTACGGAGATCCCACTTGGACCCACTCTGATGTGGGCGACGTAAGCGTGCTCTTGATAAAAGACCCAAAA
Source organism: Bactrocera neohumeralis (assembly GCF_024586455.1). Taxonomy (NCBI): domain Eukaryota; kingdom Metazoa; phylum Arthropoda; class Insecta; order Diptera; family Tephritidae; genus Bactrocera; species Bactrocera neohumeralis. Next base: position 49,832,508 of record NC_065922.1, on the reverse strand, counting down.
GAGTCTGATAACGAAGTAGCTTGGTGCTATATCCACTGAGAACAGACACTCCTTGACTAACATTGAGCGCACAGTTTGTAGCTTAGTATTTCAGTAACTTCTCTCCGTCCACATATAACTCATAGGTATTTGAGCGGAGAAACAGCCAGCTTGAGACCAGTGCTTACTAAAAACTTCATTAGCAGTGAACATTTTATCATCTTTAAAATGGACTTCTGGCCATTGACGGTGTGTCACTGAAAAAGCCGCTTGCATTTTTTTTTTATTTAGGAGGGAGAATGCACAATTCGTATTGGCCGCTACAGCTGCACCTCTTGTGAGATTTCGCCTATGGGGACTTGCGAAGACCAATATGCTTACGTGCTAAACCTCTATCGTCATTTTTTGTTATTTGCCCTACGAAACTGCAATTAAAGCAAACAAGTTTAGCCATTCGGCTCGTCAGTAACGCCTACTCCTCATTCATTCTTTTCTTCTCTGCTCTTTCAGGACTATACCACCCTACACTCTAACGGTATTAAACACTAGTTTCGATTCTGGTATATACCGCATTATGTTATCCGGTGTAACTCCGCTCCGTTGTCGATTTATCTAGATATATATAGATATACAGCGCATTTCCTCCACTGCTGCTGCAGAAAGAAGAACTCGTCCAGTCGTCATGGCCATATTTGTAGAGATACTCTCTAAAACATCCGTACCTGGACAAAAACTACGTCATGTAGAAATCTGTTTCTCTATGCCTTCTATCTAGCCATGCTTGTACAATTTTAATTAGCCTGTGAGTTCATCACCCTGTTGTAGCTGCATCCATTTTTTCCCCATCCATTGAGGCTTGTCTCTAATCTGTCCGCTTTTCCACCGTTAATCGCCTGCCCAGACTTGTTGACCTGTCGTATACTCTTTTGAGTTCCATGACCATTATCTGCGGGGCACTAGACGCCGCGTACTTCAGAACTGATTGCCTCACCTTGGCCTTGATATTTAGTTGGCGTCGATATTTAGTTTGATATCTTCAAGGTTTTTCCTGCTTTCAATCAGCACAGGTTCAGTTTTTTGTCCAGCGAGTTGAAGGTTTGTTACCGTAAACCATTCTTTGTTCTCAAGTTAACCAACTTCCGAGTATTCAATGATCTGTACCATTTGCATCTGTTGAACCCAATTTTCGTCAAGCGCGTTGTCAGAAGATCGGTTGTCCAAAGCTAGGCTTTCATGTGGATCTGGCTGATATATGCATTTCCCTTTATATAATTTTAAGTTTCTTAAAGTTTTCTGAAAATTGAACTCAGCTAACATGACGTAGTTGAAAATAATGACTTTTAACAGAGTATTGAACCATCGCTTTTCGAAGATCCGACTTTGATACCTTTTAATATCTGACATATGAGTTTGAAAACTTGTAGAAACCAAGAAAATGGATTGCGTTGTAAAGTGTTGTCCAATAAAGTGTGCCTTAGTTCGGAGTTGGCTTAGGACTTGTCGAATCCACCTCTAGCATCTATGCTTACTTCTAATACTATTTTCACCAATTGTGACTGAAGAAAATTTAAAATGTTAAAATTAATTATTATACCTGACGTAACTAGTAGAGTTGTTTGTCGCTCTAATATAAAACTGTTTCTCCAAAATGTCACAAGGTTAGTGAGTAATTCGACGATATGATGGCGTCGCTGTGAATATTGTTCGATACCAGATTTCTGGTCTCATGACTTAATCAACGATGAGTCGAATGTTATTTTGGTTTGGCTCGAACAAAGAATTTGATTAAATTAAGTCATCTAGATAGGTATATTTGTGATGAATCTACTGTTTTCGATGTTTTTGTAATTGGTGAGTACTGTTTCTAGGCATTTTCACCACACTTTCAGGTTGTGTGTACCTTAACAGACTTCTCTAAAGCATATAATAGGGAATTGAATTCCACTTTCAGTCAAAAATTAGTTCAACTCGGTGTTCATTTAATATTCACATGTTTTCTGATTGTATACTGGCTAGTTTCATGGATAACACAAACATTTTTAACATTTAACATTTTTCCTTCATTCATGCCATTTGCCAATTAGACTTCAAAATGTTACTAAGTCATAGCTATCATTAATCTTTTGGTAGTATTCTCACATAGTCTCAATATTGTTATATTAATTTGTTACTGAACAGAAGGACGTTTAGCGCTATTTGCTGCTCAAAAGTTTGTTCGTGCTCGCGCGCACAGTTTATTTAACTAAAAGACGTGTCTGAAAAAAGTACACCAAAAGTCAGCTTCACTTTCAAGGCATCATATTAGCTAAAGGGTTTAAGCCATAAACGACTGACAGCCATACAACAACTTGGCAATAACAACAACACAACTACTATATGAAAACAACTCTCATACCAAACTTTCCGCCGCATGCCAGCCGCTTTTGAAAAACTTTTCGACTTTCCAATATTCAAATCGGATAAAAGTTTCGATTTGCATATTGCGCTTAGCAACTGCACTGACTTGAAAAAATATACAGATAGAAGACATAGAAAGACCAAGTGCATTTTAATCTAATCGCTTTTTGAAAAGTGCTTTTGACTTTTCTATGCATTTTATATATTGTTTTTGCTTGTATTTTTATGTTGTTGTTTAAGCTTTTTGCTCGGCGTATTCCAAAGCCAGATATTGCTCCAAAAAAGTTTTCAAAAAACGTCTTTGACTCGCTTAAACAAATGCGAATATTTGGCTTTTCATGCACACAGTTATGCGCCTAAAAGTATGCAATGCTGCGTGAGTTAAAGAACTCAACGGCAGAGATTTCTTATTTTCTCAGCAATTGAATATACAAAAGTTAATATGCCTAGGAGTTGGCACAATGACGTCGGTAGAATTAAATATGTGAAAAGTGTGCATGGAAATCCATATTTTTATATTCTTTATTAGGGTGGCACTTACATATTGGTTTAAGAGTTCACACCCTAAAAGTATGCAACAATAAAGGAAGCTGTAATACATCAAATATGGTCGCGCTGGAAGGATGTTCTGAGAGGATCGCTTGAATTAAGGGATTATATTAATTTGCAAGTCAGAAAAAAGCGGTTGTCGTCCTTTTTTTGAGAAGTCAAAGAGTTTAAAAAATATGTAAAATAACAGTACATTTACAGAATTTAATGAACTTTAACAATCGGTGATGAATTTTAAAAAATTTTGAATGCCCTTGATTCCGTTGCTAATCAACAGGAGGAACTCCGGCAGAAGATATGTGGCAATGTGGATGATTTTTCGGTTCAAAATTATCTTAAATCCAAAACCCAAGCTACTATTAGTGCTACTCCAATATCTTCCACGAGGAAATCACAAATTTTAACGGAATCTGATTAAATTATGTTATAGGATCGACCCTAGCAGGGATCTCACTTGGACAGCTTATAAAGTTGCTCTATTCTAGTACCTAGAACTCCTATTAAATTCACCATAAAGACTCTCATCAATCAACGAACACAAATTTATTGAGGCGGCGGAGTTTCGGCTACTATATGTCTCCTAGTTCGCCGAAGGTAAGATTGCGAGATGTTTCAACTTCAATCTTGCAAATGTTGGAATTTGAGGAAAAAGTGCCTAAATGTTTCAATAGCACCTTCTTTTATTGATCTTTGTTAATATACGTCTGACTGGATGTTTAGCCCTACAGCATAAATCCCTATTGGATATGTCAAAAGAGAGACTTCTACGATTGTGGCCAAATGGACTTTGCTAAGAGCCAGTAGTTCAGTAAAGCTCCTATGTTCTACACTAGGTCAGAAGAATCTCGCAGTCAAATAAAAAAACCAAACACGTTATTGTTACTACAGATGAAAACCGATAATGACCGAAGGCCAACAACATGACGATTTTAAAAAAAACTCCATTCCGTTACAAATACGGGTTCTATAGAAAAAGGTTGTCTAGCAAAGTTGTAGCTAATGAAAAGATCTACAACTTTTGTATTTACAGTCTTTTGATATAACCTCAAAACTTATATGAAATATCGAAGTTTTCGGATTTTTAAACTTTTTTATCTTGCACAGAAACAAATTTTTTTCCACAGAATTCGAGATTTAAGCAGGAAACCTTACTTCGACTTAAAACGATTTGTTCGTTTCGTCGCTCTCCAAAACTTGCTGAATCAAAAACAGCTATTTTCGACAAAGTACTTTTGACGTAAGGTTTAGAATCGATTAACATATTACGTATATAGCATTTTGCTTGAAATATAAAGATAAATATAAAATAAAGACCACCCTACTATAGATACACATAACCGAACAACACGTACTCTTACAAAAAAAGTTAAAAGTTGAAAATGTTTGCCAAACTTTGGAGACTTACAAGCCTCTTTCACATATATGTATGTACATTCAAAATTGACATATGACTGTGTGTTTCGGCAGCGGAAAGCAGTTATAAAAACAATTTCAGAACTTTTTAAGTGGTCTTAAAAAGTTTCCTTGACGTTTTTCTACAATTTTTCACAACTTTCTCTTAGGCTACGAGCAAATCGCGTTTCACCGCGCTTCACCTGCCTATGCCCCCACCATATGTCAAGTCATAGTCGCTGCTAGCATCCTCAAGGATTAATCTCTTAATAATTTATTTGTTGACAACTTTAAAGCCGGATCAACAGCCGAGGTCTCCGCTCACTAACCGTTGCAGTTTGGCGCTACACGCTCTTCACCCACCAAAATCAGTAAAGTCAAGAGTTGACAGCGTATTGATTCTTGCAACTGCTTTGCCTTCTTTTTTTTAAAGGAAATTGAGTTTTTACAAATTTGTTCGAAACGAAAATATTTGATGATTTTACTTCTTTGAATGAATATTAGTAGTTCTACTTATTTTCGTACTCTACTTTCTCCCCTTCTCTCATTTTCTCTTCACGCTGGTGAATTGCTTGCAATTTAAAGCCAAGTGTTTTGTTGTCAACATTTTGACAGACATTTTTATTAAGTTGTATTTGTTCAATTTGTTTGATTTGTTGATGGCACTTACGACGTTTGTTCGAAAATAGTTTGCATCTGTTTTTATGGCAGAAATTTGCATTTACTTCAACTAACAGTAGATAGGTAGTCGAAGTTGACTGAAGTTATCAAGTAAATATTATACAAATCTATCAAAAAAGGCTGGCAGAAAAGAAACTTAAGTGCGTTTAAGTGAAACTTATAAAAAAACAGTATTTTTAAGTTATTATCTTCGGGATTTGTAGTATTATTCGAAAAGAAAATGTGTCATTTCTAGAAAAAAAGAGAAGGTAAAAACTTGAGGTTGATAAAAAATGGTTTCCATAACAAACTCTGACGGCTTCTTCTCTACCTACATAGTATCGGCTAGAGAGTTGTGGATGGGAAGAAGCCATTGGGGAAGAGGAGCAGTGAGCTTCTTCACGGATAAGTCAAAGCTTGGGGGGAAGGTTGGTAGAGTTTTTTTGTCGGGAGCTCTCTATAAACTCTAGTTAGGGTATTCCAGGCCGAGGTTGCAGCCATTAAGATAGCAGTAAATTTACTGCTCCGGAAAGCAGGCTCCTTCAGAGAAGTGACCATCCACTCAGTTAGCAGAGCGGGAATACTAGCTTTGAACTCATTTTTAATGCGTTCAGGGCTGGTCGAATAGTGCTTAATCTCGCTATAAATAGCATCGAGTGTCTTGGTGAAAAGACTGGTATGGGTTCCAGGCCACAGCGGAATCGCAGGAAACTGTAAAGCTGATGAGCTAGCAAGCAAAGGCACCCTAGAGCCGTTATCGGTAGAATGGGAGTGGATCGGTGCTCCAGTATCATCTTGGTTCCTACTATTAGACAATTGGGCTTCGCGGAAGCTTGACCAGTGCTGGGCCACCATCGGTACATGCGTTCTTACTAAATCTTGTTGGCCCAAGATCGATAGCAAAACATCTAGAGATCTCTTTACCCTCAGTAAGACTAGCCTCTGCGTAGTTGTGGGGCTTTTAACGGGTAATTTGCCTATTGGCATCCACGCAGTAAGGCTGGGACTTCTATCAGACGCCATTTGCAAAAGCTGTATAGAAGAAGATGAGCTGGAAACAACTCAATACTTCCTTCTTGACTGTCCTGCGTTTGGGAGCGCATACTTTCAAATTTCCCACCGAGCTGCTAAGCGTAGTGAAATGCATGAAGTCACAAAGAGAAGGGCTTACAAAATGAAAAAGCATAGAATAACATACAACTATAACTTGACCTGGTTTCGCTTGGAGTTTTTCTATTGAAGAATTTACTTATGTGTTTTTACGAAGGACTTGCCCAAAAAATCAATAATAAAATTTGTACCGGACCTACGCAACGATATATCGAAATATCCTTCAAAAATTGTTATTTTGAAACATATAATGTATATTTTCAGAAAATTACTTAAACACAGTTCGAAAGAATAGCAATATGCTAGTTTATTGCAATGATTTCGGTTATGGAAAAATAAAGTCAAAATTCGTGCCAAATTATCTACCTTAAGAGCATAACCTGTCGATATTAGTAAGCGTTTAGGCATACAAAGAACATTGCGAAAGATTGTCAGCCAATGGCATTTTCACTTTCATGGTTATCGCACATTAAGGGTACAACAACCACATTATAGATTTGGCGGCGCTTACAAAATTACCTTTAAATTGCAACTTGTAAGTAGGTGAAGATGTGTTCGGTCCACTCATAAATTGTGTGTTTTCGGTTTTGGATTACTACAACGCTATGATCACCTGAAATTGGAAGCTTGCCTGTTTATACACGCTTATTACACGAAATTGTGGAAATACACGGGAGCAGTAGATATAATGAAGCCCCTGTAGGAAACAAAATGATAGGGATTTATGCATAGCTTTATTGCAAAACTGCAAAAGTCATGGGCACAACGGTAGATCGGAGATACACAAAATTCCTATTGGCACTCAATAGAAGAGAGTGTGGGAACCTGATGGGACTACTAACTGGTCACTGTCTGGTGGAGACACACGCCCGCAGAATAGGGCTGACAGATCGAGAAGACTGCAGAAGATGTCTAGAGCGAGGCATCAGGGAAACAATGAAGCATTTCATGCGCACTTGTCCGGCATCGGCAAGACTACTGGAGGAGGTATCGGTAGTGAGACCGCAAGGTCTGTTAAAATTCGCGTCAAGCGCAGACCGACTGAAAGATGACTACTCCGCATGGACCTAGCAACTGACCTCCACCTTATATCGCAAAGGACCAAAACTGGTCTAAGCATCGCTTATTTCCCTACCAGATTAACCTAACTTAACCTTTATAAATGCTATAATCTTTTCTTAATCGATGTCTTCGAAGGATTCTGGACAAGTGTTATCCGCAATGCTACCGTTACATATCGAAATATAACCCCGTAAATGGAAATATATTGGCCATACTTTGCACAATTCACAAGACGACATTGTTAGAACAGCGTTAGACTGAAATCCTTAAGGATGGCGAAGATGCGAGCGACCAGTCAATATATAGAGACGGGAAGTGAATAAAAGCGGTTGATTGTGGACATAACCGTGAAATACACCTCATTGTTTATATACGTATATTCACATTTGTTTAAATTAAGTTGACGGCTCGCTTCTCCATACTCAAAATAGCCGAAGAATTATAATTATTAGCAAAAGAATTACTCAATTCTAAATGAAATGGTTTTCTATTGAGACACCTTGTTTTTAACACATTGCATTAGAGACACAAGTGAAAATAGGCTTCTGAAAACAACCTTCTTTCCTACATATATTTTATGTATATTTTTCCTGCAGGGCGTCGTTTCAGCGTCATATCATACTCATGTTGCTTTTTGGTGTGCAAGCGAACACCGAATCCTTAGCCGAGCCAAAGATACCAAGCAACGACAAATCTCTTTCGCATCATTTCACTTGGAGTCAGTCCAAATAAACTGTGGCAAATCCACATATACACACTCATGGATATAGTCAACGTAAACTGAAGAGACTTGCACACGTACACACACATTCATATATACTAATACACACCAGAGTGCACTCTTAAAGGCAACGAAACTTTAAAATCAAATGAAATTTTCCACATCGCACAACGAGAGCACCAACCGAAAGTGGAACTGATGTGGATGCCACCGCAGCTTGCGACTGCAGCAGGCAACTGCACAACTTCACTGCAATATGCAGCTGCAGCTATTATTGTTGTTGTTGCAGTTGTCACCTTACCTTAGCGGCGGTGGCCTGAAATCAGCTGCGGCAAGCAATTCGCCTGGAAATTGTTGTGGAAAAGTTTTTCGTTGCAACGAAACAGAAAACAAAAACAAACACAAAAGCAAGAGCAAAAACACAAGCTACATTTTCGAAATAAACAACAACACAAGCGAAATGGCCAACTACAACAACAATTTGATGCAGCCTCACAAGCAACCTTGACAACAACAAAAGTTAATAACCCGCCACCATAGCAACAAAACTTCGCAAATACAACTGTAACTAGTAGAAACAAAAAAAACGCAAACAGCAACAACCGTTAGAAATAAAAGCGCAACTCAACTTGTAACTCGTGCAACTACAGTTTGTTCAACTTAGAAAGCAACAAAAACGAGGAGTGGCCAACAACAAACGGCAAGCTAAGTAACACAGCCCCTTCGACGGGCCCATAGTGGGCTTCTGACGTGGTACCTTGAGAGGCAGATCATTGTCATGTACTGACAAGATTATTGTCGAGATTAGAAAATTTCAACGAAGTTGCTCTTATTTAGAGAATACAAATTTACATACCCAATTCATAGTTGGCGAAATCCTGTTTTTATATAAACGTTCGCAAAAGTAGAAAGGCAGATGGAACTGAGGTAGAGGTCACTCTTTAATAGAGTTCAAAGTTTCGCGCTGAAACTGTAGCAAAAAATGTGAATTTTCATTTTTTTTTGTTTATGTACACGAAGTGCAGGAATAATCTATGGAAATTCTGTCTTATAATCCGATATTTTATATACAGGGTTTCTACGGAAAGTAATAGGACTTATTTTCTTGCGCCGCCACTGTACTTTGGAGCGTGTGCGCTCCTACTGGATTCGGTAGAGGGCGTTCCTAGCTAACGAACGAGTGGCTGATCAGTTGTCTCAGAGCACCTGGAGAGTCAGGACAAATATTTTCGCACGACGTCTTTCTGTGATTGGTGCAAGCCGAAAATGCTACGCTCGTTAGAGCAGAGGTACGCGATTAAATTCTGTGTGAAACTCGGTAAATCTGCAACAGTCATGTTTAATACGCTTTGGCAAGATGGTGTGTTTCGGTGGGACCAGGCCCTTTTGGAGGGTCGAGTGGAATGAGCAAATCCATAGTGAAAACGATACTCAATGTCTTTTTTGACTTCAAATGCATCGACCACCATGAACTTGTTCCTCCTGAACAAACCGTCAATGCCAAGTTTTACGTGGAAGAGACTCAAACGTAGGGTCAATCGGTTCCGACAAGACATCGCAGCCGATTGGAAGTTGCACCACGACAACGCTCCGGCTCACACCGCCTTTCTTGTGAACAGCTACCTAAAAAAGGCCAGCACCCCAACGCTTCCGCAGCCGCCCTACAGCCCAGATGTGGCCACCACGGACTTTTTTGTTTCCTTGCCTGAAAAGATTGATGAAAGGGGATCCAAGCAGTATGCACCTCGACTCTCAAGGCTATTCTGGAGAATGCCTTCCGTGACGCCTTCAATGTTTGGAAATCGCGCTGGCAACGCTGCATCGACGCAGAAGGAGCCTATTGTGAAAGTTCTTAAAGAATTAAAAAGGGGAATATTTAATTTGCCAAAAACTCTGCAAAAAATTTTTTTAATAGGGAGCTCTATATTTAAAAGCGAAACCTTTAAAAATTAAAGGTGATCAAAAAAGTACGTTGAGGGTACCAGCTTCAACGAACCCTGATTTCGAGACTGTTAAAGGAGTACATCAATGAATCCTTTATGGAAGGTTAAATCCACTTATAAGTTAGAAGATAATTCCTGTGTTCCATATAAATGTTATGACAGCTATTAGCTTCAGTTAAAGAAAAACCCAGACATATAAAACTTGCTATATGATTAATTTGTACCGAACCAAAGGATCTTGTAAGTGATTGTTATTTTCGTTTGACTCAACTAAAAAGCATAACAACCAAAGCGAACACACTACCCAGTATTCAGAGCTGCATGTGCCAAAGCCTCTAAATCGACCAGAAAATCAGAATTCTACACCGGAACTTGTTTTAAGACAGCACGATAAAGTATATGGTGATCCAAGTTATGAACTGTCAACTTGAAAAGAACCACACTTATTGCCACAAAGATTTAAACGGAAAATTTGGGTGCCGTTAGTGATGAACAAGGCGAGAGGTTCCATCAGAATATTTCTTTAATCGACGGGCACTATAAAGGGAAGTGGAGCGCAGGAATGCTGGCAGATTATTGTTGGAGACTTAAAAACAAACACTTTGTATAAGCCAGACATTCACGAAAATCATATTATTTTTTCTATATGAAGCAAAATTTTCCTTAAGTGTAGCTAATGCTTGTACTTTTTAAATTGTCAATTTTTTTTATAAACAAATCATTGTGTAGTGGCCCTAATACAAATATTCAATTTGATATGAGTTTTAATGTGACATTAAAAGTTTTGAAATTCCTTGAATGCGAAACCGAATTTCACGACGATCTTCGAAAAGAGACATCTGTAGGTCAGGAAGAATTTTCCACTTCTAATTATTTCAAATTTAGGATAAAGTCATGTGTAAAAGCTCACGCAAGTGAGGAAAGTTTCTGATCGCCATTCACTTGGGGGTGGCCAGAAACGATTTTTTTACATGTGGCCTCCGGTCTTAGACCAAGTATCCTTTGGGTAGCCTAAGAACATCCGTTCGAGGGCGAGCTAAAATGAGAAGACGAAATATTCTCACACAGGGTTGTGCGCTGGGTTTGGGACCCGCCAGGTAAAAATCGCCCCCAATGAAAAGATACCAACTGCCTCGGATGAGAGAGCAAGTTTGGTGTGGGATTCGTGGCAGAGGCATGGACGATGAAAACAACTGATGAGTCGACGTTGCGAGTTTTCCAGAGAAAAGTTCTGCGAAAGATGTATGGTCCTTTGCGCGCTAGCCACGGCGAATACCGCATTCGATGGAACGATGAGCTGTACGAGATATACGACGACATCGACATAGTTCAGCGAATTAAAAGACGCCCCCGCTACGCTGGCTAGGTCATGTTGTCCGGATGGACGAAAACACTCCAGCTCTGAAAGTATTCGGCGTAGTACCCACCGGGGGAAGCAGAGGAAGAAGAAGACCTCCACTCCGTTGGAAGGACCAGGTGGAGAAGGACCTGGCTTCGCTTGGAATCTACAATTGGCGCCACCTTGCGAAAAGAAGAAACGACTGGCGCGCTGTTGTTAACTCGGCTATAACCGTAAGCGGTTTCCACGCCAATAAAGAAGAAGAAGAATCAGTTCAAATCCAAATACCAAATAAACTATTTCTATAGAAGTATAGAGGTAATGATCGAAGGACTGGTCAAACCTTTGATTTTTGGCAAAATGCCGGGTTCACGGAAAAAGAGGTGATCTAAAAAAATCCTGAGAAAATATCACACCGATTGGTTTAGCTGTTTCCGCACCGACTCTAAAAACAGCATTGTAAAAAAATTAAACCACGTAAGGACGAGGTTACATATTTTAGGATTTCAACCATTTTTACCGTGTCGGTAGGAGTGCTTAAGGGATTTATCCTGAGTGAATTTTGTTTTCGTGGCTTACGTGGTTTTGGTGATATTTACATTAAGCCACTTAGAGGACGGGTACAGCCCACTTCTTAAAATATTTTAACCCACAGGTCTTCCTTGTCACTGCGACCCCCGTGCCAATTGCAGCTCTTTGTCTTAATTTGGTGCTTAGTTTTAGCACTGTATGGTTCATATGCAATACCAACCCAACTGTCTTACGGTACCGAGAAACATGTGTACCATGCTTCATTAAGATATCTCAGTTTCTACTCAAGTTACAACTTGCACAGACGGACAGACAGATTGTCACACTTATTTGAACTAGTCTCTTCATCCTGATCATTTATTTATACATAACCCTGTAACTAATTTGAATAGCTTTAGGTGATACAAACAACCGTTAGGTGTAGCATATGGTGCAAGAGTACAAAACTGTGTTGAAAGGTTTGAGAGCCGATTAACAAGATACGGTCCTATGTCCAAAACTCTTAGCCGGATCACCTTTAAATTTTTAAATTTTTCTAAAATAGTTTTTTCCTTAAATACAATGTCTCTGGATTGTTAGATTCGACAATAAGCTTTACTTAGACCTAGCTGTTGTTTCTATAAAAAAAAACAATATTTTAAATAAAAAAGACTACAGTTTTCACACAGATGCGGAAGCAATCTAAAAAATACATAAATATAGGATATAATGTGAAGCCTGATTTCTGAACCATCCATTCTGGTTTATAAAATAAATGTTCTTGAATTTGCAAAAATGTTTCCCATTTCTAAAATATACAGTAACTATAACCGGGATACTATATCTTTTATAACGATAGCTTATATAACTCTTCACAGAAAGTTCGAAATAGCATTACGTATATATAAAATGAATATAGTAGTTGCTGTGCGATTTTGCTTATTTGCTTTGAAAACTTTTTTACTCTGCGAAAGTCATATTTCAAATTATTCACTCACGTTTCATCCTCTCTCCATAAAATATAATTTAATGTTTCCATAGTGGGCTTTTTAATTGGTCTGATGTTTCAGGACGTCTCATGACTTTTAAAAAAATAATACGAGGATTCTAAGGAGCATCAGTATGTTAGAAAAGTAGATTTGTATAGGAATGATGTGCACCTTTCACAACTACTTCATCGACCAGCACTGCTATAAAATCATCTTTCTCGCTTTTTGACTAACTGGATCACGTTCTGATTTATTGACATACACAAGTATTATATTATTGTATTACTGCATTAGCCGATAACAGTCATTAAATGAGAAAAAGTAAATATTTCCATAAATAAAACATGGAACATTCGATTTAACTCACCAACAAACACTCCAAATTGATGGTTTAAGACTCTGAAAATAAAAAGAAATATAATAACTAAACTTAATTGTTAACAATTTTTGGAATTATAGTATAAGTAAGTAAATGTATGAAATATATACAAAACTTATTTGAGACCGAATTATACTGAAGGGGTAAAGTACGCGACGCATACCCTTTTGCTGACTGGGTTAGAACTCTCCAACTTTACTTCTAATTTAAAAATTGAAAAACAAAAGAAACAATAAAAAAACTCTAAAGACACTTGTCGCCTTAGAATTTGACAGCTGAAAAATCAACGAAATAAAAATTCTGAAAATTTATTTCAGTTGTACAATTTTTTACAAACAGGCCTAGAGAAATTTCGCAATAAAAACGTGTTTTTGAAATCAATATAAATAATAAATAATTCATTAAAAATAAATAGATTCGCTTTGTTTTACTGCTAACTGGTACACGGTAATTCAACTCCACATAATATGTCAAGTACGTTGAAGTCCTCGAAGGCGAAGCCACCACCAAAGCTGCCGCCGCAGCTCTTTTTTAATCACCGGCAAATGGCGCTGCGTAATATTGGCGTTGCAGTCGCCTCAGCCCTGTTCGCTGCTATGGCATTCAACATACTCCATAACAAGCCCCGCAAGAAGAAGTATCGCGACTTTTACAGGTCTGTCACCTATAATAAGCTCCTGCTATGAAAGGTTATGAATATTTTTTTCGTTTTGAATTTAGCAATTACGACCCGCAGAAGTCATTTCTGCGCATGGCGGAGGGCGGTTACTTACACGGCTGCCCACCTTGTTCTTTGAAGGAGGACGACGAAAATGATGCCGATAAGAAGAAGAAAAAGTAAATTTCAAACAAGTTTCCTAAGGAAAAGAATGAATTGTAATAAATGATAACTAAATATAAATATTTTATATAAAAATTTAATTTTTATAAAAATAAGAGTTCTTGTTCAGTTAGCAGTTAAAACCAATATATTTTTCACTATAAGCTTTCATCAATCCATTTAGTTGGACAATGTGGGTATCATATACCGAATATTTATACTATTTTCTACTTCGTATTTTTGAGCAGGTAGTATGTAGCACCCTCAGACGTTCTAAAATATTTCTAACATTTCATACTATTCCCTCTTGCAAGTTCTCACCTCATTTTATTTATTTTAAATACAATTAAGTGAGCGATGAAGCCATGTGTAGAAGTTCACGCAAGTGAAGAAAGTTCTCTGAGCGCCATTCACTTGGGAGTGGCCAGAAACGATTCTTTCACATATGGTACAAGCAGCTCATAGCTTCCGGTCTTAGAGCAAGTATCTTCTGCGTAGCCAAAACACATCCGTTTGAAGGCGAGCTAAAGTGAGAAGGCGAAATATCATTACAGAGGATTGTGCCCTGGGTTTCGGACACGCCACGGAAAAAGCATCCACAATGAAAATAAGAAAAGAACTGATAAGGAGCATGCATCTGCTTCTTTGTAGAATATGGTGGACGAAAGCATGCCGACGATTGGAATTTAAGTGTGCTCTGCCAATTTCTCTTAAATGTAGACCTTGCGCCTCCGTGGGATTAGCCACCACAACATCGCATATAAGGTTGTATTGTGTGAAAGACAAAAGATACAGACATAGCTAAAACGACTCGGCTCATCACGCTGATATTATAAATGGATACACATATTTTATAGGGTCTCCGACGTTTCCTTCTGGCTGCTACAAACATCTTGGTATACTTAATATACCTTATTCAGAGTATAAAAAGTTTCGAGAGAATTCTACACTTTTTTTTCGACGAAATTTTATAACAACTTATTTTGAGGGTCCATGTCTCATTTGGTTGTACCACTATACGCCACTATATTTTACTTCGCACCAGAGAAAACTATATTAAAATCATCTTGGAAGAAGCCCGAAGAGACTAATTTTATTATATACTGAGCTGATGCTGGAAATGTCAACCAAACGATCGGAATTCATTATATTAGTGATATGATGGTCCTAATCTCTCTCCTAAGCTCTAGACCAATTTCATTCACTAAACCAATAATATAATTTTATAACTTTAAAAACACGTGTCAACTTAATTTCATTAAAATATCGGACATTTTGACCAACTTGAACGGTTTAAAGTGGGTAACGGAAATCATTAAATGGGTTGTTTTGTTGGCGAAGAAAATCTCGGGCTAAATGCCTTTATTTGGACATTGCTCAGATATACAGGAAAACGTATTTTCAAGATTTTTTTTTCAAATATGCAAATCACACACTGACAACTTATTCTTCATAAGGTTTGTTAGAAAAACGACAATCATTATATGAAGTATATGGGAGTTGGGGTAGTGTCGACTCGATTTTGTCTATTTTGAATACTACAAGTATTAACATGTCACATGTTAATAAAATGTTTCCCGGGTTTCATTAAGGTAACCCATATACATACCATCACTAATCATATGGAGTAAAGTCAGCTGGATGTTCTAAAATCCGAATATTCTTTATATGGGAGCTAAATCAAGTCTAATTCGGCCGATTCTATCGATTTTAGACTCAAAGATACACTGTTATGAGTAAAATACATTTCATTGGGTTAACTCACATATTGGTCGATATATGAGGTATAAAGTCACCCGGAAGTTCGAAAATGTTTATTTTAGGTATGTGGAGTTAAGGGAAGTATTGGTCCTATTCAAGCCATTTTTGATACACAGAGTTACTATTATATTATAAGGAAAATATTCTCTCTGAATTTCAATTGACCGATATTTTCGCTCAAAAGCCAGCTATAGATATTGAGGTCCATATATTCGGGACTTAGAAGCTTGAACAGTTTTGCTTCAATTTGAACAATTTTTGGTCACAAGGCTACATACACTAAAGGCATAATGAGTATAAAATTGTATCCCATTATATTTATTGCTTCTTGATTTGTATATTGGAATCAAATGGAATTTAAAATTGAGCTATATGGGAAGTAGGTATGGTAGAAGCTTGCCACTTACTAAATTCACTTGAAATCAATAGGACGGCTCCCGATATGTGGAATTTCACCTTAAAGTGCGCGGTACCATGTCCATCGTCCAATTGAATTGTGAATTTGGTTATTTTAGTTTGAACGGTTTGTGAGATATGGACATTAAACTTATTAGATGGCGCGGCCACGCCCACTTTTTTACAATTTATATCACACAATTCCTTTACCGTATATTTAATCGATCCTAACTATAATTGACTAAAAAAGTGTAAGGAAATAAGAAATCTATAAGGTCTTATTGCAATTATATTATTTAAAGCTTTACCTAATTTTTCGATCCTGTGAACTTAATAAAATAATTGCAATAATAGTATATTTTAGTACTTTATATTTCATTTCATGTCTTTCAATTTTTATCAACTCCGTCGCAGCAGCTATTTATTAGAGTTTGCGAAATCCGTAGACAGTTCCATATCAATAGAAAAACTAGCTCGAAGTATCAACAGAATACAATAAATGAATCAAATGAACAAAATACCTGTAAATCCCAACCGCACATGTGGTAGAATGCGGAAAAGCAAGAAAAGTGAAAGAGAAATTCGTGTGTATGTAACAGTTATAGATATTTTGACCTTTGATACATTGTCTTTTAATGCCTCTTACAGATGGCTACAATATTACCGCGCTTTAACTACATATGCCGGACTTATGTAAGTTGCCGTTTTCTAGCAGCTGTTTGCTAGTTTTTGTGAAGTCTAAGAAATTTTTGCGCTTTGGTTTTCAGTCCAGAGCTCCCGGAATGGCGATAGCGCACTTCAATAACTCTATCTACCTAGTTATATTATGTAAGTACCATATAAAAGTGTATATCATAATTTAGACTACTTAAAAAATATATTATAGATATAGATAAACTTCTATATACATTCCCACCTACATTCACGCAAGATGTGTTGAAAGCAAGCAATAATCGAACGAGCATTTGACGTGTAAATAGTTGAGCACACTTGAAGTATTTGCCAAAAAAAAGGGAGTCAATTGATAAAAATCTGTGATTCGTCGAAAAACTTTTAACACCGAATTGAAAAGTTTTCACAACACAGTGCAGAAAAATAAAATAAAAACCAAAACTAGGAATTTGTGAGACCGCATTGGTGTTATGTTGGTGGGAAAATTAAAAGTGATTTTTTATTTATTTAACAGTAAAAAGTTTTCGACAGCAATCACTGTGGTATAACATATGTTTACAATCCTATTTTCGGACTTAAATTGCTATGTATCCGCCGTTGTCAGCACAAAGCTGCTTAACGAAAAATGCGCCAAGTGGACGAGAGATGTTTTCTTACTAGCAGAGATATGTTTTATTTCTTTTTGTGCAACTAAAATTGTGTTGCTGAAAAATTACAGACTTTCGTACTTGTGTGTTTAAATAGAAAATAGACTTAGATTAATTTCAGTGAATCATCCCCTAAGAAGTGGAATTGATCATGCTTGAGGTTCTAGGTACAGACCTTTGTAAACTTGTTTAGAAACTCCTGTAATTAGATATTTGATCTCGGCAAAGTACCTCGAACCTCACAGGACCACTTTCGATTTACTTCTACCGACTACGGAAGTGCTAGTGACTGACTAGTGTTAACAGAGCCCACGCTTGACTACCTAGTAGTAAACGATAGGTAGACATCCGTGCTTCTTCTACTCGTTCCCATTACCAGCTGGGACTGAAGTACCTGACCTAGCAAGATCATCAGCCTTGCAGTGAAGAAGTCTGAGACTGGAAGTCATTTTCAGCAAAGGAGCATAGTTGGAATGGTTCACAGTGCACTACACTTGCTGAAGAAACCCGCTCTTTGAACTCTCATTACACTCTTCGAGAACGTAGTATTTTTCAGCGTCTTCCACCGCACAAAAATTCCTTAGAGCATAATAGGCTTCACTAAGGTTTCATAGAGGCAAGCAACTACTGGTGATCAGAAACACCAACTTTTAGTGGCCCCTCTGCATCAAAGTATGCCTATCATGATCTTTTCTCGATATTGCGTTTTCACGAAAGCTTTATTCTGTCAACAGATCGTTGACAAATTCCCCAGAATGAGAGGCGTCCTGGATTTATTTGCTAGTGTTGGGAGAGAGACTCCGTCGCCGAGTACTGTCATTCACTCCGGTGGATGAACGTCTAGCCACAATCCGCATCAAAGCGAAGTTCTTCAGCATATGGCGGATTTCCGCCCACGCCCCGACGGAAGAAAAGGACGATCAGACCAGGGTGGGTAAAAAAGATAGCGGCCTTGAATTGGCTAAATCTTTTCTAACAACAACAAAAACATTCCGCAAATGCGTGAATAAGAATTCGATACATCTGGCGTCCCGGTCTTCTAAAGTCAAAAAGTAGATACTTCCGTGGACCCCCAGATCTTCGAATATGTCTGCCCACACAACCAACATGTGTGGCTCGGCAAAATAAAATCGAGTAACCCGCAATATGTGCTGCCAATGAAATTTCTTCGATTTGTCTAAAAGACAGATAAGTCAGGTTAATTCTAGTACATTTTTTTACCTCATGTTGCAAAGCAGCAAAAAAGACTAGTTCTTTCGTGTCATTAAGCACAGACTGCTAAATTGAATCGGATATGTAGCACTTGTTGTACTTCCGTCACGTGCACTGATCGAAATTTATTTGTGGCGAAGTTCCATCCAATGTTTACCACACCACGACATTAAACATCCAAGCTTGAGTTATTGTGCAGCAACTCTCATTCACTCAATCACTACTTCGTCTTCTAGGCAGCGACAAATTCCATTCACTCACAAATGAAGGCACCGCAGACAAGTCAGTGTTGGCGGACAGTGAGCTGGTAAGCGTAACCAAGATAACCAGAGCAGGACCCACACATGCCACACAAGCAATATTCGCAGCATTCATAAAGTGAGTACAGCCTAATGGACACACAAAAACAACAGCAAATACTGAACACTCCAGCAAGCATATGAACTGGAGTAAATGTACACTTTAGCCGCTCAACCGGCTCCTCCATCATTAACCGCCTACCAGCGCCCAGAGTCAAGGCTATTCGGCTCAGAAACTCAGCTGGCGCGGTTGGTCAACTGTTAGTGTTGTACAGCGAGGCTGGACTACTGTAACGGTTGTGCGCTTCGCTGCTTGTTGGCGGCTGGTGTTTTGTTCTAACTTTGGCCATTACTCAATGTACATATGTCCTTTGTTTTCACTGATATTGCTTTTGTTCTCCTCTCTTTTTCCTTCTCTCTCAGTCAGTAGTACAAAGTGTGTGGAGCGTGTAGCTCCACTAAAAAGCTCGCTGTAGAAAAGGCCTCATATAAAATGGGTATGCTGACTATATACATATATATGTGTGAATCAGGACAGCATATCGAATGTCGTTCCAGCACATAATGAAACGCTGAGCGAAGTAAACATAGAATTTTCAAAACCAAAAACTTGGTCAAGGTTGCCATTGTTCTCATACACTGAGCACAATATCACGGTATGAAGGGAGCGAGAGCGGAAGAGGGTTTCCTCGGTGAACGGATGCGCAAACATATGTAAACATAAACGCGGTTTTGTCCCAAATCAAGTACACAAGTGTATAACGGTGCATTTTTGTTTTCTATTGAGCATTTTTTGTAGTAGTGGTGAATTTATGTAAATATGTCTCTGAGTTCGGCTCCTAGCACCACCAAAATTCTATGTGTTGCGTTCAAAATATTCTAACAAACCAATTACAAACCATCATTAAACTATTTTACATTTATTCGCTTATACAAAAAGCCATTATTATCAGCTAATATGTTGAAATTTTCAAAACTCGTTCGCTAGCTATACAATGGCGTGCTGTTCTTAGGTATAATGAAGAGGCAACCCAATATTTGAGTAAAAAATGTTTGAAAAAACTATGAATGTAATTGCAGAGGTGCATAATTTAATAACATACCAAAGAAAACAAGGATGGAGTCATGTGTAGAAGTTCACGCAAGTGAGGAAAGTTCTCTGATCGCCATTCACTAGGGAGTGGCCAGAAATGATTCTTTTACATATAGCTCAAGCAGCTCCCGACTTCCGGTCTTTGACCATGTATCTTCTGGGTAACCTAAGAACATCCGTTTGAAGGCGAGCTAAAGTAAGAAGGTGACATATCCTCTACACAGGGTTGTGCGCTGGGCTTGGGACCCGCCACGTAAAAAACGCCCCCAATGAAAAGATACCAGCTGCCTCGGATGAGAGACCCTCGATTTGATGACGACCACAGCAAACGAAACAAGGATTATGATTTGAGGGCATGCACCTGGAATGTCTGGTCCTTTAATTAAGAAAGTACCGCTGCCCAGCTGGTTGCTGTCCTCGTTAGAGTGAAGGCTGACATCACCGCCGTCCAAGAAATGCGATGGACGGGACAAGGACTGAGACAAGTAGGTCCTTGTGACATTTACTACAGTGGCCATATAAAGGGGGTGAGAGAGAGACTCCGTCGTTGAGTACTATCATCCACTCCGATGAATGAACGTCTAGCCATAATCCGCATTAAATCGAGGTTCTTCAACATAACGCTGATTTGCCGCCATGCCCCAACGGAAGAGAAGAACGATGGGACCAAAGATGCCTCCTATGAGCGCTTGGAGCGCACCTATGAGAACTGCCCCCGCCACGATGTCAAAATCGTGCTTGGTGACTTTAACGCCAGGGTGGGCAAAGAAGGTATCTTTGGCACGACGGTCGGTAAATTCAGCCTCCACGACGAAACAACCCCAAATGGATCGAGACTGATCGACTTCGCCGGGGGCAGATATATGGTGATCTGTGGTACTAGATTCCAGCATAAGAAAATTCAGCAAGCTACCTGGCTGTCTCTGCATCGAAAAGCCACCAACCAGATCGATCATGTTATGATAGACGGAAGACACGTCTTCAGTGCTTTAGAGGTGCGTGCGCTCCGAGGTCCTAACATCGACTCGGACCATTATCATGTTGCAGCCCAGATTCACACCCGCCTCTGCAAAAAACGCACGTCAACAAACACAAGGAAGGTTCGA
The DNA here is from genome assembly GCF_024586455.1 of Bactrocera neohumeralis. NCBI lineage: Eukaryota > Metazoa > Arthropoda > Insecta > Diptera > Tephritidae > Bactrocera > Bactrocera neohumeralis. Next base: position 49,811,472 of record NC_065922.1, on the reverse strand, counting down.
CGTCGACAAGCTGCAATCACAACAGACAGCCGAACGATTATCATATTGTCCAAATGGACGAAAATACTCCAGCTCTGAAAGTATTCGACGCAGTACCCGCCGGGGGAAGAAGAGGAAGGGGAAGACCTCCACTCTGTTGGAAGGACCAGGTGGAAAAGGACCTGGCTTCGCTTGGAATATCCAATTGACGCCACGTAGCGAAAAGAAGAAACGACTGGCGCCCTGTTGTTAACTCGGCTATAATTTATTCTGCACTAGTTTCCATTTACAAGCTGACAGCTCTATTTGAAAATAATGAAATAAATTTAAAACTTCTTGCCTTAACATAAACATTTACTGCATAATTTTTGGGAATTTCATTTTTCTTAGTTGGCTACTATATTCCAAAATATTTTTAAATTTAAGAACTCGCGAACTACAATACCTGGCCATCGATTTACGAACAGGCAATATTTTCGAAAGGTTTCAAGTTTGATCAGCAAAAAAAATAAAATTTTGATCGAAATTTAATTTATTTCAGCTCAGAGTATGCTCCCCGTTCGTAATTCGATGATCAGGTTTTGTATTTTGATAATAACTCTTTTAAACGGTTGTTTTTCACAATGAGAAACGTATATATAATATCTTCTCGAATTGTATTTATTGATACGGTAAAACGAATTTCTAAACCAAAATAGCGAAGAGGCTGACTCCCATTAAATGAGATGGATCAAACGCCATAACTAAATTTAATACAACGAATCGCATTAAGGAGCGGCATCTGTGGTTTGAAAATCTTTAAACAGTATTCGTAGCTCACCCTCTAAAAGGTTTAATGTACTTATCTACCAAACCATTCAAGCTTTGTCAAACAAATTTGCACAGGACAAATACTTTGAACATCAATCGGATGATGACCCCGTCCACTCCCCAGATAATGGTTTTGTTAAAAACGACTAAATCAATAAATAAATGTGATAGAGACATAGTTTTACAAACAAAATAGTAGAACAGAGCTTAGTGGAAGTTTGACGATGGGCGCGGCGCCGCCAACCTTACGGTAAAATCAAATATCTCAAGAACTACCTGAACGAACCAAATTTACATTTTTATCCTGAAGTGTGAAAAGGGACGAAATAGGACCACCTAGCCACCATCTAATATTACACAATTATCATTTCCATCTCATTCTTTCACTTTCCAGTACTCAATAAAAGCACCAATGAAATTATCGAGTTAAAACCAAATAGCGCCTTTAGGGTATGCCATCTCAAGTTTAAAAATTGTCACAAACAGACCATAACTGTTTAAGCCCCCATATAGTATATCGAATATATGGTTCCCAGTAGCTATGACTGAATTTCACTGAAAGTGTCGATAAATGTGAGAGAATCCTCCCCGGATAGTATGTATGTATGTTAAAAAGGGGTTTAACCGGGTCAACTCTAATACCAAATATATAATTTTCGAACTTCCGGCTAACTTTATAAACCATATATATATGGATACATATACATATATATATAGTATATATTTTCATAGATTTTTTAATACATACCATCTATGAAAATTTTATAAAGCCTTACTTAAAAAGCCGAATATCTCGAGAAGTATTGATGATAGCGATTTTGACCTCGGACCTTTTTTGTAGCAAATAAAATTTCCTACAAATTTGTCATGTACATTTTTTCTATAACTCTTTTCATTTACGAGATATATACAAAAAATATGTGAAATTCGTGGGAAAATCGGGCTTAGAGCTCCGTACTACCTTGCCGGTGTGAGCTTCGACTTTGTCGCAATGGGCACTTTTGTAGAATGTTCAATTGTGAGGAATATGTGTCTAAAGTCAAAGCGATGCCATAAGATGCCTCTGAGCTGTAGGAATTTAAAGATAAAAAATCACGATTGTAAAAATTTTTACATGCCTTGGTCCAGTTATTAAGGGCTAAAATTCTCAGTGATTTTTTTGGGGTATTTCCAAGGAAATTTCGTGACGGGATTGAAAAAAATTAAAAGTTCAAAAAAAAAAACAGTACGTCACAGTGAAAAGTCAGTCCAGTTGACTTAAAGCTGTTTGATTTAGTCAGAAGTGTTTTAAATTTTTTTTCATAAATTATATGATATATTACATATATACTTTTTTATATTTTTTTTCGAAATTTAAAAATTTAGATTAGTCACGCCAAATACCAAAGTATGAAATTCAAATTGAATATAAAACCAAATTCTCTAAATGGTAAAAGAATGTGGCACCAGCCAGCATTTTTGTGCGTTCGTATTAAATATTTTGTGACATTTATAGTTAAAAAATCATAAAACCGGACACGAAATGGTATTTTGAACGCCACGAGTATTTCATTGCACCAAAAAATAAATGGACCGTAGACAGAGGCACAAATAACTGTCAAACTATGCCGATGCGTGGCAACGTCCAAAAAGCTTCGCACACATGCACCCGCACTCACTATAAAACAAGTGTATATGTGTGTGTGAATAGTCATTTATGGAATTTTTAAAATTGAAAACAATTAATTACAAGGCTTCGAAATGACAACCTATGTGCAGCAAAGTGGCGTGGCGCACTGTGCAACGCGAGAAATGGAGGAAATGAAAAATTCACAGAGACGTTAACATTTTAATTAAAACGAATGCAATTGCGGAGCAAAAGCGGCAAATCAATTTGAGAATGCCGCGCAATATAAACATATTTATGTCTGTATAAGCGAACATATATTTTTTATCAGTTATATGCGCGTGAGTTTAAATCTGTGCGACAGACATGATATATGTCACCAATTATCGTTGGTTCAATACAATACTTGAAAAAGATTACAAAGATAAAATAACAGCAAAGGATATAAATAACAAGGGTGTTTTAATAAACAAACACACATTAAGCGGAGGAGAAGACAGGAGTGCAATATAATATTTTTAATGTGGAATACCCCCATATAAAAGTAATGGTTTCGTTAGTTGACGCTGACCTTCGAATGGAGCAGGAATACGTGTTTCCACTGACTTCCTTCGGTAAATTCGCTGTCTATCTATCAAAGAGAAGACAACACGTAGTCAGAGAAACTCCGAAGTGATCTACATCAAGGAATATAGTTATGAATGTACAAATGACTGAGAGAATGTACAAATGAGAGAGACTGGGACACTTGGTAACACTCTCGCCTCTTCAATATCATGTGAGAATTATTATGAGTTATTTTGAAAACAGGTGACTATTATTCGAAACTGAGGAAGGTCTCAAAAAGCTACGCTATTCCAAGTTGAGTACTTCAAGGCTCGATTCTAGGCCCGCTTCTATGGAACCTAATGGGGTGCTACAGAGACAGCAAAGGAGACAGCACCCCATCATACATTAGATTCCATAGAAAGAGGCCTAGAACCGAGCCTTGTGGCACAAAAGCCGTTAAATTTATTGCATACGCCAACGACCTTATTATGGTAGCAGTGGCTAAACACCTAGATGATATCCGGAGCAATTGCATAGAGTACAAAAACGGTCTCCGCCAGTGGTTCTCCTGAATGAGTTTAAAACTGGCTGAGCAAAATACAGAAGTCTTGCTCATAAGTACTAGAAAAGTGGAGGAAAGTATATATCTCACCATAGCGGAGTATGAGATTCATTCACAGCCACAACTAAAATTTCTGGGAGTAATAATAGACTCAAGGCTCAAACTTAATGATGACATAGAATACACTGCAGGTAAAGCGAATAAAATCATAAATGCCTTATCAAGAATGATGGCAAATAAATGCTGCGTGCGTTCCAACCGGCAACTTTTACTCGCAAAGGTAATGAGATCGGTTGTATGATATGCGGCTCCAATATGGACCCAGGATAAAGCATATGCCTGACAAATAAGCACAGTGCCCAGGCTGTGGGTACTAAGAGTTATCAGTGCTTTCCGAACAATATCAAGCGATGCCGCGGAAGTAATAGCCAGCATGGTGCCCATTGACATCCAGGATGACGAATACGAGCAGCTATACAAGTTATCAGTGCCGTCTATACTCGTAGGAGCCAAAATAGAAGAGACAGCCAAAGCTTAACAATATGGCAGCAGCGGTGGCAAACCTCACTCACAGGATGGTGGACCCACAGACTGATACCGGTCAGCCATTCGTGGATAGTCAGACGATGAATCACCTAACTCATATGGGTGCCTTAGAAACTAGCTGTATAGATTCCAGCACGCCATTAATCGGAATTGTCCAACGTGTTCAAAGTGCTTGGAAGACTCTGAGCATGTATTCTTTTACTGCCCTCACTTTTCAAGCACAAGGGAAAAACTTAACTTGTAAGCGAGGTTCTAAAGATGTTCTTGAATAGCAAAGATTATTTACATTCAATCACATTGAAATTAAATTAAAGAATTTTTCAGTGAAATAGGAGTTTCTAAGCCATTCCCATAAGAACCATAATTTTTTTTCTAAAGTAGCTCCTGCCCTAAAGTTTTAAGCGGTCCTCCACATGACGTTGGATATTGTTCAATAACGAAGTCGATTAATGGAGAAAAATTTAGGTAAGAAGTCCTTTCCTCTGGCCGTACTCTTTTTTGATTTTTTCAGGTTTAAAAACAAAAGGAAATCGTACCCAACCATGTCGGCTCTTTTTCAAAAGAAGCTGTTTGGTTTTTCGAACTGGATAGGTACCTAATTGGGTAAAAAAAATCGGTATTGTGAGCTCTGCGAAGGTTTTTTGCATTCGCCAGGTATGATAGCGACCATCGCTCCAGACAACCGCTAAGGCTGTCGTCGGCTAAAGTCCACTGTTTCAACTGATCCATATTTAGTCGTTAGTTACGACACGATAAGTAATATCCAGTGCATTACACTTACACGGCCTTAAACACTGATTTCATGGAGGATATGAGATACCTACGGTTTTAGCTCTCTCGCAGCCTTTCAAACGATGATCTGGCAATACGGGATCAAGAACTTTTGATACATTTTCCCCTGTTGTAGCCGTTTTCGAGGTTACTAGCAAGGCTTATTAAAAGTCGACGTGCGATCATGTTGGAACTCGAATCCATTAAAGGAGAAGAGTTACCATATACAATATTATTGTTATTAATTTTGAATATTAATGAGATATCTTTCAATAAAAAATACGAATTTTTACTATACTCAACTAATCCGTTGACACTTCTTTCTCATGACTCAAATATACGAGTATATAACGCCATTGCTTTCCAAATGTATTCAACTTCTGCGCTGCTGCTAATTTTTCCCATCAAATTTTAATTAAGTTCACATAGTTTAATTTAACTCCCGCCAATCTTCTATGCATAATCTGGGGAATGCAAATTCGTACTCCAAGTAAATCGGATTTAATTAAATGCGAAAATATATTTTATTATTTCATGGTGTGCATGGTGAGTGCATGCGCTCTTCATCCAATTAATACTTCCAGCCATTTCCTCAACCTCAAAAAAACACAAACAAACAAAAAAAACAAAATGAACCACAAATACCCACAGAGTTTTCAAAATAAATAAGGAATAGCTAAAAAATAAACAATAATACTAATTTAGTTTGGAATTGTATGCAGGATCAGCTTGGATTAAACTAAAATTTGAATTAGAGTTTTAATAATTACAGTTATGGTTTTGCGTGAAATTGTTTTCAAAATACACAAAATGAAGCTGCATAAAATTCATACTTTAGTATCGTGATAACTCTGTGGTGGATATGTGAGAAAAACTCTTATATGCAGTAAAATCCATATTATTGCCTTCAAAATATGCCAAATACATGCAGATCAGATCAAAGAATAATCCAATTTTCTATACTCTGTTTATAAGTAAGTCTCGGCTGAGATGGTCGTCAGAGCATTCAGCGAATTTTCGTTTTTTCGTTTTCGGCTCATTTGAGTCATAGACAGACTTGACAGAGGTACGCGATTAAATTTTGTGTGAAACTCGGTAAATCTGCGACAAAGACATTTGAAATAATCAAGCAGGTTTACCCAGATGTTGCTTTAGCAAAAAGTGGTGTGTTTCGGTGCGCATGGTCTTTTGGAGGGCCGGGAAAAGGTCGCTAAAGAATGAGCAAATCTAAAGTGAAAACAGTGCTCAATCAGTCCACCATGAATTGGTTCCTCCTGCACAAACCGTCAATGCCAAATTTTACGTGGAAGAGACTCAAACGTAGGGTCAATCGGGTCCGACAAGACATCGCAGCCGATTGGAAGTTGCACCACGACATCCCCCCGGCTCACACCGCCTTTCTTGTGAACAGCTACCTAACCAAAATCCCAACGCTTTCGCATCGTCCTACAACCCAGATGTGGCTCCCGGGCCTTTTTGTTTCCTTCCCTGAAAAGGCCGATGTAAGGCAAGCATTTTTAGACAACAGGGGGGATCCAAGCAGCTCTCTGGGCTATTCCGGAAAATGCCTTCCGTGAAGCCTTAAATGCTCACTTTTTTTAATTCTTATTCCACAGACTCCCCGTGCTACTGCGATCCTTTGTACCAAATTACAGTTTTAAATCTTAATTTAGTACTTGGTTACGGCATTTTATAAATTTTCGAGTTAGTGGCGTATCGTGGGCGTGACAGTGGTCCGATTACGCCCATCTACGAACTCGTCCTTTTTTTTTGCCTAGGAAAACGTGTACCAAGTTTCATTAAGATATCTTAATTTTTATCCAAGTTATGACTTGCACAGAGGGACAGACGGAAGGACTAATAGACAAACACTTCCTCGGATTTCAACTCGTCTCATCATCTTTTAATATTAATATATGCACATACATAGTATATACATATAATCCTATCTGCCATAAACCGGACGGAGAGTTCTGTTCCCCGCACACAGTGTTCTGTCCTCCCGGACGGAGTGCCCTGTTCTATCGAATTTGGGCTCTCTAGCTAAGCTCTAAGCTGCCGCGCGGATCGGCGGGTCGCGGATAGCCGAACGGGCTATAGTAGCAAGTCAATTGCGAAATAAGTTTAAATGAATAAGCAATCCCCGACGATGAGCGGCAGGAGTGGAGGGTCCGGCATAAAAGCTGGCAGATCTGCTGAAGCTTCTGTGATTGTGGCAAATCTACACCGCCTTATAAAAATACGTGTCCCCCTCATCATGTATGGGCAATAAAAATCTAGGTGCTCCAACAAAGGCGGCTTCCTCGTCAGCGCTTGTTTACCATGTCAGGTGCAGCTGCCATCAAGAACTGACCGGTACACAGCGCGACGAACTGGGAGTTCCTTAAAGTGCCGACAGCGACCTCTCTGCTGGCTGGATTGAGAGGGAGATATGAGATATCAGGAACCAGCTCCTTCGGGTTCTGGTCAAGGAGTGTGGATTGGACACAGGAGTCATACCCTACATTGTCCCGGCCGTGCGCCTATCCGTCCGTTGTTTTTAAGACTGGCAAAGTGAAGGACAGGCCTCAGGGAGCAGGGGCAGTGTCCCCGAGGGTACACCCGTTCTGGTAAAAACAAACATATGGAGATTAACAGAGAAACAAAAATAATAACAACAACAGCAGCAACATTTTTGGGATCGTAGGAAGCAACAGCCCTGTAGGCTTCAGTAATGGTGATAGAAAAGGGCAAAACTCTTCCCAAAAGACGACGACTTCGGAAACAGACAACTTGAAGAGAGCACCAAAACTGTGTAGGTCCCCGCTCAAAAACCTTCCTGTTAACAAACCTTCAAGAGCGAGATCATTACCACCAGTGTTGGGAGACACCACTCCCCTGGGAAAGGCAATACAACCTCGTGGACACTGTATGACTGAACTAGGGAATGCGATCAATGATCAATGAGCCCACCCCAGCGGTCCATCAACAACACCATGAGAGATCTTCTCGGTGTGGTAGCAAAATTACAAGCAAGTGCTCAGGGGCACATTGCAAATAAGGAAGACACCTTTTTCTTAAAAACTGTCGTTTCGAGCTTATTTATTTTATTATTAATTAACATTAAAACCTCTAATCATGAATGAGAATTATTACCGTTCGATGGCAAGATTCGAACAAATTTATTTACAGTTTTTACAAGTTTTAACCAGCATTACTGGGTTTGGAAGACTAAGGCACAGAATTAATGAAAAATGGTAGATGGTAGAAGATTAAAATGGAAATCGGCTTGGTTTTTTATCAATATGTGGAACTGGAATATGGTGTTCTGAAGGATCGAATTTACTATTACGTTATTATGGATGTTTAAAAAGAAGAATATTTAGAATCTTCTAGCGAGATCCGCAAAACTTGTGAGCCTAAATTTCAATTTTTGGTAGTTTTACCAACCCCACTCACCTATACTGAGCATTTCTTCATATTTTTATAGTCTGCAAACTATATGTTATTCGACTTCATAAAAATCAAGTTAATAATACTTCAATTAACATAGTTACTTGTTTACATAATTCCTACTTTACCTCCAAGGTGCACCTCCTAGTACTTTTCTTTATCATAAATGTACATATGTATGTATGTACAATTATCTATACATATGTCATCACATTTGTACTTAATATCCATCCTAATGTCTCGTTTTAGCTGCTAATCAGTCTTGAAATGTTTTACGTTTTATGGCCTTGTACTCTGAAGGCAATAATAAACGGTACTTGGGGTGACGACTTGAAGTCAGCATTACTTAGTATTTAGCGCATATAACATTTAACTACAAACATTCCGCCAGAAACTTTCGAATAAACCACATTTCCTGTAGAATCAGCCACACAAACACATACACCCGAAAGAATAGATGCCTCATCCTAGCAAGTTAATGTCCACGTACGTTTTATAGCGCAGCCACGTAGTTAACGTGCGTTTATTCATCTAAAGCTGGCGCTTCATTTACACTTCCCTATTTACAACAAGCATTCATGCATATTGCATACATATAAACAAACAAACAGGACATGTACCTCTCGTTGTCAGCAAACGCGTGAAGCACACATACATACATACCGCTGTTAAGTGCATATTTAATGGCTCATTTTTATTGTGCGAAGGTGGATTTCATTCTGTAAATACCAGAGATTTATTCTGAAAATCGCAACACTCTCGTTTGTTGTTGTTCCTGCTTATTTATGGCTTTTGTAATTGCTGTGAGGAGCTTGCGTTGCAGTCAAGCTGCGCAATTTTGTTGCTGTTGTGCCACACTTTCACGCCGTGAGTGTAAAGACAAATTGAAAGCGTTTAATACCGTTATATGCGTGGTATTGCAGCGTCTTTACTCATTAATGAAAGTGATTAGAAAAGTTTAAGTGGCGCGTGGCATGAGATGTCTTGAGCATATTTAATGCGTTGAAACTTTTTAATCCTGCGTTGAAATCAATTTAAAAGCTTTAAAAGAATGCCGCATAAAACACAAATATAACAGTGGTCTTCAGCGGTTTTATTGCCTTGGATATAATTCGATAATTGGATAATTTTTTAAGGCCTGCTCTCGTTTATTTTTAAATCTTTATTTTCATTTCATAAATAATTATTCATTAATAGAAAATTAGTTTTGAAAAATAAGGATGCATCGATGTTAACAGACAGTCAAATATTGAAAATATCTTTTAAATTTCATTTAAACACCCTTTGAGTAAATTTTCTTAATACCTTTCCAGTTAACCATCTCTTTTTAAGAATTAGCAATAAACTGCCATAATGGGGCGATCATATACCCCATACCTTTCTTCCATCACTCACAGTTTATAGATATAAATATACAATATATCTCTCTGTTTCTAACGTTAGTTATCTAAGCTAAAAACATTCTTTTTGATTGCAGTTATAATCTAACTTGATACTCATATTTGTTCTTAGAACACTAAACAGCGTAATTTGAACTATTTCTTCTTTACTCAGTGGAGCCACTCCCTATGTGCCTCATTATAATTTCCGAAATTATTCGAAAATGTATCCAAATGATTATGGAGATAGTCTCAGAAATATGTGTGTCAAATATTTGCTCTTAGAGTTTTTAGATATTTTACTCTGCTTCTCACTTTCACAGATAGATTCCTGGGAATTTGGCGACACAATCGCTTTTGGGTGCATGTGAACTCTTTTTGAAACGCAAAACAAAATTTTCATTGAAGAGAGTAAGTCTAAATATTTTCACTTTTGATTATTATTAAATCTGTAAAAGCTTCCGTATAATTTTTCGCATATTTTCGGTAAGGAGCCGGGCAGTGAGGATCACGTATTGTTTGTATCTGCGAAAAAGAGACTCAGAGCCCTAATTATGACTCAAAAAAATAATTCGATCAATATAAGAAATTCAAATATCAAAAAACGAAAGCATATTCCATATGATTATGATATAAATCAGCGTTTAATCTGAACCCTTGAATCCAACGAAATTCGCTAAGATATCCAGGGAAACAAACACAGGTATTTTTTGTAGTGTAATCGATTAGATTATTTTTGGCATTAATGGAAGTCTTAATTTCTACATTGACTCTCCATCAAATATCAGTTCAATATTAATGGAAAAATTAATATTTTTCAAAAGTTATATTTTTTTATTCAAAGTAGTTTCCTTGTGCTTCGATACAGCGTTTAGCCCGGTCAATTAGCATTTGAAATGAGTGTTTAAGGTAATTTTCGGAATGCTCTTGAGAATATCGGTCGTGGCCTATTGGATAGCTGAAATGTCCTGAAACCAGTGTCCTTTCATGGGCAAATGAAGTTTTCCAAATAGGTAAAAATCACAGGGTGCCAGATCGGGTGAGTAGGGTGAGTGATTAATAGTTAATATGGAGTTTTTTGTCAAAAAATCAGTGACAAGCGTCGACCGATGACACAGCGCATTATCGTGCAACAGGCGCCAGGACCCTTCCTCACGGTATTGTGGTCGAGCACGACGAATGCTTGACAAACGACGCTTCATAACACCAAGGTAAAACACAGCATTAATCGTTTGGCCAGGTGGGACGAACTCTCGGTGTACAATACCCTCGGAATCGTAAAAACAAATCAGCATTGTCTTTATTTTTGACTTCTGAAGACGACCGACTTCTGATCGTCACAGAGGTCCTCACGACCTTCTTGGAATCGCTTAAACCACTCATGCATATTACTACGGGATAGGCACTGATCACCATAAACTTTTTTCATCATTTGAAATGTTTCAGTAAACGTTTTCCCAAGTTTAAAACAAAATTTAATATTTGCTCTTTGTTCAAAATGCATTTTACGACCGATGACCAAAAGCTGCCGTCACTTTTTGATCGATAACATCGATTGTAGTTATCCAAATTGTCTTAAAATTTTTACGAAATGTCAACAAGAGATCAAACTTTTTATTTCATATACCCACCAATAGGTGGCGCTACCAGAAACAGTTATATTTAAAAAGTTCTGTTTCTTTTGCGACAGACCTTTTATAAAGATCATTTTTTACTCGGACATAAAAAACAGATTGTACCAATCTAACAAATCTTTTTCTATCACTTCGGTTTGTAGAATTTAAATGGACCTGTCCAAGTCAATTTTAATATTTGGATATAAGAAAAAGACACGAGACGAAACTAAAAAGATAAATTCCATACGAGTACAAGTATGCATACTTTCTTTCTTTCGCAGAGTCGCAGAAGAGCTAGAAAAAATCATAGAATGATAGGAAGGCAGTCGAAATGGACTTTGGATATCCCGACTGAACATTGATTTACATATGCCTAAAAAGATCACATAGCGAGGTAAAATTTTTCTCAACCCAAATTTTCAAAATACATGACTGCTTCAAAGCATATATTAATTATTCAAACACGAGAGTGATGAAAACCAAAACACCAAAGTAGGAAACCCCGAAGATCTGCCGAAGGTTTAGCGAAAAAGATTGCTTGTGGTGGGATAAGACACCAACAGTGGGGGTCAAACATGCTTCCTCCTCGGAAAAAAACTTGCAAATGATCAATTAAGAACAATTAGTTGTTCAAGATCCGTTTTGTGCAGATAACAGGTGGCCTTGATCGAATTTAAGAGTCGAGATAAATATGTACTTAAATAAAGATCAATAAAATTAGGGGCCTTGAAAAATACCCAAACCGATCTGCTAAACGTAGAAATCTTTTGAGCAAGTGAAGGAAATTTCTGCTCTGGACACCATATTGAAAACAGCTTTCTAGTAATACCGAGCTCGCCAAGAGTAAAGCATATTTCACGAACTCTCCGAAGGAAGCATACTTAGGAAACTTGATAAAACTCTCAATCCAACAACTTACGGAAAGTATATAGATACATTTGAATCTCCCAATTTCTTCCTTGCACTGAAATCCTAGAAAAATTTACAAGATGTGCATTAGAAAAGCAACTGGTTTGTATATTTTGAATCAAAAAATCCGTCTGTTATTTATCTACTTCCTTCTGCACAGGTAGTACCCACCAGAATCCCAAAGCATTTTTGTTATGAGCACAGCTCTTCGCGCTTAATTACGCAAAATGACTATTTATTTTATTTACTGCCAACAAAGTCATTTCTATTTAATTTGCATGACTTTGTCCATAAATCAGCCACGAGCCATACAAACAGGTGTACTTAATAAAAAAATAGGCGTTGCAGAGGCAATTAAGTGTAAAGTAAGGCATTATGAGAGTACAAAGTGTTGGCTATTTCGAGGATTATCTGAGCAGCGCGCAAGCCATAACTTAGCTCCGACCTGTGCGCTTTATATTCGCAGAATGAAATTCTTTACTCTCTTTTATTATTACTCTTCATCAAATGTTGCTTAGTTTTATTGCCTTGCTTACTTTACATCGTTCCTTTGACCACCGGCTTTACGCTTTCTGTCTTTGTTTGTTGGGAGATTAGGTATTTAAAGAAGATCAACTAATATAATATATAATTTAGATGAATACTTTAGAATATGAAATGTGTTTTAGAGTATTTTTACATTTTTATATTATTTCTTCTTGCCTAACTCTAATACGTGACAGTCCAATAAATAGATTTAGTTAACTATTGTTAATTTTTATACTTCCTAAGAGTTCTCTGTCAATCTTACCGGATCACTGTAGTGCAGCCTCTTTCAAGAAGGTAAGCACTCACTCCGACAGTACAGCGGCGACCCTAGCGCCAAGCTCGCTAACTAGAAATAGCATTAAACACTTCATCGTCAGTGTCTGGTCATAGCAGAATCGCTAGCAACCGCAAAGTCGATGAGCTAGCCAGAGACAACAACCGAGGGACCGAATTGGATCTCCAGTGGCATCTTGCGTTCTAGAAATGGACCAATAGCAATGGATCAGTAGACCTCGACGCTGGTCGCAAGCCCGCTCCTGTGCGACTGCAAGATCCTTTTGGCTTAAAGTAGGACGCAGGATATCTTCTGAACTACTTGTCCTTAGCAAAGTTCATTTTGCCGCAATAGCAGCGATTCTTACTAAATATTGTCCAATAGGCGTGAAGTAAGATAAAAATCTTGTCGGTCACAAGTTGTGAAAGTTGTATGGCGGAAATTGAGATTCAGAGATTCATTCAGATACTTTCACTTCTGACATTGTCTCAATAAATTTGTGATAGGCTTAAAGTTTGTTAATTTGTAAGAGCCTTATAATCAACTACATACATAGGAGTTTTAGGTAACACGATGAATCGACGTTACAAGCTGTCCCTCAGCTGTGAGATCCCTGTTTGGATCGACTTAACTTAACCCAACCTAAATATTTCCATGAAAACTGAAAAATCTCAGATTGCCAACTCAGCTCTGACTCCAAAACTATTTGGGAAATGTTCCATGTCACGCAACATATCAACCGTACATTGAGTTGACCTTCTTTTAGCCTAAATCAGGAAGCCATCGTTCGAAGTTATTCTGGATCGGAAACTTTATTGCAAAAGTATTAATATATAGCTGAAGGAGATCACACCGGAAAGCCATAAATTTATGAGCTAAATTGATTCTACGTTTCTACGGATTTAAATTAAATAATCTAGTCACAGCTTCCAAGCCAGGGATACTGGAGTTAGCGCTTGTTCAATCTGTCGTCGCGAATGAAGACTTTTACGATAACATGACAACTATAATAGGGTAAATACAAAGCGTTTTTATAACAGAGAAATGTTGTTATACTGTAACTTTTAAGCGCAGTTCTTTCTATGTACTAACTAACAGAGAGTTTTAATCCGATTCACACAGTGTAAGTGTATTGATTGAGGCAATCGGAAGTAAAGACAAAATTTTCTTGTTCGATATATGGTGGGCTAAGTGATCGATAGCAAAGGATATACTATTTGTGTCGAATTTTATTTTGATACCTCTCTTATTTCTAAATCTTACTACTTTAAAAGCAGATAAGCTAAGAGATTCCAAATCATGCTCTGTGAAAAGAAAAAGTAATTAAGGTCCGGTTTGGTAGCAATAAGGGCAGATTAATGCAAGAATTTTGAACCAAGAAATACGGGTAAATCTATACACAACTATTTTCTTCTTTTATGTTATTTTATTTATAGAAACTCTACTCAAAATCTGCACGTCTATGTGGTATTGACAATTAGCCAAACACATCTTAATATGCCTACACACGTTATATAATATGGTCACATGCAAAAATGTATGTACATATGAATATCCACAAATGTATGCTGGTTCGTAGCAAAAGTCTAGGTTATGCTGGTGAACATATGTGGCAAACCCTGCGTAAGTAGCTGAGCCCGCATTAGCACTGCGAAGCAACCGCATCTAATTTCAAACTTTGTTTGTTTCTGCTCCTGTTCAGTCTGGCTGTCAATTTGGAAACGAATGTGTGTGCACCTGTCTATCTGTCGCCGCTGGAAAACATTGCCGTCTGCTGTCATGGAGTCATGCAGGTTTCTACGTTTGTATATTCATTTTTTCGGTAACTTCTTCAGCTGGTAGCAGACTTAATTAATTTTTTATGATTTTAAGAACTGAGCGCATGTTGCACCATCATCATCAGCAATATCAATTTCATTATCAGCATTACATATATCAGGTTTTCCAGCTGCTGTGTGATAAGCATTTAACGAATTAAAGAGTGTTTAAAATTGAAAAGTTGAGATTAATCAAGAAAACTTCACTGTTTCTTTCTTCGTAAGGTTAGTTCATAACTTAGAAGAAAGCTTAAGGGTTATTGTAGTAGCTAGACTAGTGATTAAACACCCATTAAGGAATGATCGGCAAAATCTATCTGAAATTCAGAATAAAACAAGCGATTAATCGTGGTTTAACGCGTATGAGCCCGAAAGTACACAAGAATTGATTGTATGGGTGTTTACGAGTCCAACAAAAAATTTTCGGATACGAAGCACTTCCAAGCAAATTATTGCCTATTTTTTGGAAAAACTTGGAATGGCGCAATGAAAAGGCTTTTGAAATTCTCAGATTTTGAATTCAAGCATCTTATAACCCGGAAAAATATAATCATTAACAAGTAAGGAAGGGCTAAGTTCGGGTGTCACCGAACATTTTATACTCTCGCATGATAAAGTGATAATCGAGATTTCATTATCCGTCATTTACATATTTTTCAAATACCGTATTTGTGTAAAGTTCTATTCCGCTATCATCATTGGTTCTTAATGTATACATATATTATACAGAGAAGGCATCAGATGGAATTCAAAATAGCGTTATATTGGAAGAAGGCGTGGTTGTGAACCGATTTCACCATATTTCGTACATGTCATCAGGGTGTTAAGAAAATATTATATACCGAATTTCATTGAAATCGGTAGAGTAGTTCCTGAGATATGGTTTTTGGTCCATAAGTGGGCGACGCCACGCCCATTTTCAATTTTTAAAAAAAGCCTGGGTGCAGCTTCCTTCTGCCTTTTCTTCCGTAAAATTTAGTGTTTCTGACTTTTTTTGTTAGTCGGTTAAGGCACTTTTAGTGATTTTCAACATAACCTTTGTATGGGAGGAGGGCGTGGTTATTATCCGATTTCTCCATTTTTGAACTGTATATGGAAATGCCTGAAGGAAACGACTCTATCGAGTTTGGTTGACATAGCTATAGTAGTTTTTGAAATATGTACAAAAAAGGTAGTAGGGGGCGGGTACACGCCCACTTTTCCAAAAAAATTATCCAAATATGCCCCTCCCTAATGCGATCCTTTGTGCCAAATTTCACTTTAATATCTTTCTTTATGGCTTAGTTATGACACTTTATAGGTTTTCGGTTTTTGCCATTTTGTGGGCGTGGCAGTGGGCCGATTTTGCCCATCTTCGAACTTAACCTTCTTATGGAGCCAAGAAATACGTGTACCAAGTTTCATCATGATATCTCAATTTTTACTCAAGTTACAGCTTGCACGGACCGACCGACAGACGGACGGACGGACAGACAGACATCCGGATTTCAACTCTACTCGTCACCCTGATCACTTTGGTATATATAACCCTATATCTGACTCTTTTAGTTCTAGGACTTACAAACAACCGTTATGTGAACAAAACTATAATACTCTCCTTAGCAACTTTGTTGCGAAAGTATAAAAAACAGCAAAGTATCATAAATAGGTGCTACTTTCTGGAGAAACACTCTGACATAAAGTCTATTTCATCAAAAGTTCCATGAGGCTACGAGTCCAGCTGTGTCAGTTATGTAACAGTATTTGGATTTTACAGTCGTCTGTGATCTGGCCATTTGCAACATTATAAAAGCCGTCTCAGGAGCTTCTCCGATAGGTATTTCGAAATAGCGCTAATTTTTTTGTTAGTGTTTTATATGTAACCGATCTCTCGTTTTCTCTCACCATAGCACCAAAAATTTTTAAAATAAGCCGTAAACTCGAGTTTACAAGACCAAATTTTAAAATCGAGTTTGTAGTTAACTCCTTTTAAACACAATGAATTTATCAAAATTTTACCAAAATTATTTTAAAAAATTGTAAACCCAAGTTCACTGTTAACTCATCTTAAACGCCTTGAGTTTATCAAGATAACACCCAAAATTTGGCTAATAATTGTTAAAATAAAATTTGAATCTAACTCAACACACTGAACAATTGCTTTAAACTCGAGTTTATTGTTAACTCATGTTAAACACCAAGAGTTTATGAAATCTCCGCTTAAAATTTTAACACAAATTGTGAAAATAAACCTCAACTCCAAACTCCAATGAACACATTTAGCAGTTGCTCGTCAATTCAAAACTTTAAGTTACCGTTAACTTATATTAAATAACATGGAATTACCAAGATACCACCCAATATTCAGCCAAAAAATGTCAAAATAAACGCCGAATCGAACAAAAACATTCAAAAAATGTTTTAAACACAATATTTTAAACTCGAGTTCATCGTTAACTCGCCTTAAATACCGAGAGTTTAACAAGCTACCACTCAAAATTTTACCACAAATTGGGAAAATTAAAACCAACTCCAGATTATGAACACATTTAGTACTTGTTCCTCAACAAAAAACCTTAAACTCGAGTTTGCGATGCAACTACAATGAATCCCACTTTTAAAATCCAACAAAATAATATTCTCTTGAACCCACTCGTTTTCTTATGCATTCGCTGCTCTCACTAAATGAGGTTGGCGTTTAGGTTTTTTGCGAGATTTTGCCAGCCAACAGCTGATGTTAATGACGTTGACTTATGCTTGCCACCGTGTGTGGTTAACTATGCGACATTTTGTTATGCCAATGCAAATGTAACGAGGCTGCGACTGAATGCGAGTAAATGATGAGAAAAAGCGCTTAAATATGTCTACGAATGAGTGGGCTCTCGCAAAGGAACATGCAAAGCAGCAATAGTTCCACGGAGGAAAATCTGAAAATCGGAAAAATGAAGTTTTGAAATTCATAAACTAAATTTGAAAAATTATGTGCGTTTACTGCTAATGTCATATCGGTTTATAGGAGAGATTTGAGATCGAAAAATTGAGACATGAATATTGAGAGAATATTCTTCGAAAATTTGAAGTTGATACGGCAAAGTGTAAATTTGTTTACAAAAAACGACTTTTTCGTAAAGTATTTTATCAAAAATCAATCACTAGTCCGATAGTTAATATATATATTATATACTATATTATGTAATCTATTGTAATAATAATTTTTGTTTTGTTTTGGACTTGAGATAATTTGGAGCAAAAACTTCTCACCAGGCACCTTTTTACAGAAGTCTTACTGGAGATTTGCTCCGTATTAATGGGATTCTGAAATTTTTCTAAATGAATCATCGATTATTAAAGCAAATTGAATCCTGAAATATATTTTTATTGTTTTTTTTTATTAAATTAAATGAATCTTCAAAAAAACAAAAAGATAAAAAACCGTTTTTTTCGAACTTTCAAGTGGATATAACCACTTAAATCAAAGAAAATAGTTACAAGGTTGCCATCTGCTTCATAATTTTTCATTGCCAGAAAAAATAAATATAACATTTATTTATATATAGATAAGTTAAAATATAAAAAATAGTTACAAGGTTGCCATCTGTTACCAGTTTAAAAATTTTTACTCTTAAAAAGTTTTGTTAGGTATAGTTGCCACCTTTTTGGAAGAGATAATTCAATAAAAATAAATAAAATGAGTTATTAGTTTATTGTTTCAAATTCAAAGAGGTTTAGAGTTGACGGTATTTTAAGAAGTTTTGCCACCTGTTTAAAATTTTAAACAGTTAAATAAAGAAAATGTTACCATTTGGTTATCAAACTAAAGAGGTTAGAGGTTTGAAGAGATTAGTGCCGGATATATTTTGAAAAGGGTTGCCACCTGTATAAAGTTTTTTTAGGAAAACAGAATATAAAGTAATGAAATATATGTTTAAAACCATTACTAGTAGCAACAAGCATAAAAATTTTAATTTAATAAAATTATAAAATGAATTAAATATATTTATTTGGCTATCCAACTCAACTGGTTCGAGAGAACTTGCAGTAAAAATTAGTTTCAGGAAGTTAGTTCAGTTAGCTTTCTTTTATTGTTGTTTTTTTTTGTAAAATAGTTTTATGGTTCGACATACAAAAAATTTTTAAATGTTGCCACCTTTTCACAAAATTTTAAAAAATATTTGTGAATAAAAATATTTTGCGTATTATATTTCCCACGAAGTTTGTACCACCCGAGAGGAAATGCTCGAGACCCTATAAAGTATAGACACATGGCATATAATATTCTCTCAGTTTTAAAGATATAAGTCTGAAATTTTGAACACGTTCTTTTCTTCTCTAGAAGCTGCTCATTTATCAGAACCGTCGATATTGGACCACTATAGCATATTGCTGCCATACAAACTGAACGATCGGTGCTTGGCTCTTGTATGGAATTTCTTTTCATTTCACAAGATATCTCAACGAAATACGGCATAGATTGTAATTTAAGCCAATAGTGCAAGCTCCGAAGATATTGTTCAGATCAGATCACTATAGCAAATTGCTGCCATACAAACTGAACGATCGGAATCAAGTCATTATATGGAAAACTTCTATATTTGAACATATATTTTTACGAAATTTGACACAGATTATAACCTAAAAAAAAAGTAATTTCCGAAAAAATTGTTCAGATCGGATCACTATAAGATATAGCTGCCAGAGAAGCTCAACGATCGGAATCAAGTTCTTATAAGGAATCTTTTGTATTTGTGAAGGGTATTAAAGCTTCCGAAATTACCGATTTTCAGTGTACTTAATTTCAACTTGAGTAATGTTATATAATCAATAAGATTTAAAATTAAAAAAAATTGGCGGTCACTGTTTCCATGTAATTAAATATATTAAATTCATAATATTGTTTATTTAATTTCCTTTTCAATCTACACTTCTTTATGCACAAATAAAAACTGGTTAATTACAATATAGCAACTCCAATAAATTCTACGGCACATTTTATGTTTATATGCTTCAAGTGTACCCACTGGGAATCGCAGCGCGCCGTTTTTCTTCACACGCCCGGGCGTATACGCAACTATTTGTAGTGAATGGCTGTGCCACATGCAGATATTATGTGCAATTTGTGTTCTAATTACTTCCCTCTTTTTCTCATTTCGTTCGTGCTGCTGCCGCTGCTGCTGCTGCTGCTCCTAGTGCAACAGTAACAGATGCTGGTGCCGCTACGGTCCTGAGCTTGGCAAATTAAATGTCATAAGAAATTTAACGCAAACATAAAGAAATGTGTGTACGAGTACTTACTCATTTAAATCACACGCACACATACACACACACACTTACGCGCTACGCACATGCAGCGGCGCACTGGCATATGTATGTATGTATGAGTGTGTGTGTAGGTGCATGCTTAATGGCAAATATATGAGCACGTGCTGTTGCCGCTGCTGCTGGTGCAAATATCCTTTGCTGCGGCATGAGAAAAATACCAAATAAAAGCTTGCACCTGTGCAGCAAATCACACAAACGAGTGCGCATTGCGAGAGGTTGGGCAATGACAGTGTGGTAGTAGGGGTGCAAAGGAAATATAACCGTAAATGTAGAAGGCAACCGGAAAGCTTTGGCTGCATGTGACATTTGTAATTCATTCACTTGTACATCAAGTGGCGGCGCTGTAGAGCAAAGCGGCAAATGAGAGAACTTGTTTGCAGGTTAAATAGAAAACGAGTTACTCGCTACAAGCACACGCACACACGCTCATACGTAGACACATACATACACAGATACTGCTGCCTAACAGTTAGATGCCGTTTTTTCTGCATCAAATTGAAAATTTGCTTGTAGACTTTGCTGTGTTGGCGTCTGAATGCCTTGAATAAATTCGAAATAAAATTGGTTTTGTTTGCATTCTGTGTACTGCAGTAATTTATATTTGTTTGGTAGTGTGTGTGTGGCTGTATGTTGAGCGCACAGTAAGGTGCTAAAATCGTGTAGTGTAAACGTAAGTTAAATGGTATTTGAACTGCAATGTCCAGCTTGAATTTTGCACTTTTACAAAAACCACACAAATCCATGTTTTAAACGCATAGACACACATACAACTTTACATATATGAACACACATACAAGTATACATATATGAACAAAACACACATACACCTATATAACTGCGTATTTCTGCTTCCAAGCAGTCACGATTCTTCTTGCCAGATCTAAGTGCCCGGCATTTCATGTGCTGCACGTCCATCGTACGTTTTCGTACGAAATGCCAACTGGGCGTATACTTAATTTCCTGTGAAAAAACACATTTTTTTTGTTACTGCTGGAAATTCAAGTCGTGATTGCGATTTTAAGCAGACAGTCATATCAGTTACATTTTGCGTCACAAGTTATGCATCGTTTCTTAGCAGACTCTGCTACCTTTATAAATGTCAACATACTGCAAATAAAGGATGGTTCATGTGTAAGTTTAATCTAATCTAAATTTTGGAGTGATAGTTCGTTCTCATTGGAAATTTGGGGAGAAAACAAACGCTAAGCACAAAAATAACCTGCTTCTTACGCAACGCTGCGACTTATTGCTGCTAACTTCAGAAATAAGAGAGTAAGAATACAATAAATTGATTTTGATCGTTTAGATTGTATGACCGGATCGGCGATGCGATGTCAAGCACTCGGAACGTTCAGTTTCACGAACATACGACGATTCTGGTGGTCAAGCCGCTTCAGTTCTTGCGTCAATTTGATATTGTAAGGATGTAGGCCATGATCTTTTCGCAAAATTCACCACAACGACGTCACAGAGACGCCCATCGCTTGAGAACGACGTGTGAGAGACTGATTCAGGTCTTCCTCAATTGATGCGCTGGTGACAGCAAGATTCTCGACACTACGGACCCTTCTTTGTCTCAGGGGCAAGTGTACCTTTTGTACTGTACCTGTGGACTCAAATTTTTTCTCTAGGCGCTCAATTGTTTATCTGATAGGGCAATTATGACGACCATAAATTAGACGTAGTGCTCTTAAAGTTGAGCCCATTGACTCCAAATTTCGGTTGTTAATTGTAAGAATTTCGACTCGCTGTTGGATCATATATCTTTCCATGATGAAATGGCAAACCTCACTGAAGAGAAATGTCAAAAGACCGAGAAAAAGTATATTTAAAATTATCTCAAAATCAAAACGCCAAAAAAATATTATTACTATATGTAAATGAATTCAAAAATCGAAGGCAAGTAAAAATTTCGATTTTACACAAAATGACGGCTGTCCAAAAATATATGATTTTTTTTGTGCAATAATGTACACTTAACAGTGAGTCGAGCATATTCTCCAAAATATTCTTTTTCGACTACTACCTGACAAATATATTTGGGAAGGACGTGTCTGTGAAAATCACGTTTCAAGTTTTGGAAGGCGATTATTTACTTGAACTCACATTATGAAAGCACTATAAACCACTGCATGGCAAAATCACGTTCCAGAATACAAAGTCATCGAAGTCCCTTTGTATTTATATAAATTGCTAACAACATATTCAGAAAAATAAGTAATGTGGTTGGCGAAAATATTTCGCAGTTGGTCTAGCCGTGTGTTCTCACATAATACAGCCAGTATAACAAAAGTTTTGCAAAAAAAATTTGCCTACAAAAACATTATTAAATTAACAGTATATTGACTTTCCTTAATTTAGAAGCTTTTTTTAAGTTTTCTAAACAATGGGCAAATATTAAAGCTCAACACCTAGTGAACGAAAAGTCAGAGTATTATCAAAAGCATAAAAATATTGCGAAAATAACGGATAACTGTGGATAACGAAGAGATAAAAATATCTTGCAATATATTAAGAAATATAAACCCGTTGAAATTTTTTCACGTAAAAACCCGAGAAAAACAACACCTAATGACAATAGACAAATAGTGCAGGTGAGCAAGGTGAATACGTTTTTGACGTCAAGGCAAATTAGATCACAAATGGAACATAAGTGTGGTGTACGTAAATTACTGGATTACTTACTCCCTAAATGGGCGAATTGCACAACGCAAACCGACGTATCAAAAAAGAAGGTCAAACAAAGGCTAGCGTTTGCGTGAGAGCGCCAGCAAAAGTATTCAAAGCTCTGGGATCTATTGGTATGGAGGGATGAATCCAAGTTTAATTTCTTTGGGAATGATTGTAGAACCTATGTCAGGACACCACCACTACAAGAACTAAACCCACGATATACATAAAAACCGTAAAACATGATATGGGGATGCTTCGCTTCATTCTACCACTTGACACAAGCTGAGGCCGAAATGACTGGCAGTATGTACAAGGACATTTACCAGAACAAATGAATGGAAATTAAACCGAAGCCTTACCACTAGTTTGTTTTTTTCAGCAGGATAACAAGCCAAAGCTCTGCTCTAGTCTCATTGAGGACTAGCTAGCAATAAAGCGCATCAAGTGTCTCGAGTGACCTGCCCAAAGCCCGCACTTAAGGTCCATAGAGAATCTATGAGGAATAATTAAGACGGCAGTTCCGACGAAAAACCATCAAATAAAGTTACATTGTGACGAATCCTGAGGGACGAGTGGAACAAAATATATATAATATATATTTCTTGATTCCCTTCAACTAAGAGATGCGATTTGCTGTATTTTATGGAGTAGTTGAAGATCAAGAATTTTGGACTTACAACCAAATATATAGTAAATTTCTGGTGTTAAAGCCACAAATAATTAACAAATTAAAAAACGGGGTTAACAATAATAGGCAATTTTTTCCAGAAATTGATATATTGGTTAGTCGAAAAAGTTTTTTCGTATTTTGTCAATAGATGCCGTTGCAGTCGTATATCTCCAGTGCTACCAATCACATAGCGTCATACCATATATTGTTGGAAAGGTGAGATTTTAAGCTTCATTTAACCAAAAAAAAATCGGGGAAGTTGAAAAAAAGTTACAGCTGTTCAAAAATGAGAATACGAAATACGAAAAGACTTATTCGACTACCATAATATTTTCATAAAAGTTACAAAAAAAAATGTTTTTAATTATTTTTAAATTAAAAAAATTACATGAACCACCCTGTGCTTTTATGTACACGCTCATATACACATCAGTTTGCAGCTTAAAATGGCATAATGTTTGAATATGTGCCACTCGAATTATTTCAAGACTAATTTATTTTAGTCTCTCTCCCTACTCCGACTTACTAACGCACATGTGTTTGTATGTATGTGTGAACATAAGAAGTAATTTAAGGAAATTACTTTTGCCCCACAAAGTAGAAGAAAAAAGTATAAAAAGTAAACATGAAAGTGCGAAAGTATGTGACAAGTGCTGCAGCAAGTATGCAGACAAGCTAATGACGAGCATGAAATTCTTAAGTGGCAAACTTGGAAGTGTCTTCTCTTACGAATGAGAAGTAATAAATACACACACTTAAGCCAAAAAAGAAATGTAGCAAAGTTTGGTAACTTAATTCATTTTTACGACCGTGATTCACACCACATTTGCAGGCGACTAATTAACTTGTAGCCAAAGTGAGTCAACAAAGTCAAACAGTCAGTGACATGGGAGCAGGGAGCGGCGTATGTGAAGTCATTGACCCACAAATGTGTAAATAAAGAAGAATATTCACATGTTATTTATATTTAGGGAAGCAATTCATATCGATGTAGCTCAAAGCCGCTTTACCTCGAATTGGAAAAATTTTACAAATCACGGGTTCAGCTGTTTATACGATTGGGAGGAGCGCTGGAACTTTTTCACATATGAGTCAAGGGTGAGGTAGAAGGGTTGTATTTGAGGAGCTATCCGTCAATTTTAGCTTTATGACACCGGACCACTCTAGTATTTTTCAGGCAGAAGTGACTGCCTTAAGATAGAAATACTGGTACGACGTACCCTCTTTCAAGGAGGTGAGTATTCACTTCGATAGTAGAACGGCGATACTAGCAGTGAGCTTGTTAAATATGCCCCCAAAACTAGACTCGTTTCGGTGCCTTGTCATAGCGGAATCGGTGGCAGCTGCAAAGCCAATGAGCTAGTCAGAGAGACCACCCTTACCCCGATCACATCGGAATGAGATCGAATTGGATCTCCGTTGGATATTGCATTCTAGCACCGAACCAATGGCCCTCGCGGTTGCTTAGCAGGCGGGCGAACCAGAAGACATAGCTGAAACTGACATTAAGGAGGCGCATTCCATGAGACAATTTATCAGAAGCGCAACATGATTATTGTAAAGGTAGGTCAGTGGGTACTGCCTTGCATACTATCGAAGCATGGCTTGATTAGGATTAAAGAATTCGCTATTGGAACCTTCCTTGATATTGAGGGAGCTTTCAATAACGTCCTGCCGGAAACAGTCGTAACTGCTGTGGACGGTCTCGGGGTTGAATGAGTGATTGAAAGGGAATAGGGAAACGCACGTGCTCGATGAATTCTCTCTCCTCTTCTACGAATCCTGGTAGTTAACGACCTGCTTAAAAATTTGAGGATCGTGGCTATCGGGTGTTTGGCTATGCAGACGATATAGCACTTATTATTAAAGGAAAGTTCCTGAGTACCGTGTACGAGTTTACAAGGGTATATCAGCGTCGTAACAAATTGAGCAGTCGGAAGTGGTCTTGCCATCAACCCAAATAAAACTGAGATGTTTTTTTTAATCGAAGATACGAGATACTTGTGTTACTGCTGCCGCAAATGGAAGAAATTCGTCTGCAACTGACGGGTACTGTGAAATATCTAGGGCTCATCCTGGATAGGAAGCTTTCACGAGAACCGTATATTGAAGAGAGAGCATAAAAGGCATCAATTGCCTTATACTGCTGTAGAGCATCCATTGACAAAAGGTGGAGTCTCTCACCGGGAGTGGTCCTCTGTCTCTACAACACCATAGTCAAACCCATTATGCTCTATGGAGTCTTTTTGTGGTGGAGGGGTCTAGAAAAGACCACACTTGCAAAAAAACTGGAGAGCTTTCAACGGCACCTAACGTGATCTTGCCCATGGTGCCCGTGGGCATCGTCGGAAGGTGTATGACTGCAAAAATTACTATCAGACTTAGTTAAGATGGGTTCCTAAAAGAACACTTGTCTGAACACTCGGAAAACCTCACACACTTTGACTTCATACCGGATCACTTGGATCATGGCGTCACCAAACCGAACTATGGCGACCTCCTCTGCCCATATACCGGCGTGGAAGCTTGGGGAGAAGGTTGGTGATGGGGTTTACTGCCAGGAGCTCTCTATTATCCCCAGCATGAGACTTCCTGACTATTGAAGTGTTTTTCAAGCCGAGGATGCAGCCATTAAGGTAGAAGTAGATTTGCTGCAGCGGAGTGCAGCCTCCTTCAGAGAAGGGACCATCCACTCAGATGCGGTGATACTAGTCCTGAACTTATTAACAGTGCGTTCAGGGTTGATCAAGGAGTGCCAAATCTCGTTACCCAGAGCATTGAGTGTCTTTGTGATAAGACTGGTATGGGTTGCAGGCCATAGCGAAATCGTAGGAAATTTCTAAGCTAAAGAGCTAGCAAGAAAACGCACCCTAGAACTGCTATCAGTAGAATGGAAGCGGGTCGGTGCTTCCGTATCCTCTTGTGTTCTACTACTAGATAAGTGGATAGGAACCTTGGTCAGTGCTATCATCCGCTGTCGCAAAATTTGTTTTGGCCCAAAATCGATCGCCAGAGATCGAATGATCTCTTTGCCCCTATTAAGGCTAGCGTCTCCCTAGTTGTGAGGGTTTTAACAGGCCATTGTTTTATTGGCGTCCATGCTGCAATCCTGGGAATCTTACCAGGCACCATCTGCAGCAGCAGTAGTGAAGAAGACGAAGTGGAAACAACTCAACACTTTTTTCTTGACAGTTCATAATACTGGTACTGAAACAACCAATCATGCGAAATTGTTGTTCCACCGATAACGCTCCAGTACTTTTTTATCTAAAATTCACACTGCGCGGGAAGACAAATTTTTGAAAATATCGCAAAAAAAGAATGGAAGTAATCGAAACTCTCCACCTTGTAAGCACTATTTTGATAGTCCAGTAACTAAACAAGACCTATAGTTAAATACTCTTTGGTATTATTTAAATACGTAAGGCTGAATAGAAACTTCAACTCCATGTATGGAAGCTACAAGAATTAAGCATTTCCGTGTGCGAATCTCTGTTGAATCGTAACCAAATGGATCAATTTCTGAAGCGAATGATTACTGGGAAAGAAAGGTAAAAGAAAAAAGGTCGAGATCGAATGGCGGAGAGGCAATATAAAAGGTGGTCAAGTCTGGATGCACGGTCAGGCAGATTTTGATATGTTATGGGACAATCAGTGAATAATTTACTATAAGCTGATCCCTAATAGGAGAAAAATTTTGTTATATTAGGAGATCACACGGTAGCAATTCCCATTCACAGTAACGTGCCGATCATAACGGAAGAAATACGGCTCAATGACGCCGCCGGGCCATAAAGCGCACCAAACCGTCAATTTTTCGGGATGCAATGGTGACTCATGGAGTACATGAGAATTGCTGTCTAACCAATAACACATATTTTGATTATTGATGAAGCTATTCAGCCAGAAATGAGCCTCATTGCGAATTCGACGAAAATCCGGATCATTTTCAAGTTTTTTGTTCAGCCCAATTTACGAACATATGACTATTTTGATGGTCAAGCGCCTTCAGTTCTTGCGTCAATTTGATTCTGTAAAGGTGTAGGGCAAGATCTTTTAGCAAAATTCGCCACAACGACGTCACAGAGATATCCAACGCTTGAGAACGACGTGTGAGAGACTGATTTGGGTCTTCCCCAATTGATGCGCTAGCGACAGCAATACTCTCGACACTACGGCCACTTCTTTGTCTCAGTGGCACGGGAACATTTTGTACTGTGCCTGTGCTTAATTGTTGATCTGACAGAACGATTATGACGACCATAAATTGGACGTAACGCTCTTAAAGGTGAGGCCACTGACTGCGGATCCGTATATCTTTCCATGATGAAATGGCAAACCTTACTAAAGAGAAATGTCAAAAGAGCGGCACGTTTGCTGTACCTATTGGTCTACTTTTGTAGCGTTTCTATTGAAAAACGCGTTATACCTGCTTATAACGAAGGAAGTACACATGTACTTGTAATAATACTTTTAAATTTATAAATTCTGTCCAATGTAGAGTCGGCAGGCATTAAACTAACCACATCACCTCTTCGGTAATTCTTAAATAGGTGAAATATTTTATCTTCGTAGCAACAACAATATTAAATTTTCGAAACCATTTCACTTGAGTATAATTTGAAACTTAACTAGGCAGAGCTCAGGGAATGTTTGCAATCACATTACCTCCAAACATATACTATACATATGTATGTGAGTATGTGTACGAGTGTGTGAGTGTGTGAGTGTTTGAGAGAACGTGTGCCTGCGACGCCGCTTCCTGTTTGCCACATTAGCAGCTCATTTATTTATATGTACCCCCAAATGAGCGTGCAAGTCTGTTTTATTACCAAAGAACACACATGCAACAACAACCACACACATACATATATACAGATGTCGCTACACTTGTTTAATATTTGGATTTACGACTTAACATTGCGATGCAAATGCTCAACGGTAAATAAACCTTTGTTGGTGTAGTCGGGCATATTCGCCGTGTTGCAGGCAAACAGCCGTTAATGAATGGCACCAAGACCAAACACGCCATACAGGCACAAACACCCATAAACTTATGTATGCAAGCAGGTATTTACATATGTATATGACGGCAAACACACACACACTTACTATATATGAGTGTATGTGCTTGTGTTTGTGTGCCATTGAAATGGCGCAGTCTGCACGGTTGCTGTCGGTGTTTGTGGGTCGGGGTGTGAGGCGGTGCCGGCGTATTGGTGTGCTAATTGGTATGTTTTGCGGGTATTTAAGTATTTCATGTGGAATTTTCTAGTTTACCTACATTTATTTGCTACGCCTTGCTGAATTGCGTTAAACTAATGAATGCAAGAATGAATGAAGCGGTGAATGAATTCTTGAATGCGGAACGTAAAAAGTATATGTATGTATGTATATTTATAAAAAAATACCCTTAAATAGCGGGCCTATAACGGTCGCTGACTTTTAAGGCTTTGCTGACAGGTTAAGTTCTGCATTTCATAGTAAAAATATTTACAAAAGCAAAAACTGAAAGTCAACGCTTTGGAATCAATGCGAGGGAAAGCAATAAGGTTAAAATACCGCATTATCTAATGTGATCTTTCAGTGACATCTAATTTAAATTACGTGTGTGTGTCCAGACGCATTTTAGACAAAAAAGAGAGAGACCGAAATGCGTGAATACGAAAAGCTTGACAAGCTGGCTGACAGGGGTTATGCTCGAAAATACTACAAAAAGATCGGACGACTAACAGAAGGTTTCAAAACCAGGGCATACTCGTGTGGCACCCCCAAAGTAGATCCAGTGACTGATGCCCAGACCAAACTGAAATTATGGACGTCTCCAATCTGCTGAATGGCAGTGACAACATAACACGAGAGGATGATGAACCCGATTCCCCAATCGATGCATTTACCCGTCTGAAGAACAACAAAGCGGCGGGCGCTGATGGATTGTCGGCCGAACTACTCAAATATGGCAGCGAGGAACTGCTAAGGATCACGCATCAGCTTCTTTGTAGAATATTGTCGGACGAAAGCATGTCGACGATTGGAATTTAAGTGTGTTGTGCCCAATCCTCAAAAAGGAAGACCCTACAATCTGCGCCAACTACCGTGGGGTAAGCCTCCTCAACATCACATATAAAGTTATATCCACCATACCGTCAACAGTTTAAAAACTGACCAGATATTCACCATATCAAATCTTGAAAAAGACCCGTGAAAAGATGATCGACGCACACCTCCTCCTCGTCGATTTCAAAGCTGCTTTTGACAGCACGAAAAGGAGCTGCCTTTATGCCGCTATGTCTAAATTTGGTATCCCCGCAAAACCACTGCCTATCGTGCGACTTCTTCAATATACTGATGCAAAGAATTATTCGAGCTGCAGAGCAAAATAAAGACATCGATATCATTAGTCTCAATAATCGCGCCGTCACTGTTGATAGTCACAATTTCGAAATCATAGATAATTTCGTCTATCTTGGAACCTGCATTAACACCAACAACGTTAGCCTCGAAATCGAACGCAAAATAACTCTTGCCAACAGGTGCTACTTCGGATTAAGTAGGCGATTGAGCAGTAAAGTTCTCTCTCTACGAACAAAGATCAAGTTCCAGAAGTCGCTCATCATCCGCGTCTTGCTATATGGTGCAGAGGCATGGACGATGACAAAATCTGATGAGTCGACGTTACGAGTTTGCGAGAGAAAGATTCTGCGGAAGATTTATGGAAATGCCGTATCGATGAAACCATGACACTGACATACTTCAGCGAATTAAGAGACAGTGGCTACGCTGGCTAGGTGATTTCGTCCGAATAGATGAAAATACTCCAGCTCTGAAAGTATTCGACGCAGTACCTGACGAGGGAAGCAGAGAAAGACCTCCAATCCATTGGAAAGACCAGGTAGAAAAAGACCTAAGCTCAGTCTCTCATAAGTCTGGCCAATAAAGAAGAAAAAGAACGTTTTTACAAACGCTTGAATAATACGCTTTGTTGCGTATTGCTGTAGGCCAAATAGCTCTCTGTGTGATAACTATGTATACCCCACTAACCTAACTTATATATGTTGCACGATCGAAGTCGCTTCCACGGATACAAATTTCGCTAGCAGCGCAATAAATACAAATGACATATGTAGTTTGAAGTCAGATACAAGAGACATTAGCCTTTTTTATCCCGGAGCTGTATGGTAAACGCCTTTAAAAGCATCTGAAGCACACATAAAACACACAACAAAAATTCAGCATTATTCAATGTGGCAAGCCAATAATATTTTGAAAATTAATTTACTGGCAACAACAGTGCAAAAGTGCGTGCCAACTCATTGCGAATGCACAGGCGACGGTAAACTTTCATTTAGCCATTCCGCAAGCTATCTGTCAAGGACTTACCCAGAGAGTGGCGGCCAAAAGCAGCCGCCAAATGTTGCCAACACGTTCGCACGTCGCACATTGGTTAAGCATAAACAATGCGCAAGCTTGCGCCGCCAATCCAGCTAAAACATCTTGCAACAAGGCTTAAGTCAACACACACACACACATATGCCACATATACTCAACACAAACACATATGCACTGGCTTAGAAACTTCACTGCGAATTATTTTGCTTCGCTTATTTGTTGTACGAAGCTTCATGGTGTTGGAGTTGATGCGGATGTGAGTGGCTTGGTGTGGCTGTGGGTGTGTGCGTCGACTGCACACATAAAGTGGTCACGCTGCATTTGTTGAATTAGCAATGAGCGGCACGTAGCAGCCACGCCGAATTGCAGCGAAAACAATTTGCCAGATTCAGTGCTACTGTTAATTCTAATGCCACACCAGCACCGAGCGCCACTGTAACCTCCGTTTGACCCCACTTTCCCACCACTCCCCTTAAGCTGCTTTTGCCGCGCTGTCGCTTAATGTGCGGAGCTAAACTTAATATGTACTGCTAAAAAGCTGATCTACACCCGCACATTTTCTCTTTGCACCTACACACACACGCGCACATGCGAACACAGAAGCAGGAGCCGCTCTACAGATGGCTTTGAGCGCGTGCTCGACGTGCATGTGGATTTTGTGGTCGCAACAGCTGCAGCTGCCACAAAACTATTTGAACGTAAAACGATGTTGCAGCCGTGGTGTGGTGAATATCTTATTCCGTTATACCATGCCATTTACATGCACTGCTCAACTATATAAAAATATGTATGTGTGTGTGTGTCTCTACTTATTTGGTTGTTAAGTCTATTTCGTTAACTTTCAAGTGGAAAATCTTGCTTTGCGCCGTCTAAACGCACTTTGGCAGTAAATAGCACAGAGCTTTGGCAGCCACAAATTAATATTGGCAACAATATTGAGAGAAAGTTTGTTGCACAAAATACTTTAGTATGTAAGCTGTCATAAAAGCAGCAACAAATTTGAGAACTACTCATCTATAAAGCTATTAAATTTTGTATGGCAAGAAGATGTGCTTATCGCGGCTTAATAAATTCTCTGAAATCCTTGATAAAACTGGGAAATTTTTAGTTAGAAAACTTTTCTGTTGCCATTAAATCAATGTACACTGAAAAGCTACTTAATATTATATTACAACAAAGCGACTATGTTTGAAGGCAATCGAAAGCTAAAGTAAAACAAAAAATATTAACTTTCATTGCATATTTCAAAATAAAAAACACCAAGAAGAATGATTCAACTTCGGCAGTACCGTAGCTGGAATAACCTACACAAATACAAAAGCTTTTATTAAAAGAATTTGAATTTGGTAGTTCAGTTTGTATGGCAGCTTTGTTATAGTGGTCCCATCACAAACTTATTCGCAGAATATAGCGTTACTTTGGACAATATTTTATTTATTTGTTTATTTATTAAATGATTTTAATAAATTAAAGATGATAATACAAATCTTACAGAGTAAGAAGCACTAGTTGCCAGTAAAAAGTAAATATAAGATCAATATTACTATCACTCTTCTTCTTAATTGGCGTAGACACCGCTTACGCGATTATAGCCGAGTTAACAACAGCGCGCCAGCCGTTTCTTCTTTTCGCTACGTGGCGCTAATTGGATATTCCAAGCGTAGCCAGGTCCTTTCTACTTGGTCCTTCCAACGGAGTGGAGGTCTTCCTCTTCCTCTGCATCCCCCGGCGGGTACAGCGTCGAATACTTTCAGAGCTGGAGTGTTTCCGTCCATTCGGACAACATGACCTAGCCAGCGTAGCCGCTGTCTTTTAATTCGCTGAACTATGTCAATGTCGTCATATATCTCGTACAGCTTATCGTTCCATCGAATGCGATATTCGCCGTGGCCAACGCGCAAAGGACCATAAATCTTTAGCAGAACTTTTCTCTCGAAAACTCGCAACGTCGACTCATCAGTTGTTGACATCGTCCAAGCCTCTGCACCATATAAGGACGGGAATTATGAGTGACTTATAGAGTTTGGTTTTTGTTTGTCGAGAGAGGACTTTGCTTCTCAATTGCCTACTCAGTCCGAAGTAGCACCTGTTGGCAAAAGTTATTCTGCGTTGGATTTCTAGGCTGACGTTGTTGGTGGTGTTTACGCTGGTTCCAAGATAGACGAAATTATCTACGACTTCGAAGTTATGACTGTCAACAGTGACGTGAGTTCCAAGTCGCGAGTGCGACGACTGTTTGTTTGATGACAGGAGATATTTCATTTTGCCCTCGTTCACTGCCAGACCCATTTGTTTTGCTTCCTTGTCCAGTCTGGAGAAAGCAGAACTAACGGCGCGGGTGTTAAGGCCGATGATATCAATATCATCGGCATACGCCAGCAGCTGTACACTCTTATAAAAGATGGTACCTTCTCTATTAAGTTCTGCAGCTCGAACTATTTTCTCCAGAAGCAGGTTGAAAAAGTCACACGACAGGGAATCGCCTTGTCTGAAACCTCGTTTGGTATCGAACGGCTCGGAGAGGTCCTTCCCGATTCTGATGGAGCTTTTGGTGTTGCTCAACGTCAGCTTACACAGCCGTATTAGTTTTGCGGGGATAACAAATTCAGACATCGCGGCATAAAGGCAGCTCCTTTTCGTGCTGTCGAAAGCAGCTTTGAAATCGACGAAGAGGTGGTGTGTGTCGATTCTTCTTTCACGGGTCTTTTCCAAGATTTGGCGCATGGTGAATATCTGGTCGGTTGTTGATTTTCAGGTCTGAAGCCACACTGATAAGGTCCAATCAGTTTGTTGACGGTGGGCTTTAATCTTTCACACAATACGCTCGATAGAACCTTATATGCGATGTTGAGGAGACTAATCCCACGGTAGTTGGCGCAGATTGTGGGGTCACCTTTCTTATGGATTGAACATAGCACACTTAAATTCCAATCGTATTACTATCAGTACAATTATTAAAATAACTGATGTAAGTAAAGAGAATTATTTGGACGTAAAATAACTCAGAATTGGAGAATTAAATTAACTTTCTAAGGTCAGTTTTGGACAAAAAATCGGCTACCTTGTGGATGTTTTCCTCCGAAAAATGGTCATCAAATAGTGGGTTCCTAGTTGCACTAAACTTAGTGCATTCATCGAAAAGATGTTTTACTGTAAGCGATGGATAAATGCAGAATACGCAGCGTGGTCTATTTGAACCGCTCATCAGGCCATGGCTTGCCCAATCCGAAGTCGAGTAAAAGCAATAATGTCGGTTGTTGGGCGGAATATTTGGCTGCATGTCAATTTTATTGAAATTCTAGTAAGAGTTTTGCACACTGTTCCAAGACTCAGTTTTCTGTTCATTAAGGAAGTTATTGAAGAGTAGGATAGTAGATATCCTTACTCACCATATAATTGAAGGTAAATTATGGCTCAATTGCTACGAATTTTGCTTTCAGAACCGTTAATTCGTTGCCAATAATTCCAGCGTGACCAGGAATCCACACAACTTTGATTTCTTTGCCTTTTTGTATTAGTTTGGTACGTATTTCAGAACTTAGGGGTGACTTGTTAGTAATATTCATGATGCAATAGTTGACATACTGTCTGTGCAGATTATCGTTTTGTCGTTCGATTCTGAGATGTTTTGTGTCGGATCTGTGCTAGAGCTGGGCATTCGTAGAGAAAGTAGAAGATTGCTTCCTTGTTCCTTGCTACTCCGCAGCCACGGCAGATGTCGTTGTAGGGCATACCCATTTTGGATGCGTGTTACCCAAATGGCCAGTGCCTTGTTGTGGTAGCTGTTACTCTGTAAATACTTTTTCTTGACCTACGTAGTAAGTCGTTGGTTCTTTTCCTGTCATATATTGGTCATAATTGTTTAGTTATGACGCATTTTGTAATGTTTTTCCACCTGTTATTTGCAACTTGTTGAAATTGTCTATTGATCTCTCCTTTGATCGATCCTAGCGGGCTTGGTATTAGATCCGCCTCGGATTCGTTGAGGAAGCTCCTGCCTTTGCCAACTCGTCTGCTTTTTCGTTACCGAAAATGTTCCTGTGGCCGGCAACCCAGGTCAAGTTTGGTAGGAGCTTTTCTTTTATTGAGTTTAGTGCTCTCTTGCAGTTGTTAACTACGCTGAAATTTTTCATGGGTGAAGTCAAGGCCAGGAGCGCCGCCTGGCTATCCGTAAATATAGTTGCTTTATTTATATTCCCGTGGATTTCTAATAGAGCTTCGCAGACTTTTTCTATGCCGGTGTAGTACATTTTCCATTCATTTCGAAAAGGAGCTCTCTATTCTTCAAAAGGCACTAGAATACTTGGACAATAATCCGTGCCAAATTTCATGAAGATATCTCATCAAATCTAAGAGTTCTTTCAAGGGTTTGATTTTGATCAATCAGTTTGCGGCTATATATTATAATGGTACAATATCGGCGCTACCGTCAACTGTGCAACTTCTTTGGATGCATGCAAAATTTCAGATGGATATTTCGGAAACCGAGAGACTAGTTCGAGCATATCAAGATACAGACGGACATAGTAAAATCGACTCAGCTCGTCATGCTAATAATTATACTCATGCAACATGTTGCTACATAGTATAATGGTTTTGTTCACCCAACGCTTATATGTTTCACCTTAAACCTATCGAGATCTATCATATATCATATGTATATAAATGATCGGGAATGCAGCTGAAATCCGCCTGACTCTCTATCTGTCCGTCTGTCCATCCATGCTAGCTGTACTTGAATAAAAGTTGAGCTATCTTCATATAACTTGGTATATGTATTCATTGGCAATACAAAAAAAGAGTTCATAGATGAGCGTATTGGAACCACTACCACGCCCCCAAAACGCCATGAATCGAAAACGTATAAGCCCTAAATTAAGGTATAAAACCCTAATTTGACATAGGGTATCCGAATAGCAAGGGGCAAAGATTTAGAAAGGGGGCCCAGCCCCCTATTAAGTTTAATGTTCATATAACCGAACTCATCGAGTGGAAATATGATACAAACTCCTACCGACATTGTGAAAATGTATGAAGTCGAATGATGACCCCTCTCACTCAGCATATATCGGTACTCTTAAAAACTACTACAAGCGCGATAATTCAATAACTAAATACGCTAAAGATATTTAGTGTCACCCCCGAGATGGTACGACGTGGTTTAAATGGAATCGGGGTCAAAATTGAACGACGGTTGTTTCACCGCCAATTTTTAAGGAAAATCACATATCTCGATGCTCGTCTGACCGATTTCAACCAAATTTGGTACATGACACTCTTCTGATATTTTAATATTACAGGGTCCAGCACTCGAAGTGTAACCAATTAAAAAAGCCATACATTCGGTTTGGAAATTTATTTTATTTATTTTAAAGAACAAAATGTGTGAAAATAATCATAAATACAGGACCAATTCACTTTTTCACCCACACGGACAATGGCTTTCCTCAGCATCTCGAGACTGGTGTATTTTTTACTTCGGACCTTGCTCTCCAAAATGGCCCAGAGAGAATTATCCATTGGATTCGCATCTGGTAAATTCGAGAGCCATTGTGTGGTCGTAACGAAGTTCGCAACCTTGGTTTTCAGCAATGCTTGGTTCACTCGCGCTCAATTGCTCAATTGGAAAAAATTTTTCGTCAGAAAACACAATGTTCGGAGTTTGACCGCTTTCGGCCAAGCGAAGCAACTGCTTCGCTCTCTCAAGTCTTGTTGCTGCTTCGGTGTGAGATCATGGGCCTTTTGGAACTTGTAAGGCTTGACCTTGAGCTCATTTTTCAATATGCGTCGGATGCTGCGATCGGATATTTTCAGTTCTTTAGCTATTTCATTGGCACTTTGTCGTGGATTTCGCTCAAGTCGCTTCTTGACTTTCCGAACCATCTCACGTGACGTTGCAGTCTTTTGATGACCACCTCCATCGCGGCTTGCTACCAGTATCATTGTAACGAGTGATGGTGCGATAAACAAAAGCTTTATTCACATTAAGGTGTTTGAGCTCACGAACAATTGCTGGCTGTGATTTTCCAGCCAAATATAAAGCAATCACACTATTACGTTTGAATTCCATCGCTGATCACTTTTGTTTGCGTTCACTTTTGGCAAAACGCTTTTGTACACTTGTGAACAATACTCTGAACTGTCATTCAGCAAATTTATAAACAGCTGATTACAGTGCGACAGCTGCGCGAACGGTCTGAAGTTGGTTCGAGTGACGGACCCTGTACAGTGTGAAAATGAAAGAATTCGGAAACGGCCACACCTACATCCCATATAACACAATTTTAAGTACCATTTGAAACTTACATACACTTTCCAGAACACAAATCAAGAATGAATTAAAATATCAGGATAAATCTTTGCACGAATAGTGCATTTGATGTGTGCCCCTTTTGACCAAACATTTTATAAATGGAACAAAAACTGTTCAAGCCTCTAGGTGCTGAATATGTGGACCCAGTGCTATAGTTGGCTTTTTACAGATAATTGAAATTCAGAGAGAATCCGTTCCTGATAGTTGTATGGCTGTGTGCTACATGTGGGTTTAATGGGGTCAATACTTCCTTTGTACCTAATGTAAAGATTTTCAAACAGAAGTTCGAACAGTGGCTTTATACCGCATACATCGGCTAATCTGCGAGTTTTTTTTAATAAAATTCATAAAGTTTATTTTTCTTCTTATTTGTGCTTAGAATGAGTAAAATCGGCTGAAAACTTGTCCCAGACCCAACATATCTAACCAGCGTTATGTACCTGTAGGTTTTTCCTTAGTTTTGGTTCTTTGTATGAAATGTTCGGACCCGAACTTATTTATTTTTACACTTTTTTTCAGGATATAGCAAAGAAGGATAATTTATGAACCGATTTTCATTAAATAATATATCCAATATTAAATGTTTTCTGAGTTCTGCTAAGATATCCTGAATATGCTTATATCAGGTATAAGGGGACAAGGAAACTAGGGGCATTATTATTGTCAGATAAAGATTCTTTCTGAGTTTGACTAAGACACCGTCAAACGTTGGTTTCAAAATCCATATATTAAGAGCTAGGAGTAGTATTAACTTAACTTTATCGCCAACACGGCATGTTACATTTCAGAAAAAGATGCTCTCCAAATTGTAAAAATACACCATACAGATTGACCGATATGACTTTTAAAAAGTCAGCCATAGGTATTTAAAATCCGATTTAAAAATCTTATCTTCCGTATCTTAAAGGCACTTTTTATACAAAATTTTATTCCGATAACCTACATAATTGAAATATAGAATTGTATTACTGGGGAAAAAAGAAAGAAAGCATTATGAATGCAAAGACAATGTTATACCCAATTTTTAGATGAAGATGGTCGTGTTGAGTAGTTTTTGATGTTTACGTTTTCATTTAAATGTGAAATGTGTGCCACACTCATTGTTCAAATTTTTGCGCCGATTACTATGAAGCCCTTTAATACCAACTTGACTATGAAATTTTATGCTTCTCGTTAATAAAAACTATTAATTATTGCCGGCTTTTTGGTGTTTGACCTAAAGTTTTGCGAGTACATACAGTATACAGTATACAGTAAAGATAACTCATTAGAAGTGTGATATTATGCTCCATGTTTTAAAGACTACACTTGTTAGTTAAAACCATTGAAATTCTACATCGTAGAAGCAAAAAAGTTGTATGACTTGACAATGTCACCCCCAGCAGCCGACATATTATTATTTTAAAATGTTTGCATAGAAAGAATTTCAATAAAATTTTATGTTCTAAATTGTTGTTGAGTTAAGGGGTTACATGGGTACATGGGTTCGAGTAGAAAACAGCCTTTTTTCAAACAAAATATTTTAAACTCGGAAAAAGATGCACCAGCGTTGGCAGGATAACTCCTTACAGGATCATCTAAAGTGAAAAAATACGTGTTTTTGTTAAAACCTTGACTTAGAACTTGAACGAAGGAAAAAAACTAAAAATTTAATTTTTGGCAGAAATTTTTACAAAAAAATTAAAATTTCAGTAAAAATTTTGCGAAATTTTTTTTCAAATAGTTGTAAATGAGAAAAAATTCTTTACCCAAGTCTTTAAGAACTGTGTCTCAAAGATTTGTGTAAGATTTCATGAAGATCGGTTTAGTAGTTCTCGAGAAATCTTGTTAACCGACTTCAAAAACAGTTACAAGAAAGACGGCGCACTTAGTTACATACATAGCCTCGAGCGCAGAAGTTCTCCGTAACTATTACTTTGATCATATTGAAAATTGTGGATAATATTCTGGAGGTGTTTTAGTATTTAATAAAACAATAAAAAATTTTGGAACCCGTAAACACAAGCAACCCCTTAAAGTCGCCCTAATATCTCAAATTAGCAAACTTTCTATGAGAATCAACCACACAAACTTATTCTCTACAGGCTTATTTACAGAAATAAAGCCTCTTTCACTCGATATATGTAAATATAAACATACATGCATCAAATACAGAAAATACATCCAGAACTATGAATTTATGTACCTGTGTACAAAGTATACCTACATTCATATATTTATGTACATGCGCTGATAAATACTAACTGTTAGCAAATATTTTCCAATCTACCCTCTGAACTGAGGAGCAATTCACTTCGCGAGATTATGCAGAACTGCAGACGCTAAATTTATGCATGCGAATAATCAAACACACATGCGGGTGAAAGTATTTTATTCAACTAATTTCGCTGTGCACGTGAGCGTGCATGATTCATCTTGAATTCGCGTAAAAGCGAAATATGATGGCACAGTGGTTAAGGAACGCAAATATGTGAGTAAAATTTGCATAAATATTTGTTATCTTCCTGTAATAAATATTTCTGGAGTGATAAATAAAGCGTGGAGTGGATTTCAATTCAATTTTACTATTTCGAAAAATATCTTATTTCTTAATAATGTACCCTACAACCGAAGACTGCGCTCAGTTCCTAGAAATGTTCTCAAGCATGAAAAAGAAATTGGAAAACTTCGGCGAATCTAAGGCATCATCATTAAAGACTTGAACGAGCTTTTATCCTCATTTGTGAAGTGTGGTTTAGTGCCATCAGGCAAAAGGAGCTCCATCTCAGAATGACTTCTAAATTTGATGTAATGTCTTTCAATGCAGAAAAATGCTCGAGGGTTTGACAATACTTGTAAATATTATTCTTGTTGACAGTGGTCGCAAGAAGAATCGAATATTGATGGTGTTGTTGTTAAAAAATGCTGTCGAGTTGATAAATTTGTCCCTATATAAATTCGAGTATGTATTTATTGCGTAGACTCGGATGGCGTAGGAAAAGGGTTAACGCCTTTAGAATTTTTTTTCTCCCGCTTAGAATGGTAGTATAATCTCCTAAGCTCTTA
Organism: Bactrocera neohumeralis; assembly: GCF_024586455.1. Taxonomy (NCBI): domain Eukaryota; kingdom Metazoa; phylum Arthropoda; class Insecta; order Diptera; family Tephritidae; genus Bactrocera; species Bactrocera neohumeralis. The sequence goes on along the minus strand of NC_065922.1, from coordinate 49,771,306 downwards.
AAAAATCACTACACCAAGAAGAATCGAATATTGATGGTGTTGTTGTTAAAAAATGCTGTCGAGGATTTTCAGTACATTTACTAGCTTTACCAAAGCAGAGTAACCAATTGTCAGAAAATAATTTTATCAACCGATCCACAGCTTTTGGGTTTTTCAACCTATAGAGGAGAAAAAACGGAGATTTCATGAGGCTGCAGCCTTCGGCATATTGAATCTTAACTATTAGGATTTGCAAGACATTAGTCTCTAGTCATATCTGACATGTGTGTGGATTGGTATTAACATTCCCTTTTAGGTCTGTATGAATAACAAATATCTTCACGGAACCCCATAAAAATTCTAACGACCTCAAATAACAGCTCGGAGACAGACAATTAACATCATCAAAACAGAAATGATCCAAGCGTAATATAATATAATACTCCTTCAAAGAAGTGACTATCCACTTTGATAGCAGAGCGGCGATACTGGTCTTAAGCTCACAAATACTGCGCTCAAGGCTGATTAAGGGATGCCTAACTCGATAGCATCGAGTTACTTTGTAATAAGGCTAGTATGAGAGACAGGCCCCAGCGGAATCGAGAATAAGAAATGCGAAGCTGGCAAGTAAGGGTACCCTAGCTCCGCTTTCAGTAGTATGGGAACGGTTCGGTGTTCCCCTCACCTTGTGTGCTCTACTGCTGGATAGTTAGATTTCGCGGGAACTTGGCAAGCACTGGGCTACAATCCACCAATGCGCTGTTATAAGGTTCTTTTGGCGATTGATCGCAAGAGATCCAGTGAGCTGTTTTCTCTCAGTAAAGCTAGCCGCTCCGTAGTTGTGGGGGTTCTAACAAGCCAATGCCCTATCGGCGTCCATGAATCAGGTTGATAAACTTATCGGACGCCATCTGCAGAAGCTGTATGGAAGAAGACAAACAAGTCATTGCCCTATCGGCGTCCATGCCGTAAGGTTTAGAATCTTAACGGACGCCATCTGCAGATGCTGTATGAAGGAAGACGAGGTGGAAACATTTCAACGCTTTCTTCTTGATTATCCCGCATTTGATTAAGACTCAAATACTTGGAAGCTCAAACTTTCAGATATCCCACCGAACTGGTGGGAATAATAATTAAAAGCCTGTGCAATTTTTTGTTATCCACAAGGCGTTTGCTGACTTATAATTTCAAATTATATAAATTTTATTTTTAAAGCTTCACAAAGGACTGCATTTAGTAGTTCAAGTGCGATTCTTGGCTCAGCCATTAAACCTAACCTCACCTAAATAAAATTATGTGTTCAATTTAGAACCTCGAAAAACGCCTTAGCCGAAATGGGCTCGAAAGAATCACCCAGATCTGCCTTTCAATGATCATGTGTGGGTTTCCGATCCGCAGCTGGCGAAGGCAATCCTTATTTCTAACAAAAATTTAACTTTACAGACAACATAATAATAACACATAAAAAGGGTGTTTCTATCTTGAAGGTTTGATTCCGCCCTTATTTTAGGATTTCTAACCTGATAGTTACACTCTCAATATACCAAAGCAGAAATTAGTAGAAACAACATCTCGGATGAAATATTGCCTTAGGTCATACTTCTTTAAATCATTTTTTAATTTATCCCCTTACTTTATCATCATTTTTTTTAAGTATAGTCTAGAAGACGCTATTGACTCTAAATTATTAGAGAACATCTCTCGATTGGAAAAATTAGTTCGAAATTATTTTTAACTCCTCATCCTGCAGAAATGAAACACTATTAGCGGCAAGCAATTCAAACTCGTTAACAGACACAATAATACTAGTACGCGCAAAGTTTCGATGGCAACGCAAAGTTATGATGGAAAGTAGAAACATAGCAATTGGGAGTACTTTCGCCATGCACATCCGTATTAAAAGCGACAACAGCAGCGCGGTGGCACTCGCGAGATTTCCACCGCACATTCTTCACATGCCATGCATACGCATAACCACAAATACGCATTCCATACATTCAAAGTCCAACCCTCGTAAAACTATGTTATTTGGAGCAATTTGGCAAGTCGCTTTGTGGCGAAACCACAAAGAAATTATTTACACTTAAACTCAAAACTTAATTAGTTTTTCGCAGTTAAAATGCAACGACTCGAATGCACTTGCCCACAAAGCAATCGTTGCATGTTGATAAGATAAAACGGAGGTATGGCTTTGGCATGGCAAGGCATGTTGTAACTTCTTCTGCCGGAATGTCTTCGCACAGCTATTTGCCTCTTCCGCAACTTCGGCCTTCTCACACTTACTCACGCACATCGTAAGCGCTCGTATGAATCCTCAGATTCAACAAACTTGCTTTATGCTGCTCGCCTAAACAGTGGCTGAAGAGTTCGTATTAACATTGGTCGGTACGAATCCGGCGAAACTGTTCTAAGCGTCCGATTATTAGGGTAGTTAAAACAAAATATTAATGTGGAAATTATGATCCAAGCCGCGTGTATAATTTTTACAGCTATTGGATCATTAGTTTGTGAATTATATCATTTTGGCTGAAGCAACTTTTGTTGTTGTGAGAAATGGGTAAAAACGAATTTTGCGTGTTGATAAGACATTGCTTTTTGAAGGGGAAAAATAGTTTAAGCAAAAATTTAGCTTATTGACGAGTCTCTGGAGACTGTCCCAAGTATGTGGTTCAACCATCAAGGATTGGTATCCTAAGTTTAGACGTGATGAAATAAGCACCGAAAAGGATAAACGCAGTGGACGCCTAAAAAAGTTGTTGCCGACGAAAATATCAAAAGAGTCCACAAAATAATTTTGGATGACCTTAAAGAGAAGTTGTTCGACACAGCAGGCACTCTAAAGATATGACAATGTTTAGAGATGTTCCAGCGGAATAAACTCAAGTTTTGCCTGCGATATGGAGGAAATATAGCACCATCATTTCACTCCAAAGTTCAATCGACAGTCATTCGAGTGGACTGCACACGATGAACTCGACTCAAAGCGTGAAAAACGCAAAAGTCTGCTGATTATGACGTCTGTATTTTGGGATGCATATAGAATTTTATTGACTGCCTTGCAAAAAGAAGGTACATCAACAGCGACTATTACGTAGCGTTTTTGGACCGTTTGAAGGACGAAAGCGCCGAAAAACAGTCGCATTTAAGAAAAGAAAAGAAAGTGCGCTTTCATCAAGACAATGCATCGATTAGATGCAAATCAGTGAAAACGATGGCAAAAATCCATGAATTGGGCTTCGAATTGCTTTCATATCCACCGTATTCTTCAGCTCTGGCCTCCAGCGACAATTTCTTGTGCTTAGATCTTACAAAAATGCTCGCTGAGAAGGAATTTTCGTTAAATGAAGACGTGATCACTGAAACTAAGGCCTATTCTGGTGAAAAGAACAAATCGTCCCATTCGGACTAGTTATATAAGGTCCAAGGAATAGATAATTATTATTTATAGCGTTAGAAGGCTCTAGAAGCCCAAATTTAGAATATGTGTTAACACTTTTTCGATTGCCCAGGAGCTGAACCTTGCACGCAATAAAACCTCATGAATCGAACTTTCGAATCGTCCCGAAACCGAAAAAATCGATTAATTTCTGAAACATATGGTTACTCGTGATAAAAAGAGAAACACTTACGGCAACATCAATCGAATAGTGGTGAGCCAACGCAAATGGTGGCTAATCCAACTTTGACTGTCACGAAGGTTTTGCCATGTGTTTGGTGGGATTGGCAGGGCATGGAATTGTCGACTATGAGCTACTTCCTTAAGACCAAACTCTTAAATCGGACCGGTACTGTCAAAAATTTGTCAGCAGCCAGCTGTAGGCTAGGTTAGCAGGTTTTTATATATCCGGAAATACCACTTTTCTGAGCGCCGCCTTAATAATCATTTACACAAACAAAAGCATAAATACGCCACACACTCACTTCTGGCCATCGTAATTTTAGTGGCGCTTGCAACACTGTCGCTCCGCCGTAAAACAAGCGTCTTTTCCACTCGCTTTTAACTTTACTATTATTAAATACATATCTACCTACATGGCACTTCAGCGTGTAATTCCACGCACGACTTTGTGTTCTGTTGCGCACAGTTTTTGTCGAATTTGTTGTTTGCAACTTTTTTGATGGCTTCACACTTTTAGTTTTGACAAAAACCGTGCTTAGCGCATACCATACACGACATGACCACCAACGCTACCGCCAACGCCACCGACATCATCGCCGACGTGCCTTCTACAATTTCGGGCCTTGCGCTCTCAACCAAACTAAATGAAACTGGCAAAAGTCAAAAACTATATTGTTAATCTCCATCGTGTGTGCATCTGTTGCTGCAACACATAAAATAATTGCATGTTGCAATTAATTTTCTGCTTTATGCTTTCGGCTGCGCCCGGTTCGGTTGTCTAATAGGTCTTTGATATTGCACAGCAGCCAAACCAAACTGTCAAAAGAAAGTTTCATACTACAATTAAATGGAATATTGAAGCTGAAAGTTTTGTTGCATAAACCGATGAGTATGAGTTCGCTTAGTTGTTCTACAATATTCCGTTATGTTGCTGCTGTTGTTTGTTTACAAAGTCGCGGCGTATTATTTGCGGTCTTTTGCATACATGTGGTAACTGACTGCTAAGACTTTGTCTAGTTTTTGATTAGTCCTGCAAGCTTGGAGATGATTGAGTGGTTTTTAAGAAAAAAAATCATATCGAAAACCAAAACTAACTTAAATCATATGCTTAAAGCAACCTTCATTTAACTTCAAATTAGACGGAGTTTTTTTTCTTCGCCAAGAGTGGAAAATATACAGGACGTTGCTCTATTCCTAAGACTATAGTAATCTCTTCAAATGACTCCCGTCCCAAGGTAGGTCACTAACCTCGACTTGCATGATATTGTAATAGACAAGAGAGGGGTGGAAAGTTCTTAAATACATATCTAAGATACTAGCAGAATTTTCTGTTTTTTTTTTTTTAAATTCACTAAAGTAACACCTTTAGAAATTTTTCCTTTATATCAACATTCCAAAAGCTCAATCTATCTTTTCTTTTCCGTTGATTAAGCTTCCGTTCCCTTATAACATATCCGCCGAGGTAGATCAATCTTAGGTAAGATGATGTTTGATCTTTTAAGCATGAAGTTAATTTAAAACATTCCTATGTATATTTTATATTTAAATTATTAAAAAATTTAAAAATGTGGTAGACCTGCAATGTTACCAATATATAGTTATTTATGCGAAATTTGTATTCTACCAATACCAATATGCCAAAATATAGTTATTTCTTATTAACGAAAGTTTAAACAGGTGGCAACTCTTTCAAATTCAGTGAGCTCTTCAGCGGGAACCTCATGTAACGGCTGATTCAGTATAGCCTGTTTTCAAGCCTTTCAATTTTTTGACAGAGCACACGTGAGTTGTGTCAAGCTGTCGTTTTATCTTTGTTCAATATTGTTTGGCATTTCATCATGAAAAACTTACGCCTGAACAACGTTTATAAATCATTCAACTTTACTAAGAAAACTCATGTTCTGTAAAGAATGTGTTTCGCGCGTTTCGCTCAACTTATGCTCAAAATAATCGGCCTACTGAGCAAGTGTTACTATTCGCAACACCATCACCAATCTTGAGATCCAGCATTCTATATTGGATAATATTCGACTAAATGGATAGTTTATGGGTCGGTGAAATCATCGGTCTATATTTCTTGAAAAATTATGCCGGTGAGAAAGTAACCGCCAATGGCGACTGCTATCGCCATGATAACCGAATATTTGATACCTGAAACTGAACCTCGTCATCTCGGCTACATTTGGTTCCATTAAGAGTGCACCACTTCCCACACATCGCATTAATCAATGGATTTATTGAGCGACTTCGGTGAGCAGATAATTTCACGTCGGTCGATTGGCCTCCAAGATCGTGTGATATCACACCGTTAGATTTTTTCCTGTGGGGATATGTCAAGTCTGAAGTCTATGCGGACAATCCCGCTTCGATTCAGGGCTTGCAGCGAAACATCACGCGTGTAATTCACCAGTTACCAGTCGAAATGCTTGAATGAGTTATCGAAAATTGGACTCAACGGACGAACCATCTGGGACGTAGCCGCTGCCAACATTTGAAAGAGATAATCTTCAAAAAATGCATGCCAAAGAATGTTATTTCGAATAATAATAAATATTGCCCATTAAGTTTGAAGTTTCTTTGTTGTTTTTTCTTTAAGGGGAGAGCTTGCTTTAGAGGCTTCAAAAAATCGATTTTTTTGAGAAATTTTTTGGGAAGGAAAGAAATAAGTGATTAAAGCAAAATTTCTAGGGTTTATAGTTATATATGTAAACATCATTCACAAATTTTTTGGATAAGAAATCTTTGATATGCGAATCATTTGCCCGGTACTTCTCGCATGTGTATTTGTCGGACGACGGGCAGGATGCAGGTCGCAATTTCTATCGGAAACAAAAAATTCAAAGAGATTCATATTTTTTAATAATTTATCTTCCAGTTAAACTAAAAAAATTCCGAAAAAAAGTGTAAAATTTTAGACATTTTTTTAAATTGGAAAAAAGTGTTTTTTTACCAAAAAATTTTACTTTATGTTGTTTAAAAGTACGTTTAAACTTGATTTTTCTTATTTTTTTTAGTTTAAATAGAAGATAATTTAATACCAAAGATAATAAACTTTGCCCCAATTCCATACGACGTTTAGTTTTTTTCTATCCTGCTTTTAGCTTTTTGCCCAAGCGCTTATATATCTGCTAGACACTCGGTCACTATTTTCCTTCTAGCTTCGAAAATATTTCAAATTCCCATTTAAAACTTTGGGGAAAGAGATTTAAGCAAAAAAAAACATCGATTTTTTTTAAGCTTCTAAATCAGGCTCCCCCCTTAAACAAGTAAAAAACCTCGAAATGAGTCACCCTTTATAAATAATTAAATTATTGTTAATCATATTTCGATAGGGAGATTACCCATAAATTGAAGATGTCACACGAGAGCATACGTACGATTATGCATGAAAAATTGGTTTATGAAAAAGACTTGTTCCAATAGAGCTGAATTTCCTTCAAAAAAGGGCTCCAGGGCAGGTAGCTGCAGACATGCTGGATCGATGCCAATTCGGATTGCATCTTCATGGAACGCATAATTACTGGTGACGAGACATGGGTCTACGAATATGACCCACTTACGAACCAGCAATCATCCGAATGGCGACCCAAAGGAGCCGAAACCGAAAAAACCACGCCAAAGCCGATCGAAAGTGAAGGTAATGCTCATTGTTTTCTTCGATATTCGTGGTGTCATCCATTATGAATACATTCCAACTGGTCAAACCGTCCACAAAGAGTATTATCTTGATGTTATGAGGCGCTTACGAGATGCTATCCGCTGTAAACGTCCGAGTTCGTGGATTCTTCATCATGATAACGCACCATCACACAACGACATCATTGTGAATGAGTTTTTGGCCAAACACTCAACAAATATCATTGTGCAAGCACCGCATTTACCTGATATGGCCTCCTGTGACTTTTTCTTATTCTTCATACTGAAATATCCAATTCGGGAACACGCTTCGACTCAATTGAAGACATCAAAACAATTTCGACGCGAGAGCTGAAGGCCTTCCCGGAAAGTGGCAGATGTGCATCGCTTCAAATTGATGTTACTTTGAAGGCGATAAAATAAATTTGGATGATGATTGAAAATTTTTGTTCTGATCAAAAATCAAAAGTCAGGTCAAGAACTAAAAAAATGTTGGGTTCAATTTTTTTAACGCCATTTTGTCAATTTTTAATTTTACACAGTAGGTCATTGTACGGATAATAGCTTGTAGTAGATAATTTTTTTAGCACGGAGAAGACCGGAATCACTACGAGCACCGTCGAAGATCACGTGTAAATCGAAACATATTTAAAATATTCTTACAAAATTTTACTTCATATTCTTAAAATATCTGCAAATACATACATACATACAGCTTTAAAATTGTAAAACTCTTGAAACCTCTACACTAGGATACCCAAATTATTGGCTTAATTTATTTTATTTAACGGAAAATACTTCCTAAGCTTATTCATTTAGCACAAAGGCAAATTACTTCCGCACCTCTAGAAATCACACTTCAAAAAGTAAAGGAAGTCTTACCACCACTTAATTAAATTAGAACATGTCTCAAGCAGGAAATTTAAATATTAAATAGATTGTGTAAATATTTGCGCGTGTGTGTGTAAATTTTCAAAGTAAATATGCCATTCTTTTCCACAAAATTGAATTCAACTAATTGCAGCAAATTAAATGAATCACAAGACTGAATGAATAAATGAGACAAATACTAAGATAAGGCCAACGAAAAGACGAAAAACAAATTAATGAAGCGATGTTCGAGTGTAAACACATTAAATGAATTTCGCCGACAGTTTTCGGTTCGCTTGACAAGCGTCAAATGCGCTGTGCAAGTTGCTAAGTAAACAACACTATTTGCGGGCACTGTATGTGAGCGTTTGGGTGAACAGCATGAAGAGCTATTATTGAAGTGTGAAAAACAAACACACATAGAAAGGATAAAAGTAAATAAGAGCACATCTACTCTCACAGACACCTGCATATGAGAACACCCAGCAGAGAGCTCTTGAGGTGGTGAAGGATGCTTTACACTCAATATACTCGTATGCTTGAAGGATTGAAAATTCACTATTATTTTTTCAGTTTTAGATAGTCTGAATTCAACTGCAAGTATAAGTAATAAATAGTAAATTTCACTTCAAAAATCAACCTCTCAAGTAGTAACAACTGATAAATAAAGAAGGTTGTATTTGGAGTTTCGACGCAAGGGAGTTTGAAGTAATGATGGACTGAGTGCAGAAGTGTTTAAGGTCACGAAGTACACTAACTTTATACTGGAATAAACTCTAACAACTGAAACTAAACTTTCACTCTCTAAGTATGTATTTTAGAGAGGTAAAAGTTTCAGCTAAAAAAATAACTTCGGAACGAACGAAAAACCTTATTAAATCATCGAATTAAAACGCGATGAGCTAACACTGATCAAACTTAGCCAGCTTCCAGATTTGAACATCTGATCAAATATAACCCGGACTGGTCAATTTTTACAATGCAAAACAATTTTTTTCCTTAATTTGTGCAACCTTTTTCATGTTCGCGAATTGGATCTCTTTTTGCAAATTAGAGTGTGTTTGTCAACTAAATGGCAAAACCAAATATAATACGAAGATAATATCTAAGTCGGTTAAAAATCAAAGAGATACTAATCGTATCCTTTGTGTAAGGGGTTGCATGGGTTTCCTCGGGTAAACAACAGCCTTTTTTCAAAATGTTTTCTCATATGAAATATGACAAAATTTTTTATTGTTTTACTTTATTAACAAAGAAATTCTGAAATTTTTGGAAAAAGATATTTTAAACTCAGCCATTGTGACGTCATTTCTGGTGACCCATCAGGAAAAAGTTGCGCCCCCGTAGGCAGGATAACTCTTTACAGGATCATCTAAAGTGAAAAAGTACGTGTTTTAGTTAAAACCTTAACTTAGAACTTGGACGAAGGAAAAAAACTGAAATTTGGATTTTTGGCAGACATTTTTACGAAAAACTAAAAATTTCTGGAAATTTTTTATTCAAATAGTAGTAATCGAAAAAAATCCTTCATACAAATCTTTAAGAACAGTGTCTCAAAGACCTGTATAAGATTTCATGCAGATCGGTTGAGTAGTTTTTGAGAGATCTTGCCAACCGACTTCAAAAACACAGTTTCGAGGCGTTTAAAGGCAGCGCACTTAATCTAGCCCAGGCCTGTCCAACATACGGCCCCCGGGCCACCATCCGGCCCGCATAGGCCCTTCATCCGGCCCGCCATCTCTTATAGTCTTTGGGCATTGTATTGGCAGTTGTATAGGCCTGAAACACGTGATGGATAAAGTAGTGCAGACAGTTAATTTATACGCGCAAGAGGGCTTAACCACAGACGGTTCCAGGCTTTTCTGGTTGATGTCGGTTCAGTCGCGTTCGCTGGCTCAGCAGAGCAGCCACACTAAAACGATTCTATTCCCTGCTGGACTTTTAAAGATTTTTCTTGGGAGACCAAGAAATTACTTTTTACTGATGAGGAGTGGTTGGCTATCTGGCTTTCCTGGTTGATAATAACTAAATATCTTTCTGAACTTAACTTAAAACTACAAGGGAAAGACCAACTATGCACACAGTTATACGAACACGTTCTAGCTTTCACAAAAGCTTTTATTGTTGGAAAAGTAATTGGAACAAAAGCAGTTGATTTTGGGAGACCTTATCTACAAAAAAGCAAGATTTTGGATTTTGACAAGTACGTGTTGATGTTACAAATTAAGGAACGAGTTTGACGACAGATTCGCAGACTTCAAATCACAATGAAACATGAAAGAATTTCAAAATCCATTTGATGTTGAAATTGAAGGCGCTGCGCAGAGTTTTCAGCTGGAGTTAATAGATTGCAAAGCCGCCCTCAACTAAAATCAGCATATAATAATTGTCTTCCATACTTAATTGAATTTACAAAAAGTATATTGGAGTCAATACCCAAACCTTACTAAGCTGGCTATTCAACATATTTCTTTATTTAGTAGTACATATGTTTGATTTAACCAATCAAAAACCAGATCATCTTTATTAGATAGCCATCTTAAAGGCATTTTGCGCATAGCGACTTCTAAAACAGAAAAAATTTCAGACATCTCATTAATTAGATTTTAAGAATAAGAATATCTTTATATGCTAAGGCCATAGTTACATTAATAATAATATATTAAGATTTATGTGATGTTGTTTATTATAAATAAATATACCAAAACTGAAGGTCATTTTATTTTTTTTTTGGCCCGCTACGGTTATGAAAATGCTAAACCTGGCCCTTCACAAAATTATGTTGGACGGGCCTGATCTAGCCAGTCTCGAGAGCACAAGTTCTCAAGGCTATATCTCCGAAACTATTACTCGGATCAACTTGAAAATTTTGGACAATTTCTAGAGGTATTGTAGAATTTAATAAGACAATAAAAAATCGATTTCTTGAAATCCGCAAACCCATGTAACCCCTTAAGATGGTGTGGTTGACCATGAATTCTTTCTACAGGATCAAACGGTTAATAAGGGATGCTACTTGACTTTCATTAAGAAATTGCACCGTGATAGCTTAGCCTAATTGTTAAAAACTTTTCGGCCAAAAAAGAAAGGAGAGTCATCGCTCAGTGACCGTATTTGCTCCATTGAGACCATTAAAAGTCATTCGTTGAAGGCACTGAAGGCCATTCGAGTCCCAATTATTTTCATGGCGATATTATAAATTAGAATTAAACTATTATTCGTGTATATCTGATAGTATATAGCATAACATCGCCGCTTTAGAGATCTAAGGACGAAGAAGATTCCCTGATATGTATAAATTGATATCAATTTTTTTTCCTGAAAACTGTTTTCGTAACCATTCGAAGTCCACTGTCAAGAGAAAGTGAATTGTTATTAAAAACTTCGAGTCCTTCAGTTAGTTCAAAGGAAAGAAGTTAATTCGTGATAAATTAGGGATAGTTTGAGACCTATACAAAATGGAAATTCGTTTTAGTGTAGATTATTCTCCAATAAACACTTTTACTCTGCATTTCTTGAAGTTTTTGAACGGATTTTTTTTCGAATTTAAATTTTAATTTCTTTACATACATACATACTCGTTGTTCAAATTGTGCCAAAGTGTAAACTAGATCCTAATTTTTTAGAACGTTGCTTTTATTATTTTAGTGGTTAAGAGATAACAGTAACTCGATGGAGAGATAACTACAATAAAAGCTCGACATTGAACTACATACCTATGTAAATACTGTGAGCTATTTCTTTACCCTGATTTGAAATACCCAAAAATTATAGTAAAATTCAGGAACAAAAATGTATTAACATATACACTGTATACCCACTTTAAAGTACCAGTAGGTATATCTCATTATCGAATAAAAAAACTTATGCGTCTTGACCCAGTTATTCCTTACACCACATTTTGCTCCACCTCTAAAACCGAAGAAGCTTTCAACACAGTTTAAATTCGCACCTTGATATCTGATAAAGACAATTAAAAACAAACAACAACAACAAAGGTGTGAAAATACGCGCGTAGAAAATTGAGAAGGAAAACAACGTTCGAGTGGAAGCATACGCCACACGAGTGCACAACTAATTAGGAGCATGGAAAAACAGCTGTGAGACTGCCTTGCGAAGAAGACAATCATAAAATAAGGAACTTCGTGTTGAAAGTTAGTAGAATAGGTGTTTATATAAGTTAGGAAGTGCTGAGCACACAGGTGTGCTAGGAGCGACAAGTGAGTTAGTGCTATTTTGTAGCATTAGAGAGGGCGGAATAGCTCACTAGGAAATTAATTAGAAAGAATTTGATACCCTAAGCAACTTATTGTAATTAATCTAGCCAATTTTGAATAACCTTACTAATTGCTGGTGTTTGAACAGAGAATTTATCGAGAAAAAGACGAAAGTAGTTTAACTCTCGAGATTTAGAAATGGCTTAAGTCTTGAAACTCATTCCTAAAGAGAAGTGCATTAAGTAAAAGACATGCTTGTGAAAATCTTCTTATTTGGGTTCTCAACTGAGAAAATTTCAAGTAATCTCAAGTTTAAATCATCCGAAGATCATTCACAATTACATTTTTGCTACAGTTATGTAAACGTTGCTGTAAAAAAAGTGCGTTCGATATCTGTTATCTCACATGCCAGTTCATATTTATATGGGTTACGGCAAACCATTGTCCGCAAATCACAGACCGCTGGACTTGCTTCTAATAATCAAGTTGGATGATCAGTTCGAGATATCAAGTGCAGCAAGGTCCTTCTCCAACTGACCTCTACAACGGAATGGAGGTTTTCCTCTTCCTCAGTTTCCCCTGGCGGGCACTAAATCGAATACCATTAAACCCAGCCAGCGCAACCTCTTGATTTACCGGCTTGCTGGAGATAGTGAACCTTCGCTTAGATTTCAGCAAATTCCGGGAAAAAAGTCGGACAACATCGTGTTATAACGAAAGAAATACGGCCCGATGATACCCATAAAGGCAGAAATGGCCTCATCTGAGAAGATTATTTTTCCATGAAGGTTTTTTAACTCTTTTTTGAGTGCGTGAATTTGCGTAATATCCTTGGGCAATTTCCAAGCGTTGTACCAAAGTGAAATGTGACACGATGAACAAATATGGCCGCCACGACAAAATCACATCATCCTTATTTGTGGACGCTGTAACTTAATCTTAATGTGTTTCGCACGTTTCGCTCAACTTATGGTCAACATAATCGGTCTACTGAGTGAGCCAGAAAAAAACACGGTTTGGTGTGGTTTGTGGGCCGGTGGAATCATCGGTCCATAATTCTTTAAAAATGATGCCGTTGAGAACGTAACCGTCCATGGCGACTGTTGTCGCACCATGGTAACCGACTATTTGATGCCCGAAATGAATGCTCGTGATCTCGGCGACATTTTGTTTTAACCGATATATCACATCAATCAGTGGATTTAGTGAGAGAACTTCAGTGAGCAAATAGTTTCTCCTTTGTGCTCGTCGATAGACTTTTTCTGATTTTTTCTGTGGGGATATGAATGCTCGGTGATCTCAGAGGAATTTGAGGAAGACCTCCATCGTTCAAGGACCAAGTGGAGAAGGACCTGGCTTCGCTTGGAATATCCAATTGGCGCGACGTGGCGAAAACAAGAAACGCGTAAGCGGTTTCTACGCCAATTAAGAAGAAGAAGAAGATATGTAAAGTCTAAAGACTATGCGGGCAATCAAAATTCCATTCAAGCCTTAATACTTCCTTAATCGCTCTGTTGTTTTCTATCCAGCATTTATCCAGGTCTAAGCATTCGAATGCAACATTTCCATTCATGCATCTATTTACTCTCTCCTCAATCTTCTTAGAAAAATTTGCTACACATAATTCAATTAAAACCGGGGCGGCTCTCGCCGAATTCATTCGGATTCTTACTATTTTTTTAATACACAAACAGCTGTATTCGGTTACAAAACGTTTTACGCACTGAAATATCCAAACAATTGAAACTTTTTCGGAATTAAAAATAAGTTCCAGAGAAACTACACTAGTAAGTAGCTAAAGAAAACACAGCAAAGTTGAAGCGTGAGAGCAAAAACAAGTGAGAACAATGAAAGTAATTGCTACGCTTGAGCAAATAGAGAAGATAGAGCAGAGATCCAAATAAAATTAGTAGCGAAGATGAAATACTGTGGAAATAGCTGATACTTAAGTTGTTAAAAAAATGTGGTAAATTGTTTGAATATTTGAAAAAAGAGAAAAGAAGAGCGAAAGAGGAATGGAATGAGGAACAAATGTTGAACTAACGAAGCGACAAGCTGTAAGCGCTCACAAAAGTTTCTGCAGACGCGTGAATTACGCTGAAAGATTTTACAATTCTTACTCACATTTCTTTTTATTTAATTTTTCTTTTAATGTAACAACAAAAACGTCAGCTTATATGAATGGAGGAAAAGCCCAGAAACAATAATTTCACTAACGTAAATACAAGTATAATAACAGAAGCTCATTTGTAGCGCAACAATGTATGAAAGCTCGCCGCAAGCTTGTATGAAATATCTTTCGTCCAGCGCAACTATTTAAGGCTTCACGTAGAGAAATCCTGTTAGCGCACAAGACCTGCAAACTAAGTAATCAACATAAATCAGACACGTTGTTTGCTTTAGCTGCGATAAATTTTTCGTGAAAGTTTTGCTAATTTTCGCTGGGCTTATTTCTTTCTGCGCGACTCGAATGGCCAAGCGCACACGTGAGCTGAAGACATTGCACGGCGGCCACATGCAGAAGACACGCGTTGACTCCGCCATTAAGCAGCTGCGGAAGAGCACGACGCGCCTCCATCTACATTCAAACAACAGCGCGGCAGTCAAGCTGCTTGGTGACCAACTTCGACGCTGCTTCCTTGTCAGCAGGCCGCACGAAGACTGGCCTGCTCTGCCTCCAAAGCGATAGTGAGTACATCATTCTTTCTTGCTTTCGGTTGTGGCAGCGGAAATTAGTAAATTTGTCACACTTCATCTGCCATCACACAATGCTAATGGCGGCTGCGAACGCGATAGTTTTATGGCTTTTGGCGCTTATGCACCGCCTATCTGTCACAGCCGCGCACAACTGGTTGGCGGTGGAGCGCCAATAAAGTTGGCACATTGTTGCATGTTCAACGCTGTGTTTCTTGTTTTTGTTGGCTTGCTGTATACGATAACGGAAAGACACAATGTGGCGGTGAGCTAATTTGGTTGCGAGTATCGCGTGTTGCCACAGTCGCAGGATTTTTGATAAATTACTTTGCACACCCGAATATTTCAAGACTTCAGTAAAGGTTGGGAATATTTAAGGAAGACAACCAATTAATTGATATTTTGATTTTTGGTATAAGAAGAAGGGTTGTTTGTTTGTAATAACATTTGTTTAATATATTTTATAAGCATTAATTCCTGTCCTTTCTTATATTATTTAAATTTATATTTTTACATTATTAAAACAAGAAAAAGCTATAATAACCCTCACTAAAAAGTTTTCCATAGGCGGATTTTCTTTTGATCGGTTAGTTTGTATGGAAGCTATATATATGTAGTCCGATCTGAAAAATTTATTTGGATATAGTAGTATTGTCTTAGGTAATAATCCATGCCAAAAATCGAGAAGCTTGTTCGTTTCTCCCTTTAAAATCCTTTTTCGCAACAATAAGTATTTTGCGCATCAAAAGAAGATGTGTAGATATAAGCCGAAGACAATTTTTATAGACTCTTATCTTCATCCACATCTTCTTGTAAGAAATTTAATGCTTCAAATATAGAGGTTAAAATTATTCCTATATGATTGAATATTGGAGCTTGATTTCTTGAAATTGAAATTGAGATCAGTATTTCCAGTTTGATAACACAATTATTTATATTATTTTCCTGGAAGCCAACTATCTAGCTGAGTAATTACCCAAGGAAGCTACCAGAGATTTCTGTTAAGATTTCTATCAAATATATCACCTCATACATTTCTAAAAATTGGTTTTTGGTTTTGCATATATACAAAGTTTGGCCGAAATGTAATAGGACTGCGTCGATTTAAATAATTTATTGAACAAATCGTTAAAATTCTTTAAAAACTTTCAAAAAAGGCTCCTTCTGCGTCGATGCAGCGCTGTCAACGTGATTTCCAAGCATTGAAGGCGTCACAAGAGGCATTCTCCAGAGTAGCTTTGGAAGCTGAGGTGCGTGCTACTTGGATCCTCTGTCGTCTCAAAATGCTTGCCTTTCATCGGTCTTTTAAGGCAAGGAAACAAAAATAAGTCCGGGGGGTCACATCACGCTGTAGGGCGGCTGCGAAAGCGTTGGGATGCTGGCCTTTGTTAGGTAGCTGTTCACAAGAAAGGCGGTGTGAGCCGGAGCGTTGTCGTGGTGCAACTTCCAATCAGATGCGGTGTCTTGTCGGAACCGATTGACCCTTCGTTTGAGTCTCTTGAGGACTTCCACGTAAAACTTGGCGTTGACGGTTTGTCTAGGAGGAACAAATGCATAATTTTCACTTTGGATTTTCTCATTCTTCCGGTCTTCATTAGCGACCTCTTCCCAGCCCTCAAAAAAGGCCTGGTTCCACAGAAACACACCACTTCTTGATAAAGCATCAGCTGGGTAAGCCTGCTTGATCATATCAAACGTCTCTGTAGCAGATTTACCGAGTTTTACTCACGCGTACCTCTGCTCTAACGAACGCTTCTTTCGTTCGTTAGGTGGGAACGCCGTCGTGGCGGAAAAAAATCAGTCCTATTACTTTCCAGACAAACCCTGTATATCACTGTAGAATACTCGATTGAGTATAAGTCCTAAACAATTTTATTCAGATTCGCAATTTTTATGTCAACAGAAAAAGAATGTTGGAAAATGCCTCAAACATTTGTACAAATTATTCGAATTTCAAGCCACGTGAGCTTATTAAAAAATATCGTGAGGATCGACGATTAGCAGTCAGAGATCTTACTGATGTTGCTGAAATATAGGAAGGATCAGTGAAAACTATTTTGAAAGATTATTTGGGCATAAGAAAAGTGAACGGACGATTCCAAAATTAAAAAAAAAACAGCTGCAAGTTAACGCCTCTGAAACAATGCTTTCCTACTACCAGCTATTATTACTGGCGATGAGTGTTGGATCTATGCTTGCGACACGGAAACAGACGATCAATCGCCCGAATATCGTGTCAAAGTGAGCCGAAGCCGAAAACCACGTCAAACTAGTGTAAAAATGAAGTTTATGTTGACATTTTTCTTTGATTATCGAGGTGTGTCGCACTCCGAACTCTTTACGACCGGCCAAACTGACAACGAGGAATACTATTTGAGTGTTTCATGTCATTTTCCGGAAATATGTTGATTCGAATCAAAACTGATGTTGACATCTTTCCGAGGTCAGCACAGTTTTTTTAACTCTTCCGATGTTATTGTCAATAAAAGAGCTAAATCAACGTCTCGCATGAGGCAAGTTTTCTATGACTTCGCGACCTTTTCTGAATGATTTGGGAAATTCAAACAAAAACTCGTTATAAATGACATGGATGGATTTTTATAGTTAAAAACGTTCCTATAAATTTGGGTTTTTTTTTTAACTTTATCGCGTATAAAAACAACTACTTCTTTCACGAAACTTAGTGCTAACTTAACCTTTTATGTCCGAAGTACAATTTTGTTTTAATTTAAAATAATAATTGGGACATAAAGTCGAAAAAGAACACTTTCAATTAAAAATTTTCACTTCAATTTTATAATTCAGTAGTCGAGGCCGAGGTTGCAGCCTTTAAGGTAGAAGTTTATTTATTTTAAAGTACAAAATGTGTAAAAATAATCATAAATTCAGGACCAATTCACTTTTGCTCGATATGACCACCTTTTGCCTTGAAACGGACAAAAATCGAATCGCAAGCTGCCCGAATGTGACTTGCCGGTATTTTGGCCCACTCACAAACAATGACTTTCTTCAGCATCTCGAGACTGGTATATTTTTTTACTTCGGACCTTGCTCTCCAAAATGGCCCAGAGAGAATAATCCATTGGATTCGCATCTGGTGAATTCGAGAGCCATTGTGTGGTCGTAATGAAGTTCGGAACGTTGTTTTTCAGCTATTCTTGGTTCACTCGCGCTTTGTGACGACCGAAATGTTTGTTGGCCCACGGCTTCAAAACAGCCTCCAGAACACTTTCCCGATAATATGTCGAATTTACTTTGACGCCAGGCTCGATGAAAACAATTGGAAAGCGCCCATCTGCGGTGACAGCGGCCCAAACCATTATTTGTGGCGGGTGCTGCCTCCTGGTGGCCAACCGATGACTTAGATTCTCGTATGAACGGTCGGTCAAGTAAACCCTATCGTTTTGAGAGTTTACGAATTGCTCAATTGGAAAAATTTTTTCGTCAGAAAACACAATGTTCGAAATTTGACCGCTTTCGGCCAAGCGAAGCAACTGCTTCGCTCTCTCAAGTCTTACTTGTTGCTGCTTCGGTGTGAGATCATGGGCCTTTTGGAACTTGTAAGGATTGACCTTGAGCTCATTTTTCAATAAGCTTCGGATGCTGCGGTAGGATATTTTCAGTTCTTTAACCATTTGATTGGCATTTCGTTGTTGATTTCGTCCACGTCGCTTCTTCACTTTCCGAAACATCTCACGTGACGTTGCAGTCTTTTGATGACCACCTCCATGGCGTTTTGTGATGCTACCAGTATCATTGTAACGAGTGATGGTGCGATAAACAAAAACTTTATTCACATTAAGGTGTTTGAGCTCACGAACAATTGCTGGCTGTGATTTTCCAGCTAAATATAAAGCAATCACACTATTACGTTTGAATTCCATCGCTGATCACTTTTTTGCGTTCACTTTTGACAAAACGCTTTTATACACTTGTGAACAACACTCCGAACTGTCATTCAGCAAATTTATAAACAGATTTATTGCTCCGGAGTACAGCTTCTTTCAGGGAAGTGACCGTCCACTTAGATAGCAGAGCAACGATACTAGCCTTGAACTCATTAACAGTGCCTAATCTCGCTATCAATAGCATCGAGTGTCTTTGTAATAAGTCTGGTACGGGCGCCATGCCACAGCGAAATTATAGGAAACTTTAAAGCTGATGAACTCATGAACTGCTGAACTTGCAAGAAAAGGCACCTTAAAACCGCTATCGGTAGAATGGGCTGCCATCGGTACATGGGCTGTCGCAAAAGCTTTTTGGCCTCAGATCGATCGGAAGAGATCTAGTGATCTCTTTGCCTTCAGTAAGGCTAACCTCTCCCTAGTTTTGGAGCTTTTAAAGATATATTGTCCTCTTGGCATCCATCCTGTAAGGTTGGGAATCCTACCAGACGTCATCTGCAGAAGCTGTATGGAAGAAGATGAGGTGGAAAAAACTCAATACTTTCTTTTTGACTGTCCCGCGTTTGGGAGGTCAAGACTTAAATACTTGCGAACGCATACTTTCAGACATTCCACCGAGCTGGCGGGTATGGAATCTAATCGCCTGCTCATTTTTTTATTGGCGACTAAGCGTTTTGCTAATCTAGAGTTCGAAAACAGAAAATCTTCTTTCTATGGCATCACAAAGGACTACATAAGCTGTCCATGTGCGATCTTTGATCAGCCATCTTACCTAACCCTGTTAGCTTTTTTATTCGTAAAAATATATATGACATAATATACATATAGTACATATATAAAAATTACTGTAGTACATTTCCTTAAAAATGTCTCGTACTTTCTATATAACATGTTATATCATTTGCGCGAAAATTATGAACCATTACTACAACTAAAACCACGGATTTCTAAACTTTATTAAAATTATTTAGAACCAATAAAAATTATTGAATCATAAAAGAAATTTATATTTCCCAATATAATTAAGGGAAGAGCAATTTTCTCCAATTTAATTTGTTAACTACATTAAAGGAAGGTTCAATAATTTGTAAAGGGTTTCGCCGCTCATAAAAAAAAACTTACAAACTAATTTAGAAAGGATGCGTTGCTCTTAAAAGCAACTTTTTTAATAATATTACGCGAAATACTTCCAGCAGCACACTTAATTTAACTTGCTGCAAACAACAATGTAACAAATTACAAAAGTAGTCCACAACCCCTACTGAATAAGCGCCGCGAACAATTAAAGCGTACAAATTTCCAACACTTTAGAATAAAAATGCGCATTTTCAATTAGCCGAAGCACAACAGCGAACCCGCAAAGTTATAATTGCGTGTGTAAGCGCCAATAGCGATTGTAACCGCATCGATAGCCAATGCGGCAGCAAATGGCACGAACTTGTGGCAGGCCGCAGGAAATAAAACAAAAAAATTATTAAAAGAAAAAGGCAAACTTTTTTCGTGCCTTCCCCAGCGGTTCAGCATTGAAAGTGCGGGGGAAAGTGCGCCTTATGAAAATCAAATTAATTTCACACAAAATCGCCATTAGTAAGGCGGAAAAGCGCGACCCAATGCGCACGCTTAGCAATGCACACACACACACACACACGCATACATACTTACAAATATTAGGAACTGTGGAGAATCATCAGCCGCTCGTGCAATAATAATGAGCATATTTGTTTCTAATTTATTCTAATTAAAATCTTCAGCTATTGAAATTTTGTAATTAGCGTTTTGAGCAATTACTTAAGAGGCGATCGCCTCCCACATCCCTCGCAACAACTGTGCAATGCCTAAAATGCGAACAATGTTTGGTTGGCTTTTCTGATTTTAAATGGCAACTGTCGCATGCTTACTTATAGTCGATATGCGCGTTGTACCGTTAGCCCGAGGCTGGTCAGAGCCTCATTAAAACTTCGCCGCGACCACAGCTACGTACATACACACACACAGTTTAACCCTAACCAATGGCAGCAGCAGCCGCATCGACGCAAATCAAATGCGTAGGCTATCTATTGAATTGCTTTGCGTCTGTGGGCCATATGTTATGCAAAGCGCCTAAAAGTATGCCTCCGCAATGGGAAACCAGCACAAATTCGGTGTGTTTGGTATTAGTGAAAATAGATTTAGATACTTATGTACAGATAAGAAAATTTATATATATATATATATATAGTATATATATATATATACATATATACAAAATACTTATACCATATACCCTACATACATATGTAACCCTACAGTTATTCGGTCCAAATGCTAGCAATTTCGCAAATGTACCTGGCGCTTAGCAGGCGAATGGACACTTTGCTGTGGCTGCTCGCCGCGGCACGTGTTCTATTGCTTACTGAGTCTACTCATTTGTAGCAGCCTGCGTCTCGGTTTGCGTGCCCAATTAAATTGATGCGTAGATGTACTTACACATATGGTTGGCATAACCATTGGCTTGCCCTTTCTGCGGCGCTTTTCCTTTCAACCTGGTTTGCTCATCATTTTGTTTATGTAAGTGTGGAAAGTGGCGTTAGCGTACAGTTAAGCTGCCAAGTCCTTCTACCTACATAGTTACCCGCCTCCATGTCAAAGGCAGGTCTTCATTTTCAATTAGCTTAAATTTGGCAAGAATAAATTAATTTTGCCTTATGTTAGCCGCTTCTAAAGTACCAGGACGCATTTCTTAAGAAATTTGCGTTAATTATAGATAATAAAATATTCGATTTTTTGCACTGAAGTGGCCTGCTTAATAAAAAAGAACTACCATTTTTTATAGGCATTATCAAAACGCTATGTATGGATATAATATAAATATATGATACGCTATATATTTTATATTAATATTATCTATATAAAATATTCTTACCCTACATGCATAGTAACCCACGATTCGGCCCAAATTGCTTGTTGCATGTGTGAATTTCTACCTAAATGGCTGAACACGTTGATGGAGATGTACACCAAAACAGATCGTCATTTTGGAAGTGTGGTTGGCGATACCAAAGACTTTAGGCAAAGGCTCGTTAGCAAACATCATTTTATCGAATCGTACTCTTCTTTAAGAGTGCAAACATTACAACAGCTTGTGTACGCTGAGGAAGATACTATTATCTAATGCATTTTCTTTTTACCATTTTTGAGGAACGCTTCTGCGATATTACTGTAAATTCGAGTCTTCGTACAAAAAGTTTTAAGTTTAGACCCATGACCACAAGTAATACCTTTCAGGATGTAGTATATTAACTCACAACTATATTTAAATCAAAATAAATCAATATCAGGACCAAACCAAAAGAAAACGTTGACTTCGACTGCATCGAAGGTATAATAGCCTTCACAGGTTTTTTTATAGCATAAAAGGACAAAAAACAAACTTTATCTTGATTTCGATAGGCAAATGAATATGCAGCTAAGTGCTATAGTGGTCCGATTTCTGAACACTATGTTCGGAGATGGTAGCGATGTCTTGCCAAATTTTGTAACGATTTCTTGTCAAATTAAAAAGTATTTTGCATATGCACTAAATTCCAGTCGTTCACTTTCTATGGATACACATATGTATGTAATAGTGGTCCGATATCGCCGGTTCCGACAATTGAGCTGCTTTTTAGGTAGAAAAGAACATGTGCAAATTCGATATCTTAAACACTGAGGGACTAGTTTGCAGACGTATAGACAGACGAACATGGCTAAATCGACTGAGTTCCTCACGCTGATCATTTATAGCCGTTTCTTTTTGAGTGTTAAAAACCTCCAAACAAACACACAAATAATCCGATCACTATCAAGTTTTTCTGCCTGTTGTACTTATAACTAAAACGTTGAATAGTCACCTGGTTATGACAATTCACAAAACACCGCAAATGCTAACAGAGTTCCAAATGCCTTTAATTTCTTGTTGAAACTTTTCAATGCCATTCAAAGTTTGGGTATTCTTCGACGAAACTGGAAAAGGTCGCAAATTATCAAGATAGCCAAACCGGGAAAAGGCGCAACGCTGCCGTAATCATATCGACCAATGAGCTCGTTGTTGTCCGTTGTCTCCAAGCTTTTTGAAAAAGTAGTGCTATTTTAAATATCTCCTTTTCTGACCACTGCTCAGCGATATTTCTCGACGTAGTCCAAGCATTTGATCTCATACATAAGATTAAAATGTCTTAGCCAAAAAACTTGCATCAGTTGTTCATATCATACCTTACTAACAGGCGATTTACAGTTGAAGTTAAGGAATTTTTCGCAGAGGAGTAACCAATTATGGAAGTTTCTCAAGGCAGCGTTTTCTGATCAAAACTATGTGTCTTATTTACGGCAGATATTCCAACGAGTGCAAAAGTACTAACCCCAACATTCGTAGACAACATCGCTATTTTATGTCGAAACAAATGCCCAGCGAAACCACAGGAAAAGTGTAAGCATGTCACATTCACTCTAAAGATGGAAACATGCCCAACACTGAAATTAAACACCTATTGCATTAAAACCGTGGCATTCACCTAGATAGACTCGGAAGTGCCACATTTCTGCAAAAATAAAACACCTCAAATTTAAATCCCGTAGCCTATGTAAATTGCTTGGACCATAAAATCCTTCCATGCAATTCAGTCATAAAGCCAATATGGATAAATGGTGTACAATTATGGGGCTCTGCCATATGGATATATGGTCAAAAACGTTGCGAGACCTAACAGGTGCACCGTGCTATATGCACAAGGAGTATATACATAGAGATCTTGAAATACCAAAGTTACATACAGAAGTAACTAATATTTGGCAAAACTGCAACTGTCGAAACCGCAAAACCATCCTAATCCCTTAGCGAAAATCTCAACCTGCCCAGCTAGCCGAACGCGTCTTCAGAGAAAGGATCTGCCAGTGTTTTGACGTCCTATCTATCGATCGTTACTTTTATTAAGACTCTAAAACTTGTTGTTAGGCTTAAATTATGTAAGCAGATTCAATAAATAATTATTTGGTTTAAAAACTAAAAAAAAAATGTACTCAAGTATATATTTTCCATACAATGACTTATCAGTTTTTTTTTTGTATTCTTAAAATATGTATAAATATACCCTTATAGTTTAAAAACAATTTATCAAGTAGTTTTTTGTATAATTCGCCAAAATAGCACACAAAGTGTTTGTCTTAATGATACACATTAATATGTTTCAATCTTTAAACTATCTTATAATTAGGTCAAATTTCCTACCAATAGAATGATATGTACCCAAAACTTTGTTTGGCCAGCTCTTAGTTTCTCTTGTGGTTTCATTTTTGTAAGCGAAGGATTATCGCTCTCTGAATGATTTATACCTCGAATAGCATGAAACAATCTTTCATAGATCAATTTATAATGCTATGTTTCCTTGTTCGAAAGCAAACAAGACTTTAATAAAAGCAATTTATTTTATTCCAAATAGTCTCCTTCTGATTCAATACAGCTTTTTCCACGGTCCATAAGCATGTCGAACGAGTGCAAGCCTTTTGAATGGCCTCTACGTCTGCATAACGCTTTCCTTTCATGGGCAAATGCATTTTTACGAAACGGAAGAAGTAGCACAGGTGAATACGGGGAGTAGTTAATGGTTAAAATGTGATTTTTGGTCAAATAATCGCTCACAAGCGTCGATCGAAAGTTGGTTTCTGAGCAATTTTTGGTCGTCAGTCAATTTGTGCGGAACAAACCGTGCACACACCTTTCGTAATCCCAAATGTTCGGTCAAAATGCGATAAATCGATGTTTTAGAGATGTTCAATTCCATTTCCATGAATTTCCATTATGATTTCGGCTGATTGTTGATAAATTCACGCACAGTTTCGATGGAATTTCGTTGATCACGGATTTTGATTGGCCCACATGTTGATCGTCATTTATGTCCTCACGACCACTTTGAAAACGTTGAAACCACTCGAGTACTTTGTTACGGGATAGGCAATCATCACCATAAACCTGTTTCATCAATTGAAACGTTTCGGTACAAGTTTTACCAATTTTAAAACAAAATTTAATCTTGTCTCTTTGTTCGAAGCTCATTTTCGCAACGATAACACAAACATACTGAAACTTAAAACGCAATAACTTCACTTCCAATCAATGAAATCTCATGAAACTCTCACTGGACAATCGATAGAGATAGCAAATTCTAACGCACCAGTCGACATATAGATGGCGCCACCATGGAGCGCTGGATTCAAAAAGTCCTGTTTACTTTGGAACACACCTTGTATTTTTAAGATACCTATCCGCTTAGTTTAAACTACATAGACATAATCGAACCTCATAAGCTTTTTCTCATAAAACACCATTTTGGAAATCTCATAACTTCATTTATTGTAAAGAATATCGCGAACAGTAAAAGTTTAAACTAATTAGGTTAATATTCTGGAGTAGAGGTTTTAAAAAAGCAATGTTTTTATATTTTCAAAGATTTATCTTTCAAAAACATTTCTTATAGCATAATACCATATTTGACCTTTTTAACTTTTCACTTATGTAAAGGGATTTTAAATGGTGGAACTGCCACTAAAAACGTGTTAAGAAATATATAAGTCTAAATGATAAAGCCTTTTTCCCGGATTCGGAGTGATTGGTTAAAAAATATTAGGTGTACAACTAAGTTTCCGCTGTTTATCCGGCGCCGTTTATCCAGCAGTTAGTGGTGATTAATTTTGATATATCAAAAACGTTGAAGTACATAGGCGACTCCGAAAAGTTTACGGAGGTACTGACGCAAGTAAAACAATGTACTGCGATTGATTTCGATATTAACGACTATCCGCATGAAGAAGGCCAGAAACCTTCGAAGACGGTGAATTGGAGACGTTGCTCGATGAGAATACCTTTCAAACGCAAGATGAGCTAGCTTCGGCATTGGGAGTCACCCGCCAAACGTCTACATGCGCTGGGAATGATTAAAAAAAGTTAATCTGTTGTCGAACCCGTTAAAACCTAACTGAAAACGGTTAAATAGAAAGTCCTGCCCCACCCGCTATATACCACAAATCTTGCACTGTCCGAGTATTATTTGTGCCGTTCGACGGCACCTGGTTTGGCTTAGAAGCAGTTCCACGCACAAGACTACATCTAAAAATAACTTGTTTCTTAGATCGCATCACAAGATGATTAGTTTTACCGTATTCAAGCTTTGCCAAAAATATAAAAAAAAGTTGTGACTACCGTTGGGTAATACTTCGAACAGTTTTTTTGCCACCGTTTCCTTACAACAAAATTGCATTTTTATTAAAAAAAAACAGCTAGAACTTAATATAGCTAGAAAATGTGAGCAATTGGAGCACTCTTTTACCACTTTGAAACAACTTAAGTAGACTTAGCGACTGCAATGTTCCCAAAAAGAAACACACAATCTCTCATTCAATAAAGCTCAAGTACTCCGAATCGTAATTATGTCATAATAATTATACTCAATGCGAGATTATGCGCAATAAATAAGCGCTGTTAGCAATAATTACCGGAAATGCTTAATTCGCCTCTTCAAAATACTAATTTCACCAACTTAGCAGCTTCAAATCGTTTGAAAATGGCGGCAGGCATAATGCGGTCTCTCATTTCTAATCCGCTGAATTTTAATTGATTTAAGTACACACACTTAGGTAAGCCAAAGCCAGTTGAAGAGCTACTTGCTGTAAATTGTTAATTGCACGATTTGGGTTTTACAGCACAACAACACTTATACGCAGGCTTTAGATGGCGTACTTATAATTTCCTTTGAAAAAGGCGCATAAATTTCTAAAATATCATGAATATTCGAAGTTTGTATTGTTATTGTAGGCAGCAACAACAACTGATTACCATCAATAGCAACATCTTGAATTTATTGTCGGTATTTTTGTATGGCCTTGCCAAGAAGCGCGCTCACTTTCTCCAGTCCTCTCACTTTTTAACAGAGCTCTTTTCAATGCTTTTTATTTATTTATCTAAATAAGCACGAAATTCCGTAGCTGAGCAATTTTTTTAATATTCGAATTACTTAAAACTTTTGAACATAAATTTTCGCTCAACAAGATTGAATTAGTGTCCGATAAGGAGAGAGAGTGAGTGAGTGGGAGCGAAAAAGTGCTATTGCTAAGAGTGAAAGCAAGAGTGAGGAATCTCGGAAAGTTTAAAAGGAATTAAAATTATGTTCGTTTTACAGGCCATTACCAGCCGAATGGCTTGTTCTGGGTGTGACCTTGCACCCGCTTGTCCGCAAAGATTTCCTATTCAACGACTTTTATGTTCGTCCGCCTTGGACGTGCTCGGGATGAGAGCGTGCCGATCCATTTTATGGCAGTTGTGTTCTACTGCATGCTATTAAATAGTATGTAAATATGCTGTCGACGAGTAATAACGCATAAATGGCGAGTATAAAGGTCAGCGCAATTAACTTGAGACGATTTAAGACGGCAGCCGCATTAAAAGTTGTTAAAAAATAAATTGGAATTTATACGATGTTCAAGTTATTTTACAATATACTATAAATAGGAAATTAAGTTATAAAATATTGTGGATAGCTCTTAGAAGTTTAAGCTGACTTTTAGTAGCGCTTTTATGTTTATTATGTGGTTTATAAATTCATGCAACTTATTTATTTGAAATTCTGATACAATGGGTTAATGAGTATCTAGTAATGAGAAGTTAAAGGACAGATAAGTTAAGTACATAATTCTCTTATGGATTATGGATTTTGAGTAGAAAACGGGTCAATGTGAGACTTCTACTACTAGAAAAATGGAATGTTTTGCAAAAACGGCGTCGAGTAGAGGCCGCTAAAGAGATATTTGAATATGTAGCCCAGGAGCTTATACTCGTATTAACATACGCTGGTAATGAAGCCGAAAAATTGAAAATGCGCTGAATGCACTGAAGGTCTTGCTAGCCGAGACTTATAAACGGTGTATGAAAATTTAATTAAGCATTAGCATACTTTGCTCAGAAGCCTATTTTGAAGGCGATTAAAAAGTTTCATATTAAAATACGTGAAAATATACTTTTCATGTTAGTACATTTCAAATTTGGTCAGATGGTATATGCTAATTTCTATAGCCCCTGCCTCGAATTTCGAATTCCAGTTCATATTGCAGTGCTAATTCTTTCTTAACCCTGGACGTGCTTTGTTAGTCGATTCGACTAACCTCGTTAGAGTCAAGAAATGTGATGGACGGGACAAGGACTGAGGCGAGTAGATCCTTGTGACCTTTATTATAGTGGCCATACAAAGGTACGCAAGTTCGGTGTGAGATTTGTGGTGTGAGAGAGACTCCGTCGCCGAGTACTATCATTCACTCCGGTGAATTAACGTTTAGCCACAATCCGCATCAAAGCGAAGAAACATCTCGCAATGGGTTGAGGCTGATCGACTTCGCCGGTGCCCGAAATATGGTTACCTGTAGTACTAGATTCTAGCATAAGAAGATTCATCAAGCCACCTAGCTGTCTCCGGATCGAAAAACCACCAACCAGATCGATCATGTTGTGATAGACAGAAGACACGTCTCCAGTGTTTTAGATGTGCGTGCGCACCGAGGTCCTAACATCGACTCGGACCACTAAACTTGCAAAACGAGGTTTCAGACAAGGCGACTCCCTATCAAGCATATGGGTCTAGTAGTGAACGCGGGCAAGACAAAATATCTCCTGTCATCAAACAACCAGTCGTCGCACTCGCGACTTGACTCCCACGTTTGACATTCATCTGATGAGTCGACTTTACGAGTTTTCAAGAGAGAGGTTCTGCGGAAGATTTATGGTCCTTTGCGCTATGGCAGCAACGAATATCGCATTCGGTGGAACGATAAACTGTATGAGATATACGACGACACTGACATAGTTCAGCGAATTAAAGGACAGCGGCTCTGCACGCTCAGGCAGCTCTGAAAATACTCCAGCTGAAGAACTCGACGCAGTACCGGCCGGATTTGAAGCAGAGGAAGAAGAATTAATATTTTCTAACGCTGAGAAAACCATAACGGTTGTTTGTAAGTCCTAAAAAAGGACCTGGCTACAGCTTGATAACTTTTTTTTCGGAATCTCCAATTGGCGAAAAAGAAGAACGACTGGCACGCTGTTGTGAACTCGGCTATAACCGCGTTCGCCATTGAAGAGGAAGAGTTTTATTTTTTTTATTGGAAAATAAACACTGATTTGAAAAACATTTGTTAAAAAAATTTGACAAAGTTAAAGATTAGCTCGCGAAAAATCCATTTTTAAATTTTTTTTATACTCTCGCAACAAAGTTGCGATTTAACGCCTTTAGACTAGTATTATAAGTTTTACAGAAATTCACATAACGGTTGTTTGTAAGTCCTAAAACTAAAAGAGTCAGATATAGGGTTATATATACCAAAGTGATCAGGGTGACGAGATTTTAGCAAAGTTGAAATCCGGATGTCTGATCTGTCCGTCCGTCCGTCCGTCCGTCCGTGCGTGCAAGCTGTAACTTGAGTAAAAATTTAGATATCATGATGAAACTTGGTACACGTATTTCTTGGCTCCATAAGAAGGTTAAATTCGAAGATGGGCAAAATCGGCCCACTGCCACGCTTACAAAATGGCGAAAACCGAAAACCTATAAAGTGTCATAACTAAGCTATAAATAAAGATATTAAAGTGAAATTTAGCACAAAGGATCGCATTAGGGAGGGGCATATTTGGACGTATTTTTTTGGAAAAGTGGGCGTGGCCCCGCCCCCTACTAAGTTTTTTGTGCATACCTCGGAAACTACTATAGCTATGTCAATCAAACTCTATAGAGTCGTTTCCTTCAGGCATTTCCATATACAGTTCAAAAATGGAGAAATCGGATAATAACCACGCCCACCTCCCATACAAAGGTTATGTTTAAAATCACTAAAAGTGCGTTAACCGACTAACAAAAAACGTCAGAAACGCTAAATTTTACGGAAGAAATGGCAGAAGGAAGCTGCACCCAGGCTTTTTTTAAAAATTGAAAATGGGCGTGGCGTCGCCCACTTATGGACCAAAAACCACATCTCAGGAACTACTTCGCCGATTTCAATGAAATTCGGTATATATAGTATTTTCTTAACACCCTGATGACTTGTACGAAATATGGGTGAAATCGGTTTACAACCACGCCTTCTTCCAAGATAACGCTATTTTGAATTCCATCTGATGCCTTCTCTGTATAATATAGGTATAGATTAGGAACCAATGATGATAGCGGAATAAAACTTTACACAAATACGGTATTTGAAAAATATGTAAATGACGGATAAGGAAATCTCGATTATCACTTTATCATGCGAGAGTATAAAATGTTCGGTGACACCCGAACTTAGCCCCTCCTTACTTGTTTAGTTTTGATTTTTGCTTACTTCTTGAGGTAGCGACATTCGTTCTAAACAAGTGTCTAGCATTATTTTATTTTTCAAATGAACAGAAGTGTAGAAATCATGGCGACGGGGGTATGACCGTTTTTTCTCCTATGCTGCAGGGACGCGGAACTCAATGAAATTTATTTTATAAAAATAAAAGTACTTTTCTGTCATTTATTGTTGCAAAATGCTCGAAATTCGGACACCTATACTAGTTTACCCGCTTAAGGGATCTATATTTGCTCTGTAATGTTAGTACATACATATATGTTATTTCACTATCTAGCCGTACAATAGCTTAATTAAAAACTCCCGAAAAAATTTTGAATTAATTAAAATGCAACAATCACTGGCATTCGCCCTCATAGTTTCGTGAATGTCTCATTTTCATTGTTTTTACGAACATAGCAATAAATAGGAATATATTCATATGGAGGAGGCAGCCAGTGCCAAGTAAAATTTTTGTTGTAATTACATTGGCTTACATAGACATTACAGTTGTTGCTGCATTGCATTACTTTAATGCTCATCCAGCGTAACTTTGCAAGCTTTCGTAGCTTTCACAGCAGAGAAAGTTGCATTTGGCATTGCACTAATTGTTTTGCAGCTGCTGTCTACATGTCTACTCTCAACCGGCTTACAATCAGTGTTGTAATTTGGCTTTTTGGCAGTTGCTTCTGCTGTTATTCTATAGTGCAGAATCGAAAAGTAAGCGCAAGGCGGGAGGCACATACTCTCTTCTTCTTCTATCCTTGCAGTTTGCCGCATTGGCAACAAAATGCTTCACATTTAATTGTAAACTCCCGAATTGAACTGCTCTGTACGGCACGAACCACTTTCGGCCTCAGCTAAGAATTTATTTTCATTATTGTACCAATACTTTTACTGCATTACATTACGCAGCAGTACAAAAAAAAATGCTGCAGTAGCCCGAGGCAATGCTGAGTGCTTTGACTTTGAATGGTCATAAAATCGTTTATGTGTATGCAAGTGTGTAAATATGTAAAATATCAAAACAACGGGATAAACAATTATATTAAAACTTTTCTTTAGCGACATGTTCAAAACTATTCAAATTAAATTTTCCATTTGCTAAAACCGAAGCTGAAATTTGCATTGCAACGATAAACCGATCCAACTGCCCATTTGTTAGTATTGAGTTTTTTGTTTTGTTGTTGCATATTTCTTCTTTGTTTTGCATTTGTTTGGAAATGCTGGTAAATGCTTTTTGGCAAAAGCTATCAAAACATTATCTCTTTCCTTTTTCATTGCTCTACTTAAAAGTCGGCTCCAACGCTTGAACTCGCACGTAAAACAAAAAGAATATTTTGCAGATAGAATGGTTGCTTGTTGCATATATGTAGGTAGGTAGGTCGTTATATTTGCACAATTGTTCATTTAAGAAAATATTAAAAGGTATTGAAAAATATTTATTTTCATTTTAGAATGGTGAGTCAACTTTGACCAAGTATCCTCGGTCAGCCTAAGAACATCCGTTCGAAGGTGAACTAAAGTGAGAAGGCGAAACTTCCCCTGCATAGGGTTGTGAGCTGGGATTGGGACCCGCCACGTAAAAAGCCTATCCCAATGAAAAGCGACAAACAGCCTCGGATGAGAAACCCCTCTTTTGATGACGACCATGGCAAACGAAATAAGGATAACGAATTGTCCGGTCCCTTAATTGGGAAGGTGTCGCTGCTCAGCTGGTTGATGTCCTCGTGAAAATAAAGGCTGACATCACCGCCGTCCAAGAAATGCGATGGACGGGACAAGGACAGAGACGAGTAGGTCCTTGTGACATTTACTACAGTGGCCATATAAAGGAGCGCAAGTTTGGTGTGGGATTCGTGGTTGGAGAGAGACTCCGTCGCCGAGTACTATCATTCACTCCGGTGAATGAACGTCTAGCCACAATCCGCATCAAAGCGAGGTTCTTCAACATATCGCTGATCTGCGCCCACGCTCCGACGGATGAGAAGGACGATGTGACCAAAGATGCCTTTTATGAGTGCTTGGAACGCACTTATGAGAGATGCCCCCGCCACGATGTCAAAATCGTGCTTGGCGACTTTAACGCCAGGGTGGGCAAAGAAGGTATCTTTGGCACTATGGTCGGTAAATTCAGCCTCCACGAGGAAACATCCCCAAATGGGTTGAGGCTGATCGACTTCGCCGGGGCCCGAAATATGGTTATCTGTAGTACTAGATTCCAGCACAAAAAAATTCATCAAGCTACCTGGCTGTCTCCGGATCGAAAAACTACCAACCAGATCGATCATGTTGTGATATACGGAAGACACGTCTCCAGTGTTTTAGATGTGCGTGCGCTCCGAGGTCCTAACAGCGACTCGGACTACTATCTTGTTGCAGCCAAGATTCGCACCCGCCTCTGTGCAGCAAAAAACGCACGCCAACAAACACAAGGAAGGTTCCACGTCGAAAAGCTGCAATCACAACAGACTGCCGAACGATTTTCTACTCAGCTTGCACTCCTGCTCTCTGAGAGCACTCATCAACAACTCGGTATAAGGGAACTGTGGGACGGCATTTCAAACTCCTTACGTACAGCTGCATCCGAAACCCTTGGTTTTCGGAAAGTGCAAAAGAACAACTGGTACGACGAGGAGTGCCGCGCCACAGCGGAGAGAAAACAGGCTGCCTACCTCGCAACGTTACGATCGACCACAACACGTGCGGGATGGGATAGATACCGAGAATTGAAGAGGGAAGCGAGACGCATCTGCAGACAGAAAAAGAAAGAGGCCGAAATGCGTGAGTATGAAGAGCTTGATAAGCTGGCCGACAGGGGTAATGCTCGAAAATTCTACGAAAAAATGCGGCGGCTTACAGAAGGTTTCAAGACCGGAGCATACTCTTGTAGAACCCCCAAAGGTGATCTAGTGACCGATGCCCAGAGCATACTTAAATTATGGAGGGAACACTTCTCCAGCCTGCTGAATGGCAGTGAATGCACAACGCCAGGAGAAGGCGAACCCGATTCCCCAATCGATGACGATGGAGCAGACGTCCCATTGCCCGACCATGAAGAAGTTCGAATAGCAATTACCCGCCTGAAGAACAACAAAGCGGCGGGGGCCGATGGATTACCGGCCGAGCTATTCAAACACGGCGGCGAAGAACTGATAAGGAGCATGCATGAGCTTCTTTGTAAAATATGGTCGGACGAAAGCATGCCCAACGATTGGAATTTAAGTGTGCTATGCCCAATCCATAAAAAAGGAGACCCCACAATCTGCGCCAACTACCGTGGGATTAGCCTCCTCAACATCGCATATAAGGTTCTATCGAGCGTATTGAGTGAAAGATTAAAGCCCACCGTCAACAAACTGATTGGACCTTATCAGTGTGGCTTTAGACCTGGAAAATCAACAACCGACCAGATATTCACCATGCGCCAAATCTTGGAAAAGACCCGTGAAAGGAGAATCGACACACACCACCTCTTCGTCGATTTCAAAGCTGCTTTCGACAGCACGAAAAGGAACTGCCTCTATGCCGCGATGTCTGAATTTGGTATCCCCGCAAAACTAATACGGCTGTGTAAACTGACGCTGAGCAACACGAAGAGCTCCGTCAGAATCGGGAAGGACCTCTCCGAGCCGTTCGATACCAAACGAGGTTTCAGACAAGGCGATTCCCTATCGAGTGACTTTTTC
The DNA here is from genome assembly GCF_024586455.1 of Bactrocera neohumeralis. Classification (NCBI taxonomy): domain Eukaryota; kingdom Metazoa; phylum Arthropoda; class Insecta; order Diptera; family Tephritidae; genus Bactrocera; species Bactrocera neohumeralis. The sequence continues at coordinate 49,737,342 of NC_065922.1, read as the reverse complement.
AACCTGCTTCTGGAGAAAATAGTTCGAGCTGCAGAACTTAGTAGAGAAGGTACCATCTTTTATAAGAGTGTACAGCTGCTGGCGTATGCTGATGATATTGATATCATCGGCCTTAACACCCGCGCCGTTAGTTCTGCTTTCTCCAGACTAGACAAGGAAGCAAAACAAATGGGTCTGGCAGTGAACGAGGGCAAGACGAAATATCTCCTGTCATCAAACAAACAGTCGTCGCACTCGCGACGTGGCACTCACGTCACTGTTGACAGTCATAACTTTGAAGTTGTAGATAATTTCGTCTATTTAGGAACCAGTATTAACACCACCAACAATGTCAGCCTGGAAATCCAACGCAGGATTGCTCTTGTCAACAGGTGCTACTTCGGACTGAGTAGGCAATTGAAAAGTAAAGTCCTCTCTAGACGAACAAAAGCCAAACTCTATAAGTCGCTCATAATTCCCGTTCTGCTATATGGTGCAGAGGCTTGGACGATGTCAACAACTGATGAGTCGACGTTGCGAGTTTTCGAGAGAAAAGTTCTGCGAAAGATTTATGGTCCTTTGCGCGTTGGCCACGGCGAATATCGCATTCGATGGAACGATGAGCTGTACGAGATATACGACGATATTGACATAGTTCAGCGAATTAAAAGACAGCGGCTACGCTGGCTAGGTCATGTTGTCCGAATGGACGAAAACACTCCAGCGAAAGTATTCGACGCTGTACCTGCCGGGGGAAGCAGAGGAAGAGGAAGACCTCCACTCCGGCTATAATCGCGTAAGCGGTGTCTACGCCAATTAAGAAGAAGAAGTAAATTCTAACAATACGATTATGGTTGAACCTTGCTTGTAAGCTGGATGTGTTGTTTATCGATAAGGGTGGAGTTACTTGCTCGTAGGAAACTGTGATGAACTTACAGAAAAGTACTCTCGATCAATTTCGCTATTTCAACTCAAATCACTAGAACGTCATTATTAAAAGTCACTTCAAACTCTGAAAGTACTTTGATCAGAATTTTTTGGTCCATAAGAGAGCTTTTTGATCACGCATATCATAAGATCGTGATGTTAGATATAAATATGGAAACTACTTTTAGACAAAATATCTTAGAAGCAATCTCTTGCCAATGTACATATTTTTGACATCATCCAGAGGTAAACTATAAAATTATTAAATGCAAAACGTTCCAATAAATGTTAGGCGTCAACTCTGTCTCAGAAAGATAACCGAGCTCTATACTTTGGAAGAAAATTTTAATAAAATTTATATAAATGAATTATGGTTAGGTGTGGTCCTAAGCTAAGATAAATAATAGTTTTGTTATTTTTGGGATGTCTCTGATTATAATCCATTCCGATTTTCGTGAAGATACCCTATCAAATAAAGAAGTGTTTCATCAATAATTGCCCGAACGCAGCAACTAATCTAATTGAAATTTCGTGGTGATATCTTGTCAAATAATTGAGTTGGATCTATTAGTTAAATACTATAGTTTTCCGAAATCGGCGGCTACAGCAAACGAGCATACTTTTGGAAAGAAAAAAACGTGTGCAAAATATCAGATGGATTTCTCAAATATGATCTCCGACGTTTCCTTATGCCGTTCAGGCTGTAAAAACATCCACACACTGAGTGTTACAAAACAAACTAAATATATTAAAAGTGGTTTGATCATAGAAAAGTAGTTCGGCAGCAGCCGAATTATGATCCATTGGAGATGTTGCTTCATTTTCCATCCGCTCTCTTTTTTTTATATATTTATATTTATTAAAAATAGTTTAAGTGTAGAGTACCGGTGTACCGACTTAGAAAACTATTGACAGCTATTTTTACATAAAATATCTGGCTACTAAATATGTATGTAGAGTGAATGAGTATTTCATAACCACGCCTCCATCCCTTGAAACAAAATTACTAAATTTCATCTACCATATCCAGTATCTCCAGATAGCATCATGAGGATAAAGCTTGACTTGATTGCTAGAATGGAGAGATCGCGACCGACCAGAACTAACATGGAAAAGGTCGGTAATGTTCGAATTAGCCAATGTCAAAGTCACTTGGTATAACTCAAAAACTACAACTATGAATCGAGTGAAATTGCGTAACCTTGCAGAGGGCTAAACTCCAGAAAATAGTAACAGAGACTTAAAATGTGATTGTGTTGAAATATCTAACAATATGTATGGTTAAAAGACTTATACTGATGGAATAATGTCTCTAGTGGAAAAATGGCAAAAAGTGGTCCACCAAAATGTTACTTTTTTGTTCGTTATTGTTCATTATAAATATAAAAAAAAGTTGAAATCTGACTAAAAATACGAAAAGATTTTTTCGGCTACCCAATATTACAGTATAGAAAGAAATTCTTAAGGCGATATCTGAAATAGATTTTTCGGAAATATGCACGAAAAAATCATCAGATGTTCGGAGTTTTGCTCAAAATCTTCTTCTTTAAAAAAAAGATTTGCTCTTAAAGTGTTAAAATTTTAAGGTTAGGACTTATATTTTCATAAATTTATACAACATATATGTATTTCTACCCTCAATATAAGTACATGCAATTATTTAGAAAATTCAAATCCACAAAAACAGTGTGAGAACAGCATTCCTGCCGGGACACAAACGACTGTGTGAGGCAAGCAATTTTTGCTCGACGCTTTGTATCAGTTTGTATTCGGAGTGGGTTACAGTCTTAATTGAAATTTCTTAATTTCATTACGAACTCTTTGTATTTACCCTTGTAGGCAGAGACACATTTACTACTTTACGCCATGTCCATGCACCATGCCCATCCGCTATTTTGCAATACAGAGAACCTTTATAATTGCAGAGGTCATTTCTTGAAATTTCATCAAATTGAGTATGTAAAGATTGTTGGCACAACGTACATAAGCTGAGGCGATCTAAAATTGCATCGCCAGTTTGCTTTTATGTCGAAATGAGGAATTTCATCAACACTCCCTCCCCCACATTCTCACACACGCACACACACATGCACATGTGGACGCACATAAACACTTAATTCGCCATTGTTTTCGTTCTTCAACATTTCGGCAGCCCATCTTGCTCTCCTTCCTTGCGTTCGTAGCACTTTATTTGTCTGAGCACACAAAAATGTGTGAATTTGCTGCAAGTTTTCGGTCAGTTTTGTTTATACAGTGTGCGGTCGACCATCAACGACAAAGTAAACATTCCGAGGAGTTTAGCAAGGCTATTGTTTTTATTAGTGTTTTGTAAGAATTTATGAACCTTTCATAGAAATTGAATTTTGAAAGTAATGCCGAGTAATTAAGAAATATATGCAAGCAAGTCGGGGGAGTTTAGAAATTTGGAAATGAAAGCTTTCACTTTATTTTATGTTTACCATATTTAGTGAGCTGCAAAAATACGGTGAAACTTCATGACAGAAGCTGAAAATACAACTGGGACTGAAGTAACTACGAGATTCTGTCGTTGTAAGACAACCTGTCATCGTCTTTGGGTCTCTGTGAGCAATGTACATGAAGTAAACTGAAAATAAGATATTCCACAAAGATACCCCCTTGTCTATGATAAGACATAGTAATTCTTTTGGATTAAAGTACACTTTAGGGTACCAAAAACATTATTTAGTCGACAGAATATTGACAAAAAACATCACAATCCAATTTCGTCCATCCTAGGTGCTCCTCTGCAATTGGGCAGACACCTTGTCGTGGTGCAGAGGCTTAACGCCGTTCGGTTCTCCTCATCCCATTTGATGATTTTCGGGCCGCCTTAAGAAGTAACGGTGGTTTTTTCTCGTCAAGGGGCTCTAGCGCAGGGACTTTCGTGCTCCCCTTAATGAGATTAGACCCGCAAAGAGATGCGCAGGAGCAAACTTTCCCGTCGTGGCTAGACGCATCAGCGGATATCAGAGACAAGGTAGTATTCGGTACTATCCGGAGGAGTTTGGGTTCGACTGGGAGTACCCTGTATCATGCCATGGTGTATACTATATTTTAGGTCAGCGTTGCTACTCGTCCACTAGAATGACAAGGGATGGCCTCCTAATCTTGAAAGATGAGAAGGTCTAGTCGTCTGCACAAAGAGGTATGAAGAAATGCCTTCCGTGCACGAATACATAGCAGTAGGTCTACTAACATTTCTCTTTACCAAATTACGGCCGAACACCAGAATTCACTGGAGAATGGCGAGGTTGCGGTATGGTCCTCCTTAGACATCGAAGGTGTTTTTAACAATGCGTCCCACGCAAGGTCATTAGAGCGCTGGAGAAAAGAAATATGACGGGTTCAGTAGGCAGATGAATAGAGGATGTACTGCGAACTAAGATTGATGAAACACTGTGGGGAGAGCAATATTTGTCTTGATACTACGTGATTGTTGACAGACTAGAGTTCTATCTCCCCTAATATGGAACCTCGTAGTAGATGATCCCATTAAGCTGCTCACAAACAATGGCATTCGGTGTCAGGGGTACGCCGACAACATTGCTAAAATGGCAAAGGGTAAATTTGAGAATACTCTCTGCGACGTAGTTCAAAGGGGTTATACCTAGCTAAGGAATGCTGAATTTCGTTCGAGTTAAACAGTAACCCATCAAAAAGAACTTACATCCTTTTACAAAAAAGACCTCTGCCGGACTTGAGGACCCTAACCCTTGGTGGCAGGGAATTATAGGTGTCTAAATATCTAGGCCACACGTTAGACTCTACTTTACGGTGGAATAGACATGTTGGAATAACACTGTCTAAAGCTTTCAAAGCACTCATGGTACGAGGGCTGCTATATATATTCAGGCCTAAGGCAACACTAAGTTTTGCCAGGTGCAATCTGACATTTCCATTGGTAAGTTTGACATTTTTTAGCAAAACATCACTCAGAACGTTTTGTCATTTAATCGTGAATTGTTTTATTTACAGGGAATTAAAAAATTCATCTCGGTCAAAAAATGGAATTAACTCGTGAAAATTTTCGTGCGATCATTTTTCACAACTTTCGACGTGGATTATCACAAGAGTGCATCGATGAACTAAAATCTTTGTATGGCTATGAAGCACCATCCTATAGCACTGTGAAAAACTGGTACAACGAATTCAATCGTGGCCGACGATCGCTCAAAGACGAATTCCGTGAAGATCGTCCAAAAACAGCCGTTGTGCCAGAAAACATCGATGCCGTACGTGAACTGATAATGCAAGACCGTCATGTAACATACCTTCAGATAGAGGCATGCCTATGCATTTCTCCCACCAGCATACATTCGATATTGCATGAACACCTGGCCATAAAAAAGGTTTGTTCTCGTTGGATCCCGCACAATTTGACAATCGCTCAAAAAAAGTCTCGTGTGGATTGGTGTAAAGAAATGCTGAAAAAATACGATCGCGGTGCTTCAAAGGACGTTTATAAGATCGTCACAGGTGACGAATCATGGATCTATGCGTATGAGCCCGAAACAAAACAACAATCGCAACCAACCTACGTATGCAGACTCAAATGGAAGCAAATAAAATAAAGGTCTTAGTTGAAGTCCAAGAAACGGCGTTACGAAAAGGTTAATCCTTATAAAGAAGTATAAAGTACACACCCGACAAGCAATTAGTATGCGACATGCTTAACGAAAAATTTATGTAAAACTAAAAATGTAGGTACTAGTACCTACAAGTCCTATTTGATTATAATCGTATGTAAAGAGTGTGTTTTTTGACACGTGGTTTTCTTAAAGAAATAAAACGCTTATGATATAATTTTATAGCCAAGAATTTTCCTTAGTGATAAGGGTTTGCCATTATGTTAAAAAAATTATTTCGGACAAATGACCACAGCGGTTGGTTCAAATAAATTCGTGCTGAGAAGCCCAATTTTCGACAACTTTTTGCAGCAATTCGGGCAGTACGTGAGCAATAACGAGCTGTATATTATTTTCCAAGCCTTTAATCGTCCTGAACTTAGTTACATAGACAAGCGACTTTCGTTACGCTGCTATAAATAATTCAGCGGTCTTGGATCGAATGATCGTGGAGGCCACGCCGCAGTCCCACGACTCGAAATAATGCATTCATCAAAAGTTTCCTTCAATAAATTGATTGTTTCGTTCGCTGTATGGCATGTTTGATCCAAAGGCGGAATCACCCACATCAAATTTCTGCTATTCAGGCATGAAAGTCGTCATTCAGACTTCATTTTTGAAGAAATATGAATCAATTATTTCCTCTGCCCATAGAGCACAACAAACAGCCACTTTTTGGGAAAGTAACGGCAACTTTACAATGGATTATTTTCTTCTTCTTCTTAATTGACGTAGACACCGCTTACGCGATTATAGCCGAGTTAACAACAGCGCGCCAGTCGTTTCTTATTTTCGCTACGTGGCGCCAATTGGATATTCCAAGCGAAGCCAGGTCCTTCTCCACTTGATCTTTCCAACGGTATGGAGGTCTTCCTCTTCCTCTGCTTCCCCCGGCGGGTACTGCGTCGAATACTTTCAGAGCTGGAGTGTTTTCATCCATCCGGACAGCATGACCTAACCAGCGTACTTATTCGCTGAACTATGTCAATGTCGTCGTATATCTCGTACAGCTCATCGTTCCATCGAATGCGATATTCGTCGTGGCCAATGCGCAAAGGACCATAAATCTTTCGCAGAATTTTTCTCTCGGAAACTCGTAACGTCGACTCGTCGGTTGCTGTCATCGCCCAAGCCTCTGCACCATATAGCAGGACGGGAACTATGAGCGACTTATAGAGTTTAGCTTTTGTTCGTCGAGAGAGGACTTTACTTTTCAATTGCCTACTCAGTCCGAAGTAACACCTGTTGGCAAGAGCAATCCTGCGTGGACAATGGATTATCAGTACTTTAAAAACGACAATTTTGTTTTTTAAAATACCCATTCAACCAAAAGTGAGCTTCATGAGTGCACAAAATTTACCGAACTTGCGCCGCGTTCGCTGATTATTCGGCTTCAATTCTTGCATTGGATTTCGATATTGTAAGAGTGGATGGGCACAGCTCTAATTGTTTCGCGAGATGGCGTATTGACAAATTCGGACCTTCTTCGACCCTCCTCTGTACGACGTTTCTGAGTAAGCGCATAATCTATTATAGTAAACGTGGTGCGTAATCGGCCCATCGTTGCTCGAATTACCGACTCTGCTGAACGATTACGTCAATCGAATATTGAGCGCAGAGCGTAATGATGCGCGCGAACCGAATCATTATTTCGATAAATTAAATTTAGTCATGAAATTTGGCACGATTTGCAAATGTTATTCCGCAGTAAGTTTCTTCATTATAAAGTAGCAAAAAAAAACTGAGTAGAAATCAATTAACGTCAGACCCTCTTGAAAAAGTTGTTCCGAAAGTTCATTTGAAAACTGAATGAAATTTAACTTATTTTTCCTTACCCCCAGAATTAGTTTGACTTTTTAGGTCTTTAAACCGGCTTAATCCCATAAATATTGTAAACCATTTTTTTCAAAAAAGGCAACTTTGATGTTAATACAAAATTTTAACATTTACTTTTTAGTTTTTTTTATCAACCGCCTCTTGAGTTTTCTCTACCAATATGTCGTAGATTTTCTGATTGAGCAGATAAATCAATAGAAAAATATAAATTGTACATTGAGCTATATATTAAGAAAATTTTCATGATAATATTGACAATAAATGATTTATAGTACACTTAAGGCCGATGGTAAATGATGTGTATAAAGTGCACACATACACACAAACGCCTATCAATCCATTCGCAGGCAAATCGTTTAACCAACCGAGAGCATAGCATAGTTAAATCGTTTTAACAGCTATAAATATATGCTATCTCCATATTATGTTTGGAAGCAAATTCCATGACCCACATTCAAACATACTATATTTATATACATTAGAGCGGGTTGATTAACAGGGAGCAAAAAAACCCGAAAAATCGTTTTTCAGATATCCGAATAAAATTGAATACGTTGGGGCATTTTGATATTCTATTGATCATTTGTCGGAATCGATAAGAGCATACAACTACATATATCACTTATCTCCCATACAACCGATTATTCAGATTTTTTGAACTTCGCCTTAAGGGATTACATGGGTTTCCTCGGGTAAAAAATGGCATTTTTTCAAAATTTTTTTCTCATTTAGAAAATAAATTTTATTAGAATTATTTATTTTTACAAACATACACAATTAACAAAAAAATTTTGAAATTTTTGGAATAAAATATTTTGCACTCAGCCGTTATGACGCCATTTCCGGTGACCCCTATGAAAAAATATGCGCCCGCGATGGCAGGATAACTCCTTAGAGGATCATCTAAAGTGAAAAAAATACGTATTTCAGTTAAAACCTTAACTTAGAACTTGGACGAAGGAAAAAAACTGAAAATTGGATTTTTTTCCTTCTTCCAAATCTTTAGGAACTGTGTCTCAAAGACCTGTGTAAGGTTTCATGAAGATCGGTTAAGTAGTTCTCGAGAAATCTTGCCAATCGACTTCAAAAACACAGTTTCGAGAAAAACGCGATTAAAGACAGTGCACTAGCCTAGCTAGCCACGGGCACACAAGTTCTCAAGGTTGTATCTCTAAAAGTAATACTCGGATCAACTTAAAAATTTAGGACAACATTTTAGAGGTGTTTAATTTAATAAAACAATAAAAAAATAAATTTTGTGAAACCCGTAAACCCATGTAACCCCTTAAAAATCGCTATTTCGAAACCGGTTTTGGACACGAAGTATCTCAGACGAAGTTGTTTGAAATGATCCGTAGAAGATTTCATGCATATGCGAGTTTTTAGAGAAACAAAATCGACCCGCTCTAATATACATATATATATCTACTTTATGATGGCACTCATAGACATATACATACATATACATATGTATAAATCAAAATTTTTTAAATAAATTCTCCGATCTAATAAAAGCATAATTTAACAGTTCGAAAGCTTGAATGCAACAGCGATTACGAACAGCGTATGTATGTATATATTTAATATTGTCAAGTGGAAACTAACGGTAGTGGCTGCATCAAATCGAATTTGCATTTTAATGTCTGAAACAATGCCGGTGCGATTGCAGCAGGCGAGTCAAGAAACGCTGTGAAACGCCTGCAGTAAAGCGAAGAGCTCTCGAGATGCTCGTAGTATGGCTGACACATAATCACACGCACACATAAACACATACTAGCATTCAAACAAACACACACACACATTGAAGATGTCCGCATACAAGACAGCGATACAGGGCTGTAGTTGCCATATGCCATACACCACTTGCCATATTGCCACACAAACTGCTTACTGTCGCCTTGTTAGTTTTTGCGGTTTTTTTATTTTTCGGTCGTTTATGACTTCTACAACGCATTTGCCCCACTTCGCTTCCGTTTCGGAACGCTGGCGTGTTGCAGTGAATAAAGCTGCCGGCCAAACCGCAGCTAAAGGCCATTTTATCCACACAGATGCACATCTAAATTATCGTGTCCATTGCCGCAATTTGCCAAAGACAACAAGCAGTGCAAATAGCACGGGGTAGGAAGAAAAAATTGGAGCACAAAAAAGCCAAATGCTTAAGGAATACATATGCATGTAAAGGAGGAAGAATTTATTACTTGTGTAGTCGACTGAATAATGGGTATACTGGCACAGTGTTGCCACGTTCTTATAAATTCAATCAATTTGGGTGGATTTTTTATGGTAGGTAAATCAAAATTTCTGAATTCGTGAAAAATATACAGGAAACAACATTAGTGAAGCTCTGGACTAAAACAAGAGGAACGAAAGGCAAAAAATGGTCTCGTAGTAAAACCCTTACCAAGTAATTAGAATCGAACTGTGTTGGGATTTAGTGAAAGTTGTGCCAAAAATTAGAGTTTGGAAAACACTTATAAATATTCGTGTTTTTTTAACATTATTTTACAAAGTTGAGATTTCGAGACCCATTTTTTTTTCGGGCGAGGTGAAGCAGCAATTTATAAAGCCACTGAGCAAAGAAGATCTCAGCCGAACCTGAAACTCTAATTAGTGTTCCATTATTCGTCTATAAGGCCGGATAGCATTTCAGTTTCTAAAGAATAACGAAAGTACAATAGTAATGTACTTATAATTCTGGCTACTTCAATAAGTCTAAGAGAACTAAAACACAAGCAAAACGTCAGTTTCGATTGCACCGAAACTATAATGTTCTTCTCAGGAGCATTTAACGCCCAATGAAAATAACAAAACGACTAGGTTGAGAGACCCCCTTTTGATGACGACCTCTTCAAACGTATTATGATTTAAGGGCATACATCTAAAATGTACAGTCCCTTAATTGGGAGGATGCCGTTGCCCAGCTGCTGTTCTCGTGAAAGTAAAGGCTGACATCACCGCCGTCCAAGAAGTGCGATAGACGGGGCAAGGACTGAGGCAAGACCGACACGATTCGTGGTGAGAGAGACACTCCGTCGCCGAGTCTGTCATTCACTCCGCTGGATGAGCGTCTAGCCACAATCCGCATCAAAGCGAAGTTATTCAATACCATAAAGCTGATTTGCGCCCACGCCTCAACGGAAGAGACGATGTGACCAAAGATGTCTTCTATGAGCGCTTGGAGCGCACCTATGACAGCTGCCTCGCCACGATGTCAAATCTTTAACGCCAGGGTGGCAAAGAAGGTATCTTTGGCACAACGGTCGGTAAATTCAACCTCCATGATGAAACATCCCAAAATGGGTTGAGGCTGATCGACCTCGCCGGGGCCCGAAATATGGTTATCTGTTGTACTAGAATTCGGTATTGGAAAATTCATCAAGTTACCTGGCTATCTCCGGATCGAAAAGCCACTAACTCAATCGATCATGTTGCGATAAACGGAAGACATTAGCATGAAGAAGTTTGAATAGCAATTACCCGTCTGAAGAACAAAAACGGCGAAGAAAGATTGAAAGGATTGCCGACCGAGCTATAGTAATATTTCATGTGGCAACACCACATCTTTGACGGCCATTAAAGCTGTAACGTTAGTAGAGAGCGAAAAAGAGACTTAAAGAATGTACGCGAAAAAATCAGCAAGAAAGTGAATTGCTTGAAAGAACTTAGCATATGCTTAAGAGGAAAGGAACACACACTCGTAAGCTTTATGGCATGTGTATGTTTCGCTGCTATTTACATACAAATGTAACTCATACTCCACACTGGAACGCAGCAGTTATCCTTCAGCTTGCTGCTCTGCTGCTTGCAGCAAATAAGTAGTTGTAACCTAATCACAATATTTCATGTACTATATTAAATGCATAAGTGCCTGGCTGCATGCAACATTGCGCCCACACATGCACATTTGCACACACACCCATAGAAGGACATATTGCACATTTCCTTTGAGCTTGAAGTGCTCTGCAGATATACTTGAAAGTACAAATTTATAATATGTAAGCATTCCTTATGTGAGATCATGTTGAGATGGCTTGGCTCCTTGGGAAACACCAATTTCAGAGGACCGCAAATCTGCAATAACAACAAATTGGCGAAATATACTATAAGTGAGCTGTGAAATTAAGTTACAACGAAAATGCAAACAATGGCATAAATCTGTGAAAAGTGATTCAGCTGCATGCTTAAGTGTCACAACTTCATTCGCCTCCGTCGCTTCTCATTTTGATATATACATACATATATATAGGTACATACACAGTCACACATAGTTATATATATTGTTTAGTCAAGGATTGCAGTTATCTTAAGTATGAAGAGATTAAGTACTGAGGTACATGCATAGGCAGTTATAATGTGGAGAATGGAATTTTGGGGTGAATATAATAAATTGTACATATTCTTTCCCAGAAATCAATCCTTTTTTCAATTCGTGGTTAAATTGGAACCGGAAGCAGTATTTTCGTTGAACTCTGTTTCTAAGAGAAATTATTATATATAGAAACAGTTCAATTAAAAGGTGACAAGACACATAGTTTTCTAAACAATGGATAAAAAGAATTTCGCGTGTTGATAGGATATTATATACTGGTCTCTACACACACAGAATGGGGCTGACAGAACAAGAACACTGCAGGAAATATCTAGAGCAGGACATCAGGGAAACAACGGATTATCTCTTGTGGATTTGTCCCGCATAAGCAAGACTACGCCGTAAGCATCTGGGGTCACCACGGTATGATACACTGGAGGAGGTATCGATAGTGCAGCCGCAGAGTCTGTGAAAATTCGAGTCAAGCGAAGCCATCCTAAAGACGATTACTCCTCTTGGACTTAGCAACTCAACTCCATCTGGTATCGAAAATGACCAAACTGGTCTATGCGTAGCTTATTGGCTTATCAGATTAACCTAACCTAATCTGTTAAGATATTGCTTTTTGAGGGGAAAAAATACAGTTGAAGCAAAAACTTGGCTTGATAAGGAGCTTCCGGACTCTGTACCAGGAATATCAACCATCAAAGATTGATATGTTAAGTTTAGACGTTTTGAAATGGACACCAAAGACGGTGACGCAGTGGACGCTTAAAAGAGGCTATTCCCGACGAAAAAATCAACAAACCCCACAAAATAATTTAGATGGCCGTAAAGTGAAGTTGTTCGATAACAGGCACTCTAAAGATATAAACTGAACGTGTACATTATATAATCTACAAACATTTGGTATGAGAAAGCTCTGTACAAAATGGGTACCGCGCGAGCTTACTTTTAACCAAAAAAAAACGATGAGTTGATGATTCGAAGTAGTGTTTGGAGAGTAAAGAACTCAAGTCAAACAATGGATGAAACATGGATTCCTCATTTCACTCCGAAGTCCAATCGACAGTCATATGAATGCACTGCACATGATGAACCCATCCCAAAGTGTGGTAAAACGCCACAGTTATCTGGCAAGGTTAAGGCGTCCTAACTTTTGGACGCGCATGAAATAACTTTTAATAACTACCTTGAAAAAGGACTAACCCATAGCGTTTTTGAATTGTTTGAAGGACTAAATCGCCGAAAAATGGCAGCAATTGAAGAAAAAGAAAACGATGGCAAGGATCTATGATTGGATTGTTTATGCATCCAGCGTGTTCTCTAGATCTGGCCCCCAGCGACTTTTTCATGTTTTAGATCTGATCCCAAGAGAATGCTCACTGGAAAGAAATTTTCGTCGAATGAAGAGGTGATCGCAGAATCTGAGACCAATTTTGAAGCAAAGGACAAATATATATATAACCCTATATCTATCTCGCTTAGTTTTAGATGGTACGTACAACCGTTAGGTGAACAAAACTATTAGCAACAGGCTGACAGAGTATAAAAAGGTATGGAAAAATTGGAGGATCGCTGTGTTGAATAAAAAAACAAACGAATTCTTGTTTTACTGTGATAGGTCGGGAACACTTCATTTGACTTATTAAAAGGAAATCTTCCCGAAGTCAATTTTCTTTATCAATTCTAATACTTTCGTGTGTGTGTAACCTCATATCTATTTTATGGTATTACGAAAACCGTAAACTAAAAAAATAACTTTTCATACCTAAATGTACATTTCGGACAGAGAACAACAGATATAACCTTAATTAGGAAAGAAGTCATCGTTATTAACCACTCTCAATGAGTAGTGAGACCTAGTCTAGACGACTCAAAGTCCTAATCTGATATGCATATAAACGGGTCAAGCGAACGGACTCTTGAAATTCTCGAGATAATGATGAAGTATGTATGTATATACATATATATATATATATATGTACATATATACATATATATACATATATACATAGTTTAACAAATTAAAAATGAACGACTACTTTGGAACATGGGATTCGAGTAGAAGCATGACCTCAGTTTTGAAAGTATTCCCAGCAACACAAACTTCTTTTGACTCCATTGTGTAGTCAGGGTGGTCACAACATTAATCAAGAAGAAGAAGAAAATAATGGTTTTAATATTTACAATCGGATCAAATTTGACCCGGACTGACGAAAAAAATTAAATTAAAATTAAAATTGAAATTAAAACAAAAATTCAAATTAAAATTAAAAAATAAAAATTAAATTTAAAAAATTAAATTTAAATCTAAAACCTAATTTAAAATTAAAACTAAAATTAAAACCGAAATTCAAATTAAAACAAAAATTTAAACAAAAAAATTAAAATTAAACTTAAACTCAAAATTAAAAGTAAAATTAAAACCAGTAAGGAAGGGCTAAGTGTGTCACCGAACATTCTATACTCTCGCATGATAAAGTGATAATCGAGATGTCATTATCCGTCATTTACATATTTTTCAAATACCGTATTTGTGTAAAGTTTTATTCCGCTATCATCATTGGTCCTAAGTATAATATATACAGAGAAGGCATCAGATGGAATTCAAAATAGCGTTATATTGGAAGAAGGCGTGGTTGTGAACCGATTTCACCCATATTTCGTACATATCATCAGGGTGTTAAGAAAATATTATATACCGAATTTCATTGAAATCGGTGAAGTAGTTCCTGAGATATGGTTTTTGGTCCATAAGTGGGCGACGCCACGTCCATTTTCAATTTTTAAAAAAAGCCTGGGTGCAGCTTCCTTCTGCCATTTCTTCCGTAAAATTTAGTGTTTCTGACGTTTTTTGTTAGTCGGTTAACGCACTTTTAGTGATTTTCAACATAACCTTTGTATGGAAGGTGGGCGTGGTTATTATCCGATTTCTTCCATTTTTGAACTGTATATGGAAATGCCTGAAGGAAACGACTCTATAGAGTTTGGTTGACATAGCTATAGTAGTTACAAAAAACTTATTAGTAAAGAGTTACGTCCAAATATGCCCCTCCCTAATGCGATCCTTTGTGCCAAATTTCACTTTAATATCTTTATTTATGGCTTAGTTATGACACTTTATAGGTTTTCGGTTTTCGCCATTTTGTGGGCGTGGCAGTGGGCCGATTTTGCCCATCTTCGAACTTAACCTTCTTATGGAGCCAAGAAATACGTGTACCAAGTTTCATCATGATATCTCAATTTTTACTCAATTTACAGCTTGCACGGACAGACGGACGGACGGACAGACAGACATCCGGATTTCAACTCAACTCGTCACCCTGATCACTTTGGTATATATAACCCTAAATCTGACTCTTTTAGTTTTAGGACTTACAAACAACCGTTATGTGAACAAAACTTTAATACTCTTCTTAGCAACTTTGTTGCGAGAGTATAATTAAATTAAAATACGTTTTAGCTCACATTCGTTTCCAATTTATTATTTCTTAAACATTTTTTTTCTATAAGTAGGAATATTGAAAATATTTTTTAAAATTTGAAGAAATTTACATTTAATATTATTTTAAATATAAATTAGTTCTTTTTATTGGTACAAAGAAATCTTCTAATTTCAAACTATTCAACGTTTTAGACGCAAACCACTGCTGAGATATTATTTTTTAATTTTAGTTTCACAAATTGTGAATACATATCTATCCCATAGTACATGCTTGGCACACATTTTTGTGGCATTCATATTATTTATTAAATATTTTATTTTTACATTTCCTTGTACTTCATATGTAGTTCTAGTAGAGGACATTTGTAGCTTCAATTTCTGTAACACAAAAAAATACTTATTTTTAAACAACAAATAAAGCTGCCGGACTGTAGTGCAAGCACTACTTATTTCAATTCCCTCAGTAATAAACTCATCATTTTAAAATATGAAATGAAATATTTAAAATCGTATTTCATTTAAGAAATGTATTTTCCATACGGGAAGCAAGCGCTAGCTGCCTTCACCTATCCAACTGTCTGCTGGCAGAGCAAGCGCACGCTTGCAGCAACACACTGCTCCCCACAGTGTTGCATACGGTTCATGCTGTCACTTCCCACCTCACCATGAATTTGCGCATTATTGAATGACTTTCAGTGCTGGGCGTGCGTGCGAGCGGGGGTGTGCGCCTGCGTTTCGAGTGCGAAGTGGGATCGGCCACAAAATGCGCTTAGTGACAATCGGCAACTTTGCACTTACACGTGTACTAAATGCAACTAACAAGGTGTGCAACAATAACAAAATATGCATGGTATATGGTGCGCCATAAACACACACATATGCAGTTGACAGCGCCTCCCTGTAACGGTGAATATGTGAATGTGTGAAAGTAGAAAAGCTGCTGTGGCAAGAAGTGACGTTTGCGTTGTGCCATTTTTTCCTGTTCACTGCTTTATTTTATGTCTTCCTGTACTGTTACCGGTTGTTATTGTTGTCATTTCCGGCATACAAACACACTTTACATGGGGCGGGCGGCGGTGAAAAGGGCGGGTGTGAAACCCAAATAAAAAAAAGCTCATGTAGACATTAGAAAGTATATGTATGTATATACCGTTACCTACTCCTACGTACTCTGTACAAATGTATGTGTTTGAATGCATGCAAGTGTAATAATTTTATGTATGTATGTGTGTACGTGTGCAAAGGTAAACACGTGAATAAGCATAAGAGATAAAGCAAAAAGCGCAAAAATACGATTGCAACTGCTTGTTTATATTCGCATAAATATTTTACATATTTTATACACACTCATACTCAAATTTCTAGTGTAGTCAGATTATCCTTTTCTGCCATTGTCTACACGACTGTCTGCAGGTTTCTCTACAGCAGCTTTAATTCCTCGATCCCATTCTTCGCTGCGACGTTTTACTTTTCTACTGACTGACTTCGTCGTCGGCGAAGAGCGTCGTTTGAATTTCTCATGTGGCCACAAATGCTTCTCAACTAAACTCCTTCCGCATGACTGCATTATCAACGTGATATGCAAAGTAAAACACATACAAGTATGTATATGACACTCACTTTTATAAATATATTAAGGTGGGTCCTTAAGCAACACTATCGCTTATGAATTTTGGTAACAATTAGAATTATCACAGTCGCGTTTCACATAGAGGTCAAAGCTCCAAATTTGTACTTCAAAAATTAACTCCATATCCAAACTCGTCAGTAGTTCTTCAAGTTCTAAATTCATAACTTTGAAAAATTAAACTAGAAATTCCCACAATTTATTTACAAGCTTACGAAATCCTCAGAAAGACTTGAGGAAATTACTTTTTCCCTAAATGCTGACAACAGCAGTTATTATAGTCGATCATTATCGGCGTTTCTTGATACTACATGTATACAGCAGAACGCGTACCTCACCTGCGAAGGAATCCACAGTGACACTTTCAATGAACTAGTGACGTTGAGCGTTACCAGAAGCTCCGTCAGGATCGCGAAGGACCTCTCTGAGCCGTTCGATACCAAACGAGGTTTCAGACAAGGCGACTCCTTATCGTGCGACTTCTTCAATCTGCTGTTGGAGAAAATAATTCGAGCTGCAGAACTTAATCGAGCAGATACAATCTTCTATAAAAGTGTACAGCCGTTGCCGTTGATATTAATATCATTGGCTTCAACAAACCCAGTTAGTTCTGCTTTTTCCAGACTGGATAAGGAAACAAAGCAAATGGGTCTGGTAGTGAACGACGGCAACTAAATGTCTGCTGTCATCAAACAAACATTCGTCGCACTCGCGACTTGGCTCCCACGTCACTGTTAACCATCACTACTTCGAACTCGTAGATACAACTCTTGCCAACAGGTGCTAGCTCAGACTGAGTAGGAAATTGAGAAGTAAAGTCCATTCTCTACGAACCGACCAAATTACACAAGTAACTCATCATCCCCGACCTGCCATATTAAGAGACAGCGGCTACGCTGGCCAGATTAAATCGTCCGAATGGATGAAAACACTTCAGCTATGTGAATATTTGACGCGGTACTCGCCGAGGGAAGCAGAGAAAAAGGAAGGCCGCCACTTCATTGCAAAGAGAAGGTGGCGAAGGACTTGACTACACTTGAAATCTCCAATTGGCCCCATACAGCGAAAGGAAGAACGACTGGCGCGCTTTTTAATCTCAGCTATAACCGCGTAAGCGATGTCTACGCCAATAAAGAGGAAGAAGAATAAGTACAGTGGATCCAGGCATTAAAGCCAACCGACTAAATGTTCTTGGTCATTAGAGCCTAACTCAGTGTCACTGCGGGCATGGTATTATATTCAAACTTATTACAGAACTCTGTCTAGATTGGCCAAGAAAAGCAGAATCACGGTGATTTAAAAGAACATGTTACTGAATGAACGGCGAAATCCTTGTATTCGCCCATGGAACAATTAATGAACATACCCGGAAGGTAGCTTAAAACTCAAATGACTATAATTTAGTTTTTCGAAATTGTTGGAATAACAAAATGAACCAAGATGAATTCTGCTCTAACTAGCAAGGTTCACTTGTTAAGGGGTTTACGGGTTTCAATGCTACAATACTTCTAGAATATTGATAAAATATTGAATAAATTTTCAAGTTGATCCGAGTAATAATTTCGGAGATACAGCCTTGAGAACTTGTGCGCTTGAGGCTAGCTAGGCTATGTGCACCGTCTTTAAACGCGTTTTTCTCGATACTATTTTTTTGAAGTCGGTTGGCAAGATTTTTTGAGAACTACTCAACCGATCTTCATGAAATTTTACACAAGTCTTTGAGATACAATTCTTAAAGACCGGGATGAAAGATTTTTTTATTATAACTATTTATATACCAAAAATCTAATTTTCAATTTTTTTCCTTTGTCCAAGTTCTAAATTCAGTTTTAACTAAAACCCGTATTTCTTCACTTTAGATGATCCTGTAGATGATCCTGCTGACGCGGACGCATATTTTTCCGAGGGGTCGCCGGGAATGGGGTCGCAATAGCCGAATTTAAATTTTTTTTTCCAAAAATTTCAGAATTTTTTTTAGTATTGTATGTTTGTAAGAATAAAAAATTCTAATAAAATATTTAATTTTTATATGAGAAAAAATTTGTTGAAAAAAGAGTTGTTTTTTAAACGAGGAAACACTTTAAACCCCTTAATAGCGAAGCAACAATAAAGGCTACTATATACTATACAAAATGTGAACATCAGCTGATTGCCCAGTCATAGTTTCCTTAAATAGATCATTCAGCTCTTTTAAGTATTGCTTGAAGCAATAGACTCAAGAAGGATAAAAATCTACTACTTTTCAGTAGTAGTGAACTAAGCACATTGTAGGTGTCCTCCCAGGTCAACTACTTCTAAGAATCTTTGTTAAGTAGAATCGGCAGAATCTAAAGCATTCCAAGATTAAAATTGAGTTGGTTGAGAACTCAGAAATACTCGTTTTTACCTATGAGCCAAGAGCAGGTCCACAATCTTTCATAAAATACAGAACCTTCACAAAATCTTTAAATCGCAGATCGGCAGCTTTTCGGGAAACAAGACTAACTTAAATGAAGGTCGATCTAGCAATTAAGAAAGTTTTTTTAAAACCTTCTGAGCTTAAGTTTCTCATCTCCTATTAAGGCTCACCTTACTAGAGACAAATATATATTTTCAATAAGTAAACTCCTTTACTTGCATACTTAGCGCACATAAACATTGAAATCTCTAAAGTTTCTTATTTTTATTTTTGTTGTTTTCATCTTCAACTGTGTCATATGTCATATGTGTAGGTATGTCACACATGCTTAGCAAAGATATGTTGTTGTATAGTATATGAAATTTAACGGAGACAAACATTGACACAATCCGATCTGTACCGCTCTTATCCTTATATGTAGATCTGTATGTAAGAAGCTTCACGATATTTGAAAACGTGCAGTTTTTGCGGGCAAAATACTAAATAAAATTTAATGCAACTGTACAACTGTGAGTTTATACTATATACGAGTACACTACTACATATATGTACATACAAGTATATAAAAAAAAATGAAAATTTACTCGAGAAGATAACAGATATTCATCTTCACACTAATCAAATATGGAAAAACTTTTTACAGTCTACTAAGCATTGGATTTTCCTCTGCGAGCATACTCGTGAGACCAAAAATATGAAATATAAACAAAACAACAAACGCTGTGTCAACAAAAGCTTAAAGCGCAGAACTACGACGATGGCGAAAAAGAACGAAGAATAACAACAGAGGCAAAGTAAGGAAACCAAATGTATTTCCGCTATTGAAATTAAGGTTATAAATACCTAATACGAGTTCCTTCTTGCTTACTGTTAGGTGATAATTTGATAAATGTTAAGTGTACAACGTTAACAAATCGTTCAACTTTATTACAAAAATGCATGTTCTTTAAAGAATGTGTTTCGCGAGCATCTTGAGACCCAACATTTATAATTGGATAATATTCGACCGAACACACCACGTACACGAAGATCGTGTAGAGAGGATGCTGGTCCGTTCGGGCGACGTATGGAACGCTTGGTCCATTTTACGTTGGAGATCTTAAATTGAAAGCGTACGAAATACAGCTTGTGCAAGAACTGATATCGCCTTTCAAAGCGATATCGCTTTGCTCTATGGGCTCTTGAAAAGTCCCAAAAAGTTCATACGTTTTCTGATCAAATTTTGTTCAGCAAAGAGGCCCATCTCTGCTCTTGAAAAGTCCCAAAAAGTTCATACGTTTTCTGATCAAATTTTGTTCAGCAATGAGGCCCATTTCTGGCTCAATGGTATATGAACAACCAAAATGGCCGCATTAGTGGGACGGTGGAATCTTCAGTCCATATTTCTTCAAAAATGTTTCCGATGAGAACCTAACCGACTATTTGATGCCTGAAATTGAAGCTCGTGATCTCGACGGCATTCGATTTCAACAAGACTGCGCCACTTCCTACACATCACATCAATCAATAGATTTATATAGAGAACACTATAGTGAGCACACACCGTTAGACTTTTTTCTGTGGGGATGTGTAAAGTCTAAGTTCTATGCGGACAAACCCACTTTAATTCAGGCTTTGGAGCAAAACATCACGCTGGAACGAGTAATCGAAAACTGTACTCAACGGATGGACCATCTGAGACTTAGACGCGGCCAACATTTGAAAGAAATAATCCTCAAAAAATAAATGTCAAAGAATGTTCTTTCGAATGATAATAAACATTCTCCATTAAATTAGAAGTTTGTGTGTGTTTTTTTTTATACTCTTGCAACAATGTTGCTAAGGAGAGTATTATAGTTTTGTTCACATAACGGTTGTTTGTAAGTCCTAAAATTAAAAGAGTCAGATATAGGGTTATATATACCAAAGTGATCAGGGTGACGAGTAGAGTCGAAATCCGGATGTCTGTCTGTCCGTCCGTCCGTCTGTCCGTCTCCATCCGTCAACTGTGCAAGCTGTAACTTGAGTAAAAATTGAAATATCATGATGAAACTTGGTACACGTATTCCTTGGCTCCATAAGAAGGTTAAGTTCGAAGATGGGCAAAATCGACCAACTGCCACGCCCACAAAATGGCGGAAACCGAAAACCTATAAAGTGTCATAACTAAGCCATAAATAAAGATATTAAAGTGAAATTTGGCACAAAGGATCGCATTAGGAGGGGCATATTTGGACGCAATTTTTTGGAAAAGTGGGCGTGGCCCCGCCCCTAATAAGTTTTTTGTACATATCTCGGAAACTACTATAGCTATGTCAACCAAACTCTACAGAGTCGTTTTCTTCAGGCATTTCCATATATAGTTCAAAAATGGAAGAAATCGGATATTAACCACGCCCACCTCCCATACAAAGGTTATGTTGAAAATCACTAAAAGTGCGTTAACGGACTAACAAAAAACGTCAAAAACACTAAATTTTACGGAAGAAATTGCAGAAGGAAGCTGCACCCAGGCTTTTTTTTAAATTAAAAATGGGCGTGGCCTCGCCCACTTATGGACCAAAAACCATATCTCAGGAACTACTATGCCGATTTCAATGAAATTCGGTATATAATATTTTCTTAACACCCTGATGACATGTACGAAATATGGGTAAAATCGGTTCACAACCACGCCTTCTTCCAATATAACGCTATTTTGAATTCCATCTGATGCCTCTTCTGTATAATACGAGTATATACATTAGGAACCAATGATGATAGCGAAATAAAACTTTACACAAATACGGTATTTGAAAAATATGTAAATGACGGATAATGAAATCTCGATTATCACTTTATCATGCGAGAGTATAAAATGTTCGGTGACACCCGAACTTAACCCTTCCTTACTTGTTTTCTTTAAAAAAGTAGGAAACCTCAAAATATATACATATATTACTTATTACAACTACAACAGTATGCAAATTTACATACACCAAACCAGATAAATTCCTTCTAGAATTAATGGTCAGCAAAGAAATGGTAATGTAGAAAGTCATCAAATGGAAAAAAAATCTGTTGAAAAGCTAATGTGTATTGCAAACAAAAAACGAAGAAACTTTGAATGAAAAGCACTGATGAGTTATTCTTTGAAACAATGAGTAAAGAAGAAATGAAAGAGCAAATAACAATGCGTTTAGAAAAACGTTTTCGCAACTTAAACAAGCACACAAATCCATGCATACATATGTATGTACTTATGTATATATGCAAACGCAAATGAAGCAAATATTAGCATTACTTTCTACATGCAACGACTTTGAAGGCTTGTGATTTAGTAACACATCCATAATGGCATTGCCTTACGTGTCCGCTGATTTTCCCAATAATATATACAAGCCTATGTATAAGTACACTTAAATAGAGCAATATATGTACATATGTATGTATTATGTAAGCCATAATGGATAAAGTGTGAAAAAGTTAACATCTGTTGAACGGATTAATATGAGGCTTTATTGCCAATTTGTTTTCAGCCTGATTACGTCTGATGTATAACTACGAGTTTAGTCAGATGCTGATAGAAAAATAATGCCTTTTAATATAGCTTAAATCAATTTTGTTTAAAAGAAAGAGATTTCGCAATAATACGGGTAGATATTTAATTTTAGTAAATTTTTAAATAATTATTAATTTTCTAATTATTTTTAAAAGTAAGGTAAGAATCTTTCCTATTTCAGTGCAAATAGTTTGTTTACAATTTAGAATAATACTTACTAATGAAGGAGAAGATGGCAGCTTTTAAGAACGAGAAAGCAAATGTGTCGGAAGTGGAAATTATTCTGAGAAATTTAAAGCACTTTAAATATAAAAACAATTAATATCTTTATAAAAACAAGCCAGAAAGGGCTAAGTTCGGATGTAACAGGACATTTTAAACTCTTGCAACTTGCAAAGATCAAAGACTGGGAAATTCTTTCACGGGCCGGCAAAACTTTTATTAAGTATCGACTTTAGTATCCACCCGAATCTTTTTTTGCTATACTAAATACTAAAAATATGTTTACTGTTCCTGTTATCAAGAAAATATACTCTCTGACTTTCAATTGTAAATCTTACACATTGACCGATATTTTCGGTCAAAAAACAACTATAGATCTTGGGGTCAACATATTCGGTAGCTGGTGTTTGAACAGTTTGGGTTGAATTTGGACATTTCTTGGTCATAAAGTGGAAAGCTCTAAAGTCATTATTTGTGCAAAATTTGTGCAATCCCGTTACATAAATTGCTTCTTGATTTTTATACTGGATAGTGAAAGGATCAGATGGAATTGAAAACTATATGGGAAATAGGCGTGGTTGTAGTCCGTATATTCAGCTACACCCGAACTTAGCTCTTCCTTACATGTTTTAAATAATTTCGTTTGTACTATGCAATCGTATTATTGTATTCGGCTAATCTTCATCTTAGAAACGTTTGTTATATCATAAACACGTGTTCGGAGAATTAACTTTTGAATCTCTGATTCGTAATTTCACGTCATTAATTGATCAATGCTTTTAAGACTATTTTAAATTTCCTGTGAAGAATCAAGGTAAAATCAAAGTTATTATAAATTTTGTTTGACTCAAACAAAACGCATTGCAACCAAATCCAAACTCGCTATCCGGTATCCAAACCTGTATTCGGCAAACAAACCTATTCATCATAGTACCGAACTGCCCGTGCTAAAATCTCCACATCGATCAGAAAATCTGGATTCTACTCAGCAACAAAGTTAACGCGATGAAGTATCTAGTGATAGAGACCCATGTTATGAACCACCAACTTCAAAAGCACCGCACTTATCGACACAAAGCGATTTAAACGATTTAGTACGTGACTAAATCTCTCCATAGTTCAAAATTTTATAGGAAACCACAAATCGGAAAATCACAAAGTCTTAATAAATGAAATTATAATGTCATATAAAGCTTTGAGGTGTAATATGACCTTAAAAATGCATATCTTGGACTCTCATCTCGATTTTTTTCCGCCAAACTTTGGTACTGCCAGTAAGGAACAAGGCGAGAGGTTCCATCAGCACATTTTTTTTACTGGAGAAGCACTATCATGGTAAATGGAGCGCAGGATTCTAGCAGATTATTGTTGGGAACTTAAAAAAGAACTTTCAGAAACCAAACATTTACGAAAATTACAACTATTTCTTTCTATATTAAGCAATAATTTCTCTATGTGTATACAGTGTTATTAGTGGACATTACAGTTTTTGAGAGCATTTTGTTACCAATCCTCAAAACAAATGGTAAGGTAGAGTAACATCAAAAATCAATGATACCATCAATGCAAATAAATATTATCATCAGCAAGGCAATGACTCCAAAAATGCAAGCTGTTTAGCAAAAAATTGTGTGTTCAAAAAATTGATCCAGGTTATGGATTATTTATGCGCAATTTCAAATTTTTAAAATAATATTTTACCAGATATTAATTAAAATGTTAATCCGATGATTATTAGTAAAAATTAAACTCCAATTTTGCACTTAAAAATATTTTATTAATTTTTTAATCTCAATTTGGGTTTAAGATTGAAAACTCGAGTTTTTAATTCCGTTTTAGAACTTACTTTTAATTATTGTGTTTTAGTTAAAAACACATATGTACATAGTATGTATGTACATACATACATATGTATGTATGTAAATATTTTTTTTATCCATTTTAATTTTTTTATTTGTTGCTTTAATTTTAAATTGAAAATATTTTATTAATTGTAAATATCGATTTGAAGTTAAAAATTTTATATTGAATACTTAATCCAGAATTAGCAACCTTGCATATGTATGTATGTATGTACTATGTCAATATACATATGTAAAATATTAATAAAAAATTTATAAAATGCTCACTCACCACCTTCTACAAAGTTGCACAAATATTACTGAGCAGCTGCTTTGAAATTTTCATGTATTTCATAAAACGCGCGCACTTCCCGTAAAATATTGACGAAACAATCACATATCCCGGAAATACAAAGCACTAATAACCATATCGATAAAACACAATTGCACACTTCCGGAAACATTTTTCCGGAACACTTCGAAATTCACTTTGCATCACCCTAATATGAAAGCGCAGTTGAGCGAAGCCTTGCTAAAATGGCTGCCTTCACTTGCTAAAATGCCACTTGCGACAACTTTTGCACATTAACTAAAAACTACTTGCATTGCACTTTCTCACACTCACAAACAAAGCTTGAGCTTTAAATGAACTTAAAAAGCATGCTAAAACACTTTTCAATGCTAAAATCAAAGCTTTATTAAGGAAAACTTGCCTTGCACGAAAGTGGTGACAGGCGCTTCGGCAAGTGGACGAGCAAACACACAAGCACCATTATAAGCACATATTTACACTATATTTCTTATATTTCACATCACACACACACAATACACAATGAAGCACAACTTAATAACACTTTTTATCACTTAACACAGCAAATAACTCAATAATTTAACAAAAACTTGCGATCTAAACGCGCAACGAAAATTGTCGAAAATACGCACGAAAACTAACGGAACGGAAGCCATTATTGTCGATAAAGTAGTGCTTTGGTTTTGCCAATGGTTTGCCTTGGCTCCAATTAGTCTTCGAATTCGATAACAGCTGTTTACAGAAACTGTCAGCTGTGCGTGTATGCAACCGCATTTCCAATAGGCGGCCTTTGGTTTTGTAATTTCATATTTTCTCTAATAAAACTTAAATAAAAAAGTGTGCCAACATGCCTTTCATGAAGGGACGCGCGCCTATTAGGCGTACCATTGAATATTTGAATGCCGGTCGCCTTGTGCTCAAAGAAAAAGTGAAAATATTTAGCGTGAACTACAATGTGTATGGTGATCACCACAAAGGCGCCAGGTGAGTGTTATCCAACGCTATACAACTGTTTATGAATCAACTATATCTTTATGTTTTATAGAGACTTTGTGTTTTGGAATTTGGGTCAAATACAGTATAAGAATCCAAATGTACAAGTGGTGACATTTAAGAACTTGACACCTTCCCCGTTTGTGCGCTGCTACTTTGAGGACGGACGTGATATGCTTATCGACATAGATAGCCGGGATCGCGAGGAAATTATAGAACATCTCTGCAAAGTTGTTGGCAAGTCAAAGTGAGTACTTTAGAGAAATGTGTTCGTAAGCGTATAGCAATAATTGCATAACTGTTAAGCTTGTTATATCCTGGCAGGGTAAATTAAGTTTGCCACGAAGTTTGTAGCACCCAGAAGGAAAAGTCGCAGACCTTAAAAAATGTATATATAAATGATCGGTGTAATAAGCCGAGTTCTTTTAGCTATTTCCGTCTGCTCGTCCGTCTGCATACATATTAGCGAACTAGTCCCTCAATTTTTGAAATATCGCTCCTTTTCATACTAAGAAGCTAATTATTAGACAAAGTCCGTCATACGATCAAGATCAAGTTCTTATATAGCAAATTTTTTTATTTGTGAATCGTATTGTAGTCTTGTTGCAGTAGAAGTTAACGTTTTTCTTGATTTTTATATATTATTTTCCTTCTTTCTATTCACATTACAGAGCCCAATTGGACGCAGAGGCACATTTAGCGGAGAGTAAAGACAATCCTGCCAACTTTGGTTATGGCTGCGATAGACATTGCATCTGTGAGATACCCGGTCAAGTGCCATGCCCAGGCACTGTTAAATTGCCCGATCATCTGCGTGGCAAACACATATTTGCGCCGAAGTAATGAGAAAAAACTAATATTTTACGTTTTAGCCTAATTCTAAATAAAACACACATATACAGTTACAATGTTTACAAATAAATCACTTTATTTGGCTTAAGTCTCTGAACACAATATTTGATAAGTATACGGATGGATAGCGCGCATATGAGTACAATTATAAATACTTGATGAAATTGATGAAAGTCCAGATACATTGTTCCACGTTACAAAATAAACACTAAACAGAATTTGTCAATACTCTTCGTCCTTTCCAGTTTCTATCTTCGTTTTGGCCGCTGATGTCGGTTGTATGGCGCTGAATTATATGACTTTGTGTAGGTACGCCCGCCTGAGGTACTACTGCTTGTATCACGGTCTTTATTGAATTGATAGCGTTGTATAAACGGTACTTGTGTGCTAGCCGAGTTCAAAAGATTTAACTCCAACTCCTCCTCACCGTTGCGTTCCAGCGCACGTAATTTCGACTCTATTGCGCGTATCGCATCTTCTCTACTCATTTTGTCGTCGCGTGAACTGGAGCCAAGGGCAGGTATTTCGATGCGTGGTTTTTGCTTGTTGAGTTCGTCCTAAATATGTAATATAAGTATATATAAGTAAATACCATTTGAAGGAATCGCGTGTCTAATTAAAATATGTGTACACACTTACGTAATTAACATTCTTCGCCAGTCGTATCACAATTGGTCGATTCGCTATAGGTGTGCCATTTAATTTCTCCAGAGCTTTCAACGCCGCGTCAGCCTATTTAAAGTGCTACTATGGTAAGTATCCAAATTTAGCTAGTTATATGATTACTCACCGTTCCGAATGTGACGAAAGCATATCCGCGCGATTGCCCAACCAATGGGCCGCTCTTGTGAAAGAGCATATCAAACTTTTCGACAGGACCGCATTTTTGCAAAATTTTCAAGAGTTGATACCAATAATAGCAACGCACGAAAATGAAATTGACAGATTAGTTTAACTGCACAAACCAGAATTTACAATTTAGTTAAGGAACTATTAACTTACTCGCTTAGCCTTGGATCTAAATTGCCTATCCATATGCGTCGTTCTTCTAGTACACCACCACTACCGCTGTTGCAACTTTTACCACTGCTTGTCGCCTGCAAAACCAATTTCATTAAAATTATGTAAAGCACAATAAACGAATAAAAACTTACCATTATTTATTTATTTTTGTAATTTTGTAAACAAAAGTATTTGCCAGAATATACTAATGAAGAACGCAAAGAAACCAATCAATAAATAGTATGTGTTTGACATTTCTCTATGGAAACATTCGGAAAGCAATTTTTACAGTGTTGCATAGCGGCAAGTTAATAATAACAACATTTTGTCTGTCAATAACTACTTTTTTAAAATTATCGTAAAATATTAAATTTTGTTAGATGAATAGATATAAATAACATTGATTTAAATAACTATATTAGCATTTAAATCTTCTTTGCACTTTTTATTTATATTTGTTTTGTTGTTGTTTTTTTGTTCTCAGTGTTGACCACAACAAACAACGTGGGAACATTTGATTACAGTTTCTACTATTCTCACAAAACAGCTGATTAAAGTTCCCTCAATTTTAGCATTTCGTTAATTTTAAGTAAAAATATAATTTTTATAAATGGAAATTACATTGGCGCTGCTGAAACCACATGTAGTTCGCAATGTCTACGCATTCCGAGAGATAAAACAAATAATACAGCAGAATTTTAAAATACTACACACCAAAGAAGTGCTTATTACGAAAGAGTTGTCTGAACATTTCTATGCCGAGCACAAAGGAAAGTTCTTCTACAACCGACTGGTGACATTCATGGGCAGGTATTAAAATATTTATTCATAAAAACCTAAAAACTATGTTTACCATTCTTTGTTGCCAGTGGCCCCTGTCAGGCGTTCGTTTTGCAGTCAAAAGGCAGCATCGCTAAGTGGCGCGAGTTGATGGGCCCAACAAAGGTTTTCAAAGCTGTGTACTCACATCCCGATTGTATACGTGGGCTTTATGGTCTCTCCGACACGCGTAATGCCTGTCATGGTTCCGATAGTGAAGAATCTGCGACCAGAGAAATTTCTATTTTATTCCCCGAGTTAAATATAAATCAATTAACGGCTATTGACAGCAATAGTTGACTGAGGAATTATGTTAACTTGAAACTGATTGTGAATGCATTTATTTGAGCACAAGTAGCTGATAAAATCCAAATAGATTAACATTTCTAATTACTAAGTTATGTAAATGTTAGCAAGATTGTTAAAATGAATGTTGGCGCATGTTATTTAAAGTAAGGTGAGTTTTTTTGCCATCTAATTAGTTGAGATACAGTTCTAAGAATCTTTAAGGGCTTACAGTGATTTTAAACTTTCTACAGAAGAATGGAAATCAAGAAGCTATATCGGTATTTTATAGCTGATGTTCTAGTTTTTTATGATATCATAACTTGGAATAACAATTGTTTGTATATACTGAGTTCGTGGTATAATTAGGACAGATAGAAATACGAGTTCTGTGTAGAAATTGTTGTCAAATGATCGCCATTCATTTGAGAGTGGCCATAAACGATTCTTTAACATACGGCTCAAGCAGCTCACTACTTCCAGCCTTAGACCAAGTACCTTCTGGATAGCCGACATATATTCGTTTGAAGGCGAGCTAAAGTGAGAAGACGAATCAAACCTCCGCTATGCGCTGGGTTTGGAACAGGTTTTGTTTTATTTGAACAATTTTTGATCACAAGATAGCATACATTATTCGAGGAAAATTGAATCCCGTTACATTAATGCTTCTTGGTTTGTGCACTGGAAATGGGAAGTAGGCGTGGTTATTGTCCGATTCCACAATATGAATATGGAGGGAATGCCATGTATCAAATTTTGTCGAAATCGATTGGTCGGGTCCCGAGATATGAGATTTCACCAAAAAGTGGGCGGTGACACGCGCATCGTCCAATTTATATGGCGATTGAACAGGGTTTTCATCCATTTTCACACTATAGGTGGGAGTTCTTGTAGTATTCGTACTGGGCGAATTTGGTTAATGTAGTTTTAGTGGTTTAGGAGATATATATAATACATTACACTTATTAGAGGGCGCGTGGCCCACCTTTTAAAAAAATTTTCCCACAGGTGCCCCTGTCAAGTTACAGTCTGCACGGGCGGACGGACGGACAGACCAGATTTCAACTTTTCTCGTCACCCTGATAATTTATATGTATATACATATATAATCCTATATGTATCTCGTTTAGGCCTAGGTGATACGTACAACCGTTAGGTGAACAAAACTATAATACTCTGAAACTACTGGTTGCAAGAGTATGTAGTAACAATAATACAGTTCGATTTCTTCTTCTTCTTTATTGGCGTAGACAACGAGTTAATTTTGCATTTTATTGGACTTAAACATTTGTTTTTACAGTAACATAGTAGTACTAAAATAATTTTTTAAATATTACTGTTAAATTTTTCAAAAAAAAAATTTATTTCAATGATATTTAATTTTTTGATAAGTAGTCTGGTACTTAAAATTTCAAACACATAAGAACCATAATTACTTAGAAACTGCGACATTGAACTTAAATCATGTTCTTTTTATTATTATTAAAAAAACAAAGAATCTTAAAACAATTTCTTTTTTTTTATTAATTGACCTTATATGAATTGATTTTCAATATATTATTATGAATATATGTATGTATGTATGTATATAATATATTGCTGATAATTATATCACTAACATAGTCAAACTGTGTACTATATATTATGAATGCCATAAAAAATAAATTTACAAATGTATAAAATTTAAATAAAGATAAAACGCATTAAATTTAGGTATATGTATATTTTAAGAGTTTGGCTAAGTCGTCTTTAAGTTATATTGCAATTAATTTTTTATTAATTATTAGAATGTATGAGTAAAGTTGAATCAGTCAATTTAATGAACAATTTGGCGATGAAAAATATTCGGTGAATAAAAGTGATAAAATATCTAAACAGTTAGCCATAACCAGGGTTGCAAATTTTTTACTACAAAAATTTCAAATATGAAAAACGAATTTTGAATCCCAACATCGGAATTAAGAAATGAAATTTCAATTTTTATTCCAAGATGTATTTTTTTTATTTATTATTTATCAATCCGGTATTTGGTATTAAAAAGTATTTAAATTGTTAATCTGCTTTTTGGATTTTTTTTATTTAATATGGTACTTGGGATTACAAAATTAAAAATAATACTCCAAATTTTAATTTACTCCCTTCATTGTATGTACATATATTTTCGACAAAAAGAGAAGTTAAGTTAAAAAAATTATGATTTAAATATTTATTGCATTATAATAAATGCATATCTGGAGAAATATTAGCTTACGGCTAGGATTGCAAAAAATACATTAAACACACAATGGAAATAGTATTTAAAAAAAAGTTTTTATTTAATCCTAATATGCCAAATACCAGATTTAAAAATCAAAATAATTTTAATTTCAAAAATCTGAATAATAATTAAAAATGAAAATTGTAATCCTAAGTAGCGTAAATATATAATCATGTTTATGGTGATTATAAATTCTCAAAATGTTGAATTGAGTTACAAATTAATCATAATCCATCCAGAAACACTTTGCATAACTGTAAATACTTATTTTTTTTTATACACAGCTAAACTTTCCTAACTCGAATCCTCATAATATAATATACAAAAAAAAACTCGGTTTAGAGAGACTTCGAGTTATGGAAGCAAATTTGTATCAAATTTTATTTCTATTGCCAATTCAAGAGTTCGAGTGATGGAAGCTCAACTGTACTATTTTTATTTGTTTTCATCCATTTGGTTATTTTAATAAAATTTAGTTAAATTTAACTATTATAATTATTTTACTTAAAATTATTGGTATAAGTGAGCCAGCCAGAGCAGACAATCTTATTTAATTGTTGATGCGTTGATTATTCATTAACCAATTAGAGCATGCTTACACCAGTTAATGCAAAGGATACTTAACGGTTTCTGCCCACTCTAGACCATCTACCATAATTAAGTTTACAAAGCTTTAGCTTACCTTATCAAAACAAACAACGGCATTACTTAATGGTCCCAGCGCCATCTAATGCAACTTTATGTGCGATTTATTTCAATAGAATTTAGTTTCAACCGACCGATTTACCGATTTAATTTGATGTTAATTTGTATTAGCACTTTTAATTTTCACAAAACACTTGCACATTATTTAAACATGAACGCTTCGCTTTCTTTGGCTCTTCTTTTATAATATGAGCAAATATTTCACTCATTCAACTAAAGCACTGCCTTCGCGGCCATTTTGAATGCACTTGCGGCTTCACATTTCTGCAGCACCAACACTTTGACTTGCCTCGGCATATTTTACATTTTGAGCAAAATTTGTTATTTATTTCACTTTACATATATTACACACAACACTATAAACACTAAAATACTATATTAATTAAATTAAATTATTTTATCACAATTAAAATTTAATTATTCAGTTTCATAAAATTTACACAACCGCACGCTTGAACTTGACATCGCGTACTGAAGGTTCGTGCATTCACTGGAATGGCCCTTTTGGAAGTTTAGTTTTTGGAAGTCGTACAGTGGCATCCGCACGGATGTGCTCTCTTTGTCGTTAACATTTTTCTCAATTTCCGTCTAAACCGGAACATAAAAAATCCAAAGGTAACGAAAAATTACAAAAAAAAAAAAAAACAATTCTAAATGTTTACAAAATTTTAAGGTGAATTATTATAAACTAGAATTTTGGTTTTTAATAAAGGTAATACGGAATCATGTAAAAACTAGAAAACAAATAACTAATATTAGAAATTACTATCCATAATTACTAAAAAATTATTAATTTTTATACAAAAAGTCGATTCATTACCTATGAATTGGGTTGCAAATAATGCATTGACAAAATAATTAAAGTAACGTATACATTATTTTTATACCCTGAACTAGGTAACTATCATAAGTTTGCCACAAAGTTTGTAGCACCTAGAAGAAAACGTCGAGAACGCTATAAAATTCCCCATTACGAACAGCATAGCCGGACATCTCCCATAAGCGGACAAATTTCATGAGACAACGCTTTCATTAAAATTCTCATACAAAACCCATTCTTATAGAGAGGCATGAAAACGTTCCTATGACCCGACACGGAGACTATTTTGGTAATAATTCATTGAAATTATTTTTCTTCTTTACTGGCGCACACACCGCTTACGCGATTATAGCCGAGTTAACAACAGCGCGCCAGTCATTTCTTCTTTTCACAAGGTGTTTTCGTCCATACGTACGACATGACCTAGCCAGCGCAGCTGCTGTCTCTTGATTCGCTGAACTATGTCAATGTCGTCGTATATCTCGTACAGCTCATAGTTCCATCGAATGAGATATTCGCCTTGGCCAACGCACAAAGGACCATACATATATCTTTCTCAAAACCTTTCTCTCGAAAACTCATAAGGCCGACTCATCAGATGTTGTAATCGTCCATGTCTCTGCACCATATAGCAGGACGGGAATTATGAGTGACTTTTAGAGTTCGGTTTTTGTTTGTCGAGAGACGA
The DNA here is from genome assembly GCF_024586455.1 of Bactrocera neohumeralis. Classification (NCBI taxonomy): domain Eukaryota; kingdom Metazoa; phylum Arthropoda; class Insecta; order Diptera; family Tephritidae; genus Bactrocera; species Bactrocera neohumeralis. The sequence continues at coordinate 49,703,858 of NC_065922.1, read as the reverse complement.
CTTTGCTTCTCAATTGCCTACTCAGTCCGAAGTAGCACCTGTTGGCAAGAGTTATTATGCGTTGGATTTCTAGGCTGACATTGTTGTTGCTGTTAATGATGGTTCCAAGATAGACGAAATTATCTACAACTTCGTAGTTATGATTAGTCGCGAGTGCGACGACTGTTTGTTTGATGACAGGAGATATTTCGTCCATCTACTTCGCTTCCTTATCCAGTTTAGAGAAAGCAGAATTAACGGCGCGGGTGTTGAGGGCAATGATATTAAGTTCTGCAGCTCGAATTATTTTCTCCAAGAGCAGATTGAAGAAGTCGCACGAAATCGAGTCGCCTTGTCAGAAACGTCGTTTGGTATCGAAAAGCTCGGAGAGGTCCTTCCCGATCTTAACGGAGCTTTTGGTATTGCTCAACGTCAGTTTACACAGCCGTATTAGTTTCGCGGGGATACCAAATTCAGACATCGCGTCATAAAGGCAACTCCTCTTCGTGCTGTCAAAAGTATTTCCCAGGACTTGGCGCATGGTCAATATCTGGTCGGTGGGTTTTAATCTTTCACACACTTCGCTCCATAGAACCTTATATGCGATGTTGAGGAAGTTGACGCAGATTGGGGTGTCTCCCTTTTTGTGGGTTGAGCAAAGCAGACATAAGTTCCAATCGTTGGACATGCTTTCGTCCGACCACATTTTACAAAGAATCTGATGCATGCTCCATATCAGATCTTCGCCGCCGTGTTTGAATAGCTCGGATGGCAATCCATCGGCCCACGCTGTTTTGTTGTTCAGACGGGCAATTGCTATTCGAACTTCTTCCATCGTCATCGATTGGGAAATCGGGTTCGCCTTCTCCTAACGTTATGATTTCACTGCCATGCCTATGCTCTGAGCATTGGATACCAGATCACCTCTGGGGGTTCTACAAGAGTATGCTCCGGTCTTGAGACCTTCTGCTAGTCACCGCATCTTTTCGTAGAATTTTCGAGCATTACCCCTGCCAGCCAGCTTGTCAAGCTCTTCACACTCACGCATTTCGGCCTCTCTCTTTTTCTGTCTGCAAATGCGTCTCGCTTCCCTCTTCAATTCTTGCTATCTATCCGCATTATCTTTATTAAAACAAAATTTCTTCTTTATAATAATTTACATACATTCAAATTTTGTAAAAAAGTTGAGGATTTTTTTGTAATTTTTCGATAACTCGATTTATTATTATCCGGTTAAGGCGGAAATTAAGACAATTATTAACGATAAGAGAGCACATCCGTGCAGACGCCACTGTATAACTCCCAAAAACAAAACTTCCAAAAGGACCTTTCCAGTGAATGCACGAACCTTTAGTATGCGATGTCAAGTTCAAGCGTGCGGTTGTGAAAATTTTATGAAACTGAATAATTTAATTATAATTGTGATAAAGTAATCTAAATTAAGTAATATAGTATTTTCGTGTTTATAGTGTTGTGTGTGATATGTGTAAAGTGAAATAAATAAAATCTTTTGCTCAAAATGTAAAATATGCCCAGGCAAGTCAAGTGTTGGTGCTGCAGAAATGTGAAGCCGCAAGTGCATTCAAAATGGCTGCGAAGGCAGTGCTTTTACTTGAATGAGTGAAATATTTGCTCATATTATAAAAGAAGAGCCAAAGAAAGCGAAGCGTTCACGTTTAAATAATATGCAAGTGTTTTGTGAAAATTAAAAGTGCTAATACAAATTAACATCAAATTAAATCGGTAAATCGGTCGGTGCAAACTAAATTCTATTGAAATAAATCGCACTTAAAGTTGCATTAGATGGCGCTGGGACCATTAATTAATGCCGTTGTCTGCTATGATAAGGTAAGCTGAAGCTTTGTAAACAAAGTATTCAAAATATTCATTAGTGTTTGAGATACGCGTCGTTTTGTGAGGCTCTAAAAGTGAATTCTTCAATTTTTATTACGTCTGAATTTATTGAATAAAGAAGTGGGATAATGCACCATCTCATACTGCATTGGTTATTCGTGATCATTTCGTTACATTTCCAACTAATATCGTGCCGCAACCACCGCATTCGCCTGACTTCTGGCTATTCTGCAAATTCACATGACCACTCCTAGGACACCGTTTTGACTCAATTGAGGATATAAAAGCTGAATCGAAGAAGGCTCTGATGGCCATCACGACGGAAGATTTTTCCAAGTGCTAAGATGAAGTATTTATATTGCAGCGGAAGGGAATTACTTTGAAGGATATGAAATGGACAAAATTCACCTTTCAATTTTATCACTGTAGTATATAACCCAATATCTATGTCGTTTAGTTTTAGGTGATACACACAACCGTTAGGTGAGCAAAACTATAATACTCTGTAGCAGCTGGTTGCAAGAGTATAGAAAAAATCGCGAAAATCAGTGATTTTTCAGAGGGTCACACTGAGACAATCCCTTAATGTACCCTGTTCAGGGTATACAAATATTATTAAATAAAAAATTCCAACTTTTTTTTGTAATTGATGATTTATTGATAAATTCTCAATACAATTTTATAATAGCTTTTTCAATTTTTTTTGTTGTAACCATAACTTCGAGGTTGTAGTAAATTAAAAATAAATTTCCCAAAAGGATTAATCATATATTCGTATAACAAAATACTATATAAAAAGTATAATCGTAAGACAAAAGTGTAGAAAAACAGTTTCCAAAATACATATGCACATGCATCGGTGTATGTATGTATGTAAGTATATATGTAGATTTATTGTTGATAATTTGTTAATTTAAAACGCTTTTCTTGGAAATCTGGCGCAAATGTTTCTCATATTAAATGCTGAAATGCTCAAAATATTGTTGAGTTAGAGAAAACATGCATACATATTTATATATTATACATACATATAACTGTTTTCTATACATTCCTGCTCTACGTAGCGGTTGTTTAAAGTGTAAATGACACATATACATAAATACAAGTGTATAAGCATTGGCTTATTATATTTTTAGTACTTTGTCTTTTTAACTTAATTTAAAAATAATTATACGAAATTGAGAATGATAATATAAATTTATTATTTATTTTTATTTGCTTCATAACGCATACTACCAAACGAACTTCTAAACAAATAGCAAGTTGTATATATGTAGTAGTAAGCGGTGTGCAATAATTTTGTGAGATTTTCTGGGATTATTTTTCTATTTTTATTTTGCTTTTTTTTGCGCCTTACATTAGAGTAGTTGCAATGGTTTTTTATGTATTTTTTTTTAGCTTTATACACAGCATTTGCGATGGCTGTTGAATTTTTTAGTTGTATGCAAATGTTTTTATTGTTAATTACTATAAAAAGCTTGCTTTGAACTAATAAATTTATAGCTCAGCGTGCTTGCTGTGTATGAAGCGGTTTTATTTGGTTTTAATTTTCATTATAGGTTATGTTCAATAACAATTTCTATGTAAGTAGACTTGCAGTTCTATAATTCTAAATTCCATTGTCCTTTTAGTAAATAATAAATATTTAAACAATTTAATGCCTACAGCAGTCCCATGGTTTTCACAATTTTTTCCGTTTAGGATTTTTAAACGATTCTAAAATATACATACATAGAGCGAATTTAGTCTAACTTAATGTTTTTTGCGTTTGCTTTTGCTTTTTTTTCATATACTTGTACCCAATTAAAATATTGCTATGCGTTAAAATTGTGATTTTTTCAATGAAATTTGGCTGACGATGACAGCTGAAGGCTAATGGGCGACATAATGCTGATGCTGAATATATAATTTAAGAATATTTTTGAATTGAATTTTTGAGTTGGAAGCAATTTTTTATTCTTTAAATTTTTAATTTTTGTATGCAGCTTTTGGCTTGCAGCAATGTAAGTATTTTGATTTATATCGACTTGTGAGCGAAATTTATAGTATGAAAAAGCGTTTAGTTGTTAACTTTATTGATTTATTTGATTATTGCACAGCTAAGCAAGTAAGCCGCTCAGCAAAGAAACTTTTTCAGTAATGGTTCTTGTTATAGTAATGATTATAACTCAAACAATTTACTAGCAAACGCCATAACTTCACTCAAATGCGTGCTTTCCAACTGACTGCTTCTCTTTAAACTGTTTTTTGAACCAGTTAGATATAATTTATCAACAAGTAAATTTTTTCACTCAGCTTTTTGGTTGTTATTAGAAAAACATTTCATTAAATTATTTATAAAACGTCATAGCATCACTCAAATAACAGCTGTTTGAACTGGCTTTTGCTGTTGTTTTCTTCACAATTTTAATGAAAATTCAATATTCTCTGCCTTCAGCCGCCTTTTATCAAACGTCAGGTCATAAAACTTACAATTCACATAAATTCCTAAAAAAAATTTTATAATCGCGAGTACACATACTTATTATGTACTATGTACCTCAATATACATATAAATCCTAATAATATCAACGCACCTAGTTAATCAACTATTTTATAGCACTTCAAGCTACATTTTGCACATTTAATGTACGTTTTGAAACAATAACATTGTTTTGTAAACGTTTTACTAAGTTTCGGCAACAATCTGATGATTCTAATAAGCTTACAGCTAAAAAATATATAATATAGTATGTATGTAGGTCTTTAGCAGAAACTTTTTGTAATGCGTACGTTTCACTTATATTTTTTTTTAATTTTTGTTTTTTTTTTTAATTTTATATAATTAAAATTTTTTTTTTATTTTTTTTTAAATTTTTTTCAAATTTTTGTTTTTTTTTTTAATTTTTATAATTTTTTCTTTTAATTTTTAAAATTTTTTGTAAATCTGTTACTTTACTACAACACGCTTCATAGTTGAATATTTGTGTCTACTGCTCTGCTATATTATTTAGTTTAAACAGTTAACTTATTTCGTACGTACATTATTCTCTCAGATCCTGAATAGATAGTCTCTCCTTTACTTTTCATTGAATGATTTAAATTTAATTTTTTTTTTAGTGTTACTTTTGTAACACATTTTTTTAGTTTTTTTTGTCTCAGCCGGTATTAATGAAATGTGTTCCATTGCTTATTCGAACATCGATGAAGTGGGCACCACTTCCAACAGCAGCTGGAAGAAGAGCGTCACTTTGTCTGCGCAAAAGAGAAGAGGAAAATATTGCATTAAATATAAGCATTATATGTTGATTAATATAGTTTATGACTTACTCATAAATCTTGGTGTCATGCCTAGCTTAACGAACGGCACGTAGAATATCAAGCCGCCCAAGATGAAGAGCAACGCATATAAGTATTCGATCCGTGGTGTATCGATAATCGGCGCCACCACAAGATATATTGAGATCACCAGCACCACAACAGGAATGATGATAGGCACTTTGTATGGCCTTGGATAGTTGGGTTTGGTGAAACGCATTACAATCAGCGCCAACATAGCACCGCCATAGAAAATCCATGCGGTGAAGCTGAAGAAGTCAATCAATGAACCGATTGTGCCGTACAAGACCATGGCGGTAGCGATGAGTGACTGAAATTGAAAAATTGTAATATGATAACTTGAAGTTAGTTGCTGGTTCTTAAACGCTGGTATAAATTCTAACAATTTTGATAAGCAACCGGGAGTTTAAGCGGGTTAATTGAAGTTGAGTTCCAAACTTTCTACAGGAAAGTTTGGCAAGAGTTAGATCTTTTGATGCGAGTTCGCTTCTGGCGAGCTTCAAATTCAAAGCTCAACCAAAATGTGTTATTTCATGCCCTAAGACCCGACTAGAGTTTCTGTTATGTGTATAGTGATATCACTACGATTTTCTAGCCCAATTTATTTTCACTGCTCCATTTCATCGTCAATAACAAATGAAGAGACGACTTTCATGAGTGTAGGATAATATTTATATATACTAAATTAGGACTGTATGCTCCATACTTCTCCCCACTAAAACTTTTGGGCAAATTTTACCTAAAAACCCCCACTTGGGTAAAGCAGAATCGCTTCTCAGGAATATTCAAATGAGTTTTTGAAACTATAGCAACTACTCCCTGCCCATTAGGCAACACATACAGGCCTCAGAGACCTATACAACCTTGCAAAACCCTCATAGGATAAGTCTCAATTAATTGCATATTGGCGGTTAGTCCTAACATACATGCATGGCTGAGCGCCTGTTTCTTGCATGTTTCCTCTTACTTCTACCTCTTCAGTTTACACCATTATCAGTATGGTCGAATTTCGCCGAAACGAAGTTAGAGGATTTCGAATTCGTTTGATATACATTATAATATATTAGATAAGTACTTGAGAATTTCCTCGCGTCCTAGGGTCTATTGTGCCCTCTCCTAAGTCACAACGTCTTAACTAGCCCCAGCAAATTGATTCCAATTCCAATATACTGTCAGGTGCTACTGAGGCGATGTCATCCTTATTTAGAAACATGGATCCACTGCTGTGCAATCGATTAGCAGTTGTTCTGGTGTTTCAGACTGCAAGTCGCAGAACCGGCAATTCGCGCAAGAAGCTTGGAACATGTTAAATAAAAGCTTCTTGGGCTTACATACAATGGCCAATGTAGAAGGCGGCAAGTACCCAGAGTTTTTCCCTTGGGAGGTTGATTACATATTTAAACCTTTTAAGATTGTAACCACTCATTAGCAGCTTGGCGTGGCGCATGTCTAGGAGTTGTTGCCACAGTTTCATCATTACAGAGCAGCTCTACCTACCATGTTGGTGGATGCTGCGGAGCGAGCAAGCTCATCAGTCAGTTCATTCCCGCAATATCTTTGTGACCTGGCACCCAAATAAGGTACACTTGGTTACGATCTGATAGACTATTCAGTCGTCATAGGTATGGAGAGTTTTGGGCGTGGTCCTGCGACCCCTGCGCCAATTCCCTCCGACGTTTTCGAGCCGTCGGTGTACCACTCGATTGTACTGTCCCTAAGCAGTAGCTCGAGAGCGGAATCGTTCCTTACGGCCTTACTGCTGAGGATAACTTTAGACTTCCTAGTAAGTTAATCTTACTTCTAGCGAGAGGAGAGCCGCAGGTATTTCGCCACTTAGGGCTTTCAAGCGTTGGAAAGAGATTACCGTTCCTCTGCCAAACCCTTCTGCTATCATTTGGAGCATTGTGCTTGGCGACAAGACTTCAAGTGTTGCCAGATAGTTGAAGTCCTACCGAAGTTTGCGGTGCTTTCGGGGCCCAACCCACCGTACCTTATGTGATAATCGGTCGCACGATCATGGTGTATGTACAACCCTTGGCTTGATATACATACATACTATACTTATCATGGAATACGACTTGGTGTTGCTGGTACAAAAACAACCAAGCAAAGACAACTAATATTAAGCTGCTGACAGTCGGATCTACGTAACTAAAATAAACCCTAACACATATAGTTGACTAACTATATCTCCCGTACCTAACCTTATTAGATCATAACATTAAAGTGAAAGCGCTCATGTTGTTATTAAATACTAGAATCCTACTAACTTAAATAAAATAAATACTCACGTGGAAAATCAAGCCAGGTGCCGGTGTTAGACGACGCACATGCACGTACGACAGTATATCCATTAAGTGACCCTCACGGCTGGCGGCAAAACACAAACTGGAATGGAAAAAGCACAAAAAAATTAATAAAAAATAAACGCTTAATGCTCAATCGCAAACTCACCGTCCGGCCGCGAAGAGTGTACCGTTAGCGCTGCCAAAAGTGCTCACCGTCACGCTGAGCGGCATTAACCAAGCCATAGCGCCCAGTATGCGATTGCCGAAGGTCACGGCGACGGCTTCTGAGTCAATCATTTCGGTGGGTGACATCGCCGCCAAGTAAGATATATTGATGAGCGCGTAGCACAGCGTCACCAACGGTATACCGATCATGATGGAGCGTGGCAAATTCTTGCTTGGATTCTTGATTTCCTCGGTGACGTAGTTCAAATTATTCCAGCCATCGTACGCCCAGAGGCCGGTGTAAAAAGCGGTCGCCACAGCGCCCAAGGTGGGTGTGTCGCCACTAAATGCATTCGACAGGTGTTGTGTATTGCCTTGGAATAGTTTCCAGGCGCCGCCGCAGATCACTATGAGGACGGCAACCAATTTGGCAGCGGTGAATATATTCTGCACAGCCATGCCCAGATTCACACTATAACAATTCACGAACAGTATCATAACTATAGAGGGGGGCGAGTTGGACGTAGAAGTCGTAGTAGGCAGAGTCGGAGAGGCGGAGGCGGAGGCATCGTAGTGGGACGTAGGAGGTTTTGATGGTTGTTTTTTGATTTTTTTTACATATATATATAATTTTTTTTTTTTTGATTTGATAGGACGGATGAGTGGTTACAAAAAGTATACAATAGCCGGAATAGTATTGAGGAGAAATATAGAGAATAATTTTGTCAAAAAATTAATAAAAAACTAGTTTAAAGAAAACTTTGTATGTGCGTATGCATTTGTGTGTGGGTGAATGTGTGTGTGTGTGTGCATGATTTGCTTTAGACTTTTTTCACTTGTTGTTTGTTGTGTTTTGGGGTTACTATTTGTTCCTTTACATTTTTTTATTATTATTTTTTTTTTGTTTTACATTTCAAGGATTTTTTGAGGATAAAAACACAACTAAGCAAACGAAAACGCATAAATATGTATGTGCATAGCATCTATATAGTTGTTGTAGTGCTTACCAATTGCCAGCAGTGCAACCATTTTTACCACCGATGTTGGTGGATCGCATTCGGTGACGAATGCCTCAACTGCATACTGCGCAAAGGAGAGACAAATTATAGCCATTTGCGATGGCTTCAGGACCAATGTCGATACCCATGAGAATAAAAATGCGGGAGCCGGACCAAATGCGTCCATAAAATATGCCCACTCAGCGCCAGACGATGTGTTCATCGTACCCAATTCAGCATATGCCAGAGCGCCTGCAAGTAGATAAAGCCAAATGTTCATTTATTGAAATGCCGATGAGGTTGTTAATATATTCAAATTTGGTAATTGTATTAGTAAACAAAGCTTTTTAAAAGCTAAAAATAAACGAAATGGTTGTTCTCTTTTTTTAAAGTAGAGCCTTCTTTAAATGCTTTGCTCTAACATTCTCGCATTCTCACTAATAGTCGGCCCTATGTAACTAAAACAGATCCGGATGTCCGATCAAATGCTATCACATCGCCAGCATTCCTTAAAATTATGAGAAATTTGGACTACTGCAACAACAACAACACATTCCTTTCGTTTATTTTGGACCGGTTCTCTAAGAAATAGTTGCTCAGTCTTAAGTTCTCACTATTCATACTGTGTCTCTGCCTTTATTTGAAGCATTTAATGAATATTCGAAATTTTAAGTCTTTTGGGGCTATTTTTAAAAATCCTTCCTCTATAGGTTAGGTTAGTCTGGTAGGCCATTGAGCAACGCATAGACCATTTTTGGTCCTTTGCGATACCAGATGATAAAGATTAGTACTAAACAGAAGTTAATTTTTTACTCAAATGGGTATATGCATTTAGTTATCTACCTCATAAATATATATTTTAAAAATCAAATATTTTCTCAAAATTTTATTTAGAATACAAATTCCTCTCGAAATATCAAACAACTCTAGAAGACGTAGCTATATTTGAAAAATAACATCAAAATATATAAGCACACACACATACATGTAAACGTCGCACCATAATCTCTTTAGCAGACTTGTCAAGTATGTAAGTATGTATATACACATAATATTAATCGCTAAATAAAAGCTTTTGCTAAAGTGCACGTATGCACATTTATATACTATATATTTCATTAAATTATATATTTACTCTATATAAATACATTTTTATGAAGCACATTCTATTTAATTCATTTCTCAACACATTACTTTGCCAGCGCTGCACAAATGACAAATGGGCGCCACAACCGAATGCAGCAAAACACATGTACATTTGCGTGCAAACACACACTGGCACATACAATGGGCTTACGGGTATGTAAACAAATGTGCTTGTTGTTTCTATGCGACGCCAGACCCCGGCCAATAGTGAAATTATTGACAATTTGCCAAATGAAAAGCGGCAGCTAGTGGCATCCACAGGTTTACAGGTGCATTTACACCGTTATGCCAAGTGCACATACATACTTGCACTTACATTTACATATATGTATAAAGTATACGTAAAATTTACATATGTATGTGTGTAGATTTTTGAGAGTTGCACGACCGTTAATCATGTGCAACGCGGCTGTTTCAAATGCGATGTAAAATAATTGCGAAAATATTATTCCAATGCAATTACAAACAATAAAGCTAAACACTTGTTGACAAAACAAAGTAATATATGCATGTATGTGTATGTACATTAATTTGTGCTCACATATTTGCAAATTGCATATGATATTATTCTTTTCATTAGAGGTGTTTTTTTACCACCTAAATGACGTCTACGCCAATAAAGAAGGGAATACAATCTTATAAACTTCAAAACATGCAACAATTGACAGAAAATTATGATAATTTCTTGGGTATTTTGTTTAACAATTTTGTTAACTTTGCTGGTGGGTGGATAGGTCAACTGCTCAGTCTCGCTTAGCGTTTATAAAAATCAATAGAAATTAAATGCCGTAGAAAATTATTATTAGAATAAGTAGATGTTTGAAATATTTGTTAAAATTTCAGCACCTTCAGTCCATAAAAAAATATATTATTTTTGCAAGAACAGAAGGAAAATTCTATAATTAGCTGCTTCAAACTCGTTAGATTTGGATCAACTGTACTCCGATGTTTTTTTTTTAATCATTGGTGATCCTTTCACAGCTTCGGGAGAGAATATTTGAATATTAATTATTCAAAGCAGCGCTTATTTGACTGACATCAGCCTTCAACTTTGTTTAATTAGAACTAAAAATTATTACTAGCGTCAAATACGATATCTGTCATCATTTTCATACATTTGTTCAAGTCATAACTACAGGGCGTATGAGTAACCCAATGAAAGTGAAAAGCTAACTGTACTTGCTCTCTGCCTTGCAAAAAGTATCATATACTATTTACCTACTGTTGACATTTAATGGAACTAAAACAACAAAGTTAACAACACTGTATATGGACAACATGCCGTATGAGCAATATTTTTCCCAAGATCTGTTGACTTCTTATTTTTATTTATTTAATTCATGGAAGTATGCCATATATTAGTTATAAAAAATATTATTCCAAGTGGAGTTATGCTATTTTGCATAATATTCATATTGTCTTGAGGAATATGAGCATGTAAACAAATGTATTTCAAACATATATCTATTACGATTTCATGCCAATAAATAAAATGGTATTATTATATACCCATAACTGGCTAGCAAAACGTCTATTTTGAGTATAGATATACCGCGTATTAGTATCTGTAAGCTCTTTTCTCCTATCTTCCCTTTTTAACCTCAAAACACTGACTGGAAAGAAATTTCATTTCTTTTGAAACACAAAGCAAATTGGACTACAAATTTGGATTTGAAAATATCAATTAAAATTTCCCATTTTTTTGAAATTCGCCATCCTTTCAGTTTTGGCAATTTATTAGGTATAAGTCTTCACAATATTTAACAGCGTATTAGTGTAAATCTATAATTTCTTAATTGGTTGCTGGCTTTACTTACCCAACAAGGAGAGCAAACCACAGGCCAGCCATATAATAAAGCTAACACCAACGGAACCAGTACGAACTAGTAGACCTGAAGGTGACACAAATATTCCAGACCCTGAAAATTAAACGTAAAGGAATAATATTAAAAATATTTTTTAAGAAAACTTTAATTAATATCTGTTTGAATAAACAAGTGTTACCTTATATTAATACAAAAAACATTTAAAAATATTAGTATTTTGTTCCCACTGCGAGTCGTCAATGTTATTTTAAATTAATTAAATTATAATGGCTTAGATATGGTACACAATTGTTGATCGTTAGCAAGTGAAAGTTTGAATAAGTCATTCATAAATATTTATATATTATTGTGCCTAATTAGAAATTTACCATAAGCACTAAATACTATACTTAAAGGTTTTTGAAATTTAAACGTTTTGAATTTAAAAATATTGATTGTATTATTATAGATAAAAAACGTATTCTATTTGAGTTCTTAAAAATCCTCAAGTTTTTGTGGTAGTTAATGATATATTGAGTTTTTCACAATATTTCTAACATCCAGGAGAAAACGTCTCAAATTCGATAAAGCACCATATACATAAATGATCAGCTGAGTTGATTTAACCATTTCCGTCGTATGTACTGGATAGAACTAGCCCCTCAGTGTTTGATTTATAGATCTAAAATTTAGCATATAGTACGTCCTTTTTTCCCGAGAAGCTACTTATTTGTCGGAAACGCCGATATCGGACAAATAAAGCACATAGCTGTCATATGAACTGACCGATCAAAACGACCCTAATATATATAATATCTTCAGGAAAAGCATATCTAAAAACTGCAAACATATTGTTCAAATCGAACTACTATGACATATAGTTGTCATATGAACTGACCGGTCAAAATCAAGAAAAAGATCTGCCTAAAAAATCCGTGTTCCTTGTTCTGAAATCGACGAAATGTTGTTTATATTAAGAAACTTGGTTAGGAAGAATTAGTAAAACGAAGACGCACCTGCGAAGACTTTTTTTTTTCATTTTTGCCTAGGTCAACAAAAAAATGCTACATCATATATAAATATAGTAAAAAAAATAGCTCATATTGACCATATACCATTTTCGTGCATTATTTTGTCAAAAAGCAAGGTCAGAAAGAGAGGCACGTTGAAAAACATATGGCGAACAGGTGTAGGCGACTGCGTAATTGCCGTAAAAGTGCGAAAATTGCTGACGTAAATTGAATTTATCACATGTAGTTATCAGTTTACAGTGACCAACGTCCAAGAGGTTTTTTGCAAATGTCTGCAAATATGTTATATTATTTTTTATATATATGTATATATTATTTTACACATATTTTGCTTACTTCCTTAGGAAGCTTATTAACTTTTTTCTTAAAGGGCACTTTAGCACATTACTTTGTAAAAAATCATATCTACTTACATATCTATATATATGTATGTATGTATATGCGTACAATGTATTATCTAATATAATGCATATGTATGTGCAAGCTAAAATCCTCCACCCCTAGCCTAATTTTGAAAATCTACCAAGCTTTTCCTTTCACTTTAACTAAGTTTTACGTAGCTTTCCTAATTTCAATTTTTATCTACCCTTAGCATATGTGCCGCACAAATTGCGAATGTCCTTGAGCAACTGCATTGCAATAATCCAACAAATTTGTATGTACTCGGCTATATTTGACCTTCGACCTTAAACTGCAATAGACGCCATGACATTCAAAGGCACCGTAGATATATGTAAGTATGTATATAGTGTGGATAAGTACCTACATATATAAAGGGCAAATCTTGTACATATGTATGTATGTGTGTATATACATATATATATGTATACGCATATAATGCATTTTTATTTATATGTATTATGTGCCGTTATTGTACCGCTACTAGAACGTTATAATTTGTCACGCGATGCCTTTATGGGTCATACAAATTATGAACGGACGTCAGGTGCATGCAGGATTGTTTGTGTGATTTTAATTTTTCATAATCAAAACAATGCTTAATGGTTGTGAGCGTGCTCTTTTGAAAACTGCGCATTCTTGAAGCTTACGTTTTTAACCTGAGTGGCTATATATACACCAAAAAGTTAGATATTAAAATTTTTAGTGGTTAAAATTAGACCGAGTGTGACATATTCAAAACTTAAAATGTTTGAAATTAAAAGAAAAAATATTTAGGATGCATATACTGTAACAAACTAACTAACCTAACTTTCCTCACTTGCTTTTAAAAGTTGCATACCAGAACTAACCTAACTTTCTTGCTGTATAATGATTTAAACCAACTTCTCGAGACATGTCTTTCTGATCAATAAAATAAATTTAAAAATTGAGTTGAATATCCACAAAATCCCTCTAGATTTACCAATAGCCTAACACAGCATACATATTTACAAACTATTTACAAATATTACTTCAAATAAAATCAAACCCTGACCTCCACACAAGGCTGGTCAATGTGCTGGCGCCACACAATTGACAAATATATTTTTTGTTATATTTTTACGATGACATTGTGGACAACTATAACTATAAATTTTCGTAAATATAGAACAAAAAGTTCTAATTATATTATAAATAAATAGGCGAAAATAAATTATAATAAAACTCACACATTTATGTAGTGTAAATGTATCTATGTGCGTATGTAAGATATTTCAATGGTCACAACGTTTCAACGCAGGGTCATTGCGTTGCTCATCGTTAACATGTCTTGCTGAATTGTTTTAGAAAATTTGGAATTCATAGCGAAAGCGATTTTAGTTACCACTTTTGGCGTGACAAAATGCACGAACGCAAGAATGTATATATGTAGTAAATAGAAATAAGTACAGACATACATGTATATTAGGGTGTGTAACTTTTTCTTCGTTAGAATTGGTCGGTAGACATCTCAAAAACTTTCAAACTTTTGCTCTTTAAAATTGATTGACAGACAACTCAAAAACTGTCTAAAAATATGAGCTCGTAATATTAAAAGAAAAGTCCTTCACTTTTCAGTTGCCTACTACTAACAATTTTTCAGAGCACAAAATAAGAAAAAATATTAATCGATACATTCACTCTAATGTATAAATATATCTATGCCTATATTTACAACACGCAATATATAGATATATTTTAGAATAGGTTATCCATATTTTTGGACTATTTAATTTTTTTATTTTACTCTATAATTTCCTTAGCAACTGTTAAGTTTCTCATTAACTTTTCGTTAATAATTCATTCAGAAATCTATATTTAAGCATGCAATAGTTCTTTTACCTCTAAGAAAAGTTATAACAAATAAGAATTTCATAAAAGTTGTGTTAATTTTATGAGGATTTGAAATTTAGAGACTACAGAAAACTCAAGTTTGGTTTGATTATGGTGATTTTAAGTTTGTAAACTATGAAAAAATCTACTGTTAGACTCATCACATTTACCTAATAAACATTTCGATTAAATCTTTAACTATAATAATTTAAGACTATAAGTCTGTAGAGGAGCCATTGACAAAAGGTTCTACGACACAATAGTTCAGCCCATTATGTTCTATGGAGTATTTATGTAGTGGAGGGCTGTAGAAAAGAACAGACTTGCAAAGAAACTCGAGAGCGATCAACGGGCGACGCTCATAAGCAACCGTGGCACTTAACGCTATCTTGCACATAGTGCCCATAGACATCGTCGGAAGGTGTATGGCTGCGATAGTTGTTATCAGACTCAGAGAATCTGTGTTTCTAAAACAATCTGTGTGAACAATCGGAATAACTTCATACGGGATCACTCGGATCATGGAGTCGCAAGACCGAACACTGACGGATCTTTCTCTGCCCATGTACCAGCGAGGGAGTTGTGGTTGGGAAGAAGCCGTAGGAGGAGAGGGACAGTGAGCTTCTTAACGGATGGATCAAAGCTTGGGCGGGAAGGTTAGTGGAGAAGTTTACTGTCAGGAACTCTCTATCAGCTTCAGCCTCGGACTCTCTGCCTATTGAAGTATTTTCCAAGCCGAGGTTGTAGCCATTAAGGTAACAGTAGATTTGCTGCTCCGGAGTGCAGCCTTCTTCAGAGAAGTGACCATCCACTCAGATAGCAAAGCGGTGATACTAGTCTTGAACTCATTGGCAGTGCGTTCAGGATTGGTCAAGGAGTGCCTAATCTCGTTACGAATAGCATCGAGTGTCTTTCTGATAAGACTGGTATGATTGCCAGGCCGCAGAGGAATCGCACGAAATTGTAAAGCTGATGAGTTAGCAAGGAAAGACACCACTTTCGGTTGAATGGGAGCGGATCGGTGCTCCCGTATCCTCTTGTGTTCTATTACTATATAGTTGGGCTTTGCGGAGCTTGGGCAGCGTTGAGCCACCATGCAAAATCGATCTCTTTGCCCTTAGTAAAGCTAGTCTTTCCTTAGGGAGGCTTTTAGCTTTTTAAATTAGTAATCATTAGGCATTTTCAAGGTTCACACGCTTAGAGTGTTCCCTAAAAATATATGTATGTATATATACATATGTTTAATAAATTAAAGTATATTAATTTTATTATATATGTATGTACTAAATTCATCCACACTTTGTTGACACACCCATTTTTCTAGCAGGTTTTTATGTGCTATCAGCATAAATTTAAGTTTATTAGCATTGAAAATTCTTATATATTTCTTTTTTTCATTCTTGAATATATGCGCAAATAACTTAATTAGTGATAGTCATGTGGTTCATTTCATTTGCTATGCGATTTTTTACGAGCCTTCGCGTCGCTTGCCAAAACACCTACGCATGAGAGTGTGAAGCATTTTCATTTATCTAGTTATATTTGTTTCTATGCTTCAATTTGGCGTTTGTTTTATTGTCTTCTCTTTCTTTTTTCTCTTATATCTCTTTTTTTATACATATATACACATTAATGTCTTTGACGTTTCATGTCCTAATTTCATGCAACAATTTTTAACATCTCGAAAATGATATTTAAACATTTTTTGTGCTAAATTTTTTTTTGTATACATACATATGTATGTATATCAGATAGATAGGGATATTGTATGTAGTATTGGAATTGTCAATCGAGGCGGATTATATACATGTCACATTGTATTTTAAGAGAATTCAAAGCAAATGAGTTGATTTTTATTAAAATTTAAAGTACAACGGCCTGAGTCAACTTATGTATTTATGGTATATTAGGGTGACCAAAAATAAGCATATTGCAAATTTATGGGGGAGAATATCTATAGAGAAAAAAATAACACTTAAAAAATCTGTTTTCATTAAAAAAATTTTCATAAATTTTGAAACGTTTAGAATAAACTTTGTTTTACATCGCTGGTTCTTGTAGAGCAAAAAAGTATCCTAAAAATTCAATTACAAATTAATACAATTAAAAGCTCTGAAAACCATATAAGATGTACATATAGGGGTTTTCAATAAGAGCGCCACAAAAGTAAAAGTACGTTTGACGTCATTATCTATTTCTTTTGATGGTCACCATAGGCATGCTTGCCGAACTCCAATAGCTGAACCCACTTTTCGACGGTTGTCAAACATAATTCGACCGATACTGCTGCAATTTCACATTCGATATTCGTACGACTTTCATCAGTCGCCACTGGCTTGTTGGCATAGACCATAGACTTGACGTAGCTCCACAGAAAATCGTCTAACTGTGTCCAATCGCACGACCGAGGGGGCCAATTGACTGGGCCATTTCGTAAGATAACACGTTCACCAAACTTGGTTTTCAATAAATCAATTGGAACCACGTATTGTCCAAGCCCATATCATCCAATTCGGGTCAAAAATATTCGGTTAGTGCCGATCTTGATCATTACGGAAGACGCCGCCGGCCCATAAACCGCACCAAACTTTAATTTTTTCGGGATGCAATGGTGACTCATGGAGTACATGTGGATTACTGCCTGACGAAGCCATTCAGCCAGAAATGAGCCTCATCTCTGAAGATGATTTTTGATGAAAATCCGAATCATTTTCAAGTTGTTGCTCAGACCAATTGACGAATATACGACGATTCTGGTGGTCAAGCGGCTTCAGTTCTTGCGTCAATTTCATCGTGTAAGGATGTAGGCCATGATCTTTTTGCAAAATTCGCCACAACGACGTCACAGAGATGCCCAATGCTTCAGAACGAGGTGTAACAGGCTGATTTGGGTCTTCCTCAATTGATGCGCTAGCGACAGCAATATTCTCGACACTAAGGGCACTTCTTTGTCTCACTAGCACGGGAACATTTTGTACTGTGCCTGTGGATTCAAATTTTTCTACTAGATGCTCAATTGTTGATCTGACAGGACGATTATGACGACCATAAATTGAACGTAGCGCTCTTAAAGTTGAGGCCACTGACTCCGAATTTCGGTAGTAAATTTTAATAATTTCGACTCGTTGTTGGATTGTATATCTTTCCATAATGAAATGGCAAACCGTACTGAAAATAAGAGTCAAAAGAGCGGGAAAAAGTATGGCGTCGTTTGCTGTCCATATAAGTCTACTTTTGTAGCTCCCTATTGAAAACCCCTTTAGCTGTGCTACTATATAAACTGTTCGATCACAACCAAGGTAAAGATATTCATAAGTGATATTCTAGCCTTATTAACTAACCTCAAGTCATCTTATTATAAAACAACGTGGCTAAAAAAAACTAGATAGATATAAAATAAGGAATTAACGTAATTATTATATTACTATTATTAATATTATTGCTATTGTTTTTATTATTTTCACTTTATTTTATGAAATGTGCACAAACATCTTGAATTCAAAATATTTTGCAGATTTCATGGACGAAACATTTAATTGTTTCTAATTTTCACATAAATATAGTATATATTTTAATAACACTTTGGTCGCATATTTATGCCTACGTGCCCACAGACTACCACACATACATATGCATATAACCAATGATATACATATTTGTTTTATGTAGAAGATTTTTTTTCATTATACACACATACATATCTACTCAAATATATGTATGTGTATTGGCATTTCATGCGCTTTCTTAACGTTAAGTTGTTTACTAAAGTCGCTTTAAACACATAAACATAATAAATTCTGTTTTAATCACATTTTAATCATTGAGAAATAAGAAATTGTTTTTGCTATAAATAATCTTGTATATTTACGCGCAAAATACCGTTGCTTATGAGCTCATAACGTGTTAAGTAATGACTGTGGATTATAAAAATTAATATTGGGTGCTCATTTTCAGACTCACATGGCTTTCATGCAATTTCCGGTCAGGGGTGGTTTGTATTAGTTGTATGAAAGTTACTGCTTAAGAGCGGATATTTCATTTGATAGTTACTTATACATATGTATGTCCTTTCTAAGATATCTTAGCAAATAAATTAGTGAAAAATATGAAATATATGTCTGTCGTATTCCATATAAATTATTCGTCCTAGCTGGAATTTGAACCCCAAGCTTTTCTAGGCAGCCTTCTGCCTTTATTCCATAAAAGTAACTGATATTTTTTACGTACTTATTTTCTATGAGATAACATCATTTCAGATTACGACCAAAAAACCGGGCGAAAACAGCTCAAAATTGAAGCTATTAGGAATATTATAAAGAAATCCATTATTTTTCCAATATATGGCTTAATATTGTGTGCTGACGACAGCCTTACCACACGGTGCTCAAAAGCACAACGGATCAAATCAATGCGTTGACCAACGCCCTGAAAATGCCAAGCAATTTTCGGTACCGATTGGCCGTGTGGAATGTGTTCTCAGACAACAAACCTGTGTGTTTGGTGGAATAGACAGAGAATCATCTACTATGAGCTGCTCCTCTACAACCAAACTTTTTTTTGGATCTTTACTGCCAACAATTGGACCATCTGAAGTGAGCAATCGCTCAAAAGTGGCCAGCTTTGGCGAATAGGGTAAGAATGTATTCCATCAGAATAATGTCAGGACTCACACATCGATAGCTAACAAGTTGTTGAACAAAGCAGTGCAGATAACTCTATCTTTGTTAAATAATAATTTCAATTTATTGCGAAAATAATGGATTTATTTTTACTAGACCTTATATTATGTATTCTGGCATAAAACCACTGATTGAAAAAGAAAATCCAAAATCGTTCTGTAGTTGGTATATTTCTGATTAAGCTATTTTGCTATTTCTATAGAGAAATTTCTGGTTCTAACCTGGTAAATTTGTATCTAGTGTTTCACTGCAGGCTTGTGATTTCAGCAGATTTTAAACTTGAAATCTATTAAAACTCAAAATATGTAAGTATTACTTTTTCATCTCAGCAGCTGTTATGAATGCTTTCCTTTAAATAAATCTATAATAATTTGGATAAGCTATTTTGTCTAATTCATGTGTGAGGTCACGTAATACAAATAATTGAAAAAAAAACATATTTGAATTTATTGTTCTTGGAATTTTCTAATATTTGAAAAAAATATTGATAAGTCAACCTTTAAGCCCTATAATTATTCACACTATGAATAGACTTAATTAAAAATGTATTTAAAGAATTTCAACTCGACGTATAAATTTAATATAGCTTAGTAATACTTTATCAAGGTATTTTTAAAATTTTAGTATATTCTTTTTTGTACTCACCTATCATGGTCCCGACAATTAAAGCCACCCCACTGAAGAGTCCCACCCGTCTCTGGAGGTGAACAGCGTCGTTCGGCGCTGAGCCCTTCCTCTCCAACGACTTCCGCATCCCCCCGGTCCCTGATGAGTCGGTCTCTGTTTCGGGCCCTTCTGCCCCAAAAGACCCATTGGCACCCGTTGTCCCGTTGCTCGTGACTTTAATTGGCACATTATGTCCTATTTCATTTTTTCATATTACATTTTTTTATAAAATTTATATTTCGTACACAATATGCCAATAGTTCACAATTTTTGCACAAATGCCCATTGTTAAGGTTAGCACGGAAACGAAAAGAAAGAAAGAGAGTTGCACAATTAGCAAGGTTTTTAATACAAATTTGGTTTTAACACTACATAAAATAAAGTTGTTTTAATTTTTAATAAAAAGATATTTGAAACAATTTTTTTTTTCACTTTTAATAAAAAAAAATATTTAAAAAAATTTATATTTTTTTTTTAATATTTGACCAAACCAGAAATTTTTTTTGTTGATTTTTATTGAAAATAATAATAATTTTTTAATGGTTTTACTTAGAGAGTAAATATTTTATTTATTTATTAATTTTCTCATATTTATTTATTTTTTCATTAATTTCATAATATTGGAATTTGACTTCCTTTTTTATGTTTAAACTGTATTCAATTCAATGGTTATAAATTTTATTATTTAAAATTATTTTATATATTAATATTTATTTAATCAGCACTTTTATGGTATTTAATTATATTTGTATTATTTTGTGTCATCATTATTTTGTTATATTTTTTAATAGTTTGTTTTTAATATTTTATTTGATTTTTCATTTATTCCAAATATTTTACTATTTTTAGAATTTTAGTTGTTTTATCGGATTATCCCTTTACTTTGGTTTTATTTTTTTCTTTTCTTCTTATTATATTTTTATCAATCTATATAATGTTTCATTTATTCAAATATTCTATTGATTTTCTGCGAAGTTTGTAACAACCATAAAGAAATGCCGGAGACCCTTAAAATATATATTCATCTGCCCATTGATCTGTCTGCATATACAAGATCCCATCACTCAGTTTTTGAGATATCGATCTGAAATTTTGCACACGTTCTTTTTTCACATAGGAGCGGCTCATTTGTCGAAACCGACGATATCGGACTACTATAGCATATAGCTGTCATGCAACCTGATCGATCAAAATCAAGTCCATGTATGGGTAACTTCATTATTTGAAAAGATATCTTCACGAAATTTCTTACAAATAATTTTCCAAGACAGTGGTGCAATCTTCGAAGAAATGGCTCAGATTCGACTTCTAAAGCATATAGCTGTGATACAAATCTATCGATGAAAATCAAGTATAATACATGTATAGGAAACTTATTTATTTGAAAAATATCTTCACGAAATTTTGCGTAGATTTTTAGCCAAGACAAAGGTGCCATCTCCGAAGAAATTCCTCAGATCGGACTTCTAAAGCATATAGCTGCCATACAAAACGATCCATCAAACTCAAGTCCATACTTCTTTTACCTATGTATATGTATGTGCCATTCAAACTGGTCAGTCAAAATCAAGCTCTTTTTTTCTTTGAATGAGTTATTTTTACGAATTTTTTTATTTAATTCTATGTTTAATGACGTCATTGTTTTTTATCTTTGAATTGTTTTTATTTAATTTTATTTTACTTTTTTCAATTTTGTTACTTTTATATTTTGTTTTATATATTTTTTTATTTTATTGAATTGTTTTTTTTTAGTTTTTTTTCTATTTTGTTAAATTTATATATTTTTTAAAATAAATTCATTTTATGATTATTTAAACTCAAGCAATTTGTTTTTCTTAGTGGACTTTTCTTGTTTGCTTGAACTTAATTCTTTATTTTTCTCTTTAGTTACTCATGTTTTTTTATTATTTTACTTTTACTTCTAACATTTAGCATTGCATTGTCCATTGATTCTAATTTAAATGCCTCCAACACTGTCCAAAAAATGTGCTTTTTCTTTTTGGATAACCACTGCAAACGATTTATTTTTAGCCGAAATATAAAAAATAAAATTTTCGAAAAATCTGTAAAATTATGTAGGCGGCACAGACACACGCACACGCATTTCTAAATAACCACGTAAATATATAGAGCTCATATACACACATGTATGTACACATGGATACATATGCATGTATATATATATTTATGTATGTATGTATATATACATATGTCAACGTGTAAGTAGTAGAACCGTTAATGAACAACACACACCTCGATTATCTGTTGTATTATTTTTGCATGCGTTCTTTTGCAAGCAAAATAGTTGTGTGATTTTATCGCGCATGGCATGGACGGATAACGAATTTTACAAATTATTTCGCCGCAAATTTCAACTACGAGCGAACGACGACAACAACGGATTTCAGCAGACTGTTCGCCTATGGTGGCCACAAGTCCGATTATAGCTCGATGTGAATCGAGAATTTGGCGCCTGCAGACGTCTATGATGCCGATGATGTTGCCGTTGTCGATTCGGATGCTTTGAAGGTTGCCGAAGGCGCAAACGATGACCAATTCCCACTAGATATATGTGTATGTGTGTTGATGCGCACACACGAATCGCACAAACGAAGACGGCTGCAAAGGAAAAGCTTGTTTGGCGCTGCCAACAGATAGCGGATGCCGGGAAATTTTGTCAACTTGAAGCGGATGAACAAGGCCGTGCCGGCAAACGGAAGATGGCAGCGAGTGCGCGGTGGGCCACTCGAATTAGTGTTCGGCAAAGTTCGCAAGCACAGCAAAGTGTTCGGCAAGCAATAAAATATATATGTAAATGTATTTTTACATATATTGTGTATGTATTGATGATTTTTTCTTTGTAATGTCTGTATGTAGTGTATGTGGCGCGCACTGTTTGATGCTAGGCCTTGGCGAACAGAATTTCAGTGATACAGAAAAGTATTTTCGCGTGTTTGCACACGCTTTTTCACACTTTAACGATGTGGCGCTCTGCCTAGCTCACTTTTATTCGCGTTTTCTTTGCGGCTTTTTGCCTTTTTTGTCTTTAGATGTTTTTTTTTATATACGTAGCATAGTTGCGCGCTCCAGCAGCTTGGAGAAAATAGGCAATAGTACGATGACGTCTTTCGCGCAGCGTCAGAAAATGATGCAAGAATTTGGAAGTATTTCGCGCCGTACGCGTTGGTCGAATTTCGTATGAGTTTACGTATTTAAGTACAATTTTTTGTGACTTTTCTACTTTTTGCTCTGCTATGCGCTTGAAATGTTGAGAGCGAGAGCGCACTGGCATATATTTTGTGCTGCCGAGTTTATTTCCGTTGTCTTCGTCACAAGTTCTGCCACTGTGTTCTTTGCTAAGTAAGAATTTGTTAAGATTTTTTCAGTTCTTAATTTTTTATGACTTTTTTTATTATTTTTTGATAGTTTTTTTTTTAATTTACTGCTTAAATTCGTAAATTTTTGTTGTGTTTTTTATTTTTATTTTCATTTAATATTACTATTTGAGTACACAATTCTTTATTTATTAATTGTTTATTATTTTCTTAGTTTTTTCCTGCTTGGTATGTCCGTTTCTCACGCCTCCAGTTTTCAAATTGTCTATTTTTAACGATTTTTCTTAATATAAATTCCACACAGTGCACGTCAGCATTAAAAGTCAAGCAAATATTTGCACCAATTCATTTATTTTTTATCGCTGTTTAATGTTTTATCTGTTTTTTTCTTTTGTTCTATGCATTTAGACTCTGCGTTGCGTGTTTTTTGTGTTGCGTTAAATTATGAAGATTCTCTGTTTGCCACCTTTGGGTTTGCGTAATTTTTCTTTATGCGCTCGTACATAGTTTGTCTCTAATTTGTTGTTGTATAATGTTTTTGTTTAAAATTTATTTGCTCTTTTTGCAGAGTTACTTAGCACGTATAATTTTTTTATAGAATTTTTTTTCATAAAATATCTTTTCGATACATTGCTGCTTTAAAGGTCTCTTGCATGCGTATCTCCATGCGCTCTTCACTGAAAATGTTTTAAATAGTCACAAGTAACGTTTAGCACTTCACTTCTTTGCCTCTATAATCTGCCCAGACTCTTATGCATTACAATGAGAAATTTTCAGTCATTTTCACACGTTCTTTCGCCTCAAACAATCACTCAATATTCGGTCTGCATTCGTTGGATACTTTCGTATAACTGAAAGTGTAAATTTGCAATAATTGCTAGAAATAATAAATTCTTCTTTTAACCAGCAGAAACTCTCAATTGCTAAAGTGCTCAAGTGAATTTTGTTGTGCTTGCAATTTTTTTTTTTTTTGCTTTAAAATCGGTCAGCAGCTACCGCATGCCGCGCACATATTCTATATACATACATATTTACTACAAATATTTACACACGAGTACCAGCAGTATGTAGCCGCTTCTTCACATTTTCCAATTTGAGTAAATGAGTGAGTCTTAGTATGAGTACTTTTCATATGCCCTATATGCAATCCAATTGAACATTTTGAGTGAATTTCTACATAACTACTCTTTAATTGGGAATTAATCGTTTTTATTGTTTATATGTAATTATATACTTCATATACAACAACAATTTCAGACACATAAAATATTATAGCATGGCAACATATAGATTTCTATATATTATATGGCGCATACATAAATCAATTCACATGTCCGCGCTCATATTCCACAGACTGGCGAACTTTGTTTGCACTGTAAATAAATTCCTTACGCCAATATTGGTTTCTGCTTACTACATCGTAAACATACTGTGCTTCGATTTGCTTCGAGATTTGTTATTCATATTCGCTAATTATTTTGCTACTAAAAACATAAATACGAAATCTAAATCTAATGCTGAAAACAGACACGTTTTGTTTGTGACTAAGACAAAATAGTTTCAAATAGAAAATATTGGTAAAGCACGAAGGTAGTTTGATAAGTCAACTACTTATAATTGCAATAAACTCGTGAATTCCATTTCGTGCTTTCCTAAGTTTATCTGTGGTCAAATGAGGGTAAGTGTCCAACATTCGCATTGCCTGAAAGCGTTCGCTATCACAACGCAACCGAAACCTAACCGAATATATAGTAGGTGTGTGCAACAGGTTCGAGCTTCAGAGAAGTATTAGCTAGAAAAGCAAGGAAGTGTAATTCGCGATTCTAATGAAAAGTTGGATTGCATGAAAATCACTTTTTTAACTGGTAAAACAATACCTTAAAATGGGTAATGAAATCTCTAACTTATGATGGAAGAAAACAGTCACACTTTAGTCTAATTTATCATAAACTTTATAATTTCGTAAGTATTAAGGTTTTAGAGAAATTAAGTTTATACGGAGAACCATACTGATGCTAATTATATTTTAAAATATCTTGCTGACTACTTCATGAGATATAAAGCGAATTATTTTAACTAGAAAATAAAAAATCTAACGAACTGTATGACTTTTAGCGCTAAATCCATACATTTTAAAAAATAAATCGATTCTAGCGCGCCTGAGAGGATTCTAACAGAAACTCTGGGAGAGATTCATTATTTTGGTTGAGTGATATGAAAATTTTTTAAATACTAGCTGAGCCCCATGAAGGTGTTAAGGGGGTACAAAACAACCTTTTTTAAGTATTTTTTTTTAGAATTTTTTATTGTTACAAACATGCATTATTAACAAAGAAATTCTGAAATTTTGAAAAAAAAAAATATTTTAAACTCGGCCATTGCGACGTCATTTCCTGTAGTCCCTCGGAAAATCCGCCCGAAAAAAAAATTTAAATGACTTTTGGGAGACATTTTTACAAAAAAATTAAAATCTCGGCTATAATTTCGCAATATTTTTTTTTCAAATAGTTATAAACGAAAAAAAAGTCTTTAAGAACTGTATCTCAAAGACCTATGTAATATTTCACGAAGATCGGTTGAGTTCTCGAGATGATATCTTGCCAACCGACTTCAAAAATACAGTTTCAAGAAAAACGCGTTTGAAGACGGCGCACTTAGCCTAGCTGGCCTCAAACGCACAAGTTCTCAAGGCTGTACCTCCGCAACTATTGCTCGGATCAACTTGAAAATTTAGGACAACATTCTAGAGGTGTTGTAGAATTTATTAAAACAATAATAAATTCGATTTTTTGAAACCCGTAAACGCATAAACCACTTAAGAACTACTTTTGAATATTTTCAAAACATTTACATGATCTTATATTTCCATCACTATACAAAATTTCAACCAAACATAATATTTATGAAAACTATAAATAGTTTTACTAAGACTCTTTTACTTTTATTTTTATTTAATACTTATACTTTCCCACTCAACTGTTTACTTATTTCATTCAGAAGTGCTACTCAAAATTCAACTCATTCAACAGAATATTCATAATTAGTGTTTGTTGAAAAATGTATAATTTTTTTCATTTTTTGCACTTATAAATATACATACATACATATAAACAAAAGTTTGTGCACCTGTGAAGAGCATAATATTTACATTTCAACTACACACCCGCATTAATAATTAATATTTTGATTTGTTTATTCTCACTCTCATTAAAAGCGTCAGAAGGGAAATTATAATAATGAATTACGGTGTAATGAAAAAAGTCTAAGATAAGGCACATATGCTTGTGTCTCTATATAATTATCTATATGCCAAAAAAGATAGAGGTAAATTCGAACAGCAATGCATATTATATATACCCACATGATATAATCTACAAGATGCGTTCCAAAGTAAACAGGTAAAGCAAACTTTCTGAATCTAGCGCCCCCTGGTGGCGCCATCTACATGTCAGTGCGTTAGAATCTATTATCGATTGTCCAGTGAGAATTTCATGACATTTTAGTGATTGAAAGTGAAGTTATTGCGTTTTAAGTGTCAGTATGTCTGTGTTATCGGTGCAAAAATGAGCTTCGAACAAAGAGCCAACATTAAATATTGTTTTAAAATTGGTAAAACTTTTACCGAAACAAGTTTATGGCGATGATTGCCTATCCCGTAATGACGATCAACATGTGTGCCAATCAAAATTCGTGATCACCGGAAATTCCGTCGAATCTGTGCGTGAATTCATCAAAAATCAGCCGAAATCATCATTGAAATTCATGGAAATGGAATTGAACATCTCCAAAACATCGATTTATCGCATTTTGACCAAACATTTGGGCTTACGAAAGGTGTGTTCACGGTTTGTTCCGCACAAATTGACTGACGACCAAAAATTGCTCAGAATCCAACATTCGAAGGACGACTATTAGACCAAAAATCACACTTTAACCATTAACCACTCACCGTAGTCACCTGATATGGCACCGTGCGACTTCTTCTTTTTCGGAAAAATGCATTTGCCCATGAAAGGAAAGCGTTATGCAGACGTAGAGGCCATTCAAAAGGCTTGCAGCGGCATACGAGCTAAAACAGAAGTTCGACATGCTTTTGGACCGTCCAAAAAGCTGTATTGAAGCAGAAGGAGACTATTTTTAATAAAATAAATTGATTTTGCCAAAAAACCATTTGTTCTGTTTTTTTTTAAGTCCTGTTTACTTTGGAATGTCTCTATAGAATCATCACAAACCATTCGCCATACAACTACATCACATACATTGTACTGTGGTATAAGCTCATAAACAATCAAGTGAGAAGCACAAAAATGATTCACTGTAGACCTGAGTATTATAGCCGATGCATTGAGCCCAGCATTAAGATAACGTCGGTTTCGGTATTTAAGATAAGCAGATAAAAGTGACGATAATTTACAACAAATACATTAAAGGTATTTTTAGTAAAAATAAATTATTTCTCACGCTCTATATAAAAATAGCATAAATGAGTCTAGTAACCATGATTATGTGTCTGTAAGCGGTGGTTAATTCTTTTATTTTTCTTTCCACCGACTTTATGCAAAATTATCTTAAATACCATATACATACATATGATCGCCTTCGTAAGTGTTAAATTAAGTAGCACACAAACACACGCATGTGTATCTGCGTATGCCTCCAATGTGTCAATAAGAAAAGCTAATTCTCGACGTCAAAATTAAAGCGTGGGCATTTGCATTTTTATTTTTTTTTTCGAATTCTCCTTAGTCACGCGGTATTTTTGCTCTACATATTCATACATGTACATATGTATATATTTGTGTATGTACACCCACTTGTCATTCAATTTACTGTTTTGCGACTTTTATCAAAATTTTATCATTTTGCTATGACGTCCGTTAGTTTGATATTTATGTATTTATTTTTTTTTTTTGCAATCGAAATAGTATTTCGTCATTGCTTCTGATAATTTCTTTCTTTACTCATATAAAATGTTTAGTTCTTATTGCCTCTAAAGAAGTTTAAATGATTTTGCTGAAATTTCCTGCCCTCTAGATGCCTCTGAAAATATTTAGTGGGGGGTGACAGAGTTGTAGATACCTCCAGTATAACATTCGAAGGAGAAAGACCAGCCAAGTGAATCTATATATACTAAAAATCAATACGCAACCTTCAAAAATCCAAACAGTCTGTTCAATGCCAATCAAATAATAGGTCATAAACAAATTTCAGAAAAGCATTCCACTTGCGAGTTCATAAATTACTGAAACTTGCAATAAATTTACGCGAGTTGATTTATGGGAAATTGATCACAGTTTGTCACTTTTTCTATTACATATTTAGGTACTTCAAATTTGGCAAATCATTTCACCACCCCCTCCTTGTCAAAAACATGTGCAAGTCATTAACACTTTTTTTTGCTTAATAGCTCATCAGTCTGGCTGGTCTGGTTACAAATCGCCACAAAAGTGCCAACAGTGACGCAAAAAAGTTTTGTGAAAGAGGGGCGCAAGAAACTTTGAGAAGTTTTTGAGGTAGTACTCGAATATTAGCCGTCTCCAACTAATCAACCTAACACTTTCCACCGTTTTTATACTCTCGCAACAAAGTTGCTAAGGAGAGTATTATAGTTTTGTTCACATAACGGTTGTTTGTAAGTTTTAAAACTAAAAGAGTCAGATATAGGGTTATATATACCAAAGTGATCAGGGTGACGAGTAGAGTTGAAATCCGGATGTCTGTCTGTCTGTCCGTCCGTCCGTGCAAGCTGTAACTTGAGTAAAAACTGAGATATCATGATGAAACTTGGTACACGTATTTCTTGGCTCCATAAGAAGGTTAAGTTCGAAGATGGGCAAAAACGGCCCACTGCCACGCCTACAAAATGGCGAAAACCGAAAACCTATAAAGTGTCATAACTAAGCCATAAATAAAGATATTAAAGTGAAATTTGGCACAAAGGATCGCATTAGGGAGGGGCATATTTGGACGTAATATTTTTGGAAAAGTGGGCGTGGCCCCGCCCCCACTTTTTTACATACATATCTCGGAAACTACTATAGCTATGTCAACCAAACTCTATAGAGTCGTTTCCTTCAGGCATTTCCATATATACAGTTCAAAAATGGAAGAAATCGGATAATAACCACGCCCACCTTCCATACAAAGGTTATGTTTAAAATCACTAAAAGTGCGTTAACCGTCTAACAAAAAAAATGTCAGAAACACTCAATTTTACGGAAGAAATGGCAGAAGGAAGCTGCACCCAGGCTTTTTTTTATTGAAAATGGATGTGGCGTCGCCCACTTATGGACCAAAAACCATATCACAGGAACTACTATACCGATTTCAATGAAATTCGGTACATAATATTTTCTTAACACCCTGATGACATGTACGAAATATGGGTGAAATGGTTCACAACCACGTCTTCTTCCAATATAACGCTATTTTGAATTCCATCTGACGCCTTCTCTGTATGATATATACATTAGGAACCAATGATGATAGCGGAATAAAACTTTACACAAATACGGTATTTGAAAAATATGTAAATGACAGATAATGAAATCACTTTATCATGCGAGAGTATAAAATGTTCGGTGACACCCGAACTTAGCCCTTCCTTACTTGTTCTATTTCAACATGACAGTTTATTGATTTTATATCAGTTGTTTGTTCGATTCGCCTCTGTTTATATTCTTATAAAGCGAAAGCAGCTTTTTCCATTGGTGTAATGCTAATGATTAACCGGAGCATACTCATGTAGAGCCCCCAGAGGTGTTCTAGTGACTGATGCCCAGAGCATACGGAAATTATGGAGGAACACTTCTGCAGCCTGCTGAATGCCAGTGAAGGCATAACGGCTGGAGATGGTGAACCCGATACCATAATCGATGACGATGGAGCGGACCTTCCATTGCCCGACCATAAAGAAATTCGAATAGCAATTACCGTCTAAAGGACATCAAAGCGGCGGGTACCGATGGACTGCCGGCCGAGCTGATCTAATACGGCGGCGAAAAACTGATAAGGAGCATACATCAGCTTCTTTGTAAAATATGGTGGGACGAAAGCATGCCCAGCGATTGGTATTTAAATGTGCTCAGCCCAATCCACGTTGGAAACACCAGGCGGAAAGGACCTGTCTGTCGCGTAAGCGGTGTTCACGCCAATAAAGAGGAAAAATGCTAATGATATCTTTTTTAATATTATTGCATTTTGCGTACGTCTCTGCATCTCGCGGTTTAGTTTTCTTGCATTTTCCTCTTTGTGTGTTCTTAGCAATTTGCACTAATTGCGATAACCATCTTTCTTAATATTTTGCGCACGTTTACATAAGTTCGTATATATCTATTATGCCAGTTATGGAAAGTGACTGCAGTAAATAATCATGTGGTACGTGAAAACTGTCATTAGAATGTTGACGTCAAATTAAGAAACGAGGAGTATTAATAAAGGCCAACACGAAGAAAAAGTATACAATTATACTTTTAAATATATTTATATACTCAAAGAATGAAAAATGCAGAACAAAGAATTTTGAAGAAAAATAACTTCCAAACATCGACTCTACTATGGAAATGCAAGCGTCTATTTACTTTAACTCTAAGTAAATAATATAAAATCTATAGAGAGTATAAAATATACAATATATAGAGATACTACTTAAAAGAAAATCGGTACTCTTTTCTTCGTCTTCAGAGCTCGTTTTGCACATTATTTTCTGTTGGGCTGTTTGCCATTGCCTTCCTTACTTCATCCTTGTTTTATTTTGAGCTGAAGATTACAGCGGGAGATGTTTCTTATCAATTCCGACAAGTTATCATTGAAATACTTCTGTTGGTTCTCTCACAACTTTGTAAACAAAGCCACAATGTCTTTTTTCTTTCTGAGTTCATTATGTTTACGTTTGATCAATTTTTGTCTTCAAAACTCCGGAGAGATTTATTTTGTATGCCACTCATGTTATTAGACATCTCTTTCAAAGCATGTAGTATACAGGGTTTGTTCGGAAAGTAATAGGACTGATTTTCTTCTGCCGCGACTGTACTTCGGAGTATGCGCGCACCGACTGGATTCGGTAGATAGCGTTCCTAGCTAACGAACGAGCGGCTGGTCAGTTGTCTCCGTGCACCTGGAGAGTCAGATAGTTTCAGATAGGCTTCACAGCCAGAAGAAGCAATCAACTGTTTTCTTCCCCTGCTGTCTTTAAATCAGGCACAATCATGAACAAATTCGTACCCACCAAATCACTGAGGAGAAATATACAACCACTATGACTATTGACAAAAAAATATTCTCTTTTGTTGTTTTTTCCGAAGCCACGCTAATTTTCAGCCACTCAATGAAACCTCGACTTTGACCTAAATTAATAATAAAATTTTGCCATTTTCGGTTATTCTATTATACTCTTAAATAATTTATTATTTTTAACAAAGCATTTCAATTCAAGTTGCTACAAATTTATAGCATTTTCGTATACTATAATTAACTTCTAAAAAAGCAACAATAAAAAGGCACAATCATGCACATGACACGCGAACAGCAACAAATTAAACCAATTGCCAGCCAAAACATTAAATTATTTTTGGTTTTTTTTTTATTTTGGATACTTATAGGAAAGTGTTCAGACAAATATATATATATATATATATATGTTGGTATATGAATATACCAACACTTATTTAAGCATCCATATACATATTAAACTGCAACTACAAAGCAACATTATTTATTTTATTTTATTTTTTAATAATATTTATCACATGAATTTACTGAAAACATTGGCACATACATATAGTATGTATGTATTTATATATTTAATATATCCAGACATAATTTGCCAACGGACGAATAAGTTAGATAACATCTACCCGAGTTTAGTATACCCGTTATACCCGAGTTTAGTATAACTGGTAGTTTTTTGCTCACCAGCTGTTGCGTGGCACTTGCTAACTGTTCTTAAAAAATTTGTATTTGAGAAGTAGTGCAAGTAACACTACTCAACAAATCTGAAGGAAAAATTTGCGACTGATGTGTTAAGGAGGTATTTGAGGTGTCCTTATTACGAATTTGAGTTCAAAATATTTCCGTCACGTACAGATTTTGTGTTACAGAGTACCTAGTAATACCTAGTAAATCCGCCCTGAAGTCTTAATAACAATCCTATGACTTTTAGGTTACCAAATATACGCCACTTTTGAGCCTCATAGTTTATTGAATTTAGAATCTGTGACATACTTTCGTATGTTTCTTTCATGTAAACTGCAAGCGCTAGAGGAATAGAAGGACTTTTGTTGCCATTATGAAGCAAAACCGTTTTCAAACTTATTTTTGAGGAGTCTATGAACAAATGCCACTCGTCCGGCTTATGCACAAAGCCAAATCTTTCCATAACAACATTTGGACTAACAAAAACACAGATTACGGGTTCCAAAATGTTTACTTTCGCTTCAGATTACAGTAAATTACACTGTTGTAGTCTCTCGAACCCAATAAAGCTTTCGTCATGTTAAATGTCCAAATTAAAGACATGCGCCCGAACAACGTTTACAAATCGTTCAACTTTATTACGAAAATTCACGTTCTGTAAAGAATGTGTTTCGCACGCTTCGCTCTAGTAATGGTCAAAATAATCGGCCCTCTGAGCGTACTATTCCCAACACCATCACCCATCTTGAGATCTAGCATTCATTATGGCATATTATTCGACCGAAAAGAATGCAATATATCTAATCGTGGAGAATCGATTGCCGTTCCCAGCAACTCAGACAACGAATGGAACAGCTCTTGAAAATCGTTTTTCATTTTGAGGCCAATTTTGGTTATGGGTACGTAAACGAAAATTCACGAAGAGCAACCTGAAGAGTTCTGTGCATATGACAGAAAGCTCAATGGTTTGGTGTGGTTAATGGGCCAGTGGAACCATCGGTCTATATATCTTCAAAAATGATGCCGGTGGAAAAGTAGACGTCAATGGCGACCGCTTTCATGCCATGATAACCTACTATTTAATGCCTGAAATTGAAGCTCGTGATCTCGACGAGATTTGGGCTTAACAAGACGGCGCCACTTCCCACACATCGCATCAACTAATGAATTTATTAAGAGAACACTTCGGTGAGCAGATAATTTCACGTTTTGGGCAGGCCGATTGGCCATCACGATCGTGTGATATCACACCATTAGACTTTTTCCTGTGAGGATATATAAAGTCTAAAGTATTTGGGGGCAATCCCGCTTCGATTCAGAAATTGGAGCAAAACATCAGGCGTGTCATTCGCCAGTGACCAGTCGAAATGCTCGAACTAGTCATCGAAAATTGCTCTTAATAAATGGCCATCTGAGACGTAGCCGCGGCCAACAGTTTTCGATTGAAAATTAACCTACTAATTGCTAAAACAAAAGTTGTATCTCTCCTTTTTTAATTGTGTTCAAAAATTATTAAAAAGTCTTTTAAATATATTGCTCATAAAAACCATGTAGAATATACGCCACAGCCGGCGGATGCTGCTAGTAATACAATACGAAAATCGAAATTAGCAAAGAAGTGTACAAAAAATCATTTAGATAGGCGCTCAATATTCACAGCAAATTGACGTCACTGACGACGCGGCAGCAAGCAGTGTCACATGGTCTGGCGCAATATTTGTATATGTGAGTCGCATCTTTTTTTGGTTAATTGTATTTAAAGATTTTAGTGATAGATTTATTAAAATTATTGTTATTACTTTTTGATATTTTAGAAAAAATTAAAATTTTGTTTTCAAAGCAAATATTTATAGAAATGAAAGTTCAGAAATCTTCAAATTAGCTATTCGATTTAGAAAATATATTTATTTCCTTACCTTGTTGTGCCGCTAGTAGGGCCACCAATGTCAAGGTTATGAATATTTAGACGGAGGAAAGAATTAGCAAAGCAAACTTTGACGCTGCGTTGGAACTGTGAGTAAGATTGTGCGGCGCAAATTAAATCACATGATAAAAGCTGTACGTATATGGATAGATCGGTATATTTATGTATTGTCGAAATTGTAGTTTCCATCGACCGCCGCAACGCCACTTTTCCTTTCAAATTCTGGCAAACGCACGCCGAAATCGGTATCTGCGGCGCCGCAACAAAATTTAACCACTCAAAAATATGGTAAGCAATCATTTTTTATGGATTTGAAGCGAATTTTATGCTTCCTGCTTTTGAATGGCCTTCATTTTGCGCACACAAAATGTTAAGCATTACTTTGCAAATGACAAGTTAACCACATACTTGCCATCGGCATATGAATGCATAGTTTTGTGCTAACGCATGTAGGCGCGCCTTAATTGCAGTTCTCCCCCTAAACATTCACATTCATAATAACAGCATTTATGTGCATTTATTTATATGTTTGTGTGCACATGCGAATAAATGCTTTTTTATCTTTTTTATCCAATGCATCCACGTTGCATGGCCATGGCGCAAAGACGCCATTCACTGCATCTTATTGCCTGCGGTCGACATTGACATTGCAACAGGCACACAGCTCCCATGGCAAACCGACTATTATACGGGCGTTTATATAAATAGCGTACAAATGCCCGCATTATTGTTGCGTATTGCCCACAAGTGCAATTTTTATTCATATCACTTAGCTTGGTTACATTGTGCGTCTGTCATGACGCATGATGCTCAGAAATATTTTCAATTTATTATAGAACTCTCTGGGTATATTTTCATGAATTTATAGGTTTAATAAAAACGAGAGTTATAGATTTTTTTTTTATTGTAAAAAACATACATATCGTCACCTGAAATGCAAAATAACGTATCATCAAAAAATTCGAAATTGAGTGTCTAATTGATTAAGATCCACTACTTCAAATTGCATAAATAATATTACATATGTCCAACATTTTCAGGTTCTGCGCTCAGATATAAACCATTTTTAACCGATATTAAAAGTTTTTTTTCAATCATGTTCCATTTTATTTCGTGTTTCATTCATGTCACTGTAAATTTCCGAAAATGTTGTTACGTTATTTTGCATTTCAGGTGACGATATGTAGATGATAAGCCCAACATTAATATCTTAGAAATGCTTAAGAACTTAGGGCTCATCAATTATTTGTCAGTTGTACAGTTGTGCACACAAATTCTCATAAAAACTTTGTTTGGAAATCGGTATACGTTATTTTTGTTTTCGTACTAACTGTAGCTATTTTATGCATGAATCACCCTTTTCCGCTTCGAATCTGCAACGAGAGTCAGACAACTTTCGGCGTTCTTGTAAGCTTAATTTAAGTGGTACACAAAACTATTTATATCTTTATTAATTTTTGCATATTATATACAAAAATAGTTGACAGACTTAAAATTTTCGAACGTGTTATAAATATTTATTTGAAACCGAGCGCAATGTATAGCCATTCAAATGAAAAGCAATGCCCAATTACGTAGCAGCGAAATATTATGTACATACATAAATGTTTGCCATTTCATCATGGAAAGATATACAATCCAACAACGAGTCGAAAATTTACTACCCTGTCAGTGACCTCAACTTTAAGAGCGCTACGTCCAATCTATGGTCGTCATAATCGTCCTGTCAGATCAATAATTGAGCGTCTAGTGGAAAAATTTGAATCCACAGGCCCAGTACAAAATGTTCTCGTACCAGTGAGACAAAGAAGTGGCCGTAGTGTCGAGAATATTGCTGTCGCTAGCGCATCAATTGAGGAAGACCCAAATCAGTCTCTCACGTTCTGAAGCGTTGGGCATCCCTGTGACGTCGTTGTGGCGAATTTGCGAAAAGATCTTGGCCCACAACCTTAGAAGATCAAATTGACGCAAGAACTGAAGCCGCTAGACCACCAGAATCGTCGTATATTCGTCAATTGGTCTGAGCAACAACTTGAAAATTGTCCGGTTTTTCATTGAAAAATCATTTTCAGCGATGAGGCTCATATCTGGCTGAATGGTTTCCTCAATAAGCAAAATATGCGTTATTGGTCAGGCAGCAATCCACACGTACTCTATGAGTCACCATTGTAAACCGAAAAAATTACGGTTTGGTGTGGTTTATTGGCCAGCGGCGTCACTGAGCCGTATTTCTTCCGTGATGATCAAGTCCGAAAAGTTACTGTGAATGGGAATCGCTACCACTCAATGATAACCGTATATTTTTGGCCCCAATCGGATGATATGGACTTGGACAATATGTGGTTCCAACAGGACGGCGCCACAAGCCACACAGCGAATGTCACAATCGATTTATTGAAAACCAAGTTTGGTGAACATGTTATCTCACGAAATGGTCCAGTCAATTGGCCGTCTACTTGACACCGTTAGACTACATATTTCCTGCGGGCAACGTCAAGTCTACGGTCTATGTCAACAAGCCAACGTCGATTGTTGAACCTTGTACGAATATCGAACATGAAATTGCAGCAGTATCGGCCGATTTATGCTTGAAAACCGTCGAAAAATGGGTTCAGTGTCTGGACTTCTGCAAGGATGCCCGTGGTGGCCATGTAAAATAAATCGAATTCCATACATAACGGCATCGAATGTACTTTCACAGGAATAAAGGATTTCATTGATATCCTAATCTGCTTTGGTTTTATTTAAAAAAAAACTTTTGATTTATTGAAAAATCCGTTAGTTTAAGCATTCACCGATATCATCCGAACGAACAGAGATCCGTTCCATGACGGACAGGTCTACGTAATTGGAACACAACCACACTTTTATCCAATGATTTCAATTATGCTTACTATGGCAATAATTCTTTAAAAAATTAAATCAAGTATTTCTCAGAAAGCGCTATAAATCTCAATTTATCTCTTAGTTAAAAGGCTATTTAAAATCTGGAGAACTCTAAATCGAATAATAGCTAGGACCACAAACTTTTACGCCCTTATACCTACATTTGAATCTAACACCAGCTTTATTCTTTTTTCTCAAATACTGCTAGCGTTAGCTTTCACTCTCACAGGCGTTACTTCCAAGCTCAAATCTAAATTCATTTGTCTCTGTCACTCTCCCGATTCAAATGAAATTTTCACACTAATGTCTGTTACTCTACAAAATTATTGCGACAACACATTTTAATTGTCTGCGCGCTGTAAATATTTGCCGACTTTTTGTGAACTGCAAAATTATTAGGTATGCACCATATTAACGTAAATTGAAAATTATTAAGGCGAGTGATACATTTCAATTAATGCTTCTTCTATAAGAATTTACAATTAAACGAATAAGTGCTCATCATCAGTGTGTTGATCGTTGCTGTGACAGTATTAATAGCTTTGTCGCTGACGGCCTGCAGAGTGTGTATAATTTATCACTGTCTGCGAGAACTATGCTATGAACGTATACATATATAATAAATTTTTATAAAGGGTGGATTTATTGAGAGAACACTTGGGTGAGCAGATAATTCCCAGTTTTGGGCCGATCGATTCGCAACCAAGGTCGTGGTATATACATACATCGTAATGAGGTTAGTGGAGGATTGTTGCCAGACTGTTATGTTAGGCTACGTGACTCGCGTGTCATTCGCCAGTTACCAGTCGAAATGCTTGAACGAGGCATCAAAAATTTGACTCAGCGGATGGACCATCTCAGAAGTAGCCAAGGCCAACATTTGAAAGAGAAAATCTTCAAAAAAATAAATGTCAAAAAATGTTCTTTCGAGTGATAATAAACATTCCCCATTAAATTTGAAGTTTCTGTGTTTTTCCTTTAAACAAGTTGGGAACCTCGAGATGGATCACTTTTTATATAAGTATATGTATATATATGTGTACATATGCGGGCACTAGTGATTGTGGTATGTATGCACGAGTCAATAAAAATACATCTTTTTTAAAGAGATTATGATTGATATCTGTGGCGACGGTAGAATTTGAAGCTCGGATAAAGTTGAATATATAATTATGGAAATCATTTGAAGCTTGAAGCAATGAGTTATTATAAAAGACATCTCACTTCACACATTATCTCAAACGGTTAAAAGGTCAATTAGATCTATTTAGAAACAACAAATGTAAAAAATCATTTACCATTTCACCTTTCAACAAAGAGTCGGGTCTTTTATCATTTCCTACCAACAGCTGGTAGAGGTTTGAATGCTTTCAGAGCAGAAGGCTATACTTCCCTTAACACATTTATGCTCAAATAGAGTTTTTATGCGCTGAACTTTGTAAATTTTAGTTAGTTCAGTTTCGGTTAAATTCTTCTTCTTCTTAATTGGCGTAGACACCGCTTACGCGATTATAGCCGAGTTAACAACAGCGCGCCAGTCGTTTCTTCTTTTCGCTACGTGGCGCCAATTGGATATTCCAAGCGATGCCAGGTTCTTCTCCACTTGGTCCTTCCAACGGAGTGGAGGTCTTCCTCTTCCTCTGCTTCCCCCGGCGGGTACTGCGTCGAATACTTTCAGAGCTGGAGTGTTTTCATCCATCCGGACAACATGACCTAGCCAGCGTAGCCGCTGTCTTTTAATTCGCTAAACTATGTCGATGTCGTCGTATATCTCTAACAGCTCATCGTTCCATCGAATGCGATATTCGCCGTGGCCAATGCGCAAAGGAACATAAATCTTTCGCAGAATTTTTCTCTCGAAAACTCATAAGGCCGACTCATCGGTTGTTGTCATCGCCCAAGCCTCTGCACCATATAGCAGGACGGGAATTATGAGCGACTTAGAGAGGTGTTTACGCTGGTTCCAAGATAGACGAAATTATCTACAACTTCAAAGTTATGACTGTCAACAGTGACGTGAGAGCCAAGTCGCGAGTGCGACGACTGTTTGTTTAATGACAGGAGATATTTCGTCTTGCTCTCGTTCATTGCCTGACCCATTTTCTGTGCTTCCTTGTCCATCCTGTAGAAAGATGGTAGAAGATGGTACCTTCTCTATTTAAATTGCCTCATCATTATATTTTGCTATGCATACAACATACTGAGATGGACAATGTGATCAATTTATCGATTCTTTATATTATTTGTGGAATGTGGACTTTATCTCTCAATAGTCCACTCAGCCCAGTTAAATAATATATAACTATATATCAGCCGTTGTACAGTATTAACGCTTCCAGTAAATCGCTAAGTCTTGCAGAATTTTTTAAGGTTAAGGTAATTCGTATTAAGCCACGCAATAGTGACTTTTAAAATGTGAGTTGTACATTTATAGCTGGGATCTTTTCTTCAACTACAGCACAGTAGCTAAGTCAAAGTAATTTAATTCCAAAGCTCACCTAAAACGTTATATTACTCTGAGAGAGTAAGAAAGGGTATCGACTAGAAGATTCCAGTTGAAGTATGAAAATTACTATTTTACACATAACAAAAAACCGTCCTTCACATACCTGTGTTGTATGTATTTATATTTGGTATTTTTACTCTAAATTAAAATAAAAATTCCTTAAATATCTTTCAAATATACCATTTGCGGATAAAAAATTTATGTCGCTCAACACAGCTGTTCATAACTTATTTTTTTCTATAACTTATGTGTTCTAATTTATATGATTTATAAAGCAAACATTTATAGCAACAACGGTTCAGTGGATTTTATGGCATTTCCTATTTAAATTACATGCATTCTAAATTGACAAAATCTAGCGCAACACTTGTTAATATTTTAATTTATACAAATTAAGACAAAGATCGACAGCGAAAAACAAGCAGACGCATTTATTGTTCTGTTTTAATATTTATTTAAGTTGGCATTTTATATTATTATATAGTATAGGTACATATTTATATAGTATACGCTTACATAGAGCGACGGCGGCTGATCGCTGCCATCAACAACACACGTAAATCTGAATGAAAAATGGCAGCATTTCAATGAGTACGTCAGAAATGATATCTATCTGTATGGCGTTTAATCTTTATAAATGCAACTGTATTTCTATATGCCAACACATCAAATATATCAAGAATTTTGAATGGTATTTGGTATTAATACGCGCACAAATTGGCCTTCAGCCAGTTTAAAGTCGACAAGCGCAAATAATAAAAGTATAAAAATACTGTTAAATTAAATACAATAAAATTTAAGATATTTATTACAGAAAAAATCACAAATATTTATAAGCAAATTTTTGGGTAAACGGGTAAGCAGAGCGATTGTCTGTTGAAGACCGCGTGATTTGGTTACTCATACGCAGTGTCTGATTGTGGCTGTATGGTTTTCAAGGTGGTAGTAATTTTACTTTCATTTCTTTATTTTACGCTGTTTAACTTAATAAATTAAGCCTAAATATTAATAAGTATGCTTGTATATAAATACAATTGCGTTGGTCACAGGTTCGATAGCCGCTATAAATATTAGTTTGCTGAAAATTACATTTTATGTCGAATAATATTCGTCTTTCGCACAAAAACCATCTGCATCTCGAAATAATTTTCTCCAAATGCATATCGCACACATTTAGCTTAAATATAAGTAATACCTGCTGCACATTTTATTGCTTATTGTTTGCTTGAAGTGTTTATTTGATCGTTATTAGGTGTTTAATTGTTTACCTTAATTTATTATTGTAGTTTATTTTTCTTTCGAAATATAAATATTTACACATTTTGAACTCATTTAAATGCTTATTCCAATTCATTAAGAACAATTTTAATACAAATCTAAATTTGACTATTTCTCTTGCTAGTAACATTTACTGGATTTACAATTTTTCGGAGAATTTTTAGTATTGTGCTTAGAAAACAAATATAATAAACACGTGAATAAAAATTAAATATTTTAAATGTTACTTTTTTACCCTTAAAATGGTATACTAACTTTGGCACGAAGTTTCTGACTCCGTTTTATCGAAAACACAAGATTACGGGTCCAAAGGTCGTAGAAGACATGTTCCGGACTACCTTCAACCTCTTCAACATTCAAATGATGAAAATATTAAAAAAGTTAAGAATATGGTGCTTGAAAATCCTTAGACAAGTGTTAGAGAGATGGCAAGAGATCTCGACGTATTAATTCTCCCATCCTTTGTTAGCTGTCTTCTGAAGCCAACTATATAACTATAGGGTCTTAAAGACAACTTTTGAATTTTTTTATATTAAAGAAAAATATATGCTATAATCACTAATCTCAGCTCCTTAGTGAGAAGTATAAGTCCACAACTTCCTGTGGTTTACTTCCAGTTAGGAATTTTTCCCAACTTATTTTGACCATTAAACTCGCGAGGAAGGGAGCAACAGAGAAAAGTAGCCAACAATTCTGAAGATTTGGACTGAGTTCGAAAGTTATTATTTTAGACATATTAATCTTAAACTGCTCTGAAACAAGTTAGAATTAATATATAAAGATTTTTTCAGACAAATACAGCTTCTCAAAATTTTCCTTGCACCTCATAGTATAGATATACATTTCATCCATCCTTACCACTTTTTAACGAAATCGTCTAAGAATCAGCAATTTTCATTAAAAAATAATTAATTATCATTCCTAATGCTATATGAAACCCATGCAAATATCCAACAGCTAATTTTCCTACAAATACTTCGTAAATGAAAAATTGCCGTACAAATGTACTGCTACTCGTATGTTACATAAGCAGCGTTCATCCAGATATTGCAGCAATAAATTTCAATATACACCCAAGCATTCCCTCACGTCATGCGCAGCGGCCATTAACTGCACTCACTCACACATACATACACACAAGTGCAAATG
The DNA here is from genome assembly GCF_024586455.1 of Bactrocera neohumeralis. NCBI lineage: Eukaryota > Metazoa > Arthropoda > Insecta > Diptera > Tephritidae > Bactrocera > Bactrocera neohumeralis. The sequence continues at coordinate 49,661,685 of NC_065922.1, read as the reverse complement.
AAATAATTGAAATACAAATACTTGCACTTGTTTTCTTTCAAAAGTATATAAGTCATGATATTGTTTTTTCAACATCGCCAAGATCTACGCCGTCAGTCAATAGAATAGTAAAAGTGCTTTTATTAACCGCTGCACCGCTCATGAATTAATTAAACAGTCATTCGTTGAGTGATAATTAACACGGGGAAGAAGATGTCTTAATAGACACTCGGCCTTCATTAATACGTTATAAAATAATTAATATTAGCCGATTCTAAGTGTAAAAGTGTAAAAGTGTGAAAAATTCCTTATTTTCTGCATATTTTTATACTTTCATTTTATCTTTTATTGCGTTGTGTGAAATTGAATTATTATTTTTTTTTTTAATTTTATTCTATTAGTAAATAATAGTACTTAAAGCTAAGTTGACAATTCTGCTAAGGAATGCAATACCTACAAGGCTACTTTCCCAACCTATTTTTTGAAGTATGTGGATGTCACTAGGTATTATTCGAATCCCGAATACCTATGGACTCGAAGTGGAAAAAGTAGAACTTTCGAACCTTTCCAAAAACACAACAAGCGAAACAATCTTAAATAATTTTGAGCTTCTCCAAATAACCCTGACTTTGGTATTGACTTGGAATTAAAAAATATTTATTGCTTTTTTGATTCTCGTTCATCCCAACACACTTTAGAGGACCCCTATGGTGTTGAGCAACGTCTCAGTCATTAAAATTCCAATGAATTCACTTTCAACTGAAATTTTAGTTAGAACCTGTAAATAGACCTACCTATCTACCTATCTAGAAAATAATTGAGGTTCTGCGACTTATGATCTATTGTGCTCTCCCCTATATCACATATAATCGCAAAGGTCCAGCACTTTGAATAATTTCAGGAACTTGCTGGGCGCGAATGAGGTTAGGTGATTCCTGTCCACTTAGATGGTTCCTAGCGCTTTGAGCCTGCTTCTTTAAATTTCTGAGCAATCTAGAATCAGGTGTTCTGGAGTTTCCAATTTCTTGATGCAAAACCTGCAGTTTGCGCAAAAGACTATGTCCATGTTGGACAAGTGCGTCCTGAGCCTGCAGTGCCCTGTATAAAACGCGACAAGGTTGATTATATATCTAAAGCTGGCCAGGTTGTAACCTCCCAGGTATTAGCTTGGCATAGAACCTCTGTTTGTACCCAGTGCCTTTACGGCACAAACAAACGCGTGGGTTTTATCTACTATTACTAATCTTCCATTTATATATAAGTACATTTATTTTTATGGTTCTCAGTGAAGTATAAGCTCATCTTTCGGTCATTATAATAGAATAGGTTTCACATTGCAGTTGCTACAGAACTATCTTTCTTCGATCTGCGCTTGGGCTGATCGGTTTTCGGCATTCTCGATGAACGCTGGATCGGTGAAGGGACCTACAGCGAGTCAATACCCATCGAAATGGATCAGAAGTGACTATAAATCCTCCATTGCCCAACGGTTCACAACTTTATCTTTAGTCCACAATCTTTGGAAGTATTCAAAACATAATGTCGTCATTTCCTGTTTTTCCAATTGTTGTTGCAGAACACCGTTCTTTCTATAATATATTAGTCATTTCACCTCAGCCGTATAAAAATAGTGCTAATGAATTAATCTGACGCAAATGCAGCTAGTACATTGAATTGATTTCAATCAATCAATCATAGAAATCAGAAATGCAAATAATCCCACGCTCGCTACACGCGCCCATATGTATATACAATAGCAATGAAATGCTCCCTGTTGGAAATATTTCTTTGCTATTTTAGTGGAATGATATTTATGTTAAAAGCGCTTAACGTTTGACAGCACGATCCTGACTATAGGTTTCAACTATTTATATTATTATTATATAATTATATATTAGATATATGTACGTTGATTCATAAAAATCATTATCTGATGACTATTCTAGTCTTCATTTGATTATTGTTAGATGAAAGTATTTACGGATAAAATACTTTTTTAGAAATATGTTAAAATACTATTAAAGGATATAAGTAAGAAGGCAGTTTTTTTTGTTGCAACGGTTATCTAGTCCCCCTTAGGATGGTAAGGTTCAGATAAGTTGTCTTCGAGATTATTAAACGGTAGACCCAGGAAACGTTCGATGGGGTCAGACCATAGGGATAGGGGTGCCAGATGTGTAGGTGGCTAGTGTCATGCGGAGACTCGTTGCACGCTGGATATATATGTGATATGTCGGGGTTGATTCTTAGCCTGCTACAATATCCAAAACGAAGCTGAACAAGGTTCAGTCTCGATTCTCGTAGCAACTCGAGCTCTTCGTCTGCAATGGGAGGTGGTGGGACTCCAAGTACGCCATTCACTGAGTCTGTGAAGGTACTCGTATTTATGATTCCACTGTGAATGGCGGTCAGTGCATGCCTGAAGTTTGTTTCGCCCAAAGTCAGGTCGGCGTATTGTTTCAAGTGGTCGACGTCGTTGATGAAGGACCTCTTATTTCTTCTAAAGGCGTTTCCCCCACAAGCTGGTGACTGCAGGGATAATTTCGTCGAAAGCACTCTGCAGAAACTGCTTGGAAAGGAATTCATTATGCTCATTAACTGGGAGCATGCGGCCTCACTGTGCAGATGTTCGATGGAGGACATCAAGCGGCATTCAGACGACCATATTGGTACGGCGTACTTAAGGAAGTCTATTCTACTGCTTATTGTTCCGTGAACTAACTTTTTCTTAAAAAAAATCTTGAGATCGCTAAATAAGACTCTTTTTTCATAACTTTATTTCATAATTTCACAAATAAAGTTATTATAATTATTATGATTTTTTTTTAAATACTGGAAATATAGCTGCGACCCTGGCAAATAACGAATTAATAACTTTAAATTTCCTACTGGGCTGCCACTGGAAGGAAAAATATGATGGCACACTTGCTGCTGATCACACATAAGTGTTTTATAAACCAAACACAAACAAGTAAACATGCTCGACCACGGACTCAAAGACAAGAAAAGTGGCCTACAAATCGGTACAACATGTTGCCGCTATTGACAAATGCTTGCCGTGTATTTATATGCGAATTTATTTATAAACTTTGATCAACAAATATGTATACACGATATAACGGCACTATAAACACACATTCGCTTAAACCCAAATGCACACACACACACATATGTGCACAATTTATGATTGTGCGCGCCTAACAGTTGTTGTTCGTTAGAGACAAAGCTTGGCATTTGCCATTGAAGATTTTTTGCAAATCTCTGCAAATTAATAATTTATATATGCAAGTGTATTTATACTAAAATTCTGTATGTATGCATGTGTGTAATAGCGTGTTGGTGCACCAACCAATAACATTAACTAAGCGGTTGTCATTTTGTAAGCGAATAACATAAATTATTAAAGGCATGTACATGTATGTTTTCACACGCTCACACATACATGTGCACCGGATATGCCTATACACATGTATATGTAGAGGCATGTTAAGCAAAACGCAATCTAATGGTAATGTATACAACCACATTTGGCTCATCTTATTTGATGAAACCTTTGGAGTTCTTATACAAACACGCATACATACATATATATATTAAATGTAGTTGTGACATTGCTTTATTTCGTGCTTCCACGCGCATATAAGCACATATGTATATCTACTATATATTTTGGTTCACATATATTTATGAAAAAGCGCGTGAGCAGCCTCGAACTTGTGACTATGCAGCATTGAACAAAGTTTAAAAGAAATAAGAAAAAATCAAAAAAATACATATGTATGTACACTTTTGATAACAGAAAGACGTGAATTGACAATGAATAAGTGTGCGTCCTCATACAATCAAATTTGTGTATTTGTATCAATTGTACATGGATATGGAGAAGCCATAGTGAACAAAGCTGCGAATGTGATATCCTCACTACTGATGGTTACCGGTGGCGGCAGGGGCGACCTAATTTATCACGTTTGCTTTTTAGTCGGAAAAAAACAAAAATTATTCAATGACGCCAGGAATATTGTTTTGGTTTATTTTAGTATGGTTTGGTATGTATAAATATGTAATACGTGTGTGGGAACAGAATAAAAAATAAATATTAACAAACAATAAAATTTTTCTATCAAAAATGTGAAGAATTCAATCAATATTTTTTTTTACAAAATGATCATGTTTTTTTTTGTTATTTATGTTATATAAAATTGTATATCGTGAAAAACCACTTTAATTTACTTTGCTTTTGTACTTCTATTTGGGTAGTCGAAAAAGTCTTTTCGTATTTTGTCAATCGTATATGTCCAGTGCAACCAATCACATTGTGTCATATCATATAGTGTTAGAAAGGTGAGATCTTAAGCTTTATTTAACCAAAAAAATTAAATTCGGGGAAATTGACAAAAAGTTACAGCTTTTCAAAAATGAGTGAAAATAATGAAGAAATTCGCTGTATTTTGAAATTTTTATATAAAAAAGGGAAGAATGCCACGTTAGCCACCAATGAAATTTGCGAAGTTTGCGGAGACGATGCTGTATCAGTTCGTGTAACACAACAATAGTTCACTCGCTCTGGTCGACCGATCGTTGAAAAAGTCGATGAAATTATAGAAAAGATTGACCAGAACCGTCACATAAGCAGCCATGACATCGCTAAGGAACTTAAATTTCATCATCAAATGGTTTTGAACCATTTGAAAAAGACTGGCTACAATTCTTTGCTGAAACGAAATGAAATCGAACCGTTTCTGAAGCGAATGGTAACAGGAGACGAAAAGTGGATCAAATACGACAATAATGTGCGAAAAGGATCATGGTCCAAGCATGCTGAAGCTCAACAAATGGTCGCAAAGCCAGTAATAACGCTTCGAAAGGTTATGCTGAGTGTTTGATGGGATTGGAAAAGAAATCATCCACTATGAGCCGCCCCAGCCTGGTCGAACGATTGATTCAATATTGTACTATCAACAACTGGTGAGATTGAAGCAAGAAATCGGAAAAAACGACCAGAACTGATCAACAGAAATGGCTTCGTCTTCCATCAGGACAACGCTAGACCACACACATTTTTGATGACTCGCCAAAAAATGGGAGAGCTTGGCTGGGAAGTTTTGATGCATCTACCATATAGCCTTGACCTTGCACCATCGGACAACCATTTGTTTCGGTTAGTGCAGAACTCCCTTAATGGAGTAAAGTTGGCTTCAAGAGAAGACTGTGAAAATTAGTTGTCGCAGTTTTTCGCCGAGAGACCAGAAAAGTTTTACACTGACGGAATAATGTCTCTGGTGGAAAAATGACAAAAAGTGGTCGACCAAAATAATACTTATTTCATTATAAAAATAAAAAAAAAAATAAATTGAAGTTTGATAAGAAATACGAATAGACTACGCAATATTACGTTTAGTTTTCAATTTGTATTTTAGCTTGTATTGCAATGAATTCTTTAGTTTTCCTTCGAAGACGTTGTTCCTTTTTCATTTTACATCTTTGCCACATTTTGCTCTCTTATATTTCGGTAAATATCTGCATATTTGCATTTCAATTTAATTTATTTGTCTATTCAATTTAACACGCATTACTTTAATAATAACGTAAGAAGGCAGTGCGTGCATAAATACCCGCTGGTTTCTTATGGGAAAAATTACAGGACACGTGGCAAAAATGGAACAGTAATATAAATAATTTATGTAACACATCAAAATATATTGCCGGCGCCGCACTTTTCATATAGACGCACAGCGGCGACTTTATCTCAAACTCAATCAGCCAAAAAAAAATGTTTTTTCACAGAAAATGTTGTATACCACAAAGAGAGCCTGCCTAAAAATAAATATAAATTCGTTTTTGATTGTTTTCAAAACCTACTTTGGGTAAGGAAGTTCAGTGTGACAGGAGGAACTTTGTTTGCTCAAAGCGAATTGCCTTTTAATCCACAACAATGTCCTTACTACGGGTTACATCTCACATAACTGATTTTCTCTGTTCTATTTTGATTACATTAGGTTCCTTTACTGCTTAAAGGGATTGACATATTAATTTCACTTCTAAGTAATGGCCACCACTTCCTTATAGGACTCCTCTCTTATTATTTTTACTGTTTCCACTTTTTCTTTCTACTGCCTACTTATTTACGGCCTTTGTAGGGCATATATTACAGAGAGCTTGGCTGTTTTAATATAACACAGGCTTATCTTTAAGCATGCACATAAAATACATGTAAAAGTGTGCCAAAAAAGTAATTGAAATTCGAATACCGAATTTGTAGCTAGATTATAATCTTTTCATTTGGGAAAGAAGGAAAATAACTTAAGTTTTTTGTGAGAAAAATCTGTCTCTACGCAGTATGGCGGAAAATAATGTATTCAAACTATTAAAAAAATGTATACATAAATATATTATAAAAACATATATTTACATATGGCTTAATATTGTGAAATTTTGCAAAAGAAAAAATAATAAATATTTTTAACATACGAATGAAACATCTATACTCTGAAATTTTTTTCTAGAAATTCTTAAAAATAATGACACTATGCTTTCATTTTATATACCTTTGAATAAAATATGAATTCAGTGCTGTTGCTTGAATATTTATATATAGAGCTACGGAGTGTACAAACCTTCTATGGACAAACTACTATAGACAGCCATCTGACCACCACCCTTTAATAATAGCGCCAGTAGACTAAGACGTATGGTCTGACATGTTGGCAACACAATTGTTGACAGCTAGTTGGCATTTTCATCGTTTCTATATTTCTATTTACCTGAATTCGTATTCAATGAACGAGGCGTATACGTGACATTAATACCTGCGTAGGTGTACACATGGCGTATACGTAACATTTGAAATGGCATAAGCAACAACTAAAGGAGATGTGAAAGAGCAACGCTCACACACGCATATATATGTATATATGTATGTATTATGGTGTATACACACATACATATATTTGCATATGTTCTTTGTCGCTGAAATTATTGTTGTATAAATTACTTGCAAAAATTGGTACGATTTCAGGGGTAAATTGGCATGCCTGACAGCTTGTCAACAGAAGTAAGGCAATACCTACATCAAAGTTAACAACGTGGTGGTTAATTTAATTTCTACAATATAAAATATATAAGGTGTGCGGGAATGTAGTGAGAAAATTTATTGTAAATTACAAATATAGCGGTAGTTTTTCGAAGGAAATTGTAGTGAGGCAGTAATGAGTTAATCAATTTAGAAAACCATAATTAACTCAGTTTATTTAGGAAGGTAATTTTATAAATTGCTACTTTTAAAGAGTATACACCAAAAAATTGGGTATAATGAAGTAAGTGTTAATTAAAAATACATTTTTCTTTCACTGACTTTTAAGCAGTAAAGACCCAACCAGCTAATATATATGTATTTATATACAAATTGTTTATCATTTTAATTAAAAATAGTGCGCTTTCGCTGAAAAATACAACTAACTTCTCATTCACTGTTTCATCGAATCCAACAACAAATAGTTGTGTTTGTCTTTCAGTGAGTGGCGGAGTTTTTGCGTTCTTATGTAAACTGATGCTTACAAATTAAGCTGGAAGTGGTAAGTCAACAAAAGTGAAATGAATGCTTAATTGTTTCGTAGAAAAAGTTAGAAAATCAGTTTATATACCTTTATATTTACATTTACATATTTAGCATTAAGTCACACCCAAAAGAACTTAAGGCGCGCTAAAGATGAGGAAAGCCACAGAAACAATTTAATTTCACTGAAACAGCTTTCGAATAAAGTTAAGAGTCCATTTATAATTTTTTGAAGTGAATTTCGTGAGAATGTTATGATGTTTAAGTGAAAGTTTTTAGTCAAAACAGTTATTTGAGAGCTTACTCGTTTTTAAAGACTTTTGGAAGGTGAAGGACTGTGTATCTAGCCCATGCGATACGAGGTTAATGCCAAGATTGCTGCTTGGCTTGACTCTGAAATTGCCTGCAGGTGCATTAGAGGCCAGCTCCGCGGCTTTCGCAATAGCAAAGATCTCAGCTTGAAATATACTGCAGTGGTCCGGCAACTTAAAAGGAGGCAACTTTAAAGCTCCCGTTATGCACAGTGCAGCGATCCTCTAAATCCTTTCCATTGGCTTCCGGTAGATGGATTTCCGGACGCCTGTCCTCCATACTACCGCACCGTAGAGCAGAATAGATCTAACAATAGGTATGTAGCCCCTTGGCATGAGAGAGGGAGAGAGTCCCCAAATTGTGCCAAACATTTACCTAAATGCATATAAAGCATTGCTAGCTTTTTTCACTCTTTCTTCCACGTTGTGCTTCCACAGCTGTTTGCCGTCCAAGACTACCCCAAGGTACTTGCTGCAGTTCTTGAGAGAGAGTTGTGTCTTTTAGCGAAATTTTGTGCTTTCTAGTGAACACAAGCAGATCCGTTTTCTCCGGGTTCAACCACAGACCCGCTTGCGATGCCCATTTCTAGACTATATTGAGAGTGGTGGTCATAATACTGCTAATGGTCTGTAGACACCTACCCGTTATTAAAATGGCAATATCGTCCGCGCAGGGGCTTTGCCTTCCAAGTTCCTAAGCAGCTTATTCACCCTTAATGTCCAAGCGGAGATAGCACTCCACCTTGGGGAGTACCTCTTTCCATTCTGTTAGAGGTCAAAAGGCTTCAGATCCAGCGTTGTATAGCAGGATCAACACATATTGACTGGATTTTATTCAGAATAGATTCCGTAGAGACGTAAACAGCCCTTACATTCAAAAGCCCTTTCGATATTAAATACCAGTGTATGGTGTGCAGCCTCTTTATGCGTGCTGCGCCTTGGAGAAGCTTCTAGGAGACGTTGCGGCCCTAATGTGCGCGTCCAAGATTTTCTCTAGCGTTTTCAGCACGAAGGAAGTTAAGCTTATAGGTCTAACCTTTTTTGAGTAGGTTGTGTTGTTTCTACCTGCCTACGATATGAAAACTACCCTAGCCTCTCTCCATGAAAAGTCCCCTAAAAATCGCTTTAAGCCATGGCATGGATAGACCGAGCGAGACACTGAATATAACCACTTGTAAATATGTGAGAGTCACATGATCAATTAACTGCATGTAGCGAAATCCAATACATGCACACAAGCAGTTTTTCAATTGAAAACTTTGCTGAAACTTTGTAACCTTCCAAAAAGTTTCATTAAAAACGAAAGTTTGCGCTTTCAATACGAAGTCCCTGCTCAAATTTGACATGTGCTCTGTTATTCACAAAGCATATTGTATTATACGCCAACAAATACACGTTCAACTCATTGCAATTGAATAACTGTATATCTGCTGGAAATTTTGCATAATATTGAACCAAATTTACAGCACGTCTGACGACTGAAATTCGCTTTCTTACTCCATATTTATTACTCAATTTACAAACTTGTGTGTTCAATTGTTTTTGCAATCAATTGTCAATCAAAATTGATGAAAGTACAAGTACGTATAAAATGCCAACACATCTGTCTTCTTCTGTGTAAATATGTTTGCAAATTTGTGTTTGATTGCTTGTGTAGAGATGCTTAAAAAACACTAGAAATGCTTTCGAAAACAATGGCATGCCACTTGCCAGTTTGCGTATATACATACATAAATATTTGTATTTATATATATCTTATAATGTTTTTATATGCAATCTGTATAGCATTTATTTATATTTTTTTTTGTGTTCACAGTTCAGTGACCGCAATATGACACAATATATGCAGTCATGCCAGCAAACATATTGTTTGCACAGCAGCAGGAATAGCATTTTGTGTGTATTTGAGAATAAATATAAATGTGTGTGTGTATACAAAATTTCATTTAACATGCATGTGAACAGCATGTCGGTGATGTGCCACGTCAATGTGACATTTTCATTTAAATAATAAATAACGGTGAACGTTCAGTTAGCAACAACAAGCGCGAAATTTAGACAATACAAGTACATATATAGTATATATCCAAATTATATATGTATGAACAATTTACAAATATGGGTTTATGAGTAGATGTACATCATTCACTTTGATTTTTGGTTGAAGAGATGAATTTTAATTAACATCCTTTATTTATATCTATTAATATACATACAGTTACATATTACTTTTTATATATATTCTAAATTGTACCACGCACGTTTTTTCCCCTTATCCCTTTATGCCGCTATGTCTGAATTTGGTATCCACGCAAAACTAATACTAAAGCTACGTTAGAATCGAGAAGAACCTCTCCGAGCCGTTCGATATCAAACGAGGTTTCAGACAAAGCGATTTAGTATCCTGCGACTTCTTCAATCTACTCCTGGAAAAAATAATTCGAGCTGCAGATCTGAATAGAGAAGGTACAATCTTTTATAAGAGTGTACAGCTGCAAGTGTACGCTGATGACATCGGTTTCTTTGGCCATAACAACCGCGCCGTTAGTTCTGCTTTCTCCAGACTGGATAAGGAAGCGAAACAAATGGGTCTGGTAGTGAACAAGAGCAAGACGAAATATCCCATATCATCAAACAGACAATGGTCGCACTCTCGACTTAGCTTTCACGTCACTTTTGACAGTCATAACTTTGAAGTCGTAGATAATTTCTTCTATCTTGGAACCAGAATTAAAACCAACAACAAAGTCAGCCTCGAAATCCAACGCAGAATACTCGTATCTCTTGCCAACAGGTGCTACTTCGGACTGAGTAGGCAATTGAGAAGAAAAGTCCTCTCTCGACGAACAAAAACCAAACTCTATAAGTCACTCATTATTCCCGTCCTGCTTTATGGTGCAGAGGCATGGACGATGACAACAACTGATGAGGGGCCGATACGAGTTTTCGAGAGAAAGGTTTATCGGAAGATTTATGGGTATTAGCCACGGCGAATATCGCATTCGATGATAAACGACGACATTGACATAGTTCTGCGAAATAAAAGACAGCGGCTACGCTGGCTAGGTCATGTCGTCCGAATAGATGAAAACACTCCAGCTCTGAGAGTATTCGACGCAGTACCTGCCGGGGTGTCTTGTAAGGGGTTATCCCAAACGGGGGCATCTTTTTCCGAGGGGTCTCCGGAAATGGCGTCGCAATGGCCGAGTTTAAAATATTTTTTTTCCAAAAATTTCAGAACTTCTTTGTTAATAGTGTATGTTTGTAACAATAAAAAATTCTAATAAAATATTTAATTTTTTATATGAGAAGAAAATGTTTGGTAAAGGATGTTTTTTACCCGAGGAAACCATGTAACCTCTTATATAAAAAGTATCGACTGTTCTCTGGTCAAATATATTAGTTCTTATTTAAAACGTAAAACGAATCCAACATGAAAGCACGTTAAACGCTATTTTCCCTATGTATCATGCCTAATTTGAGTATCATTATATGTAAAGTTTTAATTTTTTAATTTGCATAATAATTTAATTTATTTAAATTAATTAGCACAATTTTATGTAATTTAAATGAAAAAAGCATTCATGCAAATCACAACAGATAAGCGCTGAAAATAACGAAAAACGCCTTAAATCTCAGATTGTAATGACTACATGCTGCCGCAAATCTTCCACAGTACATACAAGAGATTGAAAATTACGCATATATGTATATACATATGTACACATGTATTTTTATGTACTCTTATGCCTGTAATTGTGTTTACATATACATAATTACAAAGAGAAACACTTTACTGTTATTCGGTTTGCTTACACAGCATATTTACCAATAATTACATATATGAAATATACACTTTATGCTATAAGTATGTATAGGTATAGCAACATAACAGTTATTATTTGGACGCTTCCGCCGTATTGCTGCACGCCTGTGCTTTTGCCATTTGTATGCGAAGTCTTGTGTGCCGCGCCGCACTCTTACGCACTCGCAACTCTAAAAGCTCACTTGGAGCAAAAACAGTAAACGCAGCAGCACTGTGCCGGCGACTTCGTGACGCACAAGCAATTGCGTACCTATAATTATGTATATACATACATACATATAGTATATACAACAGAACAGCCGTCAGCTAACAGTAGGCACCCCGACAACACAATTTTACACACAAGTGTTGGTATATAGTATATGTTTATGAGTATTGATGTACAAGTATATATTGAACACTATCAATGGTTGCTTGCTCTGGCGTCACACGCACTCGCCACTTTGTCTGTTCATAAAAATATTAAGCGAGCCCATTTTCCAAATTACAAATGAAAAGGCTGACTGCCTTTTTGGCTTTTGTGGTGAAATATTTATATACATGGCATATACACAAATATTTGCATACATATGTACATTCATTCATACATACTCATATTTGTTCCGAATGAAGTAGCAAAGACAAATAAAAATAGCTCACTGTTCAAAATCACCGTATGTTGTTTAGTAACTGTTGTTGTTTTTGTTGTGTGTGTTTTATTTAATTCACTCGTGCTTAGTTTATGAAAGGCAATAGAATTTCTTGCGCATGCGCTGCAGTCAACGTCCTTGATAGGACAAATAGAGCAAGTTGTAAATTACTGGGATAGCTGTGGAATCAACATGGCTTAAGGCATATTGTCTTGGGTAGCAGGTTAAAAGAAATCGCACTTTTTGAAACACCGATAATTGTTCACTTTTTATGAATTAATTTCATTTTTGCATTTTCTTTAAATTAATGAGAATTCTGTTACACAGAAAAAAGGCTCTGTTTAGTGAATCTTAATATTTTAATTTATAATGATAAAAATACTACCGGTGGTTGTTGTTGTGTTGGCAAAATTCTATCGAGTTGACTGTTCTTGGCCCGATAAAAATCTGGTTCCGTTCAGATTTCGTAAACCCGACTGTCGTGGGAACGGTGGTTGATGCTATTGCTTCGTTAAGTTTCGCTTTTTAGACTAAAAATATTCATTACTTTTACATAAAAACTTGTTACAAAATAGCATTTTATTGTTAATAGGTATCTGTTGGCAATATTATTTTCGCAAAAAAGCTGTTGACTAAATAACTGCTTTAAAAAATCTTAGACGCTCCATAGCGTGATTTAAGTAGCAAATAAGTTGCTTAAATTCTGACTAATTCAATGAAAATACTTCGTTCATCAAAATACAATATAAATATAAACGCAACATTAGTCTTAAAGCGCTCTTTCTGTTCTAATGGAGCAATTTTCTAATTATATCCCTCACCGTCAAATTAGGGACTGATCCGCTTTGATTTCGACCACACAAAACAAAATTAGTTAAGGCTTTGGCTATAGTTTTCACGTAAAATCAGCACTAAATCATCTACAGAATGTTAATGTTCGTATTATGAACTCTTTCCTAAATCAGTTGAGTTTACGAAACTGAAACGGATTTAAATCTGGCAAATTTATTAAAATATAGAAGAAAAAATCCACATTGTATTGGATATCGTTCCTTTATACAGTATATTTCACCTTTATTGAGCTTCTGCAACTATTTCTTGGTACTAAACCTTAAGAAATGAATAGTAAGGAAGAGATCATCACTCAGCACTTTGTTCTGGTTCTATTGAAAGACGTTTAATAAAAATCGATAGCTTTATTATCTTATTGCAGAATTTCAAAAGCCAATTCTAAAAACTATGGAAGATATGGCCCTTGAAAATGATTGGCTGACCTTTAACAGCAAACTGTAAACGTTATTTTCTCGGAACCATGTTTTTTTAACTCATAAATTATTACTTTATGCCCTGTTCTATTCTATTTCGACTACAATTTAACAGCCTCGTGTTGTCCACTCCACCATTTTTCATCCCTATGAATTGAAAACTCTTGTTTGCTACTGTGATTATTACCAGTAAATGATTTCACAAGATCCTCGCCAACTTGCAACAGCTTCGTATTCACCATGCCAGGCACGAAGCGCACAACTAACAGCAAAGGCAATCGCTTCATTTGCGGCAAACCCACCACAGCCCTCACTCAAGCTACGCACAAAACCCGGCAAGTGGTAGTACAGTGATTTTAGCCACCAACCAACATTGTAAGTAGCATATACATACGTATACTACATATAACATTACCTAACAGTTGCGTACAAGCATACTTGTATTACATATGCTCTGGAATATTTCCCTGCCATTATACTTGCTCTCTCCTCTCTATCTCATTAGCAGCTTGATTTACGCTTGGGCACAGTGGGGCTAACACCTACGCACTTATGTGCATGTATTTGCAAATATGTGTTTGCTTGTTGCCGTATGTTACTTATACGACCCCGACCCTACCCAAGCCGGCTTCGGCGTTCGCACATTATTTCTCACGTATACATAATAAAGGCGTTCGGTACTTGATACACCTTTTTCTCGCGGTACAATTTCGCTTTTATAGGCTTGTATGCCTCGTTGTTTCTTCATTGACCATTTCGTTTTATGAATAAGCTAAATATAAGTATGTTTTTATGTATGCGTATATATATTTATTTTTAACGCAAGTGGAAAGCACTTAGTCGTAAAGGCATGTTAAGGAAAGAAAACATAATTAAATTAAAAAGGAAAAAAACAAAATCACAAAAATGAAAAAAAAGATTTAATGAGAACAATACTACACTGAATACACTGATATGGGGTCTAGGGCGAGTTTTCACTCGATTTTATTCATTCTAAGACAAATATGAACCGTTCTAAGAAACACGCTCTCTCAATTTTTTTAATATAACTCACATATTGGCTGATGCATGCGGTACAAAGCCACCCGGAAACTCGAAAATCTTTATATTGGGCATATAGAGTCTAAAGGAAGTATTGACCCGATTCAACCATTTTTTGAAACGCAGATATACTACTATCAGGAAAGGATTCTAGCTGAATTTCAATTATATATCTTACACATTGACCGATATTTTCGGTAAAAAGTCAACTATAAGCCCGGTGCCCTGGGCCTAGGGGCTTGAACAGTTTTTTGTTCGATTTAAGAGATTTTTAGTCGCAAGGTGGCACACCTCAAATGCACTCATTATTCGTACAAAGTTTTATCCTGATATATAAATTCATTCTTGATTTGTATACTGGAAAATGAAAGTTTGAAATGGAATTTAAAATTATGTTATATAAGGAAGGAAGGAAGTAGGCGTGACTATAGTTCGATTTCACCAATTTTCACACTGTAACATAAAAATGGCAGGTGAACATCACAAACCAAATTTGGTTGAAATTGAAAGAGTTCACCAAAAACTGAGCGATGTCACACCCATCGCCCAAAGTTGTCCCCTCTCAAACCAGCTCGGGGGTAAATTTAAGGTCTCTGGCGTATTTAGTTATTGATTTTAGTAGTTTTGACCAGTTCTATGGATAGTAGTATCGGTAGGAGTTCTCGATGTATGGGTTATACCTAGTATGTGTATATAAAAAATTGCTTGGATTCAGATCCTATGGTTGACGTTTTACACCTTAAGGTATTTCCCCGGCTTTTATTCTTGCAGGTTCCAAGAGTATAAAATTTTCGGTTGCACCCGAACTTAGCTCTCCCTTACTTGTTTTCAATAGAGTTGTTACCTCTAAATGAAAATATTGAAAAAAAATTTCCAAAATATGCGCCAAACGAAAAAGAAGAGGCTTTAAATTGATAAGATTTTTAAAATAGAGTTGCCAAGTATTGCACTCATATAAAAAAAGGTTATAACAATCTAGGAAAAAAAAATAATCGAGTCAGTTTGCGGTTATAGTTATGGATCAGTCCGGATTGAATTTGATCTTAAGTTTATTATTTCCGGTTTACTGCGATTTTATGAACCAGTCCGGGTCAATTTTGATTCTGAGTGTTTCATTAAGTGAAATTGCTGTTCTGACGGCTTTCGGGTTTATTGCGATTAAATGAACCAGTCCGGATCAAATTTGATCTTGAGTGTGTCATAACCTTAAATTACTGTTCTTACAGCTTTCGGGCTTACTGCTATTAACATAAATCAATAGAGTTGAAAAAAAATTATAGCACACTACTCCTTATATACATACTACCTCAGACATAATTATAGTAAACCTTTTTGCTGTGTTCATAATTTTCCTTCTATGTTAAGCACCTATATTTAATAGATATTTATTATAAAAGAAATGAATCCGTTAGCAGCATATAAATAAACTAACGGATGTACTTATTCATTAGCATTAGCACCACAAATAACGCCCACCAAGCTTATGCAGCTAAATTGAAATATTTTTCTACTTTCTATATATTTATTTGGATTTGGACGCCTCAGGAAATGCGAATCAGCACGCACACACATTGAGAAGCGGTTGATTAATTTGGTGCGTGTCCTGCCACTCTTGACTGCTCACTAAATTGTCTGTTTGTTAGCTCATTTGTCATTCATTCCATCACTTTCCGATAGTTAACGTTTCCAGACACCTAAACAAACACACATACATATATGAGACGCAGGATTTGCAAAAACAAAATAATGTATAAATGCAAAAACAGTGGGTGGCTCTGTGCCGACGAGGCGTTCTTGGAGTTTTTTTATTCGGTTGAATAATTGAGATTTTATGCGTGGCGAAGAGAAAATCAATGGTGGTGGTTAAGTTGGAATATTTATTAACTTATTGAAAGAATATTTAACACCAGTTTGATATTTCATTTGTAGACAAACAATTGAAATGGGACTCAAGAGTCTTCTTAGAAAATTTTCACTTCAAATTTCACTCAAAATGAATTTGTTAAGATCGATCAAAGTGTTTATTCTTCGGTTTGCTCACAATATTACGAAACTTGCACTAATATTTGTCATTATCTAAAATTTAAAGTTAAAAATTTTGATTCAAAAATCCATTACCCTCACAGTTTTCGCATTAAAATTAAATTATCTTAACGTTTCCTAACATTATAAACGCATTACGCGAGCGCTAAGCAAATTAAATTGCCGCAAAATTAATTTTTAATAATTTTGGCAGCAAAAACACATAAAAGTTAAAACAAAAACATAAATAAATTATTGAAGAGATGAAGTCCATAAAATAATGCTATTGTCTTTCGAGTAAATACAAAAGTCCTTCAAATAACCTTGTCAAATATGGGATAGAAAGTGAAATGAAGAGTAAAAGTTACGAGCTCAACGCACATTCATATGTACATATATACTTGTAAGTTTTTGTAAATATTATCAAATACCACCAAGTTAAGCTACAAAGTAAACAAATCCGTTCGAAAGGATGCTGACAGCTTAATATAGTAACAGCCCGCTGGGGACACACCTCCAAAGCACGAGAAAGTTTGAACAAAAGCAGACATTGATGGTTATGGAATACTGTGACGTAGAAGGCACAAAGCCAAGAACTGTTAAGTGAAATGCATATATGTTCGTACATACATACATAAGTGTATATATTATATGTATACTATATACAGAGTAGATGGCATGGGGTTCATATAATTAAGTTGAAACTTTGTTTGTACACGAAATAGATTTCCGAATACCAATAAAAGTGAAAGCTTCTGAAATATGGTAAAGTGAGTTTTCATGTTAGTGGTGCCTGAACAGTTCTGAAGTAAATACTATTCAGACACTATTTGTATTCTTTAGTAGTATATAAATAATAGGAAGGAATATTTACACGAATGAACTTGAATTTTCTTTTTTAACTATTTTTGTTTTTGTAAACTGTATACAATGTTATTTATATACACCTTATATACATATGTATGTAAACAATGACGCATACAACCAGCCCATTAATTGTTTAAAATATGTGTTCTAGTCTGGGTCCTTGAACATAAATCTCGTATATACATATCTACACATATTTCACGCATCAGCATTATGAGAATTTTACATAAGATATCGCTTGTATCGCCCATCTAATCCTCTGCCGTGCTTTGGGTCCGGCACCCGATTGCACTGAAAAAACCCGCATTCGAGTTCTAAACACAGCCATCACGATACTCTCCGAGGGGTCAGTCTACATAAGCAAGTTGAAGCGAACTTCAGGGGCTCTTGCTCCCCGTGGTGCCATAATTATGTCTCTGGTCAAACCTCGTAGCCGAAACTACTACCACTTGAGCTTCCATATTTCTCTGGACTGGTGACCAGGCGTTAAACCCCATATGCACATTACAAGCACACACTATACACACAAGAAGCTAACCCTAATATCCAGATAAACGCCTCCGCCGCCTAAATAATTCACACCCAAACAGCTCATCAGCCTTGCTAATGTCCATACCACATGTCGCGCCTCACATAAACACCTCGATGGACAATATCTTCTAGTCGATATTTTATTTATATGTTTCGTGCACGGAGAAGACCGAAATCACTTCAGCAGTGGATGACCTTTTCTGACGCATGTAACTCGCAAAATATTTAATAAAAAAATAAACATTAATAAAATCCATTATCAATAAAGGAGTGCTAGTCAGAAGGGGTTCAAATGTTGTACTAAGTCGGAACGAAGCAGTCACGTTAGTATAATCGCCGTTTCAAGTAAAACACAAATTTTTATATTAATTACTATAGTACAAAATAAAGGGTGGTGGTGGCCAAGACTTTCAACCAGCAAATTATTGGCGCTACTTGGAGTTAACAGACGATCATTACAACGGATAATTCTTGATGGCTTAACCATGTTCCCGTAAAACGTTCAAATAACAAGCCGGTTAAACCCTCTCTATTTGCCTACCACGTTCGTCTGGATTATAGAAATGACCGAAGAAGACAATAACTTGATAAATTGCCTGTTTATTTCTGATGGGACCCATTTTGATCTAAACGGTAATGTAAACAAGCAAAATTGCCGTAGAATCAAATGCAGAAATAATCCACGAAACGAAACTTCACTCAAAACGAGTATCTGTGTGGTGCGCAGTCTCATCAAGGTGTATTGCCGGGCCATACTTCTTTGAAGAAAACGGTGAAATAGTAACAGTCAATCGGTACTGTTATTTAGATATGGTGAAAGAGTTTTTTTTTTACCCAGAAATGCGTCGAAGACGTATTCCTTTCAATAGCTTTTTTTCCAGCAAGATGGAGCAGCTGCACACATAGCCAGACCGGTTATTGCGGAGGACCAACGAATATTTCAAAACAAATTAATATCAAAAACTCCACTTTCCGCTGGCCCCTAAGTTAGCTGACCTGACTGCAGCAGACTTTTTATGGGGATATGTCGTTGAAGTTTGATTAGAAATACGAAAAGACTTTTTCGACTACCCAATATATTACTCTATTTTATATTGATTTTTTTTTATATGCACATATTAATTTTTTATTAATATATAGCTTTTTTTAAAGTTTATTGAGGCTAAGCACAAATGGCGCTAACTTACATTGTTCTATATTTAATTATTTCGCTTCAATATACAAGTATATATACTCGTTTGTAGATGTGTCTTTGATAAACAATACATGAAGCGTAATATCTGTTGAAAGCAGTTCCAACTTCACCTAACCGCTCTCGATATATCTGTATATCTCGCATGGCTAATCATAATACAGTGTTTTCTACATGTACAAGTTAAGTGTATATATACATACATATATGTATATATATATCACAGAAATCACACAACTTCATATGCATGTATGTACATATATTAATATTTGTATATTAGAAAAACGACACACATACACAAACATTTATGACTGACTGCTCACCACAAAAAATGCCGGCATTCTTTATTAACACCCGCGTCGCCGCGGCACTGTCATTTGATGCCAAAAGCAATTTGCATGGTTAGCAAAAATCAAACCAGGCGAAATGAAAATATTATCATTTGCCTTTTATAACAACAAATATACACATTTATTGTGTGCATGTGACCATTATCAAGGTTTAGTAAATCAACGAAACTCCAACAAAAAAAAAATTGCAACAATAAAGAAACGTGATATGTAAAAACCCCTTTTAATGGCATTTCAGTCTGGTTAACCAAATAGTGTCTGAATAAAAAAGAAAAAAATTCAAATGCGGCGATATCATAAGTACTTCGACACGTACATATGTATGTATGTATGTATAGTATATACATGTGTTTGGTTGTATGTTTGTAAAGATTTTGTATATTTATTAATGTATATATGGATGCGAAAAATATATTTGTTATATTCAAAAAGAAATAGTTGACAGCGCTTTATTAGCAACTGAATTCGATTTACGTAGTTCCTCTGTCTTTCTTTACATAAATGTACTAATTATTGGAAAAGCTATTATGAACACATTGGAGATTTAATTAAAATCGTTTGAAACTATAAACTGAATAACAAACTCACGCAAATGTTGAATGCTGTAATTCTGCATGAAAAAAAAATTAAAAGAAAAAATCCCTCAGAAAAGTACAAATTTCTGCTGTCACTGAAATGGAATAGGCATTTCTGCCCTCTAAGTTTAGTAAGTCACCAAATTGTCTTGGGTGGTGACTAAAATAAGAAAACATTGATCAAAATGTTGGAAAGTTCAAGTTCCCATAGTCATAAAAATGCAATAATTAATTCTTAATAATTTAGTCAATTAACAAGTTGTCTTCACTAATTGACTAAATAAAAAAAAACATTTATCAGAATATCGAAAAGCTTTAACTCCTGCAGCGACAGAAATAGACTGCCAGTTTAATATAGACAATTAGTAAATTGTCCATATTAATTGACTAATTAAGATTTTGTTTGAAAAGATTACAATATAGTTGACAATAACTGAATATATTAAGTTCTAGATGTCTACTTCATTACTTAAGCTGCACGATTCTGGAATATCTGCTCAACCAATATACCGGTATGAAGAGAGCATTAAAATACAAATGTGTTTTGGTAGGGAGCATTTGTTGTGAACAAGCCTTACTTTTTGTCTGTTTGGTTGACATGTCAGCTGTCAAATATATTCAATAACCTTACTTACAATCATTAACAAATAAAATCGTATTTTTTCATAGTGTTGAAAATGTCAAATTTTGTACCGAAAAGTGATGATTTGCGGATAGCATTAATTTTTTGTTCCCATTTGAAGAATAGTGCTGCAGAGTCGCATATGATGATCATGCTCTAACACAAGCACAAGCTTACGAGAAATACGAAGCCTTCAAAGACGATCGAGAGATCGTTGAAGACATTCCTTGTTCTGGACAGAATGAAAATGAAAATGTTAAAAAAGTGAAGAATAGTCTTAGATAGAAGACAAGAGAGCTGGACATCTCTCGCGAGTCCTTTCGTCTGATAAAGCTGATTTTTTTTCCAAAAAGATTACGATTGTGACCGAATTTAAAGCCAAAAACACAATGAATACCATTCACCAGATTTGGCTCTATGTAATTTTTCTTGTTACCCAAACTGAAATTGCCGCTCCGTTTGCAGTCGATCGAAAAAATAAAACAAAATTCGCTAAAGGAGCTGGAGACCACCCCAAAGTGTTTATGAAAAAAGTTTCGAATATTGGAATGATCGTTGGCATAAGTGTTATACATCTGGTGGGAATTACGTTGAAGGCGACTAAATAAATATTGATGGATAATCAAATATTTTGCGTTTTATTTACAATTTCTGGGGTCTTTTTTATCAGAACGTATATCTATTAGTCATAAAGTTTTAAAACGACGTCACGGGTATTTGATATTTCATCATTTTGACTTTATGTCTTGCAATACTTATCAGCAATGCTGGTTAGATACTGATTTTGTCAAGAACTCAACAAGTGTCTGCAAATATAAAGATAACCGTGTGAAACAGACTACAACTACACACAATAGCTAATAATATTTGATAGCTTTCAAAACAAAAACAAAAATAAATTTATACTAATAAACGCAAATTAGCCTTTACTTTTCAAATTAACAAATGTCCGACATACAAGTAAATCATTAACTGGCTTTTTGTTGCATTTATAGCACTTACGTAGGTATATAAACCAATTTGAGGTGGAAAAATTTTGTGCGAAAGCAATGGCAGGTCGGGCCTTGGGCGCTACGTTCACTTCGTCACGTGCACCATTTTTGCATTAGATCTTATCATTTGCATTTTTAACAAAATGCAGGAAAAGGTGGATAGCAAATTTGATACATTTACGGATATATACTTGAGCTACAATAACAAATTATTTGAATGTCGTGAACGAGATCACGCAGCCATTGACTTTGAAAGTAGACCAAAACAAAAATATTTAAAAATAAAATAAAATCATTAAAAATAAGCTCTTTTTTACTCTATTTTCTAGCTAAAAGAGTCAATAACATTTGCCACAATTTCAAGTGTTGCTTTGTACCGATTTCTCTGCTTTGTTCATGCCCTGCAGGCGAAATCTTCATAGCACTTACTGTGGCTAATGATCATTACTGGCGATTATGTGAGTGTGTGTTACGCTGTTTATTACAATTTTTTTAATTTCATAACTTTTACAAATCTTTTGTAGTTTTTAACAAATCTATTCATATATACTGGTATATATAGATACCATATATATTTATACATATCGAAAAGTATTTGTACTGAATAGGTTTGTTTTTGCTTTAACTGTTTCTCCACTTTGCTTAAACATAAATATACACTTTCAGTTATTTTATGGTTACCTAATTACTTAAAGTGCGGCTTTTGTTTTTACAAGCTACAAAAAAATTAAAATTGGTTTTAGAACAATATATACATACATACATATGTATTGTATATCTAGGTATATAGATGAATATGACCGCCGTCGTTAATCGCAAAATAAATAAATTCTGAGTGCTTAACCAAGTAAAATTCAAGTGAACTGAGTCGTATATATGTAAATCTAAAATCTAACTTAAAACAATGAGATCATAAATATAATCATGAATATATCAATAAACATTGTTATTGAAATTTGTGTAATATAATTTTGATATCATCTTTTCTTATTAGTATTAATTATTAAATACCTATAGTATCTTGTTACTAAAAAGGGTTATTAACCCGGTAAATAACGTGTAATTGACTATTTTGACGTTTTTGCCTCGTGTCTGTCGATACAAGTATTTATGTCGACTTCGTTAATCAGATTAAACTGTAATTTGTGCATTCAACGAGCCACAGCTCATATTGAAAATATTTCCCAATCTCATTAAGAGGTTGCATGGGTTTCAAAAAATCGATTTGTTTTATTGTCTTATTAAATTCTACAACACCTCTAGAATATTGTCCTTTTCAAGTTGGTCCGAGTAATAGTTTCCGAGATACAGGCCTGAGAACTTGTGCGCTCGAGGCTAGCTAGGCTATAAGTGCGCTGTCTTTAAACGCGTTTTTCTCAAAACTGTGTTTTTCTCGAGTCTACTCAACCGATCTTCGTGAAATTTTAGACAGGTCTTTGAAATACAATTCTCAAAAACCCGGATGAAGGATTTAAAAAACAATTTCACGAAATTTTCATTGAAAATGTTAATTTTTTTGTAAAAATGTCTCCCAAAAAATAAAATTTTCAGTTTTTTTCCTTCGACCAACTTCCAAGTTAAGGATTTAACTAAAACATGTATTTTTTCACTTTAGATGATCCTGTGAGGAGTTAACCTGCCAACGCAGGTGCATTTTTTTCAGAGGGGTCACCGGATATGGCGTCGCATTGGAGTTTAAAATATTTCTTTCAAAAATTTCAGAATTTCTTTGTTAATCGTGTATGTTCGTAACAATAAAAAATTCTAATAAAATATTTGTTTTTTTTTTATAAGAGAAAACAACTGTTGAAAAATGCTGTTTTTACCTGAGGGAACCCATGTAACCCCCTAAGGTACCTAACTAATTGTTGGATATAATCCGATATAAAAATAAACATTAGATGGCGCTGCCACTAATAATGCTTTAGTAACAATTGATGTGGTTCAATTATCGACATATCCATGACGATATTAGCCTGACAAGAGTTCCTGGAACCATTTTTTATATAAAAGTAAACATATTATTATATTTCCTAACATCAGTGCCTGACAGTTTTATAATAATTTTTTGACACGTATTCCTGCCCTGGATTTCTTTAATAGTAAAAAATAATTTTTAGAAATTTGCTAATTGATTAAACTAACACTAAATTAGTATGAAATGCATAGTTAATTTCCAAGATGCTGATGAATGTTTTATGAATGCTTTTTAATGTAGTCAATTAGTGGAGACAATTTGGTAATTGGCTAAATCAAGAGGTTAGTATGAAATGCATATTCCATTTCTATGACTGCAGGAATTTGAGCTTGCCAATAGTCTGATGGGTGTTTTTTTAATTTAGACAATTAGAGGAAGCAATTTACTGATTTACTAAGTAATATGAAAAGCATCTTTTAATTATATGAGTGCAGGACTTTCGCTGGTTTAGATCAAGTATTTCCTCGGAACACTTTTCATAAGCACTTTTTGAGCACCTTCAGCGAATTTTGTTTTATCTCTTCGATCGGCAGAAATCGGGGTCCTCGGAGCGGCAATTTCAGTTTTACATCAGTTGAAGAGGTCGAAGGTGTAAATTACAATTTCTGTAACCTTTTTTGTCATTACGTATGAAACCTGAAGAAATACTCTAAAGTAGCTTCCCAAATTATTAGTATCCTTACACTGAAGTGCAGTTTAGGTTCCTCTTGCCGCTCCCTATCTTGAGTTCATGCTCAACGCTTTCTTTAAATGAAGAAACGGAAAGTAACAAAGAAAATAAAGTGACGGAATGTCTAAGAATGCCTGCTACTGTGCAGCGTATTGACACATCACTGTCTTTGATGATGCCTGGAAATAAAAGAGGCCAACACGAAACAAGGCCAGCGATGCCTCAATGCCGGCGCTGTTTAGGTAACGGTGAACTTAAGTACATAAGTATAAATGTATCTATAAATACACAAAATGCGGTTAAATGCTTTGAGGGTGGTGAAAATATGTATACAATATGCCAGTATATAATTACAACCAACTGTGCTGACACACTAACGCACTTCTTGCAGCTTTTAGTGCGTCGCTGTTGCTGCTGTTTTCGCCACTGATTGGTGGGCACGCCACCAAAAACAGCTGTTGCCGCTTGCAGCTGGTGTTCTGCACAGTTACAACAGGCACATCGTGGTGCACACATCAAGCAACAAAGAGCAGCAAGCAACTTGGTAGCTGCCTATCGGCCGTTTAGACCCGGCCGCCTGGTAACTTAGTCACCTACAAATGAATTTTGAGTGTAAAGCGCCGCTACCACAGCAAAAAGACCTTTAGGGCCAAAAATCCGCGTTACCGTTTGCCTCTCACACTCTCTCCATACATATGTACATATATCTGTATATGCTCTTATACATCAATTTGCTTTCTGCATCTGGCTATATCCGGCTGTCCTTCTGTTGGGTCACCAGCAAAATTTTTCTTTATTTTCCGGCTGAGTGAATGCGCTCTCTCGTCTTTTTATTTCAATTAAAAATGTTACATGCTATACGTAAGCCTCGCAACGCTCTCATATAGCAAATTGTTGCTGAGAATTTGCAGTTGGCTCACATTGTTTTTGCGTGGCAAACTAAGGGTGTATGAACTAGGTGCTTTCTCATTACCAAATTGTGTTGCAGTCGCAACATAGTAAATATGTATATGAATTTCATTGCATTCGAATGCTCTCTGACTTTGCTCAAGATATCTTTTTTGACTTTCGTCTCTCGCGCTCTAAGTTCTCTGCGTATAATTGCATTTCAAGGCTCTTCCGGTCGCATGCGCATCAGCCAGTTGGTGAAATAACATTGGGAAATTTAACGTCAGTATAGTGAAATTTCGACCCGAACTACCCAACAATACGCTGCATCGCAATGCACGGTGGGCCGATTTGAGCACAAATTTCATACTCAATTACGAGTATTACTGAAAAAATCGCGTATGTGGGAAATGTTCTACGGATAATTCTGAACAACTTTGCCTAAGAGACTATGGATTTAAGGCCGGTTTCGAGCTTGTAAATTATAAAGAAAACCATACAAAGATCGTACAAAAAAAATTATTGATTGATTGTGATCGGTGACTATGTTTAGGGGCTAATTTCTAGTCTTCAATAAGGCTTATCGACTTTAAAGCTTTTTTACATGTACCCGACCGCCGAAAAATGAGTGTTTCCCAACATTTTGCTTCGCTTTGCTCTGGCTCGTTACGAACGAACTCCTACAAGAGCATACATCGAACTTATGTCTCAAAGCAAATGTCTAAAGCTAAGCGATGCAAAAGTTGTATGTGAATCAGCCATTTTCTTTTGGAGCTGGAACCAATATAGAGCCATGTGTACAAGTTTTCGCAATTGAGAAAAGTTCTTTGAGCGGCATTCACTTGGAAGTAGCCAGAAACGATTCTTTTACATATAGTTCAAGCAGCTCACGACTTCGTGTTTCAGATCAAGTATTCTTTGACTAGCCGTAAAACATCCGTTTGAAGGCGAGCTAAAGTGAAAAGGCGAGTCATTCCCCCAGGGTTTTGCGCTGGGCTTGGGACCCGTAAGTAAAAAAACACCCAGGTCAATGAAAAGACCAAAACAACATCCTTTTGATAAAACGTCTACATCGAAATCCAACTTCGAACTTAGTAGGCAATTGAGAAGTAAAGTCCTCTCCCGATGATGAGTCGGCGTTACAAGTTTTCGAGGGAAAGGTTTTGCGGAAGATTTATGGTCCTTTGCGCATTGGCAACGGCGAATACTGCAGTCGACGGGAGGGTAAGCCGTACGAGTTATATGACGACATTTACATAGGTGACCGAATTAAGAGACAGCGACTAGGTCATATCGTCCGAATGTATGAAAACACTACAGCTCTGAGGATATTTGACGCAGTATCTGCCGGTGGAAGCAAAGAAAGACGAAGACCTCCACTCTGTTGGAAAGACCAGGTGGAGAAGGACCAGGCTATACTTAGAATCTCCAATTAGACGCAAACAGCGAAAAGGAAAGGTCTCTACGCCAATAAACAAGAACAAGAAAGAGTCAATTGTGAGCTCTGTCCACACAGAAACTTCAATATATTTGCTTAAATGAAATATGATAGTGTTATTGATCTTTCAGAGGCACCCCGGGTTGCAGTTCTTATCATATTTTGTATTTACAGCTATGTAGCAAATAATTCCACAGTCTGCGAACAATTATTCTGAAGTAAGATTTTTTTAATTTTTTATGTACCAAATTAAGACACTGTGCCATACTTTGGCTGAGCAAATGTACTCGTACACAGTAGTGCTGCAAGCCGACTACTGAAATACTTATATTATCGTAAGAATAAATCCCGTGCATAGAAGAAAACAACGGTGTATACTTGCAAGTAGAGAAATTAATATGTTATTTTTTCCAGAAAACCTTAGACAAACAGATTTTTCTTCAGTGCATTTTATGCAGTCTGTGTATTGATACGATTAATGATCCTGAGATATTTAAGTTTTTACTCTTAGTTTAACAACTGCTTTGAGCGTAAAATGATAACCAATTGGGATGGAAAATTTTATGAACAACTAAAAATTTATTTTAACACAGTATTAGAGAAAATAATTTAGTTTTAGTATAGCACTCTCTCACCAGCCTCTGGGCCTCATGCAACTACTCAGGTTTCCTTTCAAATACAAAAATATATATATTGGTATATATTTTTTTAATTTTAGTGCATCTTCCGCCCACACGTTTGGTTATAGTAAGCAGGCATATCAGAATATGTTGCATGCCACCTGCTGGGCGCACGTCAAGCGCAAGATACGCCGCGCCCATATTCAGCACCATGCCTATAGAATGGCACGAAATCAAGCGAAGAATGCCTGACTGCCTGAATGACAATACGCCAACTTGCTATTAGAGCGGCCACATGGCACACTCATGCAAACATGCACACACACGCTAGACACTTTTAGCACAATTGTAGTACAAATACTCGCTTTAGCCATACATGACTGAGCTATTGAACTTTTCCGCACACACACACACTCATATATACACAGGAATTTGAATTTAGCCACAATATTGCATTTTCGCACGTATTTTTCACACAGAAAATTTACACTTATTTCATTTCATAGAGTCCTTTTTTGCTTGGGAAGACTTATTTTTAAGAGTCCATTATTGCTTTTTACACAAAATTGTCTATTTTTTTTATAAATTTCATTCAAGATTTTTTGCACAAAATGAAAATTTAACTGGCTACAATTTTTGCTTACCATTGGCAAGAATATTAGCTGTGTTTGGATCATGATACATGACTTGTTACAGTACACCGATGTCTTCACTTTCATGTCACTTTAACCACTGCGAGAGAATGAAAGCTGGAGAGTTGTGCTGTCTGTATTTATAACAAACACAAATGCACTGCTGAGTTGAGTTCAGCTGTACTGCGCTGAGCTGAGTTGAATTGCCCGTTGTGGTGGTGGTGGTACATTGATAGCGTCGGCGCAAATGAGCAAATGCCCGAGGAGTACACGAGTCGTGGTTTTCGCTATAAATTAGCTTTTTATCAACCGGCACATACTACATACTATATATATAAATATGTATTTGCTACACATTACAACAAAGTTTGTAAAGCTCTCAGACAATTCTCGTTGTATTGTGTGTGGACGTCTTCTTGCAATGCTGCTACTGCTCGTATTTCCAATCCCTTTAATATTCCCTGTATTTTTTGTAATATGTATGTATAGCTACTTGTGTATGTGTGTGAAAACGTGCGAAAATCGGTCTGCTGTTACTTCTTATCTTTCTGTTGCGATCAAAACAGATTTTTTCTTGAATAAATCTCAGTTGTAATTACTAAGGACCGCAAACATATGACTCAAGTCTACTTTGAGTCAAAAATGTAAATAAGCTGGTTTGTCTAGAGATCAGATTCCACCATGTATGTTATGATTTTATTATAACAATTTAGCAGAGGCGAAGGAACAATTATTGCAATAGACTTTTTCAGAAGAATATCAACTAAGAAGGTCAAGCCCAGGCTGTTCTTCAATAATATAGTACCGACAGTTATGTTTCTGGGTAACATAAGTCATCTTTATAATCTTTCATCTTGGGTCATGATTCGAAAAGATGAAGCCTAAACGAAGTTACACCGACTTAATTAGTTCTAAGTTCTGCTGAAGACTAAAGTGGACAGCGGGTGTCTATCAGCAGGTGTAACTAAAAACGAAAAATGCCTCTTTAATTTCACAGCATATTGTTAGCAGAGTTGAGGTATAGTTTTTGGGAAAGTAGCTGTGATTTCTGTCACATTTTCCTAATTTTTAATTAATTATAACAATTATAATATGTTATTATTATTATTATGAATGTATGTAAGGCTTTTAGAAATATGAAAAAACAACGATTTCTGTAAAATTTCATACATTCGAAAAAATAATTAAAAAAACTCGGAATATTGCATACAAATTATGAAAAAAATATACTCCAAATGCCAAAATATGACTTTTAAAATTACGGGCAATAAAAACAGAGCTTTTACAGGTCCGGTTTTTGGCACAGAATAATTTAGGCGATTTTTAAATCGATTCAATTGAGGAAATCTATGACTCTGAAGCAGTAAAAATTATTTACGTTGCTTAACAATTTCAAAAACACGTTGACTTTCAAATGAGTGCAAAGAAAACTTCACTGCTTAGTTCTCAAACCGATAATTCAGTCTTAATGTCTCATAATTTTCACTTTAATTGTAATTGTTTTTAGTACCTCAAAGCGGCTTGTGAATTACTCATGGGGCAACTTATTGCTTTACTTGCCTCGATATACCGTTGCACACTTAGTGGACGTGCAAATATATTAGCATGTATAATATGCAATTTAGATTAGAAATTTAAAGAAAACAAAGTGTGATTTTTTTCAACTACCTTCAGTTGACCTTCTATGCCTGCTGATAAGGCATGTGATTCAATTAAATTTCCATTAAGCTCTTTGATTTTTTTATATCCGTTTTCTTATAACAGCATTATGGCGAAATGTTGCAGAACTGATGTCACCATGGGTTGAGTTATTATTCATTCCATTTAAAATGGCATCAGCTGTTTGTTGAACTCGTCTCGAATTACCCCGCTGATATCAGAAAATTCTTTCGCACACCAACATACTTTGAGAGTTAACTGTTAATACTGGCACCTAACTTTGACTAATAATATATATATATATGTGCAATTTCTATTAAAACTCATTTTAGTTTTTATGACTTTTGTTGGTCGTTAAACATGCATATGTGTACTTTGCAATTAACGACCACTGCGTATACGTAACACAGGTTTCTTACCTGTCACAAGCAAATTTAAATGACAGCTTGTTTATTTTGATAATTATACACATATATGTATGTATATGTATTAGTACATGAGTTAAGTGGTTAGGAATATTTCTCATTTAATTATCAAGCCAATATTTTATTACTAATTTTTTTTAGTATTTACCTGCAATTTGTAATCAAGAGTACTTCTCGACTAGTACGTTGTTGCACTTCACCAAAACTTTCCATTTAATGTGCCTAAGGGCTTACGTTTGGCTTGTCACGCACGCACAGTAAAGTAAAAACATAGTAGAACAAACTCGAGCCCAATATTTGGGATTTGGAATTTGACAGTTTTTTGTTTATGAGCTGTAAAATAGTGTGTCGGAAATAAGGAATGCGACTTTTTGACTTTTGCCGAACATATCGGTTAATAAATTAACTGTTTACGTATTATTGAATAAAAAAAGAAAAAAAAATTAAGTATGAAAAATATGTCACAGAATGTGTCATTTCATTTGTACATATTACAATTATGACTTTATTAGTAAGAAATGTAACTTAGAGCCATTAAAGGCGCCGACCCTTTGGTGGTTTTTATAAGATTTTTGCGGTTTTGCGGTTTTCTAGCTACTATATTGTGAGAACTCTAATTATACCACACTATGAATGCACTTATTTTATTACATCGAATTTCAGTTCAAGAAATTAAGTGGAATTTCAATTAAATATAAATGTTTAATTAAATTAAGTACACTGACAAGTTGATAATAGTCATATACATATGTACATATGTGAGCTAAACTTTATAGCATCCCTGTGGGGAAGGGGAATGGTTATATTAAAATATTGAGTACAAAAACCGCACAAGTCCAAATATGATAAAATTAGTTCACTCTGCAGCCAAAGAAGACTATGCGTTATGTTATAGTGGAAAGCTCATATTTTTTTCTTGTAAAAATTTAAGCTAGAAAATATGATACATTTTTGAAAAGTTAGTACAGTGAAAAAAATACATTTTCTATTGATTTTCTCAGATCTATCTTTACTGTAATATATCAATAAAAATCTTTATTCACTAACTCTCGTACGAAGAGGAAAACTAAAGGTGTATCGCGTACAAAAATTTTATGTATTGGCGACAGTTTTGAGTTATGTAAGAGTATTACTTTACTCCTAGGGATAAGTTATCTAACGGTAACTTTGAGAACAACTTCAACGGCGGCTCTTGAGCTGGTACTAAGCCTGCACCTATAGACCTTTTCACTGAACACTGAGCAGCAAATTCGGCGTGACGGGTACTGGCTGCAGGAGAATTTACGTATAGAACCTTTGGGCATAGCTCGGTGGGTAATGGCGGTTGGCAAACACCGACTGCATGACCCCTCTTTACATCTGGGAAAGAAGGTTCAAAGTAAACATCGAAAAAGATGCCTGGCATAAAGCTATGTTAGCTACGCGCAACACTCTAAACATCTATACGCATGGCTCGAAAATAGGCGATGGAGTTGGTGCGGGAATATACTGTCCAGAATTAGTCATAAGGCTACCTTTAAAGTTATCGGACCACGTGATCAACAATAGGAAACGCATGCATTGTCTATACGACGATCTCGATCAAAACCCGATGGAACGAGCTACATGGGTGCTAAACTGCCAAAGTCATGTGCCAAACGGTAGATCGGAAGCACTCTATAGAACATGATGGGAACACTAAACGGTCACTCTCTGGTGGCGACACACGCAGGATTGGGCTGACAGATCGGGAAGACTGCAGGAAATGTCTAGAGCAGGGCACCAGGGACACAATGGAGCATCTTTTGTGCACTTTGCAAGATTACGCTGTAAGGTAAGTGCTTAAAGTGCACGCGCATCGCGATGTGATGTGATTTAAAAGTCGTGCGGTGACTTCTGAGCAGCTGGCTGTTAGCTGGCTCTATATAAGAAATGCAGGCACCGTGCCTGCCAATGCTTAGGTGACACTCGCGCCGCGATGTGATGTTATTTAAAAGTCGTGCGGTGACTTCTGAGCAGCTGGCTGTTAGCTGGCTCTATATAAGAAATGCAGGCACCGTGCCTGGCTAGCTTAGGTGACACTCGCGCCACGATGTGATGTTATTTAAAATTCGTGCGGTGACTTCAGGGTAGCTGGCTGTTAGCTGGCTCTATATAAGAAATGCAGGCACCGTTCGCGCCGCGATGTGATGTTGCCTGCCAGCTGGCTGTTAGCTGGCTCTATATAAGAAATGCAGGCACCGTGACTGGCCACTGTTAAGGTGATACTCGCGCCGCGATGTGATGTTACTTAACAGTCGTGCGGTGACTTCAGGGCAGCTGGCTGTTAGCTGGCTCTATATAAGAAATGCAGGCACCGTGCCTGCCAATGCTTAAGTGACACTCGCGCCGCGATGTGATGTTATTTAAAAGTCGTGCGGTGACTTCTGAGCAGCTGGCTGTTAGCTGGCTCTATATAAGAAATGCAGGCACCGTGCCTGCCAATGCTTAGGTGACACTCGCGCCGCGATGTGATGTTATTTAAAAGTCGTGCGGTGACTTCTGAGCAGCTGGCTGTTAGCTGGCTCTATATAAGAAATGCAGGCACCGTGCCTGCCAATGCTTAGGTGACACTAGCGCCGCGATGTGATGTTATTTAAAAGTCGTGCGGTGACTTCTGAGCAGCTGGCTGTTAGCTGGCTCTATATAAGAAATGCAGGCACCGTGCCTGCCAATGCTTAGGTGACACTCGCGCCGCGATGTGATGTTCTTTAAAAGTCGTGCGGTGACTTCTGAGCAGCTGGCTGTTAGCTGGCTCTATATAAGAAATGCAGGCACCGTGCCTGCCAATGCTTAGGTGACACTCGCGCCGCGATGTGATGTTATTTAAAAGTCGTGCGGTGACTTCTGAGCAGCTGGCTGTTAGCTGGCTCTATATAAGAAATGCAGGCACCAGTGCTTAGGTGACATATGCGCCGCGATGTGATGTTATTTAAAAGTCGTGCGGTGACTTCTGAGCAGCTGGCTGTTAGCTGGCTCTATATAAGAAATGCAGGCACCGTGCCTGGCTAGCTTAGGTGACACTCGCGCCACGATGTGATGTTATTTAAAATTCGTGCGGTGACTTCAGGGTAGCTGGCTGTCAGCTGGCTCTATATAAGAAATGCAGGCACCGTGCCTGCCAATGCTTAGGTGACACTAGCGCCGCGATGTGATGTTATTTAAAAGTCGTGCGGTGACTTCAGGGTAGCTGGCTGTCAGCTGGCTCTATATAAGAAATGCAGGCACCGTGCCTGCCAATGCTTAGGTGACACTCGCGCCGCGATGTGATGTTCTTTAAAAGTCGTGCGGTGACTTCAGGGTAGCTGGCTGTTGGCTGGCTCTATATAAGAAATGCAGGCACCGTGCCTGCCAATGCTTAGGTGACACTCGCGCCGCGATGTGATGTTCTTTAAAATTCGTGCGATGACTTCAGGGTAGCTGGCTGTTGGCTGGCTCTATATAAGAAATGCAGGCACCGTGCCTGCCAATGCTTAGGTGACACTCGCGCCGCGATGTGATGTTATTTAAAAGTCGTGCGGTGACTTCTGAGCAGCTGGCTGTTAGCTGGCTCTATATAAGAAATGCAGGCACCGTGCCTGCCAATGCTTAGGTGACACTCGCGCCGCGATGTGATGTTCTTTAAAAGTCGTGCGGTGACTTCTGGGCAGCTGGCTGTTAGCTGGCTCTATATAAGAAATGCAGGCACCGTGCCTGCCAATGCTTAGGTGACACTAGCGCCGCGATGTGATGTTATTTAAAAGTCGTGCGGTGACTTCTGAGCAGCTGGCTGTTAGCTGGCTCTATATAAGAAATGCAGGCACCGTGCCTGCCAGTGCTGCGATTGTACGAGGATCGCGATCATCGATCGGGATCCCCACGATATGATACACTGGAGGAGGTATCGATAGTGACGCCGCAGAGTCTGTCATCCTAAAGGATGACCACTGCTCTTGGACTTAGCAATTTAACTCCATCTGGCATCGTATCTAATTCGTCGAAACCGAAAGTTGTTACTGATATTGTAAGTAATTTATTTAAAAAGAGGTTATATCCACTTCAAATTAGATAAAATTTACTTTTACAATGAGCGATTCATTTTGAAAAATTTTGTATTCCCTTGATCCCGGAGCCGCAAACAAGATGGCCTCGGATAAGAAGTGTCTGCGGTGTTTCTCCAAAAAGTTTTGGGAACCAGTTAACGTAAATCAAAATTTGTACAATTACGCTCACATCTCCCAAAATTTTTGCTAGATCAATTTCGAATTTTCGGAGAATATTTGCAAATACATGTACATCATATGTGCAAAAAAATCGATTGTTTGAAATACCCAAAAGTGCAACTAGAGATTCATGTTAAAATTTCTATGAGTTTCTCAAGGTCCAACTGACAATTCTTACCGAAACTATTTTATTATGTATGATTCTGCATATATTTCTTTCGTAAAGCGCATAAGAGTCGCAGGTGTATTCGATAGTTTTCGAGATAATTAGTTCAATGTTCAACACCAAAAGTACTCCAACTAAAATATATCGATAATAGCTTTTGTTTCGAATATTGATATACTACATTATTCCTTGATGGCTGGCAACTCTATGAAATAGTGCATCAGCTGTTTATCTTAAATAAAATACAATTTGTTGTGTTGGGAGAACTTTTATTATCCGCGAATTGTTCCGAAAAAAACCTTAAAATGTCGTCTTTTGATGAAGATGATAGCTGGATGAATTATAAACCGAGTGCCAAGTTTCTCCCAATCGTAGAGGGAAAAACTGCAGACTGTCCTGCAGCCGGTGAGACGGACTTTGATAAACTGGAGACGCCCATTTTTAGTAAAAGACAAATTACATTGCGTATACCATCCACCTACAAAGGAAATCTTATGCACGTGAACGTAAACAAGAATTGGTTAGTTTGTGTGCTGGACACACCGCAAACAATATTGCTACGTTTTTTTCTACCTCGAGCGTTGCCTCCAGGAGGTTTGTAAAATTATGTTTAATTTTCTCCCAGAGAATAAAATGTTTTTGCTTTTAGAAATACCTTTGGAAAAATACTTGGCAGGCTATGCTATTTCAAAAGTCTTTCTTGATTATACTGGACACCACACACTTATACCGATTGTGCCACAAACACCCGGGCTATCTGCTGATTTTCTTTACATACATGGAAATGGTCCAAAAGTGCGACGCGTAGAAAAATTTAAAGACCACGAAATTACAGCTGTTGCCTTTAATCGGTATATGGGTACAGAATCGTCCACTGGTCCAATACTTTTGGGTACAAGTCGTGGTTTGATTTTTGAAACGGAACTTGTACAAGATGGTTTTTCGCCTTTACAGCGAAAACAGGTATAAATTATATAACCTATGGCAGTATTTAACAGTTATATTGGTAATATGCTAAATTCCTTCGGTTGCAGGTTTATGATTTGGGTTTAGGACGTACAAAGTATCCCATAAATGGATTGGAATTATTACGTCTACCGAATACCAATAAATATATGGTTATTGCTACAACACCAGATTGTATATACACATTCCAAGAAAGTTTGAAGCCAGATGATAGATCTCTACAGTTTATATTCGCCAACTATGTAAATGGACAGCAGGTGCATGGAGCTGAAATGATTGAAACCGAATTGAATTATTCGGCACTGCAACTTTATGGCGAACCAAATGAAAAGCTTCCCAAACAGTGGGCATGGTTATGTGGTAGTGGTATCAGATTTGGAGAGGTAAGCTCTGCAGTACTTGGATTTATGGAAATTATACCAAAATACTAGTTTAACATTCATATTTTCCTTCACAATTGTTTTTTTTTTTCCTTTTTAAGATTTCTACCGAGGAACGCTCTACTAATGTCCTACTTGGTGACAGCTTAATCAATTTGGACTTCAAGCAATATAAGCACCTCTCCTACGAAGAACGTCGTCAAAATGCGCCGCGAACGCTTGCTTTAACCGAATATCACGCACTTTTACTTTATTCCGATCATATTACAGGCATTTGTCTGCTAAATGAAAAAGTAGTTTATGAAGAGTATTTCCATGAGCAAGTTGGTAAACTATTGAATATTTTGCGCGATCCATTCACCGGCACTATCTACGTTTACACGGATAAAATGTTCTTCAGCTACAAGATCACCGATGAACAACGTGATATATGGCGTATATATTTGGAGAAAGGGCAATATGATTTGGCGGAAATTTACGCTGCAGAGCAGCCGGAGCACTTGGATATTGTGCTCATCAAAAAAGCAGATGCCGCATTTGAAAAAGGCGATTATACGCTAGCAGCTGATTTCTATGCGGAAACGTCTAAGCCCTTCGAGGAGATTAGTTTGAAATTTATGGAACTGGATACTAAAAAGCCAATAATACGCTATGCTAAAAAGCGTTTAGCCATGTTGGAAAATGATCCAAATAAAATAATGGTGCTCGTCATATGGCTGGTTGATCTTTACTTAACTCAAATCAATTATCCACGTCGCAGTGCGCAAGAGCGTGCCGAATGGCAGAGCGAATTCGATGAGTTCATGCAAGGTGCACGTGTGGCCGATTGTGCACGCCAAAACAAAGAACCCATATGCAATCTGTTAAAAGAGCATGCAGATTCGCATAATATCGCACAATTCGCGATATCCATTGGCGATTATGAGGAGGTAATTGAACAACAAATTGGTAGCAAGAAATTCAAAGAGGCACTTCGCACACTCACGCAACAAGATAATCTCGAACTGTACTATAAATATTGTCCTATACTTATGGATTACTTGCCACATGAAACTGTCGATACGTTAATGTCGCAAGGACGAAAATTCGACATAAAAGAGCTTATACCCACCTTAGTGTTGCAAGAGAGCGATAAACATATAGAAGAGATTATTAGGTACTTGGAGTTTGCAATTTATAATTTAGGTGAAACAAATCAAGCAGTTCATAATTACATAATACATTTGTATGCCAAATATAAGCCGCCTAAGGTAATCAAATATCTTGAGAATGAGGGGCAGGATTTGAGTTTGATACATTACGAAATAAATTATGCGATGATACAGTGTAAACTATTCAAAGTGAATGTTGCATCAGTTTTCCTAATGTGCTTAAGTAAAATGTGGGCGGCGGCAGTGGATTTGGCACTGGAATTCGATTTGAAATTGGCGAAGGAAACAGCGTCGAAGCCAACAAAAGAGGAAGAACGCGAAAAGATGTGGCTGGCCATTGGTAAGAAAAACTTATGAAATTCATTTAATCATTGAAATGATCAAACCTTTCGTGCCCATTACAGCGCGTCATGAAATACAAGGTACGAATGATGTTAAAAAAGCGCTAGATCTTCTGAAGGAATGTGATTTGCTACGCATAGAGGATTTACTACCATTTTTTTCTGATTTCGAAAAAATTGATGATTTCAAAGAACCCATATGTGCGGCATTAAAAGTATGTATACATTTAAAATTACTCCTTTATAGAAAAATTAAATATAACGCTTTTTTCTATATACTTTCACCCCAGGATTACAATATCAAAATTCTTGAACTCAAACACGAAATGGATGAGTGTGATAAACAAGCGGAGCGTGTCATCAAAGACTTACAGAATGTGCGTGAACGAAGTATTCGTATAAACGCGCAAGAAAATTGCAATCTCTGTGATTCCTTTCTAATGGTGAAGCCATTTATCGTTTTCATCTGTGGACACAAATTCCATAGTGATTGCTTAGAGAAAAAAATTCTACCAACACTAAGCAGCGAGCAAAATCGTCGATTGAGAACCATCAAACAACAATTGGACGCGTTGGTTACACAGAGTTTCGTTATGGATATCTCCGAGGAGATGCTCCTTCAACGCACGGAATTAAAAACTGAAATCGAGGAGATTATTGCTGGTGATTGTTATTTTTGTGGGGTAATGATTGACATGATCGATCAGCCCTTCATCAACGACTGGGATCAGGTTAATGTTGATTGGGAATAAACGGTAACTATGCAGCAAATCCACAGGGGATATGTATTATTTGTACTAGTTTTAAGCTCATGTGTGAGTAGATTTAAATAAACGTAGCCATCATATTTTTACACATAAATATGATTTATAAATGATATGCTAAATAATGATTATTCAAACGTATTTATGTCGTAAATAAAGTAATATAGCAAATTAATATTGTTGTAGATTTACATATTTTTAACGATTCAGAGCATGTAATAGTGGCGATCTGATCATTCGATTCACTCGATACAAAATTGATGACTCGTTGCAGAATTGTCGCGTGAAGATTGATAACTCATTAACAACACCAACACTAACAGAATTTCCAAATCAGAGATAGCTACCGCCTTACAAATGTATACATATGTACGTGTATATGTCGCATCAATCTCTTTTGATGATCGTCATTTAAATCGTTTAGCAATAACAAAAATGTATGACTAAAGTACACATATACATGTATGTATGTAGGACAACTACACTCATGGTCAAAAGAATAAGTACATATGTATATACGCCCGTGTAGCATTCATTGCCACGCTTACTACAAAGAGGGGATTCCCCAGTTTCTTTTCACAGTAAAAGATATAACCATGTCGATTTTAAATAAACTAACCCAGAGTTGTATTCGTGTACTTCAACAAACGTTCAAAATTCAATTATGACCTAGCATTATATTTCTATTAAGTAAAAACAAAAAGTCAGTAAAAAGCAGTTTAATTTTCAACTTATTATTAATTTAAATTTCATTAATCGATGTTAATTGCTAATTGTACATTCGCTCGCAATACGATATTAATAAACATATACCACAAATTGCTTATGTATGTATAATTGACATGTTCCAACTTCATACATATTTATTATCACTAATGGCCATAGTTTTACACCTTTATTTATCTTAAATATATGTTGACATAAAGGAAGACTATAAATAGAATACAGCAATAAAACGCAAGCAATACTAAATACAAAGTACTTTTAAGAAATATTGTGCTTAATAATGTAATATGATCCCTGGCAATCCATAAAATGCCCACAGGTCATTCGATGACCTGACACTTCAACTCATTCGTTACGAAACTGATGGCTGTATTTAGAACTGCCTGCTGAATACCTGCATTGTTCATTAACAAAGGCAGCAGCATTGCCAAGTCTGAGATTGCGAACTCTGCCACTGCATTATTGACATGTCGCACTAATCTCTCCTGTTGAGCATCATTTAAATCGTTTAGTAACACATCAGCCAAGGGTCGGAATGTGCCTACAGAACAGTATAAAAAAAGCAGGATTAAAGTTCACAAGTATGTACAACTAAACGTAATTGTGTTTATAATATAAAAGGCTTATCGCTACTTAGTCATCACAGTTTTATACAGCTTATCAGCTCGGAAATATAGTGTTTCTATTGGTTTGTCTTATACGACAATACTTACCGCCAGTCATTTTATAAGCCATCAATCCGCCCGCTGTGCCACCAGCAGCCAGTCCTACAGGTCCAAGCAGAATTCCTCCTATAAAAGCAGTTGCTGCACAAACTAAATAAATTATAAAATGTAGAGTTTAAATAAATAAAAACTTATTTTTTTAATTTATCTGCGTATTTCAAATACCCATTGCTCCTTTGGCTGATTGTTTCATTGTCACTTGCACATTACGTTCATTTGCAATAATGGCAATTGCTTCCATCAATTCTCGTGTATTAACAGGCATTTTTTTATATTAAACTCTTTTGTTTATAAGTGAATTTTTAAGGATTACGTGTATTTAAATAAAAACCAGCTCCCAGTTGGATCACAACAAACCGTATGATCTATACGTTCTATAAAAATAGTCCTAAATGTCACAAAATGAAAAAGGTGATGCCACACTGCAAGTAAAGTTGTGGACAGTCAGGAACTTAACTTACTTAGTTAAGCCGTTAAGTTAAGTGACGTTCAACTAAAAATTAATTTATCACCTGTGTAAATTTCTTTAAAAAATTATTTACTACAAAGCGTATTGTGCCTAAGTTTAAAACATTTTAAATAATTGCAAATAATAATGAAATTAAATAATATTTTCTGCTCTAAAACAAAAGAATTGCGTCTTGGCAACTCCGATTCTTATTATTTATTTCATTGCTTTTATTATTTTTTACATGTCTACTTCGCCCCAATCTCTTTTTGGTTCAGCGCCAATTTCTCACAATCCAGTGTGTTGGGGCTGTTTATCGCTTTAGCTCCTCCACAGTTGATGAGCGGCAACAGCAGTGAATAGCAAAACAAAATGAAAGTGTAAAATGTGAAGCAACTGGTGTCGGTGAACTAACTTGCTTGAATGCTAAATAATTGAAAATCAACGATATAGCTTTCAAGAAAAGCCGTCCATGATACAAAACTAGCAAATACGTCTAGTAGTAAACTATACTGTTCCAAAAAGCGATGAATTTGTATGTATTTAATATACATATTCACCATTTTTATAATGCATATTTGCTACAGTTTTAAATGTAGATGAAAGATAATTTTGTTGAATCATTTGCATTATTGTTTCATTGTCTATTTTGTGAGAAACAAATATAATAAAGACGTACAAAGTGTACACAAGCGGAAAAGTGTAAAATATTTGCTTATTAAATTGGTCATAAATTATTATAATGATGGTATTTGTTGCCATCGGCATTTAGAGTGAATGTTTTCAATAGACAAGTTGTTTATAAATTTATATAAAATGGAAATATTCTACAATCAGTTGGATAAATATGTAAGTACCAACATGCCTAAATAATTATTTTAAATACAAATTATTGTAAATACATATGTACGTACTCTGAATATACATATGTAAATATATAAATATGTATGTAGGTGTGAAGTCATACAAGTTAAAAATTACTGATAACAATAATTTTGCCAATATGAAAAAATGTGTCTTCAGTCTACGTACTTATTTTTAGGATGACAAAATATAAAGTCAAGTGCTTTTAAAGTTGGACTTGGGATGCAATAGCATTCAGTTCTATCTATCATTCTTATACATACTTATGTATATTGACAAATTTTGTAATTGCATGTGAGTATCGTACTTTTACATTCAAAGTGCTGCCTCAATGCTTTCAATAATATCTATTTATACATATCCCAAGTAGTGCCCAAGAACTAAAGATAATATTGTCGCGCTATATTAATGCAATTTTTTATATAGTATACTAAGTCTTACGCACGTATAAGTATGTATGTATATACATACGTATGCATTGTTTACAAATACGGTGTTAAGTAAATATAGTTTTTTGTAAAGAAAATAACTGTTGAAATTTATTTAATAATTGTTTTAGAAGCAACAGGTGTGTCTGTTGTTGTTAACGATCTCAAAGTATACATACATACATATATCAAGTTTGCCAAGTAGTTTATAACTCCCAGAAATAAAATATACATACATACATATATGTATGAAATGATCGGCATGATGTGCTGAGTCAATTTAGCTGTGTCGTCTGTAGGTACATATCGAGCTAGGCCAACAGTTTTTGGGATATCGATCTGAATTTTTATGAACTTTATTTTCTTTAGAAGAAGGAACTTTCTCCGAACACCCGATATCGCCATTAGCCATAGCTGCCGTACAAACTGATAGATCAAAACCCAGTCCTTACATTAAAGACTTTTTTGTCATACAATCTGATTCAGTTCATGATGATGAAGTACTGATTCGACGGAAATAGTAGTAAAAGGTACAATTGAAGGCTGCGCTGCACTTCGGACAGGGAACCAGCTGGATAGATAGATAGATAGATAAATGTTATGAGGTAATGCACCGCGACCTAGGGTCTATTGTGCCCTCTACGATATCACATGTCTTCCCAGAGTCCCAGCAGCCTGAATAGCTCTAGGAGTTTGCCGGGCGCTACTGAGGTGATGTGATCCCTGCTGATATAGATGGAATCCATGGCCTTAAGCCTTTTTCCACAGATTGTTGTGCAATCCAGGATTAGGTGTGCTGGTGTTTCCTGTTCCAGGTCGCAGAACCGGCAGTTAGCACAGGAGACTATGCCCATGTTGAACAAGTGCTTCCTGAGCCTGCAGTGCTCGGTTGCAC
The DNA here is from genome assembly GCF_024586455.1 of Bactrocera neohumeralis. Lineage (NCBI taxonomy): Eukaryota > Metazoa > Arthropoda > Insecta > Diptera > Tephritidae > Bactrocera > Bactrocera neohumeralis. Next base: position 49,619,547 of record NC_065922.1, on the reverse strand, counting down.
AAGGACAGGCGGTTTAGCCTTTCTATGCATTCCTCAACTAAAAGCGATTTGATCTCATATGATGAAATCGCCTTTAGTGCCGCTTGGCTATCACTGAGAATAGCTATACGCTGGTTGCGATAGTTGCGGCTGAGGTTGACTTCAGCGCACTGACCTATGGCAAAAACTTCAGCCTGGAAGATACTTGGGAAGCAGCCCATTGGTATGGACAGCTTAGTACGCGGTCCCGCAATACCTGCCCCAATACCCTCCGGTGTTTTTGAGCCATCAGTGTACCACTGAATGGTACTGTCTTCCAGCAGTCTTTCCAGCGTGGAATCGCTCCACTCCGTCTTGCTGCCGAGAGTAACTTTGAAATTTCTTTTAAAGTTTATTTTCTTCGTTGTGCCGTCCTTTGGGAGGAGGACTAGCGGTGTGCTTTCCGCTAGTACGTCCATCTGTCTGGAGGACATTAACTTTCCTCTACCGCAGCCTTCTGCTGACATTAGCAGCATGGTGTGGTTTGCTGCATGTTTTATCACCTGGTGCAGCGGTGTGAGCTCCAATATGACTTCCAGTGCCACAGTGGGACATGTGCGCATTGCCCCCGAAGCACAGACACAGGCGAGGAAGGCGCAGATCGCAACCTCGCCATTATCCAGCGAGTAACCAGCTGGATGTTCATATTCATCATATAATCACTTACTCAACGAGATCTTCTTAGCATAAGACAGATTAACATGCAATATCTTTTTCGATGTTTGCACAGACAATTGTTTGAAACAAAACTATGTCCTAAGACATTAAAGAAGACTTTCTAACAATTTGTTGTACTTGAAACCAAGAATTGAAATCATTCACAGAGACGTTCAATAATAATTCCCACAACAACCGGTTCTACGATACCGGAATTAACTCGGAATTTATTTGGCCAAGGGATAACCGTGACAATCACGACTTTTACAACTGAACTATTTAGTAGGATCAAAGAAATAATTGATTTTATGGGCCGGGAAGTCATATGTATCGATAGCTACAATCTAAGAAACTAAGATTAACAGCTTCTTAGATCTTCTGAGATGTGCTGGTTTCAACGTGTTGGTAAAGATTGCGAGCGAGATAGTGGTGGGGGCCTAGCCTTCATCTTGCATCACACAGTGTAGTATCATCTTATCGATCGGCATCGACGGCAGGGACACTACACTAGAATGTCAAGCTTTGCTATCCGGTTTGGCGATGTCGAAATATTTAATTTATATATCCTCCAGTTATTAACAGAATTTCATAATTGACTTTGACCGATATGTCTTATCTGACAGTTGTGAAAAATGCCTTCACTTAACTGCTGTATGGAAAATCGGAGAGGTTGTCCCACTGGTGAAACATGGGAAGCCTGCCAACCCAGGGAAATCTTAACGACCGCATTGAAAACATTAAATCTCTTCCCTGCCAAATCCACTGCCACCCTATTTTAAACTGTAGGAAGGAGTCCATACTGACCACTAACTTTTCAGTTGACTTCACTCCACACACAACCGTGATTAATTCAAAAGTAGGTCGCTATTAGGCGACTTAGGGACAAGTGCAAAGGATTGTTTTTGGCAAAGTACAAAGCAATTGGCCGTCCGGTCATTAAGTATGACGCACAATAAGATCACTTGAAATCAGCAGGACGCATATGAAGAAAATGCAGAACATTGCATCTCAGACTATAACAGGATGTTTTCTAATGTCTCCCATCGAACATCTTCATAGTGAGGCCCATATGCTCGCTATCAAGGAGCATAATATTCTTCTCTCTAAGCAGTTTCAGGTGTTTTCGCAGAAGTGACCTCCATGACAGTTAACATGTAACAAAACAGTGTCCGGATAATCGTTACAACAATAAAAACCTCCTATAAATTTCTACCCTTATGATCTCGAGTATGGGTATGATCATTACCCACTACAGACGAAATGCTCCAAATAAACATCTTACTTTCATGTCACAAAACAGTGTCAAAATAACAACATTATAATGTCTTATTTTAAGAAATAAGTCTTAAACTTTATTGCTTAGTAACGAAATAATCTTAATCTTATCATAAGTGAATACTAAAACAAGAAAAAACGTTAACTTCGGTTGGACCAAAGCTATAATCGACTTCACAAATACTAAAACCAAGGGACTTGTTCGCTTATATACGGACAGACGGACATGGCTATGTCGATTTCTCTCGTTATGATTAAGTTAGGAATGATGTGTTTATTTCGGTGTATTCTAATTGTTCAAAACTAAACTAATATATCTAAGGCACCGAAACTACTCTAGACCACTGATATCAGTTGATGGATCGGTGTTCCTGTTTTTCTACGGTCGACTGTAGATTTTAATTATAATCAAGTAGTTTTGTAGATACCCGTAGAAAGTGAAAATAGTTTAATTATTGCTATATGAATTTATGAAACCCCGCTACCTATGTATTAGATTACCCAGATTTGCAAATTGTTGAAGTTAATATTTAGTCAACGTGAAATAATGAATCTCATTTATGTTAGTTCAACACAAACAAAGGTGTAGAAGTTAATTATAGTAACTGTTAACCCAAACAACGTTTCCAAATAAAACCTGATAAACAACAGTTTTGTGATAAAACAGCTTGAAGTTATCACCTGTGCTCCTAGGCGTGAACAAATCTTCTTATACAAACCTAAATATATTTTTATGTACATACATACATACATATATACTATACATGGGTAGTCAACATGTAGTCGAAATTCCTTATCGAAAATTGTACTTGTACAAAGCTGTGTATATGATGTGCAAATAAGTATATGTACATAAGAGTGTGGCATATAATAATATTAATATATTATAAAGTAAAAGATAGGCTGTTTATACATATTACATATACTTACATATATATTTCGAAGAATTGAACTTTAATTAAAATTTTTCGTTGAAAATTTATTATTGTATATAGATAAATAGCTACCAAATGTTCTTGGAAATACGAAAAAAAAATCAGTCTTTCCGTCTAATATTAAATATTTAAATACCGTAAGAAACCGTATATTATTTTACCTAGTCTTGCCATAAATTCTGTTACAGTTGACAAATTCGCCGAAAAAAGTTATTGGTTTTATTATAATTTGTATGCAGTTCTTCTTCTTCTTTATTGACGTATACACCATTTACGCGGTTATAGCCGTGTTTACAACGGCGCGCCAGTCGCTCTTTCTTTTCGCTGTTTGGCGCCAATTGGAGATTCCAAGTGTAGCTAGATCATTCTCCACCTGGTCTTTCCAACGGAATGGAGGTCTTCCTCTGTTTCCCCCGGCAGTTTTATAAAAAACAAAAATCCTCAAGCAATTAACAATCAAATAATTTGAGATTATTGAATTACAATGCTGTTATCATTGCATTTTTTTTGCTATTCTGATATCGCCATATCATATTGGCTGCTAATTAGCTGAAAGTGTGGAAGCAGAATACTTCCAGTTTTCAATCTATTTCCAAAGCGTAAAAATTTAATTATAACCTTTCCGCTTGACTACGTCAGAGAGCGGTTTGTTTATTTTTGAACAAGTGCCTATGAGGTATAGTGTGGCGTTACTAATTAAGTCAACTCTAGAAAAGGCACAAATAAGGGCAGGTTGGACAAGTGGTACTTCACACAAATCATACATATTCTGTACTTATCTATTTTTGTATAAAAAAACAGCTTCTATTCCATTTTTTTATTAAAACATATTTCTCTAATTCAGTTTTTTTAAGATATTTATGCAAAAAAAATAAATTATTACGATCACTTAATGTAAATCATTCTTTTATTTATCCATTTTGCTCGTCAATAAATACGAAATATGTTAAATAATGTGTAAATTAGCAGTTGTGTGTGATTTATATGTGCCTTAAAGTGTGCACACCTCCGAAATTGTGCTAATAACTTCATGAATTATTCATAAATATGCACTAAAGAGCGCAGCAAACAAGCGATTAAAGATTTCACTCACAAACAAGCTGCTTGGGGACCAATTGTGTGAAAATCAATTAAATATACATAAATATGTACATATATACATACGGACATACATACATATATACTAACTTTAAATACGTTACATTGCAAGCGTTATATTAGCGTCGCGTGGGTTCAGGGCGGCTATTTTCATTTTAACTTAACACTAATCTACGCATTAGTAGAGCACATTGGCAAGTGTCATCCATCAATTAAAACCATATCGTCTGGTAATACCTTGAAGTTCATACATACAGTATGTATGTTTATTTCGGGCCCGCGCGTCATCTGACGCATCTCTAAAGGATATTACCGCTCCCAAAGCTTTTTGTAATTCCAACAATGTTAGTCCTCAGCGGGTGCAGGACAGTATGTCAATAAGTAGCAGCAATAAAATCAATTACAGACCTACCCAATTTCTATGTAGCTTCTGCCGTTAACTGGTAAACCCACAACAGTTATGCTAATTGACGTATACTGTACAACCCATCATCCTTTATGTACACAAAAAGTTTTGCCAGCTGCTCCTACAAAACAAACAAAAAAAGACAAAACAAATATATTTGCACAGCGCTAATTGTCCCAGTAAAAGATTGGTCGCAACCGTCGACCTAGCGAACTTTTAATACCTTAAAGGAATAAATGTAACATTTTGGCTCGTTGCGTGTAACACCGTCTATTAGATACTCTTGCAGACTAGAAGAAAATCTGCTTAGAAAATTTGTAAAAAAAAGCTTTAACTTAAGGGGTTGCCGAAAGTCAGAAAACCTGAAATAAGTTTGGCATCCCACCAGGGGTAAGGTGGACGTCTGACGACACACCTAAACGTTTAGGAGGCCCATTGTCAAACCATTGGGACTAAAAACGCCTCATTATATTTTGTCCTTTCTAAACCTACCCGTCCTTCTAATGAAGTTGACCTGTTACCACTACTACTAGAGTTCTTATATCATTCCTTTTGAGTTTTATTAGTCGGCATGTGGGACCCATATTCCATTCAAGCCACATTTGTCTGCATGTTAAGCGAGTAAGGGATTGACTCCACCGAGATTCAACGATATTTACAACATGTTTGTCGATAAAATATCTGCAAGTAGTCAGAGGGATATAAATTCCAACCTTTCTTGAGTCTACTTGTAGGGTGATGCCTTCTCTAGCTAGTTCATCTGCTTTACAGTTGGCATAAATATCGATAAGTCTATTGTGAAATAGGACGTTATATCTGGCAAAAGGTTAACACATTAACATCGGTGACACCCGACTTTACTGATTACAAAGCCGATTGGCCATCTATATATTTATATAAATATATTACTTGTTGTAAGCATATTTTACTCAGGGATGCTAATGAGCCACGCTTAGACCAGTTTCGGTTCTTGGAGATGCCAGATGGAGTGCCGTTACGTAGTCCAAGAGGTTTAGTCATCCTTTAGGACACCAACACTTGACGCGGATTTTAGCACGTTCTGTAGCCTCGCTAACTATACTTCTTTCACTCTCTCATACTGTGGGCCCCCAAATTCTTGAAGAGTTGCCTTAACAATGCATGACAAGTGCACAAGATATGCTCTATTGTTTCCCTGCTGCCTTCCTCTTAATATTTCTACGGTCATCTCAATCTGTCAGCCCCATTCTGCCGGCGGGCACCACCACCAGACTGTGACCAATCCAACCATGTTCGTAATGTCTCTTCCATTGATATAGGTTCCAGTTTTGCACCCCGGTCATTGTGTTTTGACCTTCCTGCCAATGCTCGCCTCCTGATCGTCGTATAGTCAATGCATAGGTTTGCCAATGTCGGTCACGTTTTCGGATGACAGACAGGTCTACTCAACCGGAACGGACCCAGATTATTATCCGGCCAAGGACTGTCAACTTCGCAGAATTCTGCCGTTACCACAACCTCCCACTATCTCACTGCCGCCGATGTCTTTATGACCTGGCACCAAGTAGAAATGAATTTGGCGACCCCCTCTGCTGCTGCCCTTCTTCCCGAAACATTTTTGCCGATATTATATGCCTTGATTGCTGGTTAGCTGTTCACGTAGGTATTAACTCTGGATTTGTCTGCGACTTTCCCAATAGTAAATAGCCGATTTTTCTGAAGGTCTAAAGGTGCAAGATTTTGTACTAGTTCGAAAACCGCCGTGATTCTTATAGCACCCGTTATGCCGAGCGTTGCAAGCTAAACCCTTTCCATTGGCTTCCGGTAGGTAGATTTCCGCATACCTGTCCACCAGTAGAATTGGTCTTACTATATCTGTGTAGCACCGGTGCATGAGAGAGGGAGAAAGCCCCCAGGTTGTGCCAAGCATACAAGACATTTTCAGCCTTTTCATACTCTTTTATCCACATTGTGGTTCCAAAGCAATTTGCTGTCCAAGACTACCCCAAGGTACTTGGTGCGCTCCTTGAGAGGGAGTTCTGTCCGACTTATCAAAGGAAGACTCTATGGAGGGATTTTATATAAATTTTGTATTATATTTGGATTATTTAAACAATTATTAAACATCAACGTTGCCTCTTAATATGTTAACTTCTTTTAGACATGCCAAACACAAATTCTTTTCGTGGTTATATGTTTGCTCTGCTGGCCAGGGTCTTACGCATTACCACATCCTGTTGAGGAGCCAATGGCGTTGCCACAAGAGCCACTACCGAATGGACTGATAGATTTTCAGCCACCACCTCCACCGAACTTATTGCCGTTGCCAAAGATTGTGCCCACTACCAGCCTGCCGCCAGCTGAACCAGAGATAACCGAATATCGTCCTCAGTGCTTCTACGCCGAGGAGGAATTATGTGACAAAACTCTAGAGAATTGGAATCAACAAACTTACGATCAGCACACACACTTGGGCACCTGTCACTGTCGACCGTACACCAATATGCCCACGTCATGGTATTGCTGCAATGTAACACACATGTCGATGATCTCGTCCTGCAGTAACACAACTACCTGGACAAACTTACATATACGCAATGTCACACTGCATGAATTGGATTTGTCGAATTTCCTCTACCAGAAGCTGCAATCGCTCGCCATCACCGACGGTAACATCACCAAATTGGTGGGCAGCTTTTCACGATTCTCTTCCATCAAGTGTCTGAATGTGTCCAATAATAATTTGTCGGAAATTACGCAACGTGGCTTAATACCGCCGACGCTGAAAGTGCTGGATATATCGAAGAACAATTTGACGAGCATACCGAACTTTAATCAAAATCAGAATATAACTGTAGATGTGAGGTGTGTATGATTATTGTTCATTTATTTCTTCTAAAAAAAAATAATTTTTCACTTGCAGTGGCAACAACAATATGCTTTGTTATGACATATACAATTCCATCTTTCGCGATTCGCTGATGTTCGTCAACCAGCAAAACTCGTACTGTTTGCATAATTCCACTTTTCGTTGGTTCAATTCAACCGACTTGATATCTATCAAAGAGCTAGTCAAATCGCGACCGTTGAACACCGACTGCCCCATCATACCTGGTTATGGCAATTGTACTTGCAAGAAGGAGCACATGGTGACCACTTTGTCGGTAAATGCTATGAAATTCATTCATTAGTCTCGCTTTAAAACTCACCAAATGCCACACTTTGCCTTTACAGGGCGATGAATCGGAGGCGACAACCAAAATCATATCGGAAGTGGACTGCTCTAATCTTGGGCTAGTTGAGCTGCCGCCAAAGCTGCCAGAAAACACGTTCTCACTGAATGTTTCGAACAATAAGGTTGTTATTCAAATATTATCATTACTATATTTGTTACAATTTTTTATTAACTCTTTTTTTTTCAATAGATTACAAGCATCGGAAAACATTTTCATACAAATCCGACCTATCGTAGCTTAATTTACCTAGTAGCGGACAACAATAATATTTCCAAAATATACGATTTTGAAGGAACCACCTTTATGGAGCACTTTCAAAGGCTTTATTTGCGCAACAATGCTATCAGCAGTGTAAGTTTCATAAAAATATATTCAGTTCAGTTCAGTTTGGCGAGATCAATTGATCAAAGTCGTATATCCCATAAAGTATACATACAGTTCAATTTCTATAACTCGAACTTCTATAACTCAAAGTTCTCCATCGAATCGAATTGACAATAGAAGTCAAATTTCATACAAATTTTTTTCCATAACGAGCTCTCTCTAACTGGAAATGTTTTTTGTGGATTATGGTGATGGAGTCTAGTTCTGGTTTAGAGATATCGGTTTTATATTTTGGACACGTTCTTTTCTTCTCAAGAAGCTGCTTATTTGTTGATGTTGTTGTAATGGGTACCTAATTCCCGTTAGAATGCTAAGGATTAGATAAGTTGTCATCGAAGTCATCCAACGGGAGGCACAGAAAACGTGCTGTTTCGGCGGGGACGGACCATTAGGAGAGGGGTGTCAGATCAGTGAGGTTGGTGGGGTCGATTCTGGATAAGTAGGAGCTTAGTATCCAGAACGTAGTTGCGAATGTGTCACTCTCGTTTCTCGCGGCAACTCGAGCTCTTCATCTTAAATGTTTGGTGGTTTGACTACAAGTATTTCATTCACTGAGAGGGAGTCGATGAATCAGTTAATGGATGCACTGTAAATGGCGGTCAGGGCATGTCTGAAGTTTGTTGCGTCTGAAATCTGGTCGGCATATTGTTTTATGTCGTCGACGCAGTTAAGGACCTTTTAATGGTCCTGGCAGGCGGTTCCGTTCCCAGCAGTAGACTGCAAGGATGATTTCTGCGAAAACACCCCAGCAGAAACAGTGTGGAGAGAAGTTCATTATGTTCCTTAACTAGGAACATACGGACCTCACTGTGTAGGTGTTCAATGGGAGACATCAAGAGGCATCCTGTTATAGTTCGGAGTGCAGAGTTGTAACATGTTTGTAGCTTCCCCATCTTCGTTTCGCTGCATCCAGGCGACCATATTGCTGCGGCGTAGTTAAAGACTGGCCGGCCAATTGCCTTGTATGTTGTCAACAACGTTTCTTTGTCTTTTCACCATGTGCTGCCGGCTAGCGCCATGAGAATTTTGTTGCGGATCTGTACTTTAACAATAATCGCGGTCGTGTGAGGAGTGAAGAGCATAGGCTGTCGAATGTGACACCTAAAATCTTCTAAGAAAGTCGGAATTTTAACGTCATCGCCTGCAATATCAAGGTCAAGTCTAAAATCTTCTAAGAAAGTAGTGAATTTGGTCGCTCGTGCAATATCAAGGTCAAGTGTGTTCCTTCGTGCAGTTAGAAAGATATGGTCGCTGTGGATTTGAGTGACAGCCAGTGTGTTTGGTTCCGATCATCAGCGAAAGTGATAGAAAGATCGGAGAGATTGAAGTTTACGTTTGAGCATAGCGGAAGAGGACACCACCCTGTGAAACCCTTTCTTTAATTTTTCTCAGTTTTTAGTTTTTACCTCGAAATATTACGGATGATTGACAACCGTACAGGTAGTTCATGGTCCACCTCTTCAGTCCTGGAGTGAGCGTAGTTTTTTCGTTGTCCTCCAGCAGCGTTGTGTGACTGACTGTGTCAAAGGCATTTGACAAGACTAACGCTACGACAATCGTTCTCTCGCAGGGTGGTTTCTGGTATCTGTGCGTTTATGGCGCTTAGTGCTGTGATACACAGGTGGTGTATGAAGGCCTCAAGTGTCTTCACTACTGGGGAGTAAAAAGTTATCGGACTTCCCTTTGTTGACGGGTTTCAGTAGGTATTTGAAGAGTGGTCAGCGACAGGTTGAGGACCTTGGTGAGGTGACTTCCGTCGAGCTAAGATTCTTTAGCATCAGCATGTTGATTCAATCAGGGCCAATGGATTTGGACGATTTCATTCGATTTTCATTTTCCTCATCGGTGAAAGTAAGTGGTGCGCAGTCTTTTGGCATTTTACGCAGCCGTCGGGTAATACATCGTTTGCCTTTGCCTACCGAAGGGTGCAGCATAAAATACCGGCAAAAAAAACTGTTGTTGTTGTTTTAACGGAAATTCAATCCCCGTTGGGATGGTAAGTGTCGTTTGTATTGTCGTCGATGTCATCTAACGGGAGGCCCAAGAAACATGCTGTTTCGACGGGGTCGGACCAAAGGGAGGAGGGTGTTAGATGAGTAGGGTTCGTGGGGCATGCAAAGAGGTGGTCAGTGTCATGCGGAGACTCGTTGCATGCACAAAAAAATAGCTCGCGCACTTCTTCGGGTCCGAAGAGGCATGGTCATTGAATTGAATTTCAACTCGGTCATCATGTCTCTTCGGATTAGACAAAGTCTTGACAGTAGTCCAAAGCTTACTCACCCCGGTTGAAAGGTTACAGGACTTCAAGTGCTCTATCCATTTCATCCGCTTATATTGGTTTACCATTTGACGGATCTCCAAATTGAGATTCCTTATTCGGGGATCACAGGGATCGGCATGGCGTAAGGGGTCGCATTATATCATTTATGTTCGTCAATTTATAGAAAATCATACGATTTTACTCCTAACTTCATAATTTCAGATTCCCGAATATTTTTTGAGCAACGTATTGGATAATCATGATGTTGGACGCATTATCTTTCTCGGCGGCAATGAGCTGAATTGTGACTGTAATTCAGCTAAAACATTGAAGGTACATAAATACGAAATTGAAACTCAATAATTAATTATTAAAAACTATATGTGTCTTCTTTTCCCAGTATTGGCTGTTGGAACACAATCGTGACATCCCTGATTATAATAGCATAAGATGTCGGAATTTACCACAAAATGTTATGGAATTGCGCGAAAAGAAATTGTGCCAATCGCCGCACGATTGGACCGATTACATTTATTATTTGATAGCCACCGAGGTGATTTTGCTAATTGCTTTAATCACAAAAGTATCCTACGATTACTGGGTATTCAAAACCGCCGGCTATTTGCCATGGCCAGCTAGTAAAATGCCAAAATTACCATGTGATTGGCTATGTGAATCTTAGTGTGCCCAATCCAGTGTGAGAGGGGAGGCAGAAAGACAGAAGACTACTGAAATAACCATCGAAAATTTTTCAAAATATACATGCATATTAAGTAAGGCTAGTTAGCTAGTTAGTTTTATATCAGCATATTAATATTTATTAAATGTGCCTATATTAGTACAGTAAGGGGGAGAGAGAAACACAATAAGTGCAATTTCCATAAAGTGCCTATAAAAATTGTCTACAAAAACAAAAAATAAGAAATTATGCACAAAAAAATAATTACAGAGTAACATATTTACAAACGTTTTTATTAGACATATGCTTATACATACATATGTATATATTATTTGTAAATAAAAAATAATGAATTTCACCGAATTTATGTAAAAATATTTCTAAGAAATTATTGCTGTTTTTTCAATTTAATTTTTTTGCTTGTCGAAGGCTGTGAATTAGAAGACTTTTTCGTGTTCAATTTCGTTTTGCTAGTCTTTTTATCAAATTCAGCACTGGCCTTACGTTTTTTCGCCATTGGTTTTGTATTTTTCTCAACATTATCTTTTTCCTTTTCCACATTCTTCGATATACGCGTTGATATGCTATCACGCTTTGGCGCATGGCTTTCCAGCCACTTTCTTTCGCTTTTCCGTTGTTTCTTCATAGCTAATATGAAATCGGGCACTTTCCCATTAGATTCCTTAATAATATTTGCAATGCTGGAAAGGAAAAGTTATTAGAATTAATGACCGTAAGTAAGTCATTATTTTAAATTATGTACCTTCTTAAATTTGGCGTGTCATTTTGCGTGAAGAATGTTATGGCCTTGCCGTTTCTGCCCGCTCGGCCAGTACGACCAATACGATGTATATAAGAAATCACCGATGGTGGAAAATCGTAGTTTATAACCAGATTAACACCTTTAAAATCTATGCCACGACCCATTAGTTCGGTACATATTAGCACCCAAATGTGACCTTCTCGAAACGCGCGTACACAATTGTCACGTTGCTGCTGTGAACGATCAGCATGTATGAGGTCGACATTGATGCCGTCGTAAAGCAGCTCCTGGAAGAGTTCCTTAGCACGTTCCTGAAATATCACTTCGTTTTAGAATAAGTGTTTTTTATAAGATATATTCATTTACTTTGCTTTGCACAAAAACCAACACGGGCGGTTTCAGTCCTTTGCGTACCATATCTCTTATGGCTAAAAGTTTCCCACTCTCGGAACCAACAAACAGCAACTCTTGTTCAACGGAATTCGTAGCACTATTTTCATGACCAACTATTACACGCGCCAAGTTGGGAAGATTTTTTATCGCCCACTTCGCCACTGGAACTGTGTATGTCGCACTGAAGAGTGCCAACTTCTTTTTCTTATTTGTACAAGCCGCTAAAATAACATCGACTTGGTCTTTGAAATTATTTATGCCTTCCTCCATCAACCGATCCGCCTCGTCAATGACCAGCCATTCGACTCTGTAATATTTAGATTAAATAAAAATTCGAGAATTGGATGATTATATAAAAATTAAGAATTAATACATACTCAGTTAGATGTAGAGCGGGTGGTTCTTGCTCCAAAAGAAAACGTACGCGATTCGGTGTGGATATAAGTATGTCATACTTCTTATTCGCATTACCAGAAGTCTCATTGTTGTTGTTTGCTTTTGCTTGGAAGTGTATTTTTAATGCTGTCTGATTTGCCAATTGTACGCATTCTCTATAAATTTGTGCTGCCAATTCGCGTGTAGGTGCCAACACAACCGCACGGAACCCCACCTTACTTGGCTTGCGCAAATCATTGATAATAGGAGCTAGAAAAGCGATCGTTTTGCCTGAACCAGTTGGTGCTGAAGCCATTACGTTGCGTCCCTGTAACAGCAGCGGCATTGCCTGCATTTGTATAGGTGTGGGTTTCGAATAAGTGGCAGTTGTGAGATTTTGCAACAGACGGTCAGACATGCCATATTCATTTTTTAGGTCTTCAAATGTAGTGACAGGTGTGGGAATATTCTTACCACGCACAGTAATTAGATTTTCTTTACGTATCGTTGTCACCTATTGAGAAATGATATTATACCAAAAAATAATTTATGTTCATAAATATTTATTATTTCAATAATACATACCATTTCTTCATGAAGTCTTGCTTCCCTTTCTTCTGGGGTGACTGTCTTTTTAGGTTTCTTTGATATTTGTTTAACATCATCTTTACCATTTATGTAAGTAAAAGACTCTTCTTCCTCCTCAGAACTGAAGCCGTCCGAGCGAGTTTCCTCTTCGTCACTCTCTGCTTTTTTAGAAATTATGGATTGTGCTGTTTTGTTTTCTTGTATTTCTCCAGTCGTGTCCTGTTTCTACAGATATGTGCAAATAAAAATATAAATATCTATTTATTTATTGTTTATTAACTATAAATAGAAAAGGTTCTTACCGCTTTGATTGCAGTTTTAGGTTTTGAATTAAACCGCGCTCCTCTTGTCAACTGTAGAAATATATCATGTGTATCCATTATTATTAATTGGTCTTTCACTTTAAAATAAGGTAAGTTTCCACTTTAATTCTTAAAGTTTTCTGTTAAATTTACTACTTTTATTTGTTTATTAAAAAAACTCGCGAAAAGATTGACGCACGTGTTTTTCCATTACACACAAATAATAAACAGAATAGTGCACTCAGCTGTTCTGAGCAGGGTTGCAGGTGAAGCTGATTCAAGTTTAAAATTACATAACTTTAGAAATACTAATTTTTCGTAAATTTTATCACAGCATGCTGATAATCCTTATATTTTGTAATTTGTAATTTTGTTTATTAGAGTAAACTAAAAAAGAAACAATAAATAAAATTTGAGTAGGTGTGAGTAGGAATATTATTAGAATGTGTAATTATAATGGCTGTCAAACTTTAAGTGAACGAACAGAGCTATTGTAAACAATAACAATGAACACATCTGTACATACTCTACTTGTAAACAAACCCCTTTCTGATTTGTTTTTATGTATACATACCACTAGGGTAGTTTAATTTTGCTGCTTTTTATAAACTGAAGTGATTTGCAATTAATAAATACACAATAAAGTAACACGCAAAAAATTTAATCTTCAAAATGGAAAGCATTTTGTTGCCAAATATTGCCGCAATTTTAGTGAAAGATATGTTAATAGACGAAAACAAAACCAAGGAGAGAACGAATATATTTGCCAAAGCGGATTTTCCGCTACTCTGCAGCGATTCCGATGATGAAGCATTACATTTTTTCCTACAAAATAAGCGCAGAAAACATGGCGATAGCCGTGACAAACAGGTAGTACCCAACAATTCCAATTCAAAAAAATTTATGAAAGGAAATAACATACCAGCTGCTTCATGTGAACCTATGCGTCGCCACACGCTAACCGAAATTAACTTACTAAACAAATTTAATACGACACTATTTGAAGGATATTTGCATATGAGTAAAATGACTTTCCTGGTAAGCACAAATTAAAGCAATCATAATGGCAAAATATTGAAATATACATTTTTTTGTAGCGCATCTTCAAGAGACTGCGGCCATATTTACCCAGCCAGCATTTACCCACTGCTGCACCACCGCAATCGATTTTTTCACTCGCACTCTGGAAACTGTCTACAGATGAGCACTTCGAAGATATTGGACGTAAATTCAACATTACGAAATATGTTTGCCAACAAGTTATACGCCTGTTCTGGCGACGTATTTCCGCACAATACGAAGCATTAATTCAATGGCCCAGTACACCAGAAAAGCGTCAGTACACCGTACGGTCCTTTCAAGCAAATCAACAGCTTAATAAATTCCAACAATTATTTGGCATTTTGGCCACCAAACAATTGGATGTATTCCTCGAAGCTGAAAATGAGGAGCGACAAGTGGTATTACAAATTATTTGTGATGGCGATCAGAAAGTAATCGATTGCTTTTTGGTACTCGCGGATGAATATTCATTCGACACCTCTCCTATAGGACAAACATTGGCGCTGAACGTTCAAACAATGCCTCTAGGCAGTTATCTCATTGGCGATGAAAGCTTTCCACTCAAACCCTACCTGCTGCGTCCCATAGGCGCACCCAGCGATGACAGAGAGCGTGCTTTCAATATGGCATTGCAGCCGGCTTTGCTGTTGGCTCAACAAGCGCTAGATTCGATGGCAAAACGATTTAACGCTCTTTACGCGCTGGAAGCACGTAACCTACACGAAGTGCGTAAAATCGTGGATACAGTGTGTGCATTACATAATCTCTGCGTCGACATGGAAGACGATTATGTCGAACGCAAATTGAAGGATATGCAGTTTAATTGGGCCAAAGTTGGAAATGGCGTAATAAGGAAACAGGCAGATGAACATGATGAACTGGGCAAGCAAAAGCGCGCCACAATCATGGCGGAGGTGTTGCGGTAGATGCTAAGTAGTATCCGATTTTATATGATATTAGTAAAGTAACTTAATTATACCTACATAGTTTTGGTTTCAAGCAAACAAATCTTAATCTTCAGTGATTTCGTTTATTCCGAATCATAGCTGCGACATCGCCGACATGTGTTGGTAATATTTATATGTTTTTTTTTCATTTATAATACAACTTTAAAATTTATGCGCTATAAATACGTTTAATTTAGATTACAGTACATTAACAGTGATGTATTAATGTATAAGGTATATATGTATGTGTATAATATGTTGCATATTACTTTTTGTTGCTTTTTATTATTGATACTATCCGTAGAAATATTTGTCCGTCAGGCTGCACAAACGAGTTCAATTACCAACATATAGTAGTTATCAGTTGAACAAAATAAAAGTTATATAACAAGCTAATAAGGTACATAATCGAAATATAATAATATATAATATGTGTGTATAAATAAAATTGTCTATTTATATGTAAGTATGTATAAAATTAGGTATATGAGAAGAGATAATAAAGTTTCGAGATTCAAGTTACACAAACTTACTCCATTCAAAGGAGTATGAAGAAATTATTTTATAAATATCATAAGTGAAGAGAGTTTATAGAGAGTTTGAAGTACATCATTTCGAGTAATATAGGGTTAATAGGAGATCGATTAAATAGATAATAAATAAATTAGTTTTAGTTATAATGCACATTAAGGGTACGCCCCTGAAGATTTTGCCCTAAAAAAAGGATCCATCAAATGATTTATACAAACTGTGTTACTCATACCACATGGTGTACCGTATACATACAGTACATTTGATGCAGAACTTTAACTGCATAGAACTTTTCAAGGAATGTTTTTATGAAAAAATTTTTCGAACATTTTTTATAGAGCAAATAATTTTGTATTAGAATATCAATATTTTAAAGTTGTAGATTTCTTTGCATTAAAGATAAAAAAATTATTCCTAAATATCTCAAAAAATCTCATGTAAAATATATGGGAAAAGTAAAATAATTTCGCCGCGATTTAAATTCAAAATAAAGAGCTTGTTTACGACCCTTAAGGGAACGTTTTCAAAACACAAATCAACTTGGGCAAACAACGGAAACCTTAATGTGCATATAAATAACAAGAGGTAAAGTGATTTTCAAATATGCTTACAAATATAAATCAAAAGTGGAATGTTTCGAGACATTAACGTAGCACTGAATAGCACAAAATATACATATATGTGAATATGTAACATATGGATTTTTGAAATTATAAATATTTGTGCAGTGGCCAAATACTTGGCGCTTAATATGACGCTACATGGATTAAATATTCCAACTATGTGCTACTTGTACTTAAATTGAGATTATTGCCATTTCCAACACTAGTGTTATTACCACCTAATAATTGTAATAGTTTTTGTCTGGTGCGTTTGTCGCTCACGCAAACACATTGTATGAGATTGGTTAGTTGCTTTGTGGAATATTGCTCCAGATTGCGCTGCGCATCAATCCATTCTTCGAATTGTTCATTTGAGTAATAATATGCCTTTATGAAACTGTCAACATAAATGCGATGCGCTGGATATTTTTGATTGGAAATCAACTCGAGTATGGACATAAAATTTGTAAAATCTAATTGCATTAGCGCACGACCGCCGGCAGAGCATTTTTTTACATTCGAGAAACTGTAAAAAAACAACAATGATATAAAAAATATTATTTAATTAATTTATATATGCTTACCCTTCTACTAGCAAATGCGTCGCGACATGAGCCATGGAGTTCCATATAATTTCCGCAGGTAGATTTATTTCTTTGGCGATTTCTTCCAAACGCATTGCAAAACTTTGAATATTCTAAGATATCACACAATAATTAATTGAAAATATAACACAACAAAATGAATGAATATTTATAATAAATCATACGCACCCGATTCATTATATCAATATAGTTATTATGTTGAAAACTGACGTGATTCACGTCCCATTTCACTTTGCTGATCATTGCTAAGACCGCTGGCAAATCAATGACGCGCGAAGTAACACAGGTGTACACTGGGCGTGCAATGTCAGCCATGAATTCAATGTAGTCGAAATAAGCTGTTAGCATTGGTCGCTCTTGTGGCGCTAACAAATGGTTGAGGTAATTGTGTAGCGTTTGAAACTGCTGTGTCATACAATGGCCACTCTCTATCGCAACTATGCGCTGTGAAAGGCCGTACAGAGTATCTGGATTCGCCAGCTCGTTATTAATCTGCAATTAAATGTAAAAATTGGAGTTATGTAAAGTATTATAATTTCATGGTGCCAACACACCAGTGATGAAAAGTTTAGTGGCCAAATCTTTATATTTGTTACGACATTATCCAGAACTGTTTGGAGTTTTTGCTCAAGACGTGCGTTGTAAAATTTTTCCATCGTCACGGGCTGGAAAAAAAATGTAACGTTTATAAGCAATATTTTTCTTACTGTACAAAATCGTATATTTAACTCAGTAAACTTACAGCATCTTTGCCGAAAATTTCATGCACCGCATAGGCGTAGAAGTCCATCAATTCCAACATGCTCGCCACAATTTTCGGTGAAATGCAATGCAACAACTTACACATTTGTAGGTAACGGCCAATGCAACGGAATACGTTCAGTGTTGTGTTATTTACAATAACACACGCATTGCCAGCCTCATCTTCATATTTGCTTTGCATGCTTTTTTGCTCGTCATCACTGTCCTCTGAGAAGTAGCAGGATGCCTCGTCTACAATACCGGAGAGTATGTCCTCTTCAAGCATAGCCACATCTAGGCCACCATCAAATGGCGAACTCTTCTCAGAGAAACGCAGAAAGTAACCATAGGAACCGTAAATGGAACTACCACCGTCTTGCGAATGCACCGACACTAATTCGTCACAATTGTTATTGCTTGTTGGTGAATTATTTACGGATATCGCTGAAACGAGCAAGTGTGCGACAGGCGGAGATTTATGCCGCCTTAACGTGTTGCGTACAGAACGAAATTCCTATGAAAACATTTAATTTAAAATTCAATTAATAACACTTTAACTTATTTTGTTTCACCGGCAACTGGAGTATATTAACAAACGAGTCCACCATTGTCCACGATTCATTATCCAAAAAGAGACATATCTCCTCTAGGCATGTTATGTGATAACGTTGGAAAAATTCCTGACTTTGTACTTGCATTGTTTCAATCAATTTCTCGGACTGTTCACCACAAAACTCCAAGCCAACTTTTTTTAAACGCTGTACTATGGATAATACTTGTATGAATTGATCATACTTCAACGTTTTCAGTTTGGTGCTTTGTAGAAATGTGCAAATCTTTGTTAGAATATCATTCCAAATTCGTGATTGACCCTTCTTCAGCTTTTCTTGTATATAAATGTCGGGCGAGTCTTCCATGTCCAAAGGATAGAGCTTATAATTTTGATGCCAAACGACAATTTGATAGTAGGACGCCAATATAGTCCAGAATGTTTTGCATAAGCTGATCAAGCAGGAAATGTATTTGTCCACAGTCACTTGTTCACAAAGTTGTTCGAAAAGGAATTTCATGTTTTCATCAATATTTGGGTCGTTGAAGGCGCGTAACACTGAGTTTACAGAGGAATGTATAGCGGAGATGAAATTTATGTGCAGCTGAACAAAACGAAAAAGTTAGATATAAGAAAAGCAAACATAATAAATACATCAACTAACCTGGTCCATAGCCATCAGCGATTTGTTGAGCAGTTTGTAAGCTTCTTGCAGCTTCGCATACTTCCGCATATCAAAATTCAAAATCATCTATAAAGATATCAGTTATTTAAATATTGATAAAAAAAATTGCATACGTGTGTGTAATGATTATTCACCTCATTGAGAACTGTGTCCAACTGAAACTCCGTTAGCAAAAGGGTTTCTTGTAGCTTCTTATTCAATGACTGCACGCAGTTGTATTGCATATATTCTTCAGCAGAATCTTTACACTTAAGGAGCAAACCAATTGCACCAGAGTAATTGTAGTCCGAAAGAAATTTTTGCACTTCGACGTCAGTTGATTTCTAAAAGATACGTTAATAAATGTTAATTAATTGCTACATGTGCATACACATATACACCACATGTAAAACTATCTTACCAGTTTTTTAATAGCGAGCAAAGTATTTAAAAGCTCCTTAAGTATTTCACGCTTTCGATAAGATGCTAATATTTCTAGGCTTGTTGTGGTTAAATTGACTTTTGCATAATTTAAATAAGAACGTGCTTTTCGACAAGTCCATAGGGACTCTTCCAGATCTTTTTGTATATCATTAATGGATGCAAACTCCTCGTTACAAGCGCTACGTTGCTCTAATATGTTTTGCAGTACTTGCTTTGATAGGACCTTATGCTGTGTACGCAATTGTGCAATCGTTCCATCAATTAGTTGAAAATTTACACCGTCACTGAGAACTTTCTACAGAAGGAAATAAAAACAATTATGTATATATGTACATGGTGCGTATGGTGTGAAGAGATAAAACTGGTTTTGCAGCATTTCTGAGACATATGCACGTCTCCATTCTTAAGTGACTACGTCATACATTGTCATCAATGTGTAATGCACTTTCCATACATGTTGAAACAGCAACTATATAACTATTTTACCTCACCTGAAGTTCATATTGACCATGCACATTGCGCCCCTCCTCCCCTTCTGGTTGAAAATATATTTCCTCTATACTCTCCAGTATTTCTTGGTCGGATTTTTGTGCGTTGGCAGTAGTATCAACAATATCGGAATTAGATGCATCAATTTCAAGACTTGGTGATAACGATGGTCCATTGATTCCAGCTTTCTGTTTGTTTGCAGATGCTTCCGTAGGCTCAGTTGTGACACTCTGAATGAAGTAATCGGAGAAACCCATAGCTGGTATTTTCAACTGCCTATTGGCCTGCAGATTGTTTAATGGTGAAATAACTCCTCAAACTCTATAAAATATATTTAAATACCTGTTTGTGCAGCAAGTCCATAAACTTTGTTTTAAATTCATCCATTTTTGCTTTTGGATGATGCATTTTTCTGCTAAACCCGTTGGGAGGAGAGTTCGCAAATGTTTAACAATAAAGTTGACAGTTCAAGAAGAATGACGGGTTGTATTGAAACTGTTTTTTAATGAAGTAATTTATGGTAGTTTTCCAAAAAATAATTTATATTAATAAATAAAATTTGATATTAATTCAGAAGTTATTGGAACATATTTTCATAAAAGCCGCTCAGCTGAACATTTACCGTTTTTAGAAAACATAACCCTGAAGAATTTATATATTATTTTTAATTAAATGTATTATTGTTTTTTTATTGCGGGATAATTCTTTCTCCCGAACGTAATTCAGTCAATAATATTTAGACAAATGAAATAGATTATTATAAACTATAGTTTATAATATAAGATTATTATTTGATTAATATTTCATCGATTTCATTTTTTCGACTGTTATCGATATTATTATTAAATCGCTATGCTTAGCGTAAAAATACCATGAAATAGTAAATTTAATTGTATACATTGCGTGATAAAATGTCTTCTATAATAAATATTTTTATTTCAAATCAATAAATGAGCAAAATGTCAGCATATTGTGTGAACATTAACAATGTCGAGATGGATCTTCCTGTTCTGTTGGCCAATTTAAAAAAATCTTGTGGATTATGGTTCCTAAACGAACGACATACAAGTGTCACACTAAATAATGAAAACAACTTCTCCTCATATGAAAACATAACAACAGCCACTGTGGAGATATTGCGTCATGGATTGCGTATAAATTCAGGGAATACCATAACGGTGAGATCTCAGCATTAACGACCTTTTGTATTGTGAAAAGTGTGTGTGCCTACTTACTTTGTAATTAGTATTAGCATATTTTTTCATTGATTTATTGTTTGATACATAAATCTGCAGATAAGTGTTGGCATAATTTTTGTATGTGTGTATGTAATTATATATGTTCAAAAAAGATAAACCTTGAATTAAATGCGTATTGATAGAAAAAAAAGCTAAATGTAAAATATTTATACATATGTTAAATGTATAGTTTTTCCAATGTATTTGCCTTTTTCCAATTAGAAGTAGATTTTTTTAACTTATTGGTATTTAATATTCTATGACTATATAGTAGTTCTTAAGCTTTGCATTACAATTTTAAATTATATATTTTTGTTTTTAAGGCGATCTGTAACTCAGCAATGGGTTCATCTAGCGAAAATATTAACCTTGATAGTCCCGACGGTTTTAAAAAGCTTGTGGAAGATTTTGAGTGGGTTTGTAGGTCGGCGCAGATTCGTGATTCATTTGCGGCGGATTTCTCTATTGAACCGGCGTCATATGGAAGTAGCATAAAACAAACCGTAGGTGCACCATCTGTAATTAATGACCGTGGACAGTATCCCATTGAAAGATTTCTTCGTTCCTGGGTGCTACGTAATTTACAGTCGAATTGCTTAAGTGTCTGCTTGCAAGTTTTGGTTGCAGAAAAAGAATTGATCAATACATACTATGCAGAAGAAGCATTCCTACGAAATGAGGCGTATTCGACAGCGCTTTTTATTTGTTTATCAGCAGTGGAATTGAATCAATATAGTCTGATAAGTCAAATAGATACAAAGCTCTACAGTCCAAAATCCGGTATGGGATCCTTGACTACTACAACGAAAGTTAAGCACAGGCGGACCAATTCACATCCCACATTCTCAATATCTCCGCCTAAAAATACAAATATTACAAAGACTACTGACATATACAAGGAAACCAATGAGGAGAAAAACGTTACAAAAAACGATTTACGTAAAATGGTAATTAAGAAAATAGTGAATATATAATATAACAGCACTTATAAAAGGTATATTAAAATATATGTTTTCTTTTGTAGACTGATTTTACAAATGCTGCATTGAACGTCCCTGCTTTCCTAACATTTCGTAAAACCAAAAGCCTTCCAACATTGCAATACAAACCCCACTCATCGTTCGGATTGTTTTTCTGCGTAACGCCTAGACCACGTTCTAAAACAATGGCTATTAATTCGCAAAATTGTTTACGGAAAGCTAATAGGCAGCCATTTGTCAAATCAGATGATTTTAATGCGGAGTCAACTCCTGCCAATACGCCAAAAATGAGTAATAACAACGGTTCCTGTTATTCTAATTCTACTACTAACACAACAACCACTTCAAGTTCATTATATTCTGGTAGCGATTTCCCTGACATTGAGCTGCCTTCGAAAAATCAGCAAAGCCAACAGCAAGTATTTGCTTCGACGAAATTAAGCCAGCGATCTTCTTCCTCAACACCTACGCCTTCCATTTCTTCCTCTAATACTGCGCCTGCCCGTCGCATAGAATTCATTAATTGCGATGATATCAAAATCTGGACCGATCAGGCTTATGAACAAACTCAAATCCAACAAAGTGATTTTAGCCGGGGAATTCCAACAACCGATCCATGTACCATACCGCAAGGTTTTGAACCACAGGTGATACCCAATATCATTTTAAATTCTACATGTGCTTTAAATTTAAATGTAAATTATCTCTTGCAGAAAGCGAAAAGCGCAAGTCCTTTAGGCAGTTTTCTATGTAATCTGTTTAGCACACCTCCCACATATACCCATTGGTCCATATCTAATCAAAATGATAACAGTTTTGTTAGCAGTTTAGATGATACCGAAACTAATGGTTTTACTGCGGCATTATCCTTTCCATGTAATTTGAAGCAACCTGCGGATAATTCGAAAATGTCGTCTGGTGTCTTCGATGCATTCATGCCTGTTTATGGGCAAAAGTTGCGTTCGCGACACTCCCAAAGCTTGTTTGAGGATGGTGTAAGTACGCTCGATTATAAAACGTCAGCAAATGAATCGGAGATGGTTAGATCAGTAAAAACAGGTGCCAAATTAAATGAAACTTCGAAACCATTGCCAAAATGTGAACAATCGTTAACAGACTTTTTAGAAACTTCGCAAATGTCTCGAAATAACACTGAGTTGGAAAAAGAAAATGCACATTTTCGTGTATCGGAAGCGATAATCTCGGCAATCGAACATATAAAATGGGATAACAGCACCGAACCAGAGAAAAAATGGCGACGTAGAAAAGGTAAATAATATTGTAGTTTTTTTTAATAGATTATTTACTTATGTAACTGTTATACACTTTTTAGAAGTAAGTCAATCTACAACTGCCCTAACTGCCACAGATTGCTTGAGCACTGAAAATACAAAGAGTCGTATTCGTAAAACTGATGTATGTATTTAGAAAATTTACCTCTTAAATTAACTAATCATATTGCAAAACAAAATATAGACTCCTCCCGATGAAACCAGCGAATATATTCCTTACGCAGAGTTAGATGAGAGTTGTTTAGATTCACTTTCTGCTGAAGTTGTTGGGCTCTCACTTATTTCCAAATTCAATGACAAACATCTGCCAAAAGTGTCGGAGTTGAAATGGCTGGTTTCCGAGGAAGATACTCCACAACAACTTTTGCCAATGCCGGATAATAGTCCTACCTCGAATCCCGATGAAAATGTGATACAACCACTTACACGTGGGACGCGTTATTGGGCGCCACCACGTCAACAAATTATCTTTACGGATCACCCCTCGACTAGGTACTCTTGTTTTTGGTTTTAATTGAATTACGAATTGATAAGTTATTGTCTTTTACAGTCGTAAGGAGTTGATACAAAAGCAGAACAACCGTTGCGCGGGCTGTGGAATGCGAGTTTCTCGGCAATATATCAGTAGTTTCCGCTATTGTACGTATCTTGGTAAATATCATTGCACCGGATGTCATCGCAATCAGATATCACCTATTCCCGCAAAAATTTTACATTCGTAAGTGACTTTGTAATCTATAAAGTTGGTCAATATAGCATATTTGATTTTTCAACGTATTTGTGTCAATACAGTTGGGATTTCAAGTGTTATCCGGTTAGCGTTTTCGCCTATCGCTTATTGGATCAGATGTATACGTATCCACTGTTTTACGTGCCAGACTTAAATCCAGCTCTATACATAAATAATAAAGCGCTTTTAAATGCGCGAAAGAAACGTGTTCACTTGAAATTCGTTAAAGATTTTGTGAAGACTTGCCGCTTTGCAGTGAGGTACTTAAAATTGTTTTCGTCAGTTGTTATAATTGAAGCCAACTGTTTATCTTTATTTATAGAGAGCAAGTTTACTTCGAAAGCATACCAGAGCATATTGCAAACGATGCGGATGTTTGGTCATTGTCCGATTTCATTGATGTGCGAAACAAAAGTATGCAACACTCAATTGATCAACTCATTGATAAATGCGAACATCATATTTTCAATTGTGTGGTGCGTTGCAATATTAAATATAGATATATGTATATAACACTTTTTTATGGTTAGACATTTGTATGTACATTTTATATTTTTTGCTTACAATAGCTTTGTACAGCCCGTGGATTCCACTGTGAGTATTGCCAAAAGGATCAAGTGATATATCCATGGCTAAAAAATGTGTTTCGTTGTGATCGTTGCGGTTCTTGCTTCCATTTGAACTGCTGGAAGTTAACGTCCAATACGTGTTGTAGATGCCAAAGAATAAGCAAAAGACAAGAGATTGCGGTTACCTGAAACGCAATACAACAATGTTCCACGTCGAAAATCCAAATGTACCTTAAACCAAATTCGAATATAATGCAAACGCAAATACTAATAAAAATAGTATGTGCGTATAAATACTTAGATATTACTAGTTGAATTTGACCTGTAAATATTGCTTAGCAGAATAGTAAGAATAGTGCGCAAAATTGTTATTTTCTTGTAATTCAACTTGGAGACAAATACTTTATAGTCTGTTCTATTTACATCATTATGTTATTTATATGTATTAAACTATATATTCAAATGTTGCGTTAAAGTGAGGTTATAAAAGCCTGAGCACAGGAAATTTTTTATTTTATTGTTGTAATTATTTAATAATTTAAAAAAATCTCTAAACATAGGTAATTTCTTTAAACTTGTATGTTGTTGTAGATTTTGTAGCCTAAATATGTCTCCATTGAACATATGTTTTAGCTTATATAGTGGATGTCGAATTTTTATTAACGAGAAAATATTACAACTTATAACATTATGTAATATAGCTCTAAAAGCTTATTTTTATACAGTACGAAGTATTAAACGACATTAAAGTGAGTCATCTTATTTTTATTGTAATTTATATGTACATATTTTACTATTCTAAACAAAATTGTAAACTATTGCTAAAATGTATACGAAAGTATTTTATTGAATGAATTACTACCGAATTTGTATTTATATTTGCTTTGAGCGTTCAATATCTGTGCTATTTTGAAATTAGTAATTAGTAAAAATAACTTAAAACGAAAACATCATTAGACCAACATCAGTTTTTATAAAAATAAAATACAAATTTACTAAAAATATTTAACTACAAATGATGTTTTCTTATTCGTTATGTATATTTAATTGAACTAAAAACCCAAACTTTTTGAACTAACTATAGTAAATGAGCGATAAGGAAGTGTGTTTAGCTCTATAATGAATTTTTTTTACTATTTTATATTATATTTGGAACAGGCAAATAATACATTAAAAAAATCCAGTTAACATTTAAATTTATATTTTTATTCTTTAATATCGAAAATCTTAATTTAATTAAAAATTATTAATAATTTGTAAATTGTTTAAATTAATTTTTTTTGAAAAAAAAAATTATCGCAAATTGAAAATGGAAAAAATTAAATTTCGAATACTAAGCATATAATTTAAAATTGGTGGAAATTTATATATGTGGATAATTTTTAATCCTCTTTTAATAAATTCTCGATTTTATAATCTCGATACAATTTATTAAAGTAACACTGAAACAGCATGTGAACGGACCTTAATTAATCAGCAGAGTTGAAAAAATCAATCAGCTGATTGTCTAAAAGCATGCTATAGGCGATTGTGTACGCAAAGAAATTATATTTGTGACAACTAAGTATATTTATATTTCGCACAGTAAATTGATGAATTTAAAGAGTTATTTACGTTTATTAAAAAAAATGACAGTGGGAGAAAATGGCACAAGTTTGGACTATCGCAATAAGGTAATAATGGCGCCGATGGTTCGAGTTGGAACTTTACCAATGCGTTTGATGGCTTTGGAATTCGGTGCAGACATTGTTTATACAGAAGAATTAATTGATTTAAAGTTAATGCGAAGCAAGAGACGTGTAAATGGTAAGCGTGTAAATATATGAGGATTGTATTACAATTAATGCTTTCTCATATAACAGCTGCATTGGGCACCATTGACTTTGTTGACAGAAGTGATGGAACAATTGTATTTCGCACTTGTGCAAAGGAACGACAACAACTTGTGCTGCAGTTGGGAACAAGTGACGCAGAACGCGCATTAAGCGTAGGCAAACTAGTAGAAAATGACATTGCTGGGCTAGACATAAATATGGGATGCCCCAAAGAATTCTCCATAAAAGGAGGAATGGGTGTAGCACTACTTGCTCAACCAGATAAGGCGGAGCACATCCTAACAACACTATGCAAAAATTTGAGCATTCCAGTAACCTGCAAAATTAGGTAAGTGTAAAATTACTAAAATAGTAAGGAAAGGAAGACTAATTTAAAACAAAAACAAACAGAATTTTACCAGACCTCAACGATACGATCAAATTGGTGCAGCGTTTTGCAACTACAGGAATAGCTGCTATTGCGATACATGGGCGTACGCGGGATGAACGACCACAGCACGCGCCACATCCAGGCAAATATTGCTACTAATACTAACGTTTATGTAGTTTCATTAAATTAATTTATATTTCATATCTTAAATAGATTTTATACGAGAAATTGCGAAGGCGGTCAATATACCAGTGATTGCAAATGGCGGTTCCAAAGAGTTTCAGAAATATAAAGACTTAATAAGATTTCGCGATTTGTGCGGTGCTACTAGTGTTATGGTGGGTAGAGCTGCACAGTTGAATGTTTCTATTTTTCGAAAAGAAGGTAATTTGTTTTAATTAATAAATTAAATTAAAAAGGTATAATAATAAATAATAATTACATCTTAGGAATGCTGCCTATGGATGATATTATTGTTAAGTATTTAAAGCTGAGTGTCGACTACGATAACGCAGCACATAACACGAAATATTGCGTGCAAAACATATTAAAAGAGTTGCAAGAATCACCGCGTGGTAAACAATTTTTACAATGTCAGACGCTACAACAAATGTGGTAAGCACTGTTATTTAGTTATATGAAATGTATGCAATTTTAAGAGATTTTCACACACAGTGAAATCTGGTCGCTGGGCGATTATTGTTATCGCAAACAATTGGAACTGCAAGAGCGCGGAAACTTTGGCAGACGTGAAGTGGCGCCTGGCATGATACCTGATGATGACACCAGTGAAGGTCCCGAAATAAAACGACAAAAAATGGATATACCACCACTAGAGGCTGATGTTGTGCAACACAATATTGCATTCTTGCGTTCGAATTACAATAGCGGTCTGTATAAAAAATTTGCTGGTTTTTGCTTCCTGTATTCAACTTGTTTTTCACAATACCCAATATAGATACAGAATTGCCAAAAACAAAACTCTACACGTATGCTGGTCGTAACAACATAAGCATAGCGCAATATGAAACGCAACGCATTGATAAACTCTTCCGTGCCATTTGCACTTTCAACGGCAAACGGTATACGAGCTCATTTTGGGAGAAAAATAAAAAACAGGCCGAACAGGGTGCAGCACTGGTATGTTTACTTGACATTGGCGAAGTAACGGAAGATGATTTAATAAAAAATGGTAGCATATTACGGTGATATATTGATTATTATTTATGTAAATATGACTTATAAATGTTTTTACTGCAATGGTGATAATGAAACTTAATAAAAAAAAAAAAAGAGTTAAGTTTGTATTAGAGCTATACGGTTTGTTGCTGTAGTAGTCAAAAGAAGGAAGGACAGATGTGCAGCGGTTTGGGGAGAAAATGACGTGTGCCGAATTTCAGATCAATATCCTTAAAACCGAGGGACTAGCTTGCATATATGCAGACAGACGGACATGGCCCCTCTGGCTGTAACAAAATTCGTGGCAAATTTCAAATCCCATGTTCAGGATCGAAATATGAAAAGTGTAGGTTAATGCACGATTATCGCTTATTTAAAAAAAATTAATTTATTATGTCACGTTATGTAACGCTTTCAATCATATATTTTCCCAATATGATTATCATATCTATGTTTTGAACTTTATACTCTCGTATAAAATTTGCGTATTTTGTGTATTAAACTTAATTTAAAAGTTCTATTTTACTGTTAACATTTATTGCGGTTCATGCTGTTCTAACTCCCCTATTTTTGTTGACGGTTGACGGTTTGATGATGGTTTTGTAGTTCTGGTTGTTGATGTTGCTGCACTGGTGGCTGGCTATGTCTCTGCTGCTGCTGCTGCTGCTGGTGCTGGTGCTGATGATGATGTTGAGTATGGTGAGGCTGACGCTGTGGTGGTGGCATCATGTCATTGTCATCTCGATGTCCATAGTTGGCAATAAAGTGCAGTAAACCTTGCTGAGTTATCGGATAACGAATACTTTCCATAACCGCTATAACATTATGGATAGAGATAGAATTTTATAAAATTATAATTTGTGCAATTGACATTAGGAACTCACAGTTGGCAGTGTTAAAACTATTCGGAAGTGTTTTGTCTGTGCGTTCGCGCATAAATTCCCATTCGCCCTTTTGATTTATGGCGCATTCAATGATCTTATTATCTAAATTCTTCAATGCTTTCGTGTATTTCATCTTGGAAAAATATTCTGTTGTGCCACCGACATAAAGGTAGCCCACTTTCTCAGTTAACATGCTATAAAGAAGAAAATGCTTTAGTACACATTTTAAAAATATATGAAATAAAAGATTGCACTAACCCCGGGGCACTTTCCACTTTTATTTTAAGTCGAAAATCGATTGAGTTCATATTACTTGGTTTCCATTTAAGTACGTCCTTGCACACGCCAGCTGTGTAGGGCTGAAAAAGTGTTTTTATTATTACAGCAGCTCTAGTTGTTAATTTATTTTTTTTCTTAATCTTACTTGTTTTGAAGGTTGAAAAATTAAACCATCGGGTACATGTAATAACGACTTTGAGAACTTTTCACCCAGTAAAGAGGCAGATTGGCGAATGTCCCAAAATTCTTTATTACGAATGCTGAATGGTTCCAACGGTCTATTGATCAGTCCTTTGGTGATAGCCTCATAGCGTGGTTCTAAAAAATATGCGTTTGAAAAGATTTATTAAGCATGTCTAGTTCGTTTGGATACCAACACACCTATAATTTCTTTTTTGATGCAAGTCAGCCGCTCTGGATAGAAGGGTTTCGAACCAATGTCATAATTGGAAAATTTAATTATATCGTATATGAGGTAGCGCGGAATAGATTCACCATTGAGTTTGTCAATAACCATTTCCTAATGCAAACAATTATTAACATTACGGTTGAAAAAAATACTAATTTGATAGCTTACTCCATCTAAAAGTGTGTTTTCTAAGTGTTGACCTAAATTGCCAGCTTTGACAAATGTTATGTTTTCGACTTGGAAACAAGTATTGTTCCTGTCGAAAAAGTAAATCTCATCACGTTTATTAATAAGCATCATGTACCTGTGGTTAATAGTTAAAAAATTAGTAGCAATAAATATTATAAACACATTTATGTATATATTGCTTACCGCGAGCCATCCGCCTTCCACGACACACGATATGGAATCTCGCTTAAACGTTTTAAATTATTCTTGTCCATAGATACGGGCTGCGCACCAGGAAAACCTGATTTCTTCCAACCGCACATTTCCTGTACCTTTAGCTGTAAATCTCCCAACCTTGGTTGGTCGGTTACTTGCACTACACCTGGAACACCGCTCATGAAGGTGGCATTTTTAATTACCAACTCTTTGCGTCGCTTCTTTTTATGGCCACCACCATTAGAAGCGCCTGGTTCATCTTCAGTTTGATCATCTTCTTCGTACTCCTCTTGTTCGTCGCCATTGACGTTGTTTAAGTCGTCTGCTTTACGCTTATGCGAGTCGTAGGAGTTTGCGTCATTTCCATCACCGTCATCATATTCTAAACACCATGCTGGTAGGGTAGGCGCTGGTAGAGGGTCCTCATCATCTTCGTACCGACGAAATAACTCATTAATATAGTCCTGTTTGTAAATTCCTGGTGGACGTGCCTCTGCAAATATGGCTATTGCTGCTTCAATTGAGTAATCCAGCCTTTCCACTAAGTAGGAAGCAATTAAAAATCCTGTTCTATTGAAACCATGTGTACAATGTACGCCTACAGTTTCAAAAGGACGTTCATTGACAAAGCGGTCAACAATTTCGATAAATGATTGGGTTTGCTCTGGCGAAGGTGTTTCTCCATGGCCGCGACACTGTAGCTTTACATATTGAGCATCGCGTGATTCAACAATTTGACGATTGTAAAAACGCGTTGTGTTGGTCAAATCAATCCAAAGGCCCAGCTTTAACTAAAATTACAAACTATTATTGCCAAAATTATACGAAAATAATATATTGATCTACAACAGCCAAATCGAATATGTATACATGTATATACATATGGTAACATAAAAGTAGTTGTGCATACAATATTGGCGACACGTTGCAGGGTATCAGTACGAACCTTTATTGCTTTAAAATAGTCAAAAATCATTTCAGGATGAAAGAGACATTCAATTGGCACTTGATCATCGAATGCACTACTTAATGGTGTTTTAAATGCCAGAAATCTTTCAGCAATTAATTTTTCGCTCTTTCGTGGGCAATTCAGCCATCGATTTGGTATCGGTCCAGGCTTGGAATTTCGGGACATCTTTCTAATTCAGCACTTTAACACCGGAATAAAGGTGTGTGCTTTTGAACTGCACAATAAAAATCACTATTTATATTTCACTCGCACACAATTTTTTTGTTAGCTTTTTATACACAATTTTAACCAAAGCCACAGACACAATAAATTAAATTTTGCACTATGCTGTCAATTACAGCTGATAGTCGAAGGTGATGGACTTACAATTTTAGTCGACAGCTATCGATTTTGTTTGTTGGTCGCACTTTGACTTACAAAATACTTTATTTATAATTTGTAACAATAATTCTCTTTGCTTTCAAAAATAAAAAATAAAATATTGTGCTTTGTGTTTGTTCTTTCATGAGTATAATTTTTTTATATTTTTATTTGATTTTTTCTATGTACTGAATTTCGGTACATATCAATCATTCTGAGGTGTTCCGTTTCCATTTTGTCTCTATAAATGAGCTAATCTGCTCTGAGGAGTTGCGGCGTTTTGCACTCATTTCTTGTATCTAAATATTTGCAAATTTTATTCAACTACAAAAAATTAAATAAAGATAAACTATTATGTCAGACACCGAGAAAAATATACCCGAAGGTTGGGAAGTGCGTAAAAGTCGGTCAACGGGTAAGCAATATATGACTTTTATACAATACTTCGATACTGAATGTTATCGCCAATGAATATTAGAATTGCGTATCTACATACATATTTACAGAAAGGAAAGGAATAAAATTGGCGTATTTTATACTTTGCAGGATTGACTTATTATTTAAATATTTATACAAAAGAATCCCAGTGGGATTTACCGTCTGAGCCCGCAAAAAAGGAGTCGTCTGGTCCTAGTGAGGTGCGATGCTCCCATTTACTTGTTAAGCATAAAGGTAGTCGCCGTCCTAGTTCATGGCGCGAAGAAAATATTACGCGATCTAAGGAAGAAGCACGTGCGATTTTAGATGACTATCGCAAGCAGATTGAGTCTGGTGACACTACATTAGCCGCACTAGCAACTAAGTTCTCTGACTGCAGCTCCGCAAAACGTGGCGGAGATTTAGGTCCATTTGGCAAAGGTATCCACAATTATTGTACTTATGTACTGTACGCTTTCATGTTCATTTTGTTTTAGGTCAAATGCAAAAGGCATTTGAAGATGCAGCATTTAGTTTGAAGGTTGGACAAATGTCGAAAATTGTCGATACAGACTCCGGACTACATATAATCCTCCGTACGGAATAAACAATTTATATTAACATTTAACGCTCCTACTCGATTTAGTTAACTAAAATCGCATTTAAAAATTTCTAATAACTAAACTTTTTATTTTATCTGTAATTACTTTCATATTGTTAGCTAAACAAGTAATCCATTAAAATTATCAAAAATACATGATAAAATTAAAATAAATCAAACGATACTATATTAAAATTCCATTTTATTCAATAATAGCTTTTGCCCAGCACCCTTTTCTTTCTTCAGCACTTCGCTTAATGGCTTAAGGAGCTCTTTTAGTGCCGATTTCACAGCCTCAGTATTTTGCTCGAAAACATTTAATAATATAAAGCAGGCCCGGTTTACATTCAACCAATCTCGCAGCTAAAAATTAATAAGGTACATTAATGTGGGTGATATATGCAAATCTGGTATTTCTTACCGTATCAGAATTGAGTTTTTGAACGAGGATTGACCCAAATGTTTCTGCACTCTCGTTTGTGGACAAACGTTCTTTGTCATTTTTGAGAATCTTTTTCAATACAATATGCAGACCAGATTCCTCAATGCCTCGCGCTGTTACCACAGCGACCGGTTCTTTAGCCTCTTCTACTTCATCATCCGATGAATCGTTCTGTGGCTCATCAGCGTCAGCAGCAGCTGCCAAGCGTTTTTGTTTCTTCACTTTGGTTGCTTCTGCAATTATTTTCTCTACATCCTGAATGTTTTTTGTGTTTTTCGCTTTTCCTTCCACTTCTACAGTGACAGTCCAAGTTGTGTCCACAATAACATCAGCGAGGGCTCTGGAAGCTTTCTCAAAGTGCTCTTGGGTTACTAAAGAAGAAGTGAAAACATAACGTGGTTACTTTAAAAAATGGCGAGCATAATTACAAAAAGAACACATACATTTCTTCAATATTTCGGCTGTGACGAGGCCTATATGTCGATTAGACAGCCAAAATTTCGGGTCTTCAGAAATGGCTGTAGATAGGGGCTCTTCGATCTGTTCGAATATTTCTTTACGTCTAACATCTGTATCTTTTTTTCCATATTGCAATCCATCATTAATGCTTGTAATGAAGCTGGGATGGAAGCAATTTGTATCGGCAGGCACAACGAACCATTCAATGACACGGCGACCCCATTGATTTTCCATCAAAGTTTTCAATTCGGGATTCAAATTGTCGTATATTGCTTTCTTAGTTGCTTTTGTGTCATCAAGACAGTTTACTAATGCTATTAAAAAAATATGACCATGTTCATGTGTACTAATTTTTATCAAGTGATCTTTGATGGTTTTTATTATAGCCTGAAAGAAAGAGATTTTTGTTTTAAGTTTTTTTTTGAGTAGAAGTCAAGGTCAATCAAAATAGGAATTGAATTTTAATTGTTTTAAGAAAAATACGTGTTTTTTTATTAACTCACCCGCCTATTTTTAGGAGTGGATTTATAAAAACAAATTATTGCCGCTTGAGTTCCATCCTTAGTTGTTAGCATGAGTGGTATTAGAGGCGCAAATGAACTAACGGTTTCTTCTATTTTATCATCTTCACAAACTGTTAAATATTCCAAAATGACTGCGTGCACCAGAGAATTATCCACTAACTGTTTGTTGGCCAAATGGTTGATGTTGGATTTAACAGCACTCAGTATGGACAATTTCATATCGATTGCATCATTGTAAGCATCAGCGAGTGTTTTTACATTATCATCTTTTGATTGACGATACAGTTCTCCATAAAATTCTTGGCGAAGATAAATGCGTTGTTTTGGGTTTGCTACAGTGTGGTAGGCGTGATCCAGAATTTTACTAGATATATTGTGTCCAGCCAAACGTATTACATTGCCCATAAAACAATCAACAATTTTTGATTTTATAGTAGGTGAGCCATATTTGAACATTCTTAATACACAAAAGTGAGAATATTTAGACACACACATTTCGACGACCAGAGGTAGTAGTTTCTGCACATATATATTGATTAATAAATGTAAATAAATGTAAAAAGACGTAT
This sequence comes from Bactrocera neohumeralis, assembly GCF_024586455.1. Taxonomy (NCBI): domain Eukaryota; kingdom Metazoa; phylum Arthropoda; class Insecta; order Diptera; family Tephritidae; genus Bactrocera; species Bactrocera neohumeralis. The sequence goes on along the minus strand of NC_065922.1, from coordinate 49,585,073 downwards.
ATATTACCTCGGATAATTGATCTCGAAGTGAAGGCGAAGAATGCTTTAACATGCATTGTATGATACGTGCCGTATCGTGTGCCATTATTAACTTCTTTATCACATCGCCACGATTCAGAATATTATAAAGTTTTTCCACGAGCTCAGATTTTTTTTCTGTACGACGACTTCAGGAATATAAATTTAAATTTCTCAGTAGTATAAACAAGAAACACACTAATTACCATTTCAGCTTTTCATAAATTTGTTTAGCTTCCACTGACACCTCATAAGAATCCTTGGCTTGTTTGCGTTTAAGTTTCAGCTCCTTCTTTTCTTGTTTGAATTTACGCCAGTCGGTTTTTTCGCCATCGGCAGCTCCGCTCCCCTTTTCAATCAACTTCTTACCTTTAGCATTCTTATCAAATTTGCCGGAACCATTAAACTTTCCAACGAATTTGTTGGCACCCGGTTTTCCTGAGAATTTATTTACACCTGGTTTGCCAACACTTTTTGGAGGAAATTTCGAATTTGCCGTGAAGTTTATGTTAGACTTTTTAGCAAATTTGCCTGCTTTGGTCAAATCTTCCCCTTTTACCGATTTATTTATGGCTTTGCCTCCTTCGAATTTCGAGGATTTTTTCTTAATTGGACCATCAGTGTCATTCTCCGACGCACGTTTCTTAGCTTTAATCATTGTTATGTACAATTTGTTAAACCAATCGGCAGATTTCTATGTAAAATGCAGCCCACGTGCGTTCAAAATGTTGTTTTCTTTATATGAAATGATTTGAAGTATATCGTATCTACGATTATTGCAACTCTGTTGGTCCGTTTCCATGTTGTTCTGTGTCATTTGCCGCATCGTACCATTCAAATTCAACCAGAGAACGTACATTTAAATGTACGTTCTCTGATTCAACGTTGCGTTTGTGAATTTCTGTACTCCTTTTTCAGTGCTTCTGTTTTTTGCCACAATTTTCACGGCGTCCTAAAAAATAAAGGTACATTTTGTGTAGAAAAAAGCACTTTATTCGGAAGTTTTTGAGCTTCAATATTCATTATTTTAAAGGTTGAGAGTTTAAAAAAATATCTCCAACAAAAAAAGTATAATTTGTGAAAGAAAATATTTTCAAGTTTTAAAGCGGCGAAAATAAAAATGGGGAGAGTACATAAGAAAAAAATCGCAGAATATGCGGAATCTGCTGAAAATGAAAACGAACAAGATGAGGAAACTAAAAAGAGCGCCACGGTGGAGTCCAATAGTGATGAATCGGAAGTTGAAGCTGGACGTGAAGAAGGTGATGATGGAAAGAAAAAACAAAGCGTTGTAAGAGATCAAACACATCCCCAAGGGAATACCGATGATGAATTCCATTCTGTACAGGGTAGTGTCACCGATGATGATCAGGAAGAGGAAGGAAGTAGCGGTACGAGCGGTAAGAAGGGGAACAAACGCAAAGCAGCGCCAGAGAAACTAACGGATGGCGACAATGATAATATGGACAGTGACGATGAGCCATTAAATGGCGGCGGTACTGGTGGTGGTGGAGCTAAGAAGGGACGCAAGTCGACAGCGGGTGGAAAACAGAAAGCTGCGGGAAAGAACGGCAAGGCCGCTGGTAGGCGTGGCAAGGGCAAAAAAGCACAAACTAAGGCTCTGGCTGTAGAGGAGGATGATGGAGGGGATGAGGAAGTATACGAGGTATGGGGAGATTTTATTTTCATATAAAAACTTATTTTAAAATTATCGATTATCAACAATATTAAAAATATCGATAAACGATATTTGATTATATTTAAATATTAAAATTATATATGAATTCTAATACAAAAAAAAGTAGGAAAATTTAGTCATGTATACGTTAATAATGGTTTCCGGTTGGGAACAAGTGCTATAATACTATATGAAAAACTAAAGCACACAATTTGATAATTCTATTTACAAGGTTAAAGATATTGTGGCCCATAAGGTAGAACATGGTGTTACTTACTACTTGATACGCTGGAAAGGATACACCAAGGATGACGACACATGGGAGCCAGAGGATACTCTATCGTGTCCTGATATAATTGAAAGATATAAAAATAAGGTATTTATAAACGAAATATATTTGCTTTGAATATGATATTTACTATAGAATTATCATTTTTAGCAATCGGCTAGCAAAACAAATAAGAAAAGTGGTGTTGCTGCAAAGAAAGGACGTCCAACAAAAAGCGAATCGTCGGTTGATCCAAACAAAGAATGGGAGGTAGACAAGATAATCGACTATGCTGAAGAGAAGAATCAACGCATATTTCGCATACGTTGGAAGGGATTTGGACCGAAGGCGGACACTTGGGAACCGGAAGCGAACTTGTCCTGTGACGAAATCATTGATAAATTTATGAAACGCATGAAATCCCAAGAAAATGTATCATTTAAAGAACTTCGTGAAGAGCCGAAAAAAACCAAACGGCTTGTAAATGAAACATCACCACGTACAAATTACCATAATCCAATTGGGCGAAAATCAAAGCGCGCCGTATCAAAGAAAAGGTATGCGTAAGAGTTATTTCAAAACATTCCAAATACTTTTTATATAATAATTTTTTTATTTGCAGGGTTTATTATGGTGATAGTGATGAGTAACTTGAAGTTTAACGACATAATTTTTAATGTCTTTATATCGTTTCTTATATCTGAAAAAATATTTTTTATATATGCGGCAACATCTAAGCATGACTTGCGGTGTTTTAAATTTTTAGTTCCAAAAATTTGCTTTTGAATGTTAACATTTTAACCGATATTGGTTTATTAATATCTATTTAAATTCTATCTGTCACCGCATGCTAAACAAAAATTAATTTGACCGAATTTTAGGCTTTTTAAGTTAAATATTACTTCGCCGAATATATAAAAAAAAATCTACAACTATGCGTATATACATACATACATATGTATGTATGTACGCCCTCGGTGACATGATGTACGTATTAGTAGTAATACATTTATAATGTATATTTGATTTAAATGAATAAGAAACATTGAATTAAACATTTTATCAACCATATGAAAATATTGCAAATTATTTTTTTTATAACAAAGAAAAAAATGAAAATTAAACAAGTTCTAAAAATTGTAAGCAGTAGATTTATACAAAACCATAACTCTACACGATTTTAAGAATAAATATAATGAATGACAGCTTTTCAGTTTTACATACAAATATTGCCATTTAAACAACTAGCAACACAATTTTATATTTATTAATTACTTCTTCTGTTATTTGATCCAGAATTTTTTTTTACCAAATAAGTTGATGAAAACGAAGAAATCTTATTTGTTCCTTAATAATCCTTATATTGCATCTGAAATTTTTTATATAAGTACTATTTTTTCGCATTGGTCTATAATAATTGACTTTTACTTGGAATTAATTGAATAAATTGTAATAAGTTAAATATGAATCAGTGAAACTTACGTCTTAGTCTCGTTCTACCAAAGATGTTTACTTTTTATTTTTCCTTAAACAACGATTTGCTATTATTTATTTCGTTTTATTCCACTTATAGAACATAACATTTGCTATCGTAAAATAGCGGTTTTATTGATTTGAAAATGGTTTAAAGTTATTGTTGTAGTAAAATCAATGACTTTATGCAAGCGCTGGTTGTAAACCAAATCCAGGGCCTTTTGGCTCTTCAGTAAGTGAACTTGGTTCACCTGCAGGTTCACTGGCATAACGACCGTTGCGTGGACCGGGTGGTGAAGGTTTACCGGCTTTGAAGTCGGCTAAAATTTGTTGCATATCTTTAGCTGTTAAGTCTTCCTGCATTGACGAGAGGCAAAGAAATTTAAAAGATCGATAATGTAAATACAAATTTCAAACTTACATAGTAGTCATCATTTATAGCCACCATTGGAGCATTAACACAGGCACCCAAACACTCTACCTCGGAAATTGTGAAAAGGCCATCCTTGGTCATCTCACCGACCTCAACTCCCAAAGTTTTCTGTAATTATACAATTTAATACGTTTTGAAACAAGAATTTATTTCACTAAATTTGTAATATACCTTGCAACATTCCATAATCTCATCGGAGCCACGCAGCCAACATGGAGTGGTGGTACATACTTGAATATGGTATTTGCCAGTAGGTTTTCGTAAAAACATTGTATAGAAAGTGGCAACTTCATAGACGCGCATATGCGACACTTCCAAGATTTCTGCAACCTTTTGCATTGCCGATATTGGCAGCCAACCATATTGGCGCTGTGCTAAATCGAGCAGTGGGATCATTGCTGCGCGCTTATAACCCTCTGGGTATATGCTGATGATAGCCTCAACGCGCTTTAAAGGGAATAGAAATGATTTTCAATAAGAAGTTAATGAATAAAGCACAGATATGACAACAAATTACCTTCTTATTCTCGGGCGTAAACTCAAATTTGATGTTTGGATTGTCTTCGGGTGTGTCACGGTGCACAAAAAGATGATCACTTCGCTGTACCGCACTTGTAGCGATAGCACGCATACCGCCACGCTGTAAATGAAAATTAAATATTAATAAATAATTTTAGAATAATAACAGATTTACGTTTTAAATTACATAACGCCAGATTTATTTTTCGCATTGCCAAAATATTTTTTTTTTCAGCGCAAGTTTAGGAAATTTATTGTCACTCACCACTAAATTGATTGACTTAGATGCACAACTCGAAATCATTGCAACAAATATATTTCAAATCTGTAAATATTAAATAATTTCGTTTATACCACAAAGCAGCAAAAATTTCGATTGTTTTGACAACTGACAGCACACCGAAAGCAGCAGGAAATTTTCAAATGATTGGAAGTACTGTCATAATCAGCTGTTCACTAATGATTGATGATTGAAGAGAACGTTAATGGTTCATTCACATATATATTTCTTCTCCTAACTTGACAATTCGAAGGGAAGAACGAAGCTCAAACAGGCAGCATGACTCCCATTCTGATCAGTCCCCCTCTAACTTTCATCCCCCTCAAATCCACCTGCGAGAACCCCTCAGCAACTCCTGGTTCCTCGCACAGTCTGTTCGGTGTTTCGGGCCGCCATACGTCGGAACGTCACATCAGTCAAGTGCAATTCTTCCGCCGTGTTCGAGCCAGCGCACCTTACGTGAGTGGAGTGTGTCGGATGTTGCACCGGGCTGCAGGAGTTTGGCCCCGCAGCACACGCCATTTTCTTATTTACAGGATAATCCATGGACACCCGCGACAAACTCGTATACTACAATTTAACTGCAACGTACTCTAGAGTAAGATCAGGGAGATAGTAGCATTCATGAGCCGGGAACGCGAATCAATTGCTGTGATCCCCGTGTGTTACATGTTGCCCAACGGGATCTCACCCGAACACGCGCATCACGATCTTTGGGATTCTTGTCTGTCAAACGATCGTATGGGGATGGAGCTGGCGGAACAGATGACAATTCAATATTCTGCACAATGAACGACGACACCTGAGGTGGCCTAATAAATAGCATAACCTGGTGACCTATGCTAAACTTCCCATCAGACCATCTGCACATAATTATCTAGATCTAATTTCAATAAAGCTAACGTGATCGGCTTCACAGAATTTACCGCGAGCACCTTTACCGAACTATTCTTTCTTATGGAGGTAATCGTTGGCGAGCGTTAATCCCGTAATGTGATATCAGTTGCTACCTCTCGTTTCATCCCGGCTCGAAGCATCGCAAAACTCCCCTCCAATTTCCCAGCCGGTATAGCTGTTTTAACTAATGAGTACCCCATGCCGATCCCTGTGTACATGACGACCGAGTTGAAATTCAAAGTCAAAGTAAAATCTTCCAAATTCATTGGTTCAGATGGAATAAACATGCTAATGCTAAATAGTCTAGGTTCGACGTAAGTAAGCTTCCTAACCAAGCTTCTCAACCTGTCGCTGACAACTCTTCAAATATTCGATGTGTGAAAAGCTACTACCGACATTCACTCGCCATCTGAGTCTAGCAGAGCAGCAGCATGTATTCTGCAAAGTGCACAACACCACCATAGCACTTAGCGGCATTTACATACCGAGGCTCTGATTACCATGACTATGTCGACGACATTAGACAACGCGCCGACCAGACTTCGGACGCTGTTCACTTCAGACATGCACTGACCGCCATTCACAATGAAGCCATTAACATAAGTATTCAAGGGCTTCCAATGAATGGCGTACTTGAAGTCAAATAACCCCTGGCAGACGACGAGTTGGAGTTGCCGCGAGAATCTAGAGTGATCCTTTCGCAGCATCGTTCTGGATACTGTAACAGGTTAAACTCCTACTCATCCAGAATTCACATCGACATACCAAATCGAATCAAATCTTGGTAAAATTTTTCTCAAGTAGGTATGTCTTTTTAGTTTTCGTTTTCTTCTTTGCAAAGTAAACTGATTTTTACAAACATGTCACGAATGGTAAAATTAAGTGGAAAACCTTTGTGATTCATCTTCAAGTAACTAGTAATCGTCAAGAACAAAGGAAAGTGTTTACGCGAGTATTAACTACTTGTAGAGTACTATAAGTACGTGCAGGAGTGCTTTAAGGCTTGTCAAGGTTAGTAAGTAAAATATTAATCACAGCAGACTGCATCCACAGTAGTGCGTGCTGCCACGAAATACAAAACTTTCACACATAAGTACAGTTACAACTGTTGGACGGAAACCTTTCTAGTAATACCTATACATATATTCGCAAATATATTAATTAACTGAAAGCCCGAAGCTTCCAGTTTAAAGAATTATGTATATCTTCATTTTCTCTCTTTGAAGTTTTTTGTATATCCTTTATTTGTACATAGCTTTCCGTAAACCGCGATATGTCGGTTTAAAAATCCATCCAGCGACTATTAAAGCATTTCATATTGTCCTATCTGATCAAATTTGACCTGGACTGAGATAAAAAGATATTCACGTATTTTATTAGAAATTCTATTATTGCCTTCAAAATAGGCTCCTGAGTCAATACAAGTTTGTCAATGTTTAATCCAATTTCCATATCTTCTTATAATATGCCTCGGCAGGAATGGCTTTCAGTGCCACAATCATAAACCCATGTCTCGTCATCAGTATTGATGCGTTTGATGAATGATTGAAAGGGTCCACAGATACGTTGCAAACATCTCTTTTGCGACCTCTGCTCGCAGTCATTTTTACAAAAGTTATGAGGGCTTTTAGTACGAGTCTATCTAATACATTCACCAAAATGTGAGTCGAGAGATGTTAAGAACCTTTGTTGGGATGTTTTAAGGCTCACGATAGGTCGATTTCATAAGGATTTTTTGAAGCCTAAAGCTTTCAACCATAAGTCGACAACTGATTTACGGTGTTAAAATTGGTCTCAAGAGATCGTTTATGCGCAGCAGAGTCGTCGGAAATTGGACTGCTCGAGAAGTACGAAAGAACCCATAGTGGACATTAGAATGGCATACATTAGACTTCCGTTTATCAAAGAAGTCAAATTTGTGTGTCGATGTGTGACCCACGAGCCGACGCTTCCCGAGCTGTTATGATACTGGAACATATTATGGTAAAAATGCGGCTAAGTGACACAAATTACGAGTCCATAAAACAATTCCGCACCGCCATGCATACATACATATACTTACGTATGGGTCTGTACGAACGAATCAACTCGTATGCGGACTGTGAACGCGTGCATGTACGTGCTTGTTTTATCAATTAACGCAAAAATCATACATAAAGCCTGTACTGGGCGATGGAGAAATGTAAAAGCCGCCTCAAAGAATTTAGAATACTCGCGGTTTGTGTATTAGAATACTCGTGCCAGAGACGCGGTACGTCGAAGCCAAGTACGAAATATTGAATTAGATTAACGTTTGAAACGTGCGTATAAATTGACCGTTATCAGTGAATTAATTTTAAGATCGATGGAGCCGTCGATATGTGTACGTGTAGAGTATTGAGCAGAGCCGACCTTCGCATGCGCGCATTCACCACTCTCCATCACTACCCGGCTGTATGCGAAAAAATACCTGGTGCTGTTACTAATGTTGTTGTTGGCGAAGAGTGACGAAGTAGCCGGAGCAGCAAAGAAAGCGACACAAGCTTTATACAATACAATGTACTCGTGCCTTAAATATGCTTTATCTGGTCTCATTGGTGCCTCGTGGTGTGTTGTTGGCTCTGGCTCTTAGCGTCTGAGCAAAGTCTCTATTTAGTGCCGCTCTCTTGGCTTACTTACACCACACACTAGTAAGGCTTGAAAGAAATTCTTGCACCGGACATTGTTTATGCGCATTCGGCCACTATAGCTTGTGTGCGCTTGTGTGTGTATGCTTTTCATGTTGATGAGCGATCGTACAGCGCTAAGCATGCCAGCGTGTTGAGTGTGTCTTGTGGTTGGGCTTGGTCAGTGGCGGCAGGCTTTGCGCTTCCCAATATCACAGGTTGATTGCATATTTTCGATTTAGTTGCGTTCAGCGTTCAATAGTGGCGTGTACAGCGTGTTCGTTGCGGCGAAAACAAAAATTCGGAAAGTGAAATTTACAAGGAAACTAATTCAGTTGAACTTTAATCCAATATTTGGCGAGTCGTTTTTTAACGATTTTCAAAAGTGTGCTTATATTATTTTGAAGTAAGTGCATAAGTGTAGGATATACCTAATACAACAGGCTTCGGTTGTATTCAGCTAAAGCAGGCGATTTTCGATTTGAATCAAGTAATTTAGTTTTAGAAATCATAAATTGTTGTGTTTTTATGAAAATTTTTTTGCAAAGAAAGTTACAAATTTTTGCGTAAACGTTTTCAAAAAAAAAGGAAAAATTAAAAAAAAAATTAAAATTAATTAATTAATATTTAATTTTAAAAATTTATTAATTATTTTAAATTTTTATTAAAAATTATTTTAAATGAAAAAAAAAATTAAAATTAATTAATTTTAAACTTTAATTAAAAATATATTTTTTTTAATTAAAATTTTTATTAAAAATTATTTTAAAATTTTTAAAAATTATTTTTAATTCTTTGTAATTCTTAAACTCTTTCAAATGTTAAACAAATTTATAAAATTGCTTTAAATTATTATTTTTTATTAATTTCCGTCGCTTTTTTCGAATATTTTCTCGCAAAGTATTTGTATTTTCTTGCCTATCGCCTTTGTGCTGCCGCTGCTGGCAACTTGTTGCTGCAGTCATAGCTGATTAGTGCCTTATGCACAAGTTTGTCTCGACTCACCTACTTTCCGAGCTAATTTGCATACAGTTTTAAGAGTTGTTCACACAGTTCTTTGACATCTTTTATTTTGTGTTTTTTGTTTTTAATTGTTATTTATGTATTGTGTGCTGTGAAAGTGGAATGTAGTTTACATATCTACATATGTATTTCTAAGTTTTCGAATTTATGCAAGCATGTGGAGTTGCTACTGAACAATTTTTGAGAAAACCAATGCAATAACTGTTTTAAAATTTTGATTATATATTTATACATAATAAATGAATATATACACGATCAAAAAAAATTACCGAGTTACTTGCTTTTTCCCAAACAACTAAAAAAAATGCCTCTGCAATTGTGGTCTTCAGTATAGTTGAAAACAAAGAAATAAAAAACATTATACATCTCTCACTAAAAAAATTGAGTGATTTTAAGCACGACAAAATTATATTTTTTATACAGAGAAATATATACAAAATAAGCAGAAAAAATCGCATCAATGATTTACTTCGAGTTTCAACTCCAGTCTGTTTTAAAAATGAGCTAAGTTTTTCTGAATATTTTCTGTATTAAAACGATTTTGAATTGATCTACAGAGTCACCCAAATACAGCTACATATTCGCTTTGCCCTAAATATTTAATATGTTGAGGTCAACCGGAAGCATGTGGAGTTTATTTCCAGATTGTTTTAGTGCCTAAAGGAACGCAGACACTTTATTCTCAATAGGTGGTCATTTAAGTCTCAGGACATCATTTGTGGTGAAAGTATTGGTGAATTTGTTAACTGCTTATGTCAAGTGTCTGTAAATTAAAAATTGCTTCTACTTAGCTCTAGTATACACTACTATGAGCAAAAAATAGTAAGACTTTCTTCATAATTCTTACTTTATTATTCAAATTCTATGTCGTCGACATTAAAGTAATCCACCTTGACGCCAATACTCTTGGTCCAAAGTTTTTTCCAATCCTCGAAATTGTTGTTAAAGCCAATTTCCGGAACTGCTTTCAATGCGCGTAACGAATAACGTTTAATGTCTTCAATTTACTCAAAACGGTTTCCCCGGAGCGGTCGTTTGAGTTTACTGAATAGCCAGAAGTCACACATAGCTAAATCAGGCGAATACGGTGGTTGCGGTACGATATTGGTTGAACATTTGGGGAAAAACTCACGAAGAATCAATGCACTATGCGACGGTTCATTATGGTGGTGCAAAAACCAAGAGTTGTCGGCCCATAATTTCGACCTCTTTTTACTAATAGCTACGCACAAACGACACGTAACACTCACATAGTATTCCTTGTTGACAGTTTCTCCGGTCGGTAGTAATTCGGAGTGCACCACACCTCGATAAACGAAGAGAACTGTCAACATAACTTTGATTTTTGACCTGATTTAAGGAGGTTTTATCGGCTTCAGCTCACCTTTGCCACGATACTCGTATTCGGCCGATTGATCGTCTGCTTCCGGGTCGTAAGGATAGATCCAAGACTCATCGCCAGTAAATATACGTTTCATGACATACTGGTAGTCGGAAAGCTTTATTTTTTCTTAGGTCCAAACGATCTTCCGAAATGGTTTTCATTGATCCTTCCGATATTCCAACGATGCCAGTAAGATCTCGGACTGTTAATCGTCGATTCTCATGCACCAATTACTTTATTTTATAGTGTTGACCATCAGTTGAAGTTGATGGTCATCCTGGACGTGGTTCGTCGTCAACGCGACCTCAACCATCTTGGAATAATTTGTATCAAACAAAAACACTTGCTCGTGACAAACAATTATCACCGAAGGCCTTTTCTAACGTTCTGAATGCTTCGGCACCAGAAATTTGATTTCGCACACAAATTTTAATGGAACTTCTTTCTTGGATAATTTTGGAAAGAAAAACACTAATGATTATTTTGATGTGAGATTTGGCACAGATACCAACCTATATAATAAATATTTCGACAAATGAGTTCTCGCACGAAATTTATATTAAAAAGTCTTACTATTTTTTACCATAGTAGTACGTTGGGTTCCAGGGGTATTAAAATGAAATGCGTGACCCTTTAGAATCAACTAACAGTCGGGCTCTTTAACAGAAACTATTCTACAAGGCAACTTTTCAGGGACTTCGCTTTTTGATAAAGAACATGCCGCGATTGCAGATAAAGTATCTCAAATATTTTTTTTAGAGACGCCCCAATAGTTAATCACGCATATCTTGGGATTTTCATTTGGTCTCCAGCATCTTGTGGTGGTTAAATAACTCTACTTTATGTCAGCAAAATGTTTTTTTGAACCTTCAGCGAACTTGGTCAGGTTGTTAGACCTTAGTTCGATTGTTGACTTCCAGGGGATTGGCAGTCATTCACTTTGTACTTATTTCTTCTAAATAGTAATGCCACTCTTTACACTTTGAATTATACAATTTAAGTAATGTTCGAGTAATTCATAAATTATGTAATCATAATTATTTATGCAAATCCGTAAACTGAATTTTGATTTGGGTACTCCCACCACATTTATTTACAACTTTCGCTATCATTTTTCTACATATGCAAATACTTATGTGAGCCAAAATGTAAACGAGGACACATATACCTTGTAGGAATTGCGAGTTGAGAGTTCAGTGATATAGATTTTGCAGATATTGTTGCATATTAAATACTACATACATAAATATGTGAAATAACGTAACATCATCATAAGTTTACAGGTAGTAATCACTTGGTTCAAAGTCCGGACTTCAATGGGGATGCATATGAACCTCCCAACCAAGTTCTCGAATCCTCTGACGCTGTCCTCATAGAACACAATTCCTCTTCTTTTGATTTAAACTGGCCGCTTTACAACATATTATTGGAGGTATACATATTTCGATATAAAGTCTAGTAACAGAAAAACCACTTTTACTAATATACGACTTTAGCAATCGGCTTATCGCTCTGAAGGGTCTATTTCGTACCAAAAAACTTTCGCAGAATGTTTTGTACATGTTTGATTCAGTATCTCACGTCATAGATGGACCCCAACAAAGAGCAACAACACCATATTTTACAGTTTCTTTTTCGATAAAGGCGAAAAGTCAGTCCAGACGGCTATAAATGTGCATGGTGCTCATGAACACGCGCCATTCCGGTTTTGTCGATTACGATCCGATACTTTCAATTGTTGATAGCAGACGCCCGAAGAAAGAGTTTGACCGTAGGGCAATAGCTCATAGCAGATTGCCACCATACACATAACAAAACCTGCCTGACCTTCAATCTTAGCTTAGCTACCGTTTGCGTCGGTTCATCTATTTTCGCTTGTTGTTGTTCGAAGTGGCTTCGGAAATTGATCGATTTTCTTGCGATTTAGCAGTTACTCGAAGATTAGAAATTCAGTCTAAGTGGTTTTTTTTTGCGTTAACTCCTGTGGCACCCAAACATCGAGCTTATTTTTGTATCGAGCCGTATCAAATGGTTCCAAACGGGTTTTTGTGCAATTTTTAGCTCCTGTGCAATCGAGCCAGTGCTTACAAGACTGTCGGACTCGATAATTTCCATTATTCTATTATTATTTTCCAAAATTGCACTTCTAGTGCATCGAGAATCTTTGACATTGAAAGTATCGGATCATAATCGACCAAACCGGAATGGCACGTGTTCATGTGCACCATGCACATTTTTAGCCGTCTGGATTGACTTTTCGCCTTTACCGAAAAGAAACTGTAAAATATGGTGTTGTTGCTCTTTGTTGGGGTCCATCTTTGACGTGAGATACTGAATCAAACATGTACAAAACATTCTGCGTAGGTTTTTTGGTACGAAATAGACCCTTCAGAGCGATAAGCCGCTTACTAAAGCCGTCCATTAGTAAAATAGTGGTTTTTCTATTACTAGACTTTGTATCTAAATATTTCTCCTACAATGTGATGTAAACAATTTGTATAACTATTTGAGCTTTCTACCCGCTGTGCTGGTGGGATGTTAGCTCACGAGATGTGCTTGCCACACTTGAAAGAAATTTCACTTCCCCACTTAAACGCTTATATAATCTACGCAAGCATTTCACTGCAAATATGTATGTGACGCTGTAATCATTTTGAATTTTTAGTTGCTTTGTTGTTGTTGGCATACAATTTATGCATTATCATAACGGAACTGTAATATTATTCATACTTGCTAAGCGTTCACACACACACACACACACACACGCGGGCGCATGCTCAGCCATCCGCCTATACTCGCAGAGTGGCCGCAAAAAAAAACAACAAAATGTTGAAGAAGAAAGAAACTAGATGACGAAGAAACGTTGGTGTGCTGCCGAAACGCTAACAAATTACTTTTGCTCATTAAAAATTCACTTTCAAGGATGACAGCTTAGCTTGCACACACACATCCACATGCGCATACAAGGGCTTGTGCTCATATGTAAGTTTTGCGTGCACTTGTGAATTATTGAAGCGGCTAGATAGCGTTGCAATAAGTGTGCGCCTGTGTTAGTATTGTGTGGCTGACGTTGTTATGTAATAGCACAAAATTATATTTAAACCGTCAACAAGATTGGTTCGGTCATAAGCGGCGGCAGCGGCATCCTCATTAGCATCACCGGCAGCGGCACCAACAGCGGCAAGTTTCAGTTTCAAACCCCGTGCAACGACCGGAAATGCGACTTTCATGTAAATGATGCTCACACACAGCACAGTAGTTTCTGTACGTGACTTCCCGCCTATTTTTGTTTGGCCGTTAACCCACCTATGTGTAAGCTGTCGAATTTAGCCAGGAATGTGTTTTAGCAATTCACAATTATAGTTATTGAGGTAATCACATATATTTGCAATTCGTAATTCGAAATAGAATGGTCGGGCTGGGTGGGAGGAGCGCACGGGAGTCTCTGCCTTGGCTAAAGGTGTGTAACTCGGCTACTGGTGCGTATCTCGGCTACTGAAAAGAACGTAATAAACAACGGAAGAAAGTTTCGTAGAAATGTTAGATTTTCCGTAGCGAGTTCATTTCGATAATTCTTTCTTCCGTTGAGTTTATTGTATGTTCGTATGTATCATCCAAAACCGAAAATCGAACCACGTATATAATTTGTCGATCTTCGCAACTTTGGTTCAGTGGGTATACTCGACTGCAGGAGCTCATGCATGCGTTAGTGACTGCTAACTTCTGATTATGAATCTTTCAAACTCTCAAATTGGTATTTCTGAAAACTTTACATGCACTAGCGTTGGCGGTCTTTCTTAAAACCTGGTTAATTGGAATTCGAAAAAGAGCGAAAATAACGCTGACAATATCAGGAATTTCTCAATTTCTAAGTTAGGGGTTTTCGATCTACTACTATCTACTGACACAGTAATGAAGGCTTTCTCGTAATTTAAAATGAGGAAGAATAACAAGAAACTTATAAAAATAGCGCGGTGCCACCGCTGTTTTGAGTAGTCCCTCAGTAGCCAATGAAGGACCTAAAAGCATATATCGGCTATAATAAAGCGTCTATTATAATCTTTAAGACGTTCGAGGACGGTATTGAACTTTTAGGATACCATATAAAATAAAAGCTTTCAACTGAAAAGCGAGGAGAGCAGCTATGTCAAATATTTAGGAGACCCGTCTATGTTTCATTCTATAAAGGGTGGGAGGCCCCTAACACTCGGTGGCAGGGAGTTGGAGGTGTCTAAGAGGTCAAACTCCTTGGCCTCACATTAGACTCAATCTTGTGTTGGAGTAGGCATGTGAATTTAACACTATCCAAAGCCACCAAGGCACTCATGATATGCAGACGCCTGCCGGCAGATCCTGGAGCTGCAAGTCAGGTATCATAAGATGCCTGTATAGCACGATCGTAAGGCCTATTGTCATTTTTGGACCGGTTGTTTGGGCATCTAAGGCAACGCAGTCTTCGACAGGCGTTTCACTATCGAATCTGCAAAGGCTTGCCTGCGTCTGCGTCTTCAAGTGCGATGCGCACTTGCCCAACTGCTGACAGATAATGTCGTTCTTCCAAATGAAGGCCCTAGCTGAAGACACACCACTGGCTCTTATTCCAAGGGGCGACGTTACGAAGTGGGTTAACTTTATAAAGAAGTTCAAGGCGGAATGTAACGATTCTACTTTCGACCCACTACCGATTTGCAGCACTGTTGTAATTTGAAGCATGACCGTATTATCTGCTGTTGTGTAAAAACATTTAATGATTGTGGTCAGAACTGGGCCAGAGATCAAAAGAGATGTTCTAATCCTCTCTCACAGGAGAGTGAGAGAATAATAAATAACCACTAATACGTCAAAACGTCCTAAACTTTGACAGTTGATCGAGTTCAGGATACTATAAAGATGTTACTCCGAATAGAAGAGAGAGTGGGGAGAAAATGGCATTACCAGGTAGCAGGAATGTGCCATGCCAAGTTGCTTTTAGGAGGGTACAACCTCTCAAGATTTAAGGAAATGATCAACCTCCACCGAGACAAATTTCGCCTCCTTGTCGCGCTCTATATAGGAAGCACTTATCCAGCATGGGCAATATCTATTGCGCAAACTGTGGGTTCTGCGACATGGAACAGGAAACACTAGAACACCAGATTCTGGATTGCCCAGCAATTTGCAGAAGCAGGCTCAAAGCCCTAGGTTCCATCTAGGTGATGTGATCCCTCCTCAGTCGCGCCCAGTAGGCTCCTGGAATTGTTCAGGTTGCTGCTATTAGTTTAAAATAGCTGCGGTTCTCCAGAGTAACTCAAGTACAACGTGACATAACGATATTTCTTTGAACATATGACTTTTCCGAAGCTTAGATGCTTAAGTACATCATGGTTATCACCATAGCCATGAGACACAAAATAGTAGGATGAAATCTAAATTTACAGAAAAGGTGTATTTCATAACAGTTGTTGCTCTTCGCATTTGTAAAGACCAAATAGTTTTTCGTTTAAACGGTTGGCATTGCTTGAGGACTTAGTAATTTATTTTGGATTTTTTTCTTGGCTAAAAAATATAGCTAGCAAATATTTTGTGAAAGTAAAATTACAACACAATAAATGTTTATGAGAAGAGAAGAAATAAACAAAAAACACATACGTTTGATTAAAAAAATATTCGCGCATATTTTTAGTTAGTCATCGGAAGATGTGAAACACTTTCTATTTTATTAACAGATTTATACAATTTCTATATATGAATGACAATTTTGGACAATCAATAGATAGTTTATATAAATATATCATTCAATATTTATTGATTTTAGGCATGGAGGCGGCACATAAATAGAATCACGTCAATTATTTCATTAATTTATTTGTATTATTTGTTATATAAATTATACTACTTACTTCCACCATAACCTTTTCATAAGAGGTGTGCCGTTGGTTCATAGACATAGTAGACTTTCTTTTATTTATTTCCTCTATTTGCTAACAAGCGCAAATTAATGAATCAATATGTGACAATGGAGGCGAAAAATGTGTGAGGAAATAAATCAGCAACGGAAAAAAATCACGTGTACGTCTGTATGTGTAAATACCAGCCATATTTGCCGGTTGTGTAAAGAAGAAATGCAAACAAACTTCTACTTTCATTGAAAAAATTCTCAGTGTGCGCGTATCAAAGAAATGCGACCTAATTTTTTTGTGTGTCCAAATGAAAAAGCAACCAAAGAAAGAAATTTGCGCCTTAAATATGTGAGGTAAATGGTAATAGGTAAAGCAAAAAGTAATACATATGTATATATCATATGTACTTTTTATTGGAAAAACGTTAAAGCGATATTTATAAATTTGCAATAAATCTATAAGAAATAAGTAAGAAAGGGCCAAGTTCGGGTGCAACCGAACATTTTATACTCTTACAACTTGCAAGAATACAAAAGCCAGCCGTCGCGCGAACGACGCAATACACTCAAATATTATTTCTTGTTGACAGTATGGCCGGGTCGGAAGAAATTCAGAGTGCACCATACCTCGATAATCGAAAAAAACTGTCAGCATACTCGTAACCTTAATTTTTGACGAGTTTTTTCAGCTTCGGCTCATCTTAGCCACGATATTCGGCCGATTGATCGTCTGTTTCCGTGCCGTAAGCATTTATTATGGTCCAAGACTCATCGCATGACATTCTGACATTGTTAGTTGGAAAGCATTGCTTCACAAAAATTTAGTGATTTTGGAACCATTGTGCTTTCCCTTTTGTTAGGTCAAAATTATCATTCGAAATGGTTTTCACTGATCTTTTCGATATTGCAGCGATGCCAGTAAGATCTCTGACTGTTAATCGTTGTTCTTAAACACCAATTCCTTTTTTTATTGATGTGTTGATCATCAGTTGATGAAATCTAGTATACAGATATACCATTTGAAGAGTTTTCGCCATGGAGGCTGATTTTTCCAACTGCTTCCCAATTTAGTGACCGGACATTCCAGTTGCATGCTCTTAAATTGTAGTTCTTATTACGTTTGCTGTTGTCGTAATCAAAATTGGGAGTTTTCATACAAGGCTGTTCTTCTTTTTCATTGCGAGTGGTTTCCACCTGTGGGGTTCGAAGCCTAGCGCACAACCTCGGTAGGCGAGTGGTATAAAGTTTTATACATATTTATACAGCAAGCCGATTGTTTCAAGACCGGCGCGTGCTTTCAGCCGTACCTTTGGTGAACAGACGTTGCAATTCGACTTCAGCAAACCCTTAAACCAAATACGAGTATGTTGGAGTGGCTCCGCTGAAGCTTCCTCTCTTTCAGCCGTGACGCCAGGCTCCACACTGGTTGGCTACCCAGAAGCGTGGCTATACTCTATTACACTTCAAATTGCGAGAGTATAAATCGTTTGTTAACATCCGAATTGAGAAATTATGAAAAACCTGTCGTGTCACTAATTTTGCTATATAATTTTAAGAAAATATTATTGAAAATATAAAAATAATATTTCTTTTATTTTTTACAAACATTTTTTATGCACCCAGAGATTATTTATTTTTACGAAGATTTGCTCTTGTAAGATGAACAATGTAAACACTGATATAACTTATTTTAATGAAATTACAAATATTCTTTCACAACTTTACACAGCACTACTTTCTACCTCATCTGCTTAAGTCCTTCGTAACAATATAATTTCTCCACAAAAACACCTAATTTAGTTTACTTATCCATAATTTAACTGAACCGGTAAGAGAAAATTGGTATTCTGTCTGTTATAGGCATCAGTTATGTACATGCATGTATTACCAGAATCATTAGAAATCGATAACAATCAGGAAACAAAAAGCAGCATGTACATATGTATATGATATGTGCGTCGTCGTTGTATAAACTTGGAGAGTCAAGAGTGGGTCAGTTAGCCGCAACTCGTATGGTCAGCAAGTGTGTTCGATTGTACAAATAAGTTTGTGCATTTAATTGGGTCAATCGCAGCCCATTTGTGGTATCGATAAAAATTAAGTATGTACATACAAGCAATCAAATAAGGAATTAAGAAGTGATAGCAAGAAATGCGGATGAGTTCTAGTGCGACTGCGAGCTGGTTGAACTAAATAAACATACATACATATGTATGTACAAGTATATGAGGATTTGCTGAGATTTTTCAGAGCAAAAGTTGTATAAGCGTAAATGTATATGATTTCAACCATGTCCGCCTATCTACGCAAACTAGTGCCTAAGTTTTTGAGATATCTATGAGAAAATTTGCAAACGTTCTTTTCTCTCCAAGGAGCTGCTCATTTGTCGGAATCACCAATATTGAATCAGTATAGGATATAGCATTAATTTGGAAAGATGAAGAGAGATCCATTTCGAGGTTCCCTACTATATTAAAGAAAAAACGCATAAACTTCAAATTTAATGTGAAATGTTTATTATAATTCGAAAGAACCATATTAGAATTTAATTTTTCAAGATTATCTCTTTCAAATATTGGCCGCGACGGCTACGTCTTAGCTGGTCTATCCGTTGAGTACAATTTTCGATGACTTGTTCGAGCATTTCGACTGGTAATTGGCGAATAAACACGCGTGAAGTTTTGCTCCAAGGCCAAATCCAAGCGTGATTGACCGCATAGACTTTACACTTTACATATTCCCACAGGAAGAAGTCTAACGGTGTGATACCACACGTTCTTGCTGGTCAAACGACTGGCCAAAAACGTGAAATTATCTACTCAGCGAAGTGTTCTCTCAATAAATCCCTTGATTGATGGGATGTGTGGGAAGTGGCACCGTCTGTTGAAACTAAATGTCGCCGAGATCACGAGCTTCAATTTCAGGTATCAAAATGTCGGTTATCATGGTGAGATAATGGTCGCCATTGACAATTACATTCTCACCGGCATCATTTTTGAAGAATTATAGACCGATGATTCCACCGGCACACAAACCACTCCAAACCGTTGTTTTTTCTGGATGAAATGGCAGCTCTTGAATCTCTTCAGGTTGCTTTTCGCCTCAAATGTAATTTTGTAATGTAATGGTAATTTTGTTTTTCTTTGAGCCAGAAATGGGCATCATCTCTAAACAAAATTTGGTTCGAAAACCTTGGATCTTTTTCCAACTTTTCAGGAGCCCATAGAGCGAAGCGATGTCATTTGGGAATGTCGAACGGCTTCAGTTCTTGCACAAGCTGTATTTTGTACACTTTCAATTTATAATCTTTGTCATAAAATGCGCGAAGTCGTTCCATACGTCAGTCCGTGTTGCTGCGAACGGTGCCGAATCGACTTTCCACGGTCTTCGTGAACACTCTCAGCTACTGCTGCTATATTTTCTCAATTGTTAAAGTCTATTCTGTCGAAAATTGTTGAATAATAAATGCTGGGTCTCAAGATGGGA
The DNA here is from genome assembly GCF_024586455.1 of Bactrocera neohumeralis. Classification (NCBI taxonomy): domain Eukaryota; kingdom Metazoa; phylum Arthropoda; class Insecta; order Diptera; family Tephritidae; genus Bactrocera; species Bactrocera neohumeralis. The sequence continues at coordinate 49,565,091 of NC_065922.1, read as the reverse complement.
TGGTGTTGCAAATAGTACGCTCAGTAGGTCTATAGGCCGATTATGTTGACCATAAGTTGAGCTAAGCGCGCGAAACACATTCTTTACAGAACATGAATTTTCGTAATAAAGTTGAACGATTTGAAAACGATGTTCAGATGTAAGTCTTTCCATGATGAAATGCGAAATATAACTGAACAAAAATAAAATGACATCTTGACACGACTCACGCGAGATCTGTCAGAAAGAGGCTATTGAAAATTATGTTATGTGCAAGAAATTGGGCATGGGTTGTTTCCCAAAATTAATGTCGCGGTATCCAAAAATTGTTTAGATCGTACGACTATTTCATATAGCTGCCATACAAAAAGAAATATCCAGATAAAAATCCTCTAAGAAGATCTTTATCTCTATAAAGTTACCTTAATTCATTTTGAATGTTGTATTGTATATCAAACGACGTGCCTACAAAGAAGTGGAAATATGTAGTTGTTATTAGAAATTTACCTGTGAAGGGCTTTTGTTGTTGTTCTTGTTGTGGCAAAGTTCTGACGAGTTGACAGTCCTTGGCCGGATAAATAATCCGGGTCCGTTTCGGTTATACCATGTTCTGTAAAGAATGTATTTCGACCCGACTATTGTGGAAACTGTTGTGAAGGGTATATGCTTCGGTGGAGTCGAAGTTAACATTTTTTCTTGTTTTTATATTTACCTTATTTAATACGCCTAAAGGTATTTCACAAAAATATATATATATTTTTTTTACTTTAGTAAGCAAATTCTATGTAACTGCCATAAAAATTGTTTTATGGAGGCTATATAATGTTATTAGCCAAGCTAATAAATTAAATTGACGCACTTGTAACTTTTATTGGGGCTTACCACAAACACTCATCATGTTAATGTTATTGTTATTGTTGTTGCTGTCATTATAATTATTATTCTACTGTTACAGCAGCCACTTTCGGTGAGTGACCATAATAGTTTTGAACTGGTTCTGCCATAAAAAAAGCGATGACTTACACACACATACGCATCCACGTCTCTACTTTATCTAGTTCTTTGGCCAGTGCCGCGAGAATGCCAGCATTGGCGCTTCTGGTTACGGAATTGTGGATTGCTGCACTTGTTTCGTGCGCATAGTTGTTGTTGTTGTCAGCTTTTTGCCTTGGCGCTTCGGCGAGTATTGTATTTATTATGTGTATGGGGAGCTGTCATTTGTTTTTGTTGTTGCTCCGATTTAATTTGGGCATCGCCGCACACTTTCTATCCGTTATTAATAATAACAATAATAAACATTAACAACAAGCAGCACAAATAACACGGCAGCGCCGAAGTGGCAACAAGAGAATGATAATAACACATACATATTTATATATGTCTATGTCTATGTGTATAAGCAGTTAACTGTAGTTATAAAATTTCACCGCTTCTTTGGACACTTCCGTCCCACACTAGCATACAACACAAATTAAGCCGGCTTATGCATGTATGTACATATGTATGTGTGCGGCTGAAAAAAACACTTGTCGGAATGTGTGTAGGTATGTGTGTCGCGTAGTAGCTTTGGCTACCTTTCACACACATATCTATGTACATATGTAGTATGTAGCTTAAGCTGTGTGGCCTTCTCGCCGCTTCTACTTCTTCTGCCCGCCACCAATGCTCAATAGTGTCTCTTCTTTTTCTTTTTTATCTTCTTCAAATGTGCCTTTGTTGATTTAAATTACTTCTTAATAATTCGTGCTTACTTACAAGTAATTTGGTTTTTTTGCCCGCAGCTTCGTTTTCGTTTCGTCTGTCAACGCATTGTTGAAAAAGTTAATTCGTTTGCGCATGCGCGCGCAACCTCGCAGCATCACTTCAATATTCATGCGTGTATACTTTCACATACAAATATTACATATACATACCTAAATTCGTTTTTATTTGTCATTCACGCAAATATTTGTTTAATTTCACTCTCGTTTCTTTCTGGTATTTTATTATTTTGCATTTTCGCCACCACTGTTTTGACTAATGATTAAATAAAGGTCGAGTTTTTTCCATCTTAAAATTAGACAAAGCAACGGTGGCGTAAAAGCGCGTATTTACTATTTTTGACATATTTTGGTATTTATTAAGAGGTTACATGTGTTTCTTCGCGTAAAAGGCAACCTTTCTTCAACAATTTTTCTCATACAAAAAATTAAATATTTTATTATAATTTTTTATTGTTACAAACATACACTATTAAATTTTTGGAAAAATTATTTTAAACTCTGCCATTGCGATGCCATTTCCGGTGATCCCTCGCAAAAAAGATGCGCCCTCGTTGGCAGGATAATTCTTTACAGGATCATCTAAAGTGAAAAAATACGTGTTTTAGTTAAAACCTTAACTTGGAATTTGGACGAAAAAAATTGGATTTTTGACAGACATTTTCACAAACAAATGAAAATTTCAGTGAAAATTTCTCGAAATATTTTTTTTTTCAAATAGTTGCAATTGTTCAAGTCTTTAAGAGTTGTATTTCAAACTCTTGTGTAAAATTTCGTAAAGATCGGTTCAGTAGTTCTCCAGAAATTTTGCCAACCGATTTCAAAAACACAGTTTCGAGAAAAACGCGTTTGAAGATGGCGCACTTAGCCTAGCTAACCTCGAGCACACAAGTTCTCAGGGCTGTATCTCTAACTCTATTACTCGAATCAGCTTGAAAATTTAGGAGGCGTTGTAGAATTTAATGAGACAATAAAAAAATTAATTTTTTGAAACCCGCAAACTCATGTAGCCCCTTAACTTATATTAAAAATTTAAAGTATATGCAAATAATATTTATATATAATAATAATTTCTTTTTAATTAACATGTGTTTTGTTTCACAGTTTTAACGGTAATTTTTTATATTCTTATATTCTCTCATTTTTCATATTCACACTTTTATTTAAGTATATAAGTTTCATTTTGCTTGCTATACAAATTCTCATATAAAAACTTGCATACTTACTTACTTACTTATTTACTTTGTAAATATGTAAAACGTAATTTTTCCTTGTAGTTGTTGTTAAGGTGAAATTTTAATGTTTTTATAAAGTTGATTAGTTGACCACGTTTGTTTGTAGTTTCATTTCCATTGTTATTGTTGTTGTTTTTATGTCAGCTCGTCGTACGTGTAGCGTCACTTTGGCACCACAAATGACTTTTGCTTTTTCTGTTTTCTTTTTGGCAAGCATTTGTTATAAGTTGTTGTTATAGTTGTATATTTGAATGCGCAAAAAAATTAACTAATTAATAGCAATACAATGTAAAACAGTTTACCATTTTTTTAGTACTTAAGTGTCTGTTATGTAAATTTCGTTTTTAAACTTAAAGCATAGAGGTCAAGCAGTGACTTTCGCTGAAGCTTTTAAATTGTAGCGAATATCAAAAAAATATGAATTTATATAATGTTGTTGTTTACATAACAGTTGTTTGTAGACTCGAGGGAAAATATAATAATTTGCAAATATTTATATAAACAGAGCTTTGACATTCAAAATAATAAAGCTTTCTACTCAAGGGGATATTCTAGATTAGAGTTCTGAATTTCGAACATTTCTTTGTAATTCACAATTGTTATTTTCATTATTCTTTTTTTTATAATTTTTTTATTCATATTAGATTAAGAGAATACACAATATAAATATAAAAAATATGGGAAAAAAGGCAGCATCCTGAGCGTCCAGATTTCTACACTTGTGGCCATTTAAAAAATACAGCATTGAAGGATTTTAAATTTGCTTCTTCTTCTTCTTAATTCGCGTAGACACCGCTTACGCGATTATAGCCGAGTTAACAACAGCGCGCTAGTCGTTTCTTCTTTTCGCTACGTGGCGCCAATTGGATATTCCAAGCGAAGCCAGGTCCTTCTCCATTTGGTACTTCCAACGGAGTGGAGTGGTTGGGTAAATACCGGTTGTTCAATAAGTTTTGTCGTTTGATAAGAAAAACACAATTTGATTAATCAGTATAATCTCCCTAAACATTAATCTCCCTAATACATTAATACATTAATACATGTGGATCCCATCCCTGAAGTGAGAGTCCGGAAGGTCTGCAAAATACGCTTCAACAGCCGTTTCATTTGCTGAAAAACGCTTGCCACGCATAAATTTAAATAGAAGTCGCTGAAGGCCAAATCTGTTGAATACGGTGGATGTCCTAACAAATCCAACTTTAATTTATGGATTTTAGCCCTTGTAAAAAAGCTCTTGTGACATGGTACATTGTCCTGATGAAAATTTTTTTTTTCTTCTGCAAACCGGGTCTTTCTTCACGTATTTTTTCCTCCAACTGGCCCAAAAGGTTGCAATAATATTCAGAATTAATTGTTTTACCAGTTTGTAAGTAATCCACAAACAAAATTCCTCTCGCATCCCAAAATACAGATGTCATAACCTTCTTGACCGATTTCCGGACACGAACTCGTTCGAAGCCGTACAACTAGGTTCACACCACTATTTAGTCTCTTGTTTTGATTTAGGATCATGGTGATAGGCCCAAGTCTCATCCATATAGATGAATCGGCGCACAAAATTCACTTTATCCTTTCTAAAACGCTGCAAATGTTGCTGAAAAAGTGGCATTCGAATGTGGGTTTGTTCCATTGTTAACGAACCAGGCACTTCGTGAGACTACGAATAATCCCACTAGGACAGCTAAAGACGCGTGTCCGTTGTGGTGCCCAGAACACCTAAGTATGTATTAAAATGACTTTCGTATATCGACAAAAAGCATAGAGCCTGACACAAATTTATTGAGGTGGCTCATATCAATTCCAGCCGATTCGCTAGGTTCGTAGAAAGTATGACAACCATGGTTCCATTTCGTCTTCCTCATTGCAACTTTGACAAATTGCGTCCTTAAAAATCTTTAGCTTCGCCGCGTGAGCGCCAACGAGACAGTGTCCAGTTAGGACATCTATCCCAAGGAGCCAATAAAGTGAGGGATTTTAGTCCTGGTGGTAACAAAATGTGCTTCCTAAAGGCCTAGGTGCGTCGTGAGACGGCCATTCTACCTACCTACCCACCTAGAACAACTATCCTTGTGGTGATGTGACCCTTGCTAAGCACCAGGAGTTAAATGGATCTTTTACGTCCCACACTGGAGCCAGAAGGCTTTTGTTCACCTCAGTGGGCAAGGGTTCAGCTGGTTGTTGACCAACGCTTGCTAAGCTCCCGTAAGATCTTTAGATCCAGTGCCCGAATATATGAAGACAAGGGAACCCTGCTCCTTCCTAACCTGATGGAATCTGGGTCCTTAGATCCAGTGCATGAATGCACGAAGACAAGGGAACCGTGCTCGTTCCTAACTTGGTAGAATTTGGGCAAGGGTTGCTTATTTTGCCAGATGATCGGCTTTACCATTTCCGACCATTTCGGCTGTCATCAGACTTCTGGACAAATTTAATATGAAAGTGACTTGATGCTACCCCTACTACTAGTGGGGTCATGCACTCCTTGATTAGCTTTGAGCACACTATCAGCGAGCTCAATGCTTGTATATTAGTTCTGCTAACGGAGTGGATGCACACCTACTATCTAAAAGAAGTCGCACATTGTCAAGGTACATCTACTACTACCTCGATGGATGTCCTTTCTGCTTGAAGGATACTTCATTGGTCCGACAGTGTGGCCGTCGTTTAATCAAAACTAAAATTGGTTATCATATAATTTCGTTGAATATTTTTTAAGTATTATAAGTAAGGAATCGGCTTTTGTTAGTTCAAATGAGAGATATCTGAAAACAAACACAACATAGTTTTGGAAAATATTTTCAATTTATCAAAATAAGAAATGAAAAAGCGAATAATAATTGACCCCGAACAATAAAAAGTATCTACGCTTATTACTAACCGAATTCTCTTTCTCTTTACAGTTTTCAATCCTTAATTCAGTATGCGTTATCAAGATATTGTGATCGGCATTGTCGTCGCATGCCTAATGTACTTCATTTGCGTAGATGCTAAAACAGTGTTTCGACGCGCAGACAAAATTTCCTCTCCCTTCCAACGTCTGAATTTGCCACCTGAAGAAATCGATCCGAATGTAGCGCCACTCGAACCACAACACATTGAGTCACTCAATTCGGATGATATTTCAGGGCCAGGCACCGATGAATCCACCCAATTCGCCGATGAAGTAGTCGATCAGGCCGACGAAGCAGCAGCAGCTGCTGCTGAAGCAGCGAATGAAGTTGCTAACGAAGCGACAAATGAGATAGTCGATGTGGTAACCATTGCACCCGCAGTTGCTACACCGGCCGTAGCAGCAGTGGCCGCACCAGCCGCAGCATCGAGCAGTTCCGCTTCCACCGCAGCAGTAACCGAAGCAACCACTGTACAGAACACGGATGATCCCAGTCCAATCAGCAAATACTGTAAATGTACCGACGATCATTGTGATTGTTGCCGGCAATTCAATTTACCATTGATACCAGTACGTGGGCCAGGTTGTGCTAAAATCACATATTTAGGCAATGAACGTATGTCGGTGGCAATCAAATATGGTGATATTACATTGGCGACTCGTACAATTTCAGGTGATTGAGGAGAGAAAGACAAACTTTAGTGTGCAAGTATTTATTTTATGCATTTTTTTCTCACAGGTAAGCGCGCTAAGCCCATCTGCGTAGGCTTACCTGGTGGCTACTCTAAATTCTGTGGACGTGTTTATGGTCTATCCAGAGCTAAGAATGACTTCAAGGCTTGCTTGGGTTTCGAACTGCGCGCTGAAGACGAAGTAGAGGCAGCTTTGCGTGTTTCCTGCTTTAAATTTGGTCCCGAAGGCTTGAGAGTTGCTGAAGCTGAACCCTTGCCCACTGAGGTGAACAAGGAAGAAGATGATGATGACATTTTTGGCTTTGGAGGTGGGGTATTTTATAAATGCTGATTGGAAATATTTTTTTATAATATGGTTTCACACTCAGCTGGTGGCGATGATGATGACGATGACGATTACGATGATGAAGCTGATGAGGCTGATGAGGAAGACGACGAAACCGATGAAGATGGTAATAATAAAATGACATTTTATACTTGTTATAGCAAGTTTACACTACTTTGATTGTAGATGATGCCGAGGAGAACGATGATGATGACACAGAGGCGCCTGCCGATGCAGATTATGGCGGTTTCAGCTTAGCCGGTTTACTTGATGAGTTGGACGATGATGATGAAGAGAAGCCCGCCGCGGCTGCAACACCAGCTGTAGCCGTTGCACCCGCCACCCGCATCGCCGAGCGTAAAGACGATGCGCAAGGTAAAGAAGACAACGGTGCCGAAGCGGCGGAAGGCCATGTCGAATCTATGGCTGAGGAGGCCGATGTGACGCCCGCACCCGCGGCCGCAGATGGTACCACTGTGAAATCGAAGAAAAAGTCGAAAAAGGAGCGCAAACAAAAGAAGAAGAAGGCCGCATCGACGGGTGAAAACGATTTTGCCATTGAAATTTTGAATGGTATACTGGATTTTTTCAACTGAGCCTGCAAACCGGACTTGCAGGCATGTATGGAAATAGTGTAAATACGATTTATTGAAGCGAACTCATCATCACTGTCGCTATAATTTAAAACAAAGTTAGGTTAGGTGAAAAATAATTATTTATTTAATTTATTGTATGTTAAAGACATAACTATGTATTTAGTAAGTAATACGATGTATGTAAGTGAAAATTTTGAAAATTTACCGAACAAATAAAACGCGAATAATTGTAATTGAAAGCTTTGCGATTGACTTTTTCAGATGTAGGAATTCAATATTTTATAACTTGCTTCTTCCGTAGCGAGAGTGACACGAAGACCGTGGAGAGTCGATTCGGCGCCGTTCGCAGCAACTCGGACTGACGTATGGAACGACCTGGCGCATTTAACGTCGAGATCTTAAATTAAAAGCGTACAAAATACAGCTTGTGCAATAACTGAAGTCACACGACCTTCCCAAACGATATCGTTGCGCTCTATGGGCTCTTGACAAGCTCCAGGAAGATTCGACGTTTCGAGCCAAATTTTGTTCAGCGATGAAGAAATTCAGTTTCATCCAGAAAAAATCATGGTTTGGTGTAGTTTATGGCTCGGTGGAATCATCATTTCTTCAGAACTTATGCCGGTGAGAACGTAGACGTCAACGGCGACCATTATCGCGCCATGATAACCTACTATTTGATGTCTGAAATTGGAGCTCCTGATCTCATTGATATTTGGTTTCAAGAGGACGATGCCACTTCTTACACATGGGTTGGTTGGCCACCAGGATCGTGTGATTTCACGCGGTTAGACTTTTTCTTCTTGTGAAAATATTTAAGTCTAAAGTCTATGCGGATAATCCCGCTTCGATTTAGGTTTTCGAGCAAAATATCACGTGTGTCATTTGACAGTTACCAGTCGAAATGCTCAAACGAGTCATTGAAAATTGGACTCAATAGGTCTATTTATCTGAGACGTCGCCTCGGCCAAAAGAGATAATCTTAAATTTGAAGTTTCTGTGTTTTTATACTAAAAGAGTCAGATATAGGGTTATATATGTATACCAAAGTGATCAGGGTGACGAGTAGAGTTGAAATCCGGATATCTGTCTGTCCGTCCGTCCGTCCGTGCAAGCTGTAACTTGAGTAAAGATTGAGATATCATGATGAAACTTGGTACACGTATTTCTTGGCTCCATAAGAAGGTTAAGTTCGAAGATGGGCAAATCGTCCAACCGCCACGCCCACAAAATGGCGAAAACCGAAAACCTATAAAGTGTCATAACTAAGCCATAAATAAAGGTATTAAAGTGAAATTTGGCACAAAGGATTGCATTAGGGAGGGGCATATTTGGACGTATTTTTTTGGAAAAGTGGGCGTGGCCCCGTTACCTACTAAGTTTTTTGTACATATCTCGGAAACTACTACAGCTATGTCAACCAAACTCTATCGAGTCGTTTCCTTCAGGCATTTCTATATACAGTTCAAAAATGGAAGAAATCGGATAAAACCACTAAAAGTGCGTTAACCGACTAACAAAAAACGTCAGAAACATTAAATTTTACGGAAGGAATGGCAGAAGGAAGCTGCACCCAGGCTTTTTTAAAAATTGAAAATGGGCGTGGCGTCGCCCAGTTATGGACCAAAAACCATATCTCAGGAACTACTCCACCGATTTCTATGAAATTCGGTATATAATATTTTTTTTAACACCCTGATGACATGTTCGAAATATGGGTGAAATCGGTTCACAACCACGCCTTCTACCAATATAACGCTATTTTGCATTCCACCAGATGCCTTCTCTGTATAATATATACATACATTAGGAACCAATGATGATAGCGGAATAAAATTTTCCACAAATACGGTGTTTGAAAAATATGTAAATGACGGGTAATGAAATCTCGATTATCACTTTATCCTGCGAGAGTATAAAATGTTCTTTTACACCCGAACTTAGGCCTTCCTTACTTGTTTTCTTTAAAAAAGTAGAGATCCTCGAAATGGATCACCTTATATATAGACGGCCTTTTACATGACTTACCTCATGCGACCATATTTCACATTTCGTAGGTTCATCGGCTCTCGCTCTTTGTTTGGTTTCAGTTTATTGCTTTCTCTGGAAATTTCACTGTTATTGTTAAAGTTTAAGTGATTAAGGGGCTGTTACATTTAAAAATTAAATATTTATACTGCGCTGGCCGTTAATTCCCATCAAATAATTAAAACCAAACTTTTAACTTCTTTAAATTCTGCGTAATTTCAGTCATAAAATTCAGCGGAAGTCTCTGTTAACAAGGTCACATCGCATAAAGAACGTATTTTATATGGTAAATGGTAAAATGAAATATTTTCCATTAATTTTTTTTAACTTTGCCTTTCACATGTAAATTGTCATGCACAAAGTTAATTCGTCAGTCACTTCAAAAATCAGAAAGCTGTGTTTCGTGTACGTGTGCGTGAGCTTTCGTAAATTAGCATACAATAATTGATAAAGTTCGCAGGCGCCAGGTAAACAAATTTATTTTATACTGTATATGTATGTATGAGTGGATGAAGTCAAAAAAAGGAATGTTCTAGTATGCGGGAAATATTCTGCGGGTCATTTGGAACAACTTTTCCTAAGAGACTTCGGGTATAAAATCGGCTTAGAGCCAGCGATTTTTGAGGCGCAAATTTTTAGGAATCTTAAAAATATTTTTTCATTATAATTTTTTAAGATATCCAGATGAAATTTAATTCCTAGATGCATTTTAATATTCTATTGATAATTTTTTGGAATCGCTCAAATCGTATAACTATTGTATATTTTTTAAACTTCGCCTTAATATACATGCCTAATTCTTTGGTTTTCATTGAGGGTGTTTTTCACGTGGCGGGTCCCAAACCCAGCGCACAACTCTGAGGAGGGTAAAAAAATTCCTTCAAAATGTAAATACATGTGTAATTATTCGCGAGACGTGGTAATATCGTATTAAACAACTGCGGCGTTAGCTCCGCCATATAAAGAGTGATCCATTTCTTGCTTCTCCACTTACTCAAAGAAAAACTTCAAATTTAATTGGGAATGCTTATTATCATTCGAAAAATTATTCTTTGGCATTTATTTTGTGAAGCTTACTTCTTTCAAATGTTGACCGTGGCTACGTCTCAAATGGTCGATCCTTTGAGTCCAATTTTCGATGACTCGTTCGAGCATTTCGACTGGTAACTGGCGAATGATATACGTGATGTTTAGCTCCAAGGCCTGCAGCGAAGCGGGATTGTCCTCTTAGACTTAAGACTTTACATATCCACACAGGAAAAAGTTTATCGGTGTGATATGGACACGATCTTTGTGGGTAATCGCCCGCTCCAAAACGTGAAATTATTTGTACACCGAAGTGTTATATCAATAAGCCCATTGATTGATGCGATGTGTGGGAAGTGGCGCCGTATTGTTGAAACCAAATGTCGCCGAGATCACGAGCTTCAATTTCAGGTATCAAATAATCGGTTATCATGGCGCGATAACGGTCTCCATGAACGGTTACGTTCTCACCGCAAATATAAACCGATGATTCCATCGGCCCACAAACCACACTAAACCGTTGACAGTTTGTGAATATCTTCAGGTTGATCTTCGTCTCAAATGTGGCAATTTTGCGTGTTTACATACCTATTGAGCGTCGTATCTTCTTGGCACTTTTAAATCCAATAGAACGAAGTGATGTCGCTTGTGAAGGTCGAGCGGCTTCGGTTCTTGCACAAGTTTTATTTTGTATGCTTTTAATTTAAGATATCGACGTAAAATGCGGCAAGTCGTTCTTAACGTCAGTCCGAGTTGCTGCGAACTACGACGCCGAATCGACTCTTCACTGTCTTCGTGTACACTTTCAGCTACGGCTGCTAAATTTGCTTTACTGTGTGCTGAACGTGTCATATTCGGTCGAACATTATTCAATAATGAATAATGGGTCTCACGCTCAGTAGGCCGATTTACAGATCGTGAATTTTCGTAATAAAGTTGAACAATTTGTTAACGTTGTTCAGGTGTAAGTCTTTTCATGATTAAATGCCAAACAATTCTCAACAAAAGTAACATGACTGCTTGATATGACTCACGAAAAAAGTACGTCCACTTCGATGAGCCGTTATATTTAAATTCAATAAAACACGTTAGTCGAATTAGTCTATTGATGATTGGAAATAAGAAACAATAAAAACTTAACTCCGGTTGCATCGAAGATATAATATAATACCGTTCACAAATAAAAAAGGACTTGATTTTGGTCGATAAGTTTGTATGGCAGCTATATGTTGTAGTAGTTCGAAATTGACGGACAGTGAAAAATTTCAAGTCTATAACTTAAAAACTGATGGACTAGTTCGTTTAGATACACTCAAATGGAGGGATATACAGACGGAAATGGCTAAAACGACTCGTCACGCTGATCATTTATATATGTATGTAAATATGTATATTTTATAGGGTTTACGACGTTTCTGTCTGGGAAGGAATAAACTTTGTGGTAATCTACCCACCCAGTCGAGAGCATAAAAATATCTGATTTTAACCAAAAACAGTCAACGTACCAACGCTTCGACCTTCGGGTTACCGTTGACATTTCTTTTGACTAGGTTAAACCTCAAAAAGAATCTCAGCCTTGTGAGCAAACTTAGAACTGGATAGGAAATTGAGAAGAAACATTTTCTCGAAGAATTAAACTCCCACCGTTTAAGGGTCGCTATAAAGATACTCAGTACATTGCATGTTCGAAATTTCGATGTAAAAACTTTTGAATTCCATATTATAAACACTGAGTGTAATAATTCCTCCTCGCTTTGGAAAGCGTATTTTCTAAAAATACATGAGATAAAAACTTAAGCAAGTATAATATCAAGCATAATTTTTTTATTTACCAATAAAATAAAGCATACAAATATGCTATACCATGTGCATGGAAATATACGAAAACAAAACTATTTGGCAACTCGTTTTTTTCCTCATCATATGCGCTTTTGTCTGAACATGTATTGAGAATTTGTTTTGTTTTTGTTTTGCGTACATTATGACGCGAATTTTAACACGAGAAGTACATGTTGACGCTGTGGGACCTTAACAATTTTTGTGCATAAATTTTACACAGATAGTGAGTTTAACATACTTCCGGTGTTGACTAGTGGCTGTCAGCACAACAGCTTGTGAGCACTTCAATACTCATTTTGCTGCCCTTTGGGGCATGCACAATATTTGGTGTTGCTGTTGAAGCATGCAACTTACGAATACATGCATTCGTTCAACATAAATTCATATCAATTCCCGGTAGGAATTCATGCGGTAAATTGGATCTTATACGGAGTAGCACAAATAGGATAGTTATTAGATAGTTATTCTTGTAATTGAACGAAATGCGTTCATTTTATATCACGCGGATGTTGCCATAAATGAGTAGCGTAGTTCGTAAGAGAAGGAAATCGAAGCATTTAACTATTATGAAGGGATCCATATGTAGAATGCAGGGTTTGTTCGGAAGGTAATAGGACTGATTTTCTGCCGCCGCGACTGTGCTTCGAAGCGTTAAATTCTGTGTGTATATTCGGTATATCTGCGACAGAGACGTTTGATATGATCAAGCAAGCTTACCCAGATGTTGCTTTAGCAAGAAGTGGTGCATTTCGGTGGCATCAGGCCTTTTTGGAGGGCCGTGAAGAGGTTGCTGATGAAGACCGTGCTGGGAGACCTGCGACTTCGACAAATACCGAAAATGTGACTCGTGTGTGTAAAGTTTTGAGCTCAGACCGTCAACTAAGTATTCGTTTAATTGCTCAGATGTTAAATTTATCAAAATCTGTGGTTAAATTTATCACGAAAATCTGTAGTGACGGAGCACTTGAACATGCGCAAGGTTTGCACGAAGATGGTCTCAAAAGTGCTCACCAACGACCAGAAATTACGGCTTTCTGTGAACAGCTATCTAACCAAGGCCGGCATCCCAACGCTTCTGCAGCCGCCCACAAACCAGATGTGGCCCCTGGACTTTTTTTCTTTCCTTGCCTGAAAAGAGCGATGAAAGGCAAGCATTTTGAGACGACAGAGGGGATCCAAGCAGTATGTACCTCGGCTGTCAAGGCGATTCTGGAGGATGCCTTCCGTGACGCCTTCAATGCTTGGAAATCCCGCTAGCAGCGCTGCATCGACGCAGAGGGAGCCTATTTTGAAATTTTTTAAAAAATTGTAGCGATTGGTTCAATAATTTTTTTTAAATCGACTCAGTCCTATTACTTTCCCGACAAAAGCCCTATAACTCAAAGAGTAAATAACATCAGTAAAAAAAAAAAAAATATTTGAACCAGATTTTTGTACGGAAGAACTGAATTATTCAAACTCATAACCAAGGATACTCGTAACATTTCAATAATCATTGATATACGGCGATTGTCATTGAAATCAAATCGAGTTATCCTAATAGGACAGAAGTACGTGAGGTGAAGTTAATTACCAATTAGATTAGCTCTGTATTAACTCAAGTCCACAACACCAAAAGTATTTAACAGTGGCATAAAAGGATTAAAAGGACCGTGAACAAGAGTGTAAAAACAAATGGATATAAAGTAATAAAATATAATTAAGTAAATAGAACAATATTAATACTATAATACAAAGAAAAAATATTGTATAACTCTTCTTCTTCTTCTTCTTAATTGGCGTAGACACCGCTTACGCGATTATAGCCGAGTTAACAACAGCGCGCCAGTCGTTTCTCCTTTTCGCTACGTGGCGCCAATTGGATATTCCAAGCGTAGCCAGGTCCTTCTCCACTTGGTCCTTCCAACGGAGTGGAGGTCTTCCTCTTCCTCTGCTTCCCCCGGCGGGTACAGCGTCGAATACTTTCAGAGCTGGAGTCTTTTCGTCCATTCGGACAACATGACCTAGCCAGCGTAGCCGCTGTCTTTTAATTCGCTGAACTATGTCAATGTCGTCGTATATCTCGTACAGCTCTCATTGTTCCATCGAATGCGATATTCGCCGTGGCCAATGCGCAAAGGACCATAAATCTTTCGCAGAACTTTTCTCTCGAAAACTCGTAACGTCGACTCATCGGTTGCTGTCATCGTCCAAGCCTCTGCACCATATAGCAGGAGGGGAATTATGAGCGACTTATAGAGTTTGGCTTTTGTTCGTCGAGAGAGGACTTTACTTTTCAATTGCCTACTCAGTCCGAAGTAGCACCTGTAGGCAAGAGTTATCCTGCGTTGGATTTCTAGGCTGACATTGTTGGTGGTGTTTACGCTGGTTCCAAGATAGACGAAATTATCTACGACTTCAAAGTTATGACTGTCAACAGTGACGTGAGAGCCAAGTCGCGAGTGCGACGACTGTTTGTTTGATGACAGAAGATATTTCGTCTTGCCCTCGTTCACTGCCAGACCCATTTTCTGTGCTTCCTTGTCCAGCCTGGAGAAAGCAGAACTAACGGCGCGGGTGTTGAGGCCGATGATATCAATATCGGCGGCATACGCCAGCAGCTGTACACTCTTATAGAAGATGGTACCTTCTCTGTTTAGTTCTGCAGCTCGTACTATTTTCTCCAGAAGCAGGTTGAAGAAGTCGCACGATAGGGAGTCGCCTTGTCTGAAACCTCGTTTGGTATCGAACGGCTCGGAGAGGTCCTTCCCGATCCTGACGGAGCTTTTCGTGTTGTTCAACGTCAGTTTACACAGCCGTATTAGTTTTGCGGGGATACCAAATTCAGACATCGCGGCATAAAGGCAGCTCCTTTTCGTGCTGTCGAAAGCAGCTTTGAAATCGACGAAGAGGTGGTGTGTGTCGATTCTCCTTTCACGGGTCTTTTCAAGATTTGGCGCATGGTGAATATCTGGTCGGTTGTTGATTTTCCAGGTCTGAAGCCACACTGATAAGGTCCAATCAGTTTGTTGACGGTGGGCTTTAATCTTTCACACAATACGCTCGATAGAACCTTATATGCGATGTTCAGGAGGCTAATCCCACGGTAGTTGGCGCAGATTGTGGGGTCTCCTTTTTTATGGATTGGGCATAGCACACTTAAATTCCAATCGTTGGGCATGCTTTCGTCCGACCATATTTTACAAAGAAGCTGATGCATGCTCCTTATCAGTTCTTCGCCGCCGTGTTTGAATAGCTCGGCCGGCAATCCGTCGGCCCCTGCCGCTTTGTTGTTTTTCAGGCGGGCAATTGCTATTCGAACTTCTTCATGGTCGGGTAATGGTACGTCTGCTCCATCGTCATCGATTGGGGCATCGGGTTCTCCTTCTCCTGGTGTTGTGCGTTCACGTACTCACGTACATTAAACTCAAAGAGTGTACGTTTTGAGAATTTCTTCAAAACTGCTTTAACTACTTTTCGGTACCAAATAATATTTTTTTCTTCAACATTTATCTAAATTTCCTAGATGGACAGTAGAAGCGTAAGCTAATTTTGGCTGAACGCCAAGGGTAACTCCAAAATATTTTCTTATTTAGAATTTGCTGTTTAGTTTTTAGCATATAATTTCATAGTATTCTACAAAGTTATATATTTCTATGTACTACGGATATACATAGTTATATAAAAGTTGTTTGGAGGTTCATTTAAAATTAACATGCAAAACTGGCGGAGATATAACATACAAGGTCTGTCGCAAAAGAAACAGAACTTTTTAAATATAACTGTTTCTGGTGGCGCCACCTATTGATGGGTATATCAAATGAAAAGTTTGATTTCTTGTTGGCATTTCGTAAAAATTTTAAGACTATTGGATAACTACAATCGATGTGATCTATCAAAAAGTGACACCAGCTTTTGGTCATCGGTCGTAAAATGCAAAGAGCAAATATTAAATTTTGTTTTAAACTGGGGAAAACGTTTACTGAAACATTTCAAATGATGAAAAAGTTTATGGTGATCAGTGCCTATCCCGTAGTAATGTGCATGAATGGTTTAAGCGATTCCAAGAAGCTCGAGAGGACTTTGTGACGATCAGAAGTCGGTCGTCTTCTGAAGTCAAAAATAAAGACAATGCTGATTTGTTTTTACGATTCCGAGGGTATTGTACACCGAGAGTTCGACCCACCTGGCCAAACGATTAGTGTTTTACCTTGGTGTTATGAAGCGTCGTTTGTCACGCATTCGTCGTGCTCGACCACAATACCGTGAGGCAGGGTCCTGGCGCCTGTTGCACGATAATGCGCCGTGTCATCGGTCGACGCTTGTCACTGATTTTTTGACAAAAAACTCCATATTAACCATTAATCACTCACCCTACTCACCTGATCTGGCACCCAGTGATTTTTACCTATTTGGAAAACTTCATTTGCCCATGAAAGGACACTGGTTTCAGGACATTTCAGCTATCCAAAAGGCGACGACCGATATTCTCAAGAACATTCCGAAAAATGACCTTAAACACTCATTTGAAATGCTAATTGACCGGGCTAAACGCTGTATCGAAGCACAAGGAAACTACTTTGAATAAAAAAATATAACCTTTGAAAAATATTAATTTTTTGTTGTTTTTCTAACAGTCCTGTTCTTTTGCGACAGACCTTGTATATGATTATATTTCTAATAACACAGAATCGTTTAGCAGAATTAAATGTTGTGAATAAAAGTTGTTTTCCCGCGAATGTGCTTTCAAAATATTTGGCGAATTCGGAGGTTTCGGTTGATAATGAAAATTTTCGATGAAACTGTTTTGGTGCGGTTAATAGGAAATTAAAAGTAAGTTTACTGCGCGTAAATAAATATACATACACACATGTGATGTTATAATAGTAATTTAGCCGATTTTAACATGAATTACAAGGCTTGTTTCAACTTTTGTGTTTCCAATGTTAAAGAAGTCGTTTGCGGAGTCTAGTTTATCACGAACACTAGTACCTACCTGAGTGGCACAAAGCATTCAGCAAATGTGGCGAAGTCATCGATAACTTGCTTTATTTAAGTCGTCCTTCCTCCATGTACTCGTACCATATATAAATTTGAAGAAACAGTGCTTGAAAATCATCGTTTTGGCATCAGAGGACTTCAACATCCTTATGGGTCGACTTAACACACTTTGATTAGTGTTTTGTGTATAAAGCGAGACAATGTTTGACTCGTATCAAAAGAGCTCAATCTTTAAAAAAAATGATGTCAAGTAGAAGCTGCAAAATAGATGTTTGATAATGCGTGTGGAGACCCTACATTCACCAAACGTATCATTACTGAGGGTTTATGAATATGACGTCGAAATTGTCCAACAATCTAGGGAATGTGGCTCCAAAAATGAACTGAAACAGGCACTGTAGGATATCTCAGCCGAGACCGTGGAATGCTTGTGTTGGCTCAGGCGCCTATTTAGAAGCTGATAGTAAAGATTTGTATTAAAATATTTAAAAGTAGTAATATTTAAAGATAGTGTTTTTATCTGTCCGGATCAAATTTGTTCAGATGATCAACCGACCGATCCAAAAAGTAAAATTATCTGCTCATGGAAGTTTTCTCTCAATAAATTCATATATTGATGTGATGTTTGGGTAGTGGCGCCGTCTTGCTGAGTCTGTTATCATGGCGCGATGACGATCGCCATTGACGGTTACGTTCTCACCGGCATCATTTTTGAAGAAATATGGACCGATGATTCCACCGTGCCACAAAGCACACTTAACAATGTTTTTTCTGGATGAAATGACAGCATCTTGAATCTTTTCAGGTTGCAGTTTTGTTCCAAATGCCTCATCGCTGAACAAAATTTGGCTCAAAAACGTTGGATCTCTTTGGAAACTTTCAAGAGCGAAGCGATATCGCTTGGGAAGGTCGAGCGGCTTCCGTTCTTTCACAAGCTGTATCTAAGCAGATCACTGCAATCTCCAAGATACAAGTAATTACAGTCATCTTTATGGTAGCGAAAAAATGGAACAGCTATGGAAAAAGTGCTTATATAATTAACCTTACTATATTCAAGTTAATTTCGTCAAAAGAAAGTATTAAATTTAGTCACTAATTAAACACTAAGAAGTCGAATTCCTGATTCCAAGATATGCATCTTTTTAATGGATTGTAACTAACTCAATAGTCTCCAATTCATTCGAAGCCCTCAACTACGTTTCTTCATAATCCTTCGAGGGCTTAAGTATTTGCGATCTACCAGCGGTCACTAAGCCTTCCGAAGACCACCAGATCACAAGTCGATCACGAGAGTCCTAGTCCAGTAAACCTTTTTTAGCCTTGCAGTTGATATCGCATTGATCCCGCAATCATCTTAGCGTCCAATTATTCTCTGAGTAATTTAAAGTGTATAGTCGGGAATTTGATATATCGATATATCTGCTTTGCTATCGAAATGAATGCTTGCCATCTTAAAACTTGCTGACTCTACAAGTAGTATGATTGCGTTTCTAATATTAGGCATTCAAGTTCAAATTGAAAAACTCTATAGTGGTCTGGCATCCTAAAACGAAACCGGTAGTGAGTTAAACCATTAACCTTCATGGCTTCCCAATTCAGCATCATTCAATCAAGACGGAGTTTAAGTACTCATGCAAATGTTATTTCAAACGAATTTCCTCTTCTTTAAGAAAAATCAGATAAGTACACTCACATTAAATGATATGTAGCCCTGCCTTTAAAATATTTAAAACACTTTTTACGCGCGTTTACTTCTAAAAATCTAATTCATATAAAATGTACAACAGCATTATAACTCAAATCGTGGTTAAGTAGGAACATTTTATGCAATTTATTTAATATTTTATGCACGTTTGGCGCTGTCATTTCTTTTGCGAAAACCTTCACATACACACACACACATACATACATTTAAAAAATTGTGGATGTGTATGTTTTTATATACTCCAGAGAAAACGATTTAGCAAATCTCGCCAAGCCTAAAGTAGTCACGTATTTTAAGTCACAGGTGTACATTTAGTCCCAGTTTAGGTTCACAATGCACACATGTAGTATATGCATGTCTGTATATTTTCTTATATATGTATATAGTGTACTTACATACATATATATCTGAAATATACGAGTATGTGATTATCTGACTTTTTTATTTTGTCTAAATTCTATTTACACGTCTGTTAAAAAAAATAGCCACCGAACCAAATTAACGTTAAATGCAAGTTTTGGGAATGAATGAGTGATAAAATATCTATAATTCTCCGTTTCTATGATGATTAGCATGGTGATCAACACGCCCATAAAATAAAGGAATTGGTACTTGAGAATGGACGATAAGCAGTCAGAGATCTCTCTGGCATCGTTTGAAAGATCATTTGAGCCTAAGAAAAGCGAAAGTACGATTGGTTCCAAAATCACTAAATTTTTTCCAAAAAAGCGTCGCCCTTATGTCTCTGAAACAATGCTTTCCGACTGCCACAGGCTGTCATGAAACATATTATTACAAGGCGATGAGTGTTGGATCTATGCTTACGATCTCGTGGCAAAGGTGAGCCGAAAAAAACCCGTCAAAGCAGGTTGTTGTTGTTGTAGCGGCAGAATTCTGCCGAGTTGACAGTCCTTGGCTGGATAAAAATCCGGTTCCGTTCCGGTTACGTAGACCCGACTGTCGTGGGAACGGCCGTCAGAGCAGGTCGAAAATTATGGTTATTATTCTTCGATTATCGAGGTGTGATGCACTCCCAATTCCTTTTCCGGATATTGAATTTAACAACTGTTTCGAGAATTATAAAAAAAGGTTGAAATAAATATATTGGGGCCAAAAGAGATTACTTTGCGGGGGCTGACATAGATATTGAAGAATGAACTAAGAATTTCAATATTATGAACAAAGTCTTACTATTTTTGTAAGAACTTTGGTCATATTTTGTAAGCAATAAGAATCGATGGAACTTTTGCATTGTATTTACATAGAAAAGTGTAGCTATTTTTGTGAGCTGTTGCGTCTAAGAAAATAGGCAACTAAGAAATATACATACATAAAAACAGAGGTTGTAAATGAAAAAATCGTAGCAAAGATTGTCATTATGTGAGCGCAATAAATCAGGTTAAGGGCAGGCGAAAATGATGCGAAAAAGAGTGACATAGAGAGAGGCGTTGCCTTGGGATCTCAAATGTGCAAATAGCTCCAATAACATGTACCACAGTCCACGTAATATCTGTGCCTGTGAGAATGAAATACAATTACCTGTATGAGATACAGTTCTTTTATATTACAATTTGGCGTGAAAATATGTGCAAGTCACCTGGAGCAGGTGGAAAATGTCAAACGGGGCTCATGAATTCTAACTCATTGCTAATATATGAGAAATACATATATTATACTGTACATATGTATGGAAAAGTTTATGTGATTCATGTATGGAAAGATGTACATATTTCACGGGACACACATAAATTGTCGTGATGAGACCGCAGGGCGACAACCGGCAGACAACATCAATTGCCCTTCTAGACAGTCACAATTGCTTTTATGGCTAAATCACACACATACATACATATGTATTTGCATAGTTTTAGGTATACACTTTTGGTGAATCGGAGCATGTGTTAAACATAAAATATGTACATAGTTCACAAGTGTAATTGAATTTGGAAAACTAGGTAAAAGGTATATTTGATTAGACATTTTCTGCTTTATTGGAGATTAAAGTGAACAAGAAAGCCCACATATAAAGGATTATTGTTTCAAAGTATTGAATTTTAATCTGGTAATTTCGGGAATACTAAAATGTGATTTATATCGATAAGTCTTCATAATATATTTGGCTAAGTAATCTTCAGATAGAGGTATCTAGGCTAAAGTTTATGTGTTGCAGTTGAATATCGATGATGAATATACATATTTATGGCTACGTTGTGAAACAAGCTCGAGTTTAAGATTTTGTGTTTATGAACACGTCTCAAATGTTTAAGGAGCTCTGATTAAACTCTGAGTTAAACAAGTAAGGAGGGGCTAAGTTGAACATTTTATACTATTACAACTTGCAAGAATTAAAGTCCGGAAAATTCCTTCAGGAAAATATGTGAGTTAGGGCTAGTTTTGACCCGATTTTACTATTTTTGCCACTAACTACTATTAAAATGCCTTCTTCTTACTTACTAGCGTAGATACCGCTTACGTGGTTATAGCTGAGTTAACAACTGCCTGCCAGTCGTTTCCTTTTTTCGCTATTTGGCGCCAATTCGATATACCAAGTGCAGCCAGGTGCTTCTCCATCTCATCTCTCCAATGGAGTATAGGTCTTTCTCTTCTTTTGCTTCCACCGGCGGGTACTTAATCGAAAATCTTCAATACTGGAGTGTTCTCTTTCATCCGGCCAACATGACCTAGCCACCGCAGCCGCTGTCTCTTGATTCGCTGAACTATTTTAATGCCTCGCACAGTTCATCGTTCCATTGACTGATATCAATATTATCGGTGCACGCCTCAACAGCTCGTATTATTTTCTCCAGCAATAGATTGAAGAAGTCAATCGATTGGGAGGCTCCTTGTCTAAAACATCGCTTGGTATGGAACGGCTCAGAGAGGTCATTCTCGATCCTGATGGAGCTTTTGGTGTTGCTAAATGTCAGGTTACACAGCGGTACTAGTTTTTTGGGGATACCAAGTTCAGGCATAGCGGCTGCATTGACGAAGAGGTGATGTGTGTCGATCTTCTTTTCACGGCCGGAAAATCTGGTCTATGGTATATTCTTCAGGTCTAAAGCCACACTGATAAGGTCCAATTAGTTTGTTGACGGTGGGCTTCAGTCTTTCATATATTTGCCTCGAAAAGACCTAATATGCGATATTGAGGGGGCTTATCTCACTGTAACTCAATGTAAGGACTTCAGAGCGTACACACGTCTAAAACACTGGAGACGTATCTTCCGTCTATCAAAACATGATCGATCTGGTTGGTGGCTTTTCGATCCGGAGACAGCCAGGAAGATTTATGAATTTTTCTATGTAGGAACCTAGTACTACAGATAACCATATTTCGGGCCCCTACGAAGTCGATCAACCTCAACCCATTTGGAGATGTTTCATCATGGAGACTGAATTTTGCATTTTTGGTACCAAATATACCTTCTTTGCCCACCCTAGCGTTAAGTCGCCAAGCATTAACTAGCGTTAAAGTCGCCAAGCTTGATTTTGACATCGTGGTAGGGGGGCAGCTCCCATAGGTGCGCTCCAAGCGTTCATAGAAGGCATCTTTGGTCACATCGTCCTTCTCTTCCGTCGGAGCGTTGACGCAAATCAAGGATATTTTGAAGAACTTCTCTTTGATGCAGATTATGGCTGGACGTTCATCCACCGGGGTGAATGATAGTACGCGGCGACGAAGTCTCTCTTTCATCTCAAATGTCACACCGAATTTGCGCTCCTTTATATGGGCCCTAAGAAATGTCACAAGGACCTACTCGTCTCCGTCCTTGTCCCGTCCACCGTATTTCTTGGACGGCGCTGATATTACCCTTTACTTTTACGAGGACATCAACCAGCTGAGCATAGGCATCTTGCTAATGTAGGGACCGGACATTTCAGATGCATGCTCTTAAATCATAGTCCTTATTACGTTTTCATTGGTCGTCATCAAAAGTGGGTTCTTTCATGCATTTAGTTTATATTAGCTTGTGTTTATATACAACGCCAAATATTTGACTAGCGATTTTAACAATGGAACAAAGATTAAACAACGAAATTTCGTGTTTCCAATGGAATCACGGCTATGGAATCTGTGAAAATGTTGCACATGTTGAAGTGTTTTGGGAATCTATCCTACAAAAGCATTTGAGTGGCACAAGGCTTTCAGTAAAGGAGGCGAAGTGATCGAAAACTTGCCTCGCGCCTGTTGTCCATTCAGCTCAGTTCAGGACGATAACATCAAATCAGTACTTGAAAATCGGGGTGTTGTCAACAGAGTGATAGCAAAGGATCTCAACCGCTTTTATATATCGACTGAAAACATTTTGGTTAATGTTTTGTGTATGAAACGTGTCGATGACTCAAATTACACACATTAATCCTTTGTAATAATGATGTGAAGTAAAGGTTGCACAAGAGGCGCTTGCCGCCGTAGCTGAGGACTCTTTCATCAAACGCATAATAACTAGTCATGAGACGTGTGCTTATGAATTCAAGTCGAAACTGTCCAACAATCTAGGATGGAAATGAGCCGAATCCGAAATAAAACGAAGTCCGCTGAAGGCTTATAACAAATGTATGGAAAATTGGATTAATCGTTGGTATACTGGTATACCTATATCGATGGCGATAATAAAGATTTGTGTTTAAAAAACGTAGAAATTTTATTATGCCATCATCATCGCTGAGCACTGCGATTTTGTGAGAAAAGTTTTTAAGTTCACTACTCGAGGGTTAATGTTTATAAAATACAAATTTTCAATTACTCATTAAAGTTTGTTTTACAAAATCACCTTTTACCAGGAAATTCACTATATTTGCTTGAGTTTAAGTAATTTTTTTTTTCAAATTTAATAAGTACTTTTTGCCAATTTTCCTCAATATCCTTCGTATGAGTACAATTAATAAAATTAGCTGAAACTTGCACGAGTATAAAATTACCAGTAATGCACTCGGTCATCCACACCTAATTTCAACCAATAAATTCGTAATGTAACTACATTTATTATTTTCAGTCTTTACGGTCTTAAGTGCCTAAAGTACTCTTAATGCTTGCATTGTATATAAACTCCCTTCCCGCGAGTGGAGCAGACTCACAAGAGAAATAATACTTATGTAAGTAAGGAGAGCATTGTAATTGCAAGATTTAGTCATTTGTCTGCGAATATTAGAAGAAAGAAAGTAAAGAAGTAGCCAAATAATAAATTCAATGACTCAGCCTAAAAGAATTGTGATAATAACTGAACACAAAACTACTTCTCATTGTTTGAATTTGGGCGGAAAAGTAGTTTGTCTGCAACCACTTACAGACCTAAGGGAAGTGAATGGCGTAATTGAATATGGTATATATGTATGTATATATTAATGAAAATGTTGGGAGTTGGGTAAATAAGTCTGAAAATTAATTTCCTTATATTTAACGGCTGTAAAAATTGTTTGAAAGAGAAAATTGCATTAGGACTCTTTTTACTACACTTGATTCTTCACCATTCTCTCAAAAACAAAAATTATATATAAAACATTTCAATAAAAAATAATTAAAATTTTCTTAAATTTTCTCTAAACCTAAGTTAGTTTGAATAGGGCGTACGTGTGTATGAGTAACATTTAGGGAACATTCATAGTTACTTATGTACATTGTAATAAAAATTATATTTGTTGCTTGAAGAAATCGCCTAGCTGTCTATTCAAGCCAATACGGATACGCTGGACTTATTGGTTAATCCAGATTCAACCTTTTATGACGGACTGTTTCTAGCGAAATATTTATTACTCTTCGATGCTTCGAGAATTTGTATTGAAATGTATTTAAGTCTGAATTTGTCATTATTTTTTAAGCCAACTATTGTTAGAAACAATTTTCATAAAAATATATTAATTATCATTTGATTGTCTTCATCCGTGGGTTTGATTGTTCTCCTTTGAGTACTAGATGTATTTTAGAATACTTCTACAAGAGGATCAAGATGCATTTTAGATTGCTTTTACAGGTCTTCTCCGAGTACAGCAGAGCGATATTTGTGCTGTTAGGCTACAAGAGAGTCCTAACTCTTTACCAAAGGATATAAATGTTTGCGCATTGGCCACGGCGAATATTGCATTCGATGGAACGATGAGCTGTATGAGATATACGACGACATTGACATAGTTCAACGAATTAAAAGACAGCGGCTACGCTGGCTAGGTCATGTCGTCCGAATGGACGAAAACACTCCAGCTCTGAAAGTTTTCGACGCAGTACCAGCCGGGGGAAGCAGAGGGAGAGGAAGACCTCCACTCCGTTGGAAGAACTAGGTGAAGAAGAACCTGGCTTCCTGGAGGCCTTCCTCTGCTTCCACCGGCGAGTACCGAATCGAAAACCTACACTGCTGGAGTTTTTCTTCGAAAACTTCTAATAGCAGTTGGAGCAGAAGTTTAGTTAATGACGCCTGCGTTTTAATGATTGTTCATCTTGGATTGTCTCACTTAACATTTAGATATGCATTTAAATTTACCATATATATATATATATATATATATATATACATATATATATATACGCTTATTTGTGTGTTTTTGCAAAGTCATAGAACATTTAATTTCTGTAGTTAGGAAATACTTGGCAACAAAATATGTGAATCATTGTGTAATTTCCCAAGAGTGTCTGGAATGTTAATACATAGTCTTTATGACTTTCTTTGTTATTATTAAGAATGAATTGTAAAAATATTAAATTAGTAAATAAGAGTAAAGTCGATATCATACACATACGAGTATGTATATGTTTATGATATAACGAAGTATAAGAAACGCCTGAAACTACATTAAAGTGAAAATATTTGAACTTGCAATCACAGCGTCGTTAAACAATATCACAGGAATTTGAAATATTAGAATTTGTCCCACAAGTTCAAATCACTATCAATGAAGATTCTAAATATATACCAAAGGGTAAGCAACAATTAAAAGTCTTCATTCGGCGAAGTGGTTTCGAAAAAAGCGAAAATGTTGCTTACGCCCGGAAACGTGAAAATAACCCTTTTCTGGGATCTACAAGGTTTGCAATACTTCGACTACCTGCGAAGAGCAAAACTGTTAAAATAATCTAATATGCCAAATGATTCGACGTTGAACTGTAGAAAAAACGACCTAATTTGGCGAAGAAAAGCAGCTCTTCTAACATGTGAACACATTCCCAAAAATAATTTGGCAGGTTTAGACTACGAATTGCTGTCATCATCCAGGTTGATGAATTTTCGTATGATTTAGTTCGGTTCTACATTTTTTGTTTCTAAATTCTAGCACACTCGAGTTGAATGTGAAGGCTATCTTTACCACGTAGGCCTACTCTGACTGCCTCTAGAAAACTTATTTGGCAGAGAGTTTAAGGAAGTTCGAGTATCGCTGGGTAAAAAGTATCAATTTAAAAGGAGGCTATGTTGTCACTTTTCCAAAATTTCTGTTTTCCTTTGGTACTTATCATATAATCCTCGTGTATTTATATATTATGATTTCATCTGCAATGCCTTCACACAAGACTTGCCTAACTTTAAATTCTGTATTCATTACATACCATAAGGGGTTATACTTACCTAACCGTATGGTCATATATACAAATACTATACTTACATATCTTAGTAAATTTTATATTGAGTATGAATACTTTGCTTACAATTCAGGTAAAATGTTGTCCGTGCTTTTCTTCTGTGATTCTCTATCACTCTAACAGAAGGCTATGTTGCCACTTTTCCGAATTATTAAATATATTTGAGTTCTTAGTAAATTTCCTTTGGAATATGAATCTAAAGTCTAAATGCTCTGCTTACATTTCTGCTAAAACATTGTCCATGCTTTTCTTCTCTTTTAAGCATCTCTCTTTTGTGATTTTACTCGAAAAATTGAGAGGCCAACCAGTTTAAAGTTGACAATGGAACGTTTCGGACTGAATTCAGAGTTTTAGCATTACTAGTCACAATGATTGTTTCTTCACTTTGAAACATTTTTCGGTTACTTCCTGCTTTGTGAAAAATAGGAAAGTTTACAATTTAATCGAAACAGAAAAAACTAGCTGTTATTTAGATGCTAAAATTTAGTGAAAAAATCAGTTTATACTTCAATAATATTTTTTATTACTCTTTTAACGTGATTTCAATAGATTTTTCAATGTTTCATTAATATTTTGTCTTGCGTATTTTGCTGGAATAGTCAGTTTGGGCTAAAAGTTTGATAGAAATATTAAAAAGTTATATACTTGGAGCTATCCAATTGGAGTTTGAGCAAAAAATCTGAAGCCTCAAATTTGTTTATTATAGCATTTCTTTATTTACAAGTTTTGTAGTATACATTATAAATTGATACTTGTTAATAATTAGTTAATGTCTAAATAACTTTTTAATTGCAATATATGTACATAGGTAAAATATATTTTTGTTATTATAATTTATTTTTGTACAATAATTGTAAAATATTTCCAGCGTTATGCAGCTTTACAACAAATACTAAATATTTGAAAAGAACAACACTTATAACATCAATATAAATTATTATTATGCATTGCAGCATTTGAGATAACCGACCTATATCACATTTAGAATTGAATAAATTCAAATTTTGTTTTATTTTCTGTCGTAGTTTACAGTTTAAATAACTGAATTTTTACTGGTTTTCAGAAATTATTTCTGTAACTGTATACATATAATAGTTTTCATTGAATCAAAGTATATATATAATATTTTTAATTTTGATTTAGCTTTTCTTTGTATAATTTATATTTTCATATACTTAACTACTGAAGCAAATGGAAAATCTATTTCAATGTTGGCCGTTGCCGGTATTTATTTTTTCTTATTGATAATTAACTTAATATTTATTTTTAACATGTTTACCGCTTATGCATATATTTCTTGAAATCAAAAATGAAATAGTCTTCGACTTTTAAGAAACCTTGAAACTTGAGTTCTGAGAATATCATTCAACATATTTAGTAAAATAATTAAATTGTGACTGTCCAACGTATAGGAACACACCAATATTTTTTTTTAAATGTACCCACATAGCTGATATAGATTTCCTTTCACTATTAAAATCATTATATATATTGCTTCCAGTAATTTTTTTAGACCTACTCAACGAATAATACTTGTTGGCTACCATCCCTTCCTACACCTATAAGAATCTCTTGCTTCAGTCAAAAATAACGAAATTTTTGTTAAATTAGCTGAAGCTCGGAGAGGGAGGTTCGAGGGAGACAATTCGGATTCAACGGAATGAGGCAATAGCGCGGTCTGAACTTGCGGTCGAAGCGACAGTTAGAGCAAGCAGTCAGCCGAAGTATTAAGCTTTATTAATCTATTCATTTATCTACTTCACCCACTCACACATAAACACGTGTTAACCCATAAATAATATTTGTGGTCCTTCCTCTGCTTGCTGTCCGATTTGATTCAGTTCTTTATACTACCATAATTCGTTTGCTATAAACTTCTTCGTTCAGTATGAAATTTAACGAATGCTTAAATAAGCTTTTGAGGAAGAGAGAGGAGGCTTTATGCTATAGACATTAATGAAGTTCACTTCCTTGTATGCAAAATGGAAGTGAATAAAATGGAAATATTTCCACTGGATAGGAAGTTCTGCTGAGTTATAGAAGGGCGGTCCAACGATGCATCACTTCCAGGACGACCATCAACGTCCAATCAATTAAATATTGGAATTGGTGCTGGAGGTTCTACGATTAATAGTTAGATATCTCACTGCCATCTTTTGGATGTCGGAAGGATCGGAGAAAACCATTTTGGAAGATAGTTTTTGCTTAAGAAAAGTGAAAGCACGATTGGTTCCAAAATCAGTCACTTTTTTCGACAAACAGTGTCGCATTAAAGTCTCTGAAACAATGCTTTCCGACTACCACAGGCTGTCATGAAACATATTATTACAAGACGATGAGTCTTGGATCTATGCTTGCGATCTGGAAATAGAATCGGCCGAATATCGTGGCAAAGGTGACCCGAAGCCGAAAAAAACACGTCAAAGCCGATCAAAAATCAAGGTTATATTGACAGTTTTCTTCGATTATCGAGGTGTGATGCACTCCGATTCCATACCGACCGGACAAACTGTCAACAAGGAGTACTATTTGAGTGTTATGCGTCGTTTGCGCGAAGCTACTCGTAAAAAGAGGCCAGAATTATAGGCTAATAAAGCTCCGTTGCATTCTGCATTGATGCTTCGTGAGTTTTTCGACAAATTTTCTACCAATATTGTGCCGACTGATTTAGCTTGGTGTGACTTCTGGCTATTCAGAAAACTTAAACGAACACTTTTGGAAAACCATTTTGAGTCAATTGAAGACATTAAACGTGAATCGCTACACGCAATGAAGGAAATTGACTTTAACAACTGTTTCGAGGATTGGAAAAAACGTTGGCACAAGTGTATTGGGATCAAGCGGACATAGACTTTGAAGAATAAGTTTAGAATTTTAAAATAATTTATTGCACATTATTATTATTAATATTTTGACATTAAAATATAATTTGATTCATTATTTGATTTAATTTTGCATTTTTATTATGGAAATAATTTGAAAATACTTTTAGCCTAATGCCTTTTATAAACGCAGCTTATTAGGTATTATTATTCATAATTTTTGATGCAATTTCAGTCTCCTGTGATTATTTGTTTTTAATTTGTAATTATTACATATAACATATGCTTAATTCTATATTTTCGTAAATCTATATATATACCATATATATACTTATATATATGTATATTGTGAGGAAAAAGTATAAAGTTTTAGGAAAGTATGAAATGTACAAATCCTATTTACAAATAGTATGAAATTATTGGGTTTCATTTTCAATTTTTCTTTTCTGCTTATTGATTAACTAATTACCGTTATTAGTTTGCTATAAAAAGCAGTTATTTTCGATTTTTTATTACCTCCCATTCTAACTGCAGTCTGCGTGTTCTATGCTGATTTCATATCGTCAAAATTTGCATTTCAAAAAGTTGTCGTGCTCGTTTATTGTTAAATATGAAATATTCTAAACATGTTTTTTATTAAATCGAATGCTAAACATTTATTTTATATATATGTGTGTTTTTAGAGTATCAATTTGCTTTCATAAGTATAGTTAGTTCGTTCCGTTGAGTTTTCAAAATCGCGTTCGTCGAAAACTTGTGTTTTCTGCAGTTACTTATTGCGTTATTGGTATTTGTTATATATCTTTTTTAATAGTGGTAGTCAAGGTATCTAGTCGGTGTTTTCATTACAGTTTTGATATTAGTTCAATTGCGATTTTTAAAAGTATTTTAAAATAAAATCTATGCACCGATGATTACTTTCCTGTTTCATTCGCTGCCTTCAATGCTTCATTCATAGTGATTCTAAAATTGTATGCGTGGTAGTTGCTGATAAAATATGCTTGATATGCAATCCCTGTTTCAAAATTCCTAAAATGTTTAGTTTCATTACCATTACTAGTATACTATACATTACAATTCGTTGCTTTACATTTTACTTTCAGGTTAGTTTGTTATCAGATTTAAAACTTACGAACAAGAGATATTTTTGATGTTCTTGCTTTTACTTTGTCAGATACACTTTCGTAGAACTATTAACTGGTTTCTAGATAATGTATCTATAAATTTAGATATCCAGGATATTTTGTTTTCATTTTTCTGCTCCAATGATCTCCCATAATGGCTTCATCTCTCTTTCTTTATATTTTGTGTAACTCACAATCTGATATCATTAATCTATTTTCTATTCTGAAAGGCTCTCCATCTTCTGCTACATCTGTGGTATAGTATACGTAGTCTACCTGCCCTCAGCTGTTACCTATGTCTTATTTTATTGAATATACCTCGTTACTTATTCTTTGTTCAGAGGATTTTCTAATTAATTATTCTGTCTAGTATTGATAGTCGGTACAGGAGCGCAGTCAGTATCCAGTTGACTTCATTTCGGCGTGTGATATTAGTCAAAGTTCTGTAGGTGAATCATATATGAAGTGGTAATTTGGTTTTCTATTCTTCGTACTGGCTTAGGAAGTTTATGGGTAAGTCTATAAATATATATCCCCTTAAGATGCACACCTGAAATTCTGAAAAAATTCATTTATGTTTTTGCACATTTTCATAGTGAAAATTGAAATTAATTTTTCAAATTGGACCTTTCGGCAATGCGCAATAAACAAGAGATTGGAGGATAAAATATACTATATATCCTCACGCTTTATTTATGAGAGAAGGTTTCAAGTTATATCAGAATAGAGCGGATTGAGCATTTGACTTGCCAGCGGAATTTACAATATTTTGATGGATGACTAATGACCCCTACATCTATTGCTCGGAGCTATATCTTAGGCGAATCTTCAAGTTTCCGGAATACTGTATTATCTTCCTGGTCGGAGATAGATGACAGCGCAGGACACAACATGAAGACCATCAATATATACGTCGATAACCAGGAGGCAATTAAGGCAATAAACTCACATCGCATAACCTTAGAGAATGTCCCTAGAAGCAGGGAGAGCGTAGATGTATGTAGTTCCTGATGGAAAACGGTTGCCTATATACTGGGTTCCAAGCCAGAAGAGAATTCCGCAAAACGATATAGATGATAGATAGATGGTGACAGACGGATCAGTTTGAGATGGAATGTTGTAAGAACATGCGAGATCGCCAAAATTATGTTCAATAACCCTAAAGAAAAACACTCTCACGGTCTCGAAAGGACTGCAGGAAGGTTGTTGGTCAAATGACAGGTCAGAACTACTGGCATTACATGCGAGCCGAATGGGCATTAGTAACGACGATACATACAGAAAGTGCAAGAAAGTAGGCATGAGTGATGCTGGAACACCTCCTATGCTTCTGTATAGCTCTGTTTAGAACTCGTCTTAACAGTTCAATGACTGTTTGACGAACACTTCACCTCAAATTAAACTGAACCTCCATCTGGTCTTACTAGGCACCGGTAGTATGCCAGCACATGTCATGACAGTAGGTCAGTAAAACCATTTTATTTACATCCTCATTTGAATGACAATAAGCTTATCTTTAAACACCGTTTTCTCAAAATGAGAGATTACTTGGTGACAATCCGACCAAAAGTTTGAGTAAAATTATTTTTTTTAAATGCCGTCACTTTGTCAAGAGCCATTTTTGAAATGAGTATAACTCTCGTTTTTTTGCTTTGTTAGATCCACTTTCATTGTTATTGTTGTTTTTGTAACAGTTACCTAATTCCCGTTAAGATGGTAACATTCAGATATGTTGTCATCGAGGTCATCCCAGGAAACGTGCTGTTCCGAAGGGGTCGGACCATAGGGAGAGGGTTGTCAGATGTGTAGGGTTAGCAGGGCATACAAAGAGGTGGTTAGTTTCATGCGTGGTCTCGTTGCACGCTGAACATAGAAGGAGTTTAACAGTTTACAGTATCCAAAACAAAGCTGCGCAAGGTTCACTCTCGGTTCTCGCGGCAACACGAGCTCTTCGTTTGCAATGAATAAGCCGAGAACGCGTATCCATTTTCATAGAAGTAATAGCTCATTTTGTTAGTTTCTGATCTTTTTTCTACTTTAGGTCATTGTACGGACCTGTTTTTAGGTTTCATACATGGAGAAGGTCGGAATAACTACTGCCGGAAAAGAACGTTTAGTAGCGCCATCGGAGATCGCGTGTAATATTTTATTTTCTTGAGCTTAAAATGCGTATATCAGTAAATATTAAAACCCAAAAATAGAATTTAGGTTGCCAAACTAGGTTTGTCCCTTAAAGAGGTTAACAGTATAGGTTGCGTCCAATGCCTATAGCTGGTAATCCTTCAGTACTAAAGTTGAAGTCTATACGATTTTGAGCATCTATTACATCTAAGTATATACCCTAACAGTCATTTGAAAATTATTATGAAGACGTGATGTATTTTTGAAGGTTTTTTACAAACTTTATTTTTAAGACTAACTTGTGATCCTTAAAACAAAGGAATAAAAGATTAATAGACAAACGAACTAATTACCAAAAAATATTATTTATGGTAGGATGCTTCAATGGCCATTTTTTGTGCTATTGATTTTTGGATGAATTATGTTCGTGGCTTGGTTAAATAAAAAAATGATTTAATACCCTTAAATACCTTAATGAATTTCAGCAATCAGAAAACCATTTTTGTCTGAATTAAGTATATATAAAATCATTTAAACGGTTACTGAATATTTTAATATATATTAAACAAATATCATACTTTGCCCATACCTTATTTCCTTTACTCTTATATAACGAATAGATCACTACAACTCGAAGAGTTTCTTCGCCGCATATTCACCGCCTTCTTGAACTTTAGCACTGAAGAGAGAAACACTTTCGTGCGATTCGTTAACTTGGACACTGTCTTCCGATTACCTTCGTCCAATAGCTGATCATTGCTCTCCGTGTAATTGTCACTGGTTGAGCCATCGCTGACACAGCGCCTGCCTCCTGTAAAAGCACCGATGGCACCACTCACCGCGCCACTGCCGTAAAATCGACGATTCTTTGGTGATGCGTTTAAGCTATTCTTGCCTCCAGCTAGCAGCATATCGAATTTGCTTAGTGGACGCGTTTGCTGTTGTTGCTTTGTAAGTGCCGGTTGACGTTGTATCGCTTCTTCTTCATCTTCTAACTCGCTTTCACCCATCTTGAGTATGCTTTCCAGATTGAGCGTACGCTTATTCGTGCGTTGTACATAGTTCTTCGTGGTTGCCAGTTTGATGCCCATTCCGGTTGAAGAGAGGCTGGTGCTGACGGTGCGTTCGCTGCCGGTGCCAATGCCTTCATCAGCGGCCGTTTGATTTTCATCAATGTTGTCGGCGTTGTTGGTGCTAACGCCAGCTCGGCTACCATCGTTGTTCTCATTGTCGGCCGCATCATCGACATCGTCGTCAGCGTGATACATGGATACCTGTCGCACCATACGTCGTGGCGCTATATGCATGTGGCGGTGCTTTTGAATTGCACTCTGCAGGCTGAGACGTTGACGGTCGCGCTCGTTGAGGTTACGTATACGCTGTGGATTCAGTTTGGACTGCGCGACAATGCCGACCAGTAGCTCGTTAACGTTGTGATCAAGTCCGGAGGAGGTTTCAATAAACTTACAGCAAATCTCTTTAGCCAATTTACGTCCAGCTAGAAAAAAAATTTTCAATGTATGAAATCTTTATTGAATTATTGAAATATTTCCATTTCTATTTATATATGCTCAGATGTGAAGTAAGTTTTATTCGATTTTTTACAATGGTGGTTTATCATCTGGTGTATTCACACCATATGGCGTTAGAAAGACAAGACTTCGTATCGAAAAAAAACTTCTAAGACAATGCGTCATAAATTACAGTTTTTCTTCGATAAAGGCGAAAGGTATGTTAGGGGGCCGAAAATGTGAACAGTCTTTATGTTTCTGATACTGTAATACCTATGACAAACAATTTCGTTTTGTGGATTCCTAATTCAATATTAATTGATGTCAAAGATTTCCAGTACTCTGGAAAGCGAATTGTCGAAAATATCGATAAAATAATGGTAATCGTCGATTTCGAAATGAAAAATGGATCACTTACGGCAAAGTTAAGTAAAAATGGCCCGGTTCGAAACCGGTGAGCCGGCACAAACGGTAGTTTTGATTGGTGCGATCAAGAATCATCTATTATGAGCTGCTACCTTACAGACAACCTCTTAATTCGAACCAACAATTGGACCATCTGAAGGAAACAATCGCCAAGAAGCGGCTTATTTTTGACTTATCACATGGATAGCGACTCACCAGAAGCTGCGAGAGCTTGCTTGGAGAATTCTAAGGCATTCACCTTATAGTCCGATCCTGGAACCAAGTATTTCAAACTGCCGATGCAGAATTCTCCTCAAGAAAACTTTGTGAAAAGATAACCTCTGGGGGTTCTACAAGAGTACTACTGTGATCAAATTGAATTTTAAATTTATACTTCGCGTGTTTTTCGAATCGGCAAACTTTTTTTCTGTATGTTGGTAGTTCTGTTAGTGATATTTATGCTAAATTTTACGTGAAACTATTTATTAATAATTTAGATACGCGTCGTTTTGTGAGGCTCTAAAAGTGAAGTCTTCGATTTTACTATGTCTGAATTTATTGAAAAAAAAGTGCGATAATGCACCATCTCATATTGGTTATTCGTGATTATTTCGGCACATTTTAAACTAATATCGCAATATACTTAAAGAAACCCTTGTCCCTATTGGCAGAGAACCGGGACAATCGATAGTGACTGATGCCCATAGCATACTGAAACTATGGAGTGAACACTTCTCCAACCTGCTGAATTGCAGTGGAAGCATAACACCAAGAGATGGTGAACCCGATTCCCCAACCGATGACCATGGAGTAGACGTTCCATTGCCCAACCAAGAAGAAGTTCGAATAGTAATTACACATTTCAAGAACATTAAAGCTGCGGGGGCTGATGGATTGCCGGACGAGCTATTCAAATACAGCGGCGAAGGACTGATAAAAAGTATTCATCAGCTTCTTTGTAAATATGGTCGGACGAAAGCATGTCAAACGATTGCTCTGCCCAATCCACAAAAAATAAGACCCCACAATCTGCGCCAACTACCGTGGAATAAGCGTCCTCAACATCGCATATAAGGTTCTATCGAGCGTACTGTGTGAAAGCTTAAAGCCCAATGTCAACAAACTGATTGGACCTTATCAGTGTGGCTTTAGACCTGGCAAATCAACAACCGACCAGATATTCACCATGCGCTAAATCTTGGAAAAGACCCGTGAAAGGAGAATCGACACACACCACCTCTTCGTCGATTTTAAAGCCGCCTTCGACAGTACGAAAAATTTGGTATCCTCGCAAATCTAATACGGCTGTGTAATCTGACGTTGAGCAACACCAAAAGCTCCATCAGGATCGGGAAGGATCTTTCTGAGCCGTTCGATACTAAACGAGGTTGCAAACAAAAGGACACTCTATCGTGTTACTTCCTCTCTGCTTTCTCCAGACTGGATAAGAAAGTGAAGAAAAAGGGTCTGGTAGTGAACGAGGGCAAGACAAAATAACTCCAATCATCAAACAAACAGTCGTCGCACTCACGACTTGGCTCCCACGTCACTGTTGACAGTCCTTACTTCGAAGTTGTAAATAGTTTTCGTTATCTTGGTACCAGCATTAACACCAGCCACAA
The DNA here is from genome assembly GCF_024586455.1 of Bactrocera neohumeralis. Lineage (NCBI taxonomy): Eukaryota > Metazoa > Arthropoda > Insecta > Diptera > Tephritidae > Bactrocera > Bactrocera neohumeralis. The sequence goes on along the minus strand of NC_065922.1, from coordinate 49,528,864 downwards.
TGTTAGTCTCGAAATACTTCTGCCAACAGATGCTATTTCGGAATGGGTAGGCAATTGAGAAGTAAAGTCCTCTCTCGACGAAAAAAGACAAAACTCTATAAGTCATTCATCACCCTCATTCTGCTAACTCGTGCAGAGGCATGGACGATGATAACATTTTCGAAAAAAAAGTTCGGCGGAAGATTTATGGTGCTTTGAGCATGGGAAATGGCAAATACCACAGTCGATAGAACGATAAGCTGTACGAGACAACCATACATCTGGCTGGATAATTTCGTCCGAATGAATGACAATGCTCCAGCTCCGAGAGTATTCGACGCAGTACCCGCCGGGGAAGTAGAGGAAGGGAAGACCTCTACTCCGTTGGAAAAACCAAGTAGAGACTACGTGACATTCCGCCAAATAATGAATCTTTTAAATTCAGATAATTTTTATGCAACTTTTTTGTTTCTTGGCATAGATTTTGAATTGTGGGGATATGTTTTTTTAAAAAACATAACTTTTTCTTTTTTTGTTTTCATCATAGCCATCCCTTGTAGAAATACTAATGGAATTACTGGGATTTTTCATGTATATATTATATGTACCTGGTCTACGAAAAGGGAGCTAACGTGCGACCACTAGTTTTCTGGGAAAAGCTGTTGAAAATAATCGTCAGTTTCTCGTTATCTCATTAATTGTTCTCCTTTTTTTCGACACCTAAGCCCCCTTCCCGTAGACCAGGTCATATATATACTTTTCTAAAAAATGTAGCTCTCTGCTTATGTGGAGAATAGGTGAGTGCATCAAATTCAAAACAAAAATGCCATTCCCCAGCATCATTAAAAACAATTTCAGGAAATGTCTCATAATCATAAATTTGAATGTTAAACAGTTCGTGCTCCAGAGATCTACATATCGTCACCTAAAATGCAAAATAACATAACATCACTTTTCATAAGTTTACAGGCGAAGAAAAAACTATATAATAGAAACCACTCATAGTGAAAAAAAATTTGAGTTTTGGTTATATGGTAAAATGGTTATTGATTAGTGGTATATGACAGTGGAAGCAGAAAATATAGTGACAAGTATATGTAATATGTAGTATTAAATCGTAAGCTCAAAAACTCAATTCGATTTTTTTGATGACTCGTTGTTTTATATTTAAGGGTATGACGATATATAACATAAATAGTGGTACTTTATCACCCTATACCCACCTTGCCGATTAACCTCACGATGTCGCTCCAAATCCGTTTTATTGCCGACTAAAATAGCGCCACGTGTCAGCAACATTTCGTGTTCTTTCAAATACTGCAAAACCTTCTCGGCCGCCTTGAAGGAATTGCGATCTACGACCGAGTAGACAACCACAAATAAATCGATGTTGTAGGTCGAACAAAAGGCTTCCGTCTAAAAAGACAATGAGGATAAAAAAATATAGGTAGTAATGAGAATAAATTGAAAAAGCCGGCTACTTAGATGATATAAAAGCCAGCGATAATTGTTATTAATGTCAATAAAAATGTACGTTCTACTGCAACGACGCTTGGGAGATTCAGTGAATTAAAACCAGCTTGAGGCTGAATGTGTATGTTATGTGTGCGCGTTGTCAACATGTTGCGATGACAGGCGCTGTGCTGATAACCGGTGCGAGTAGTCTTAGCACTTACACACACACATAAAACATCATATTGTGTACATCGTAAATACTTTGCACTCATACAAACACATACATATGACAGTAGTATATTTGTATTGCTGCCTTTATAGCATCCATGTTCTACGCTGTGGGAGTAAGCAATATTTTTTTGTTGTTTTTGCTTTATTGTCGCTTAACATACAAAGTGTTAATGACATTCGACAACACACGCACACACATGCACATACATTTGAGCTTTATCTCGCCTACACACAAGCGACTACAATTAACTTCGTAGATTTATACATATATTTATTATATGTCTTCGCTCGCATGTACATATGTGCGCATGTATGTACGTCAAGGCATGCTCATGTAAAGGTTATTGTTTTTATATATCGTAAGATTGTTGGCTCTTTTTCTATGTCAACAACATGCTCTACATTTGTAAGCATCCATATAAATACATATACACATACACATATATGTATATATATTTTATAAGTACATGTACATGTATGTACTTTCTGTAGCGCTTCAACTTTGCAGGTCGGCGGCTAGCTTGCCGTCAACGTTGTCAGCATCTAAATATTCACTCAAGTGAGAACTTGACCTACTCAGCTCAACATCACTAAGCGACAACTCAACAATGCAATGCTGGCAATTACCCACACTCTAGTATGTGGCGCACGATGAACGACTAACGGTGTCAATGGCTAGTAGGAATGTGTCGTTCCGTCCAGTGAGTGGTGTTTTGTTGGACAACTACTTACCGACATTTCACAGGCAGGATGATCGATAATTTCCAAGTCCGTTTCGATGCCATCAACAAGCACGGATACTGTTTTTTGACCGTAATCGTCGTCTGTAATGGAACGAGAGGCAGACAGTGGCTATAATTTTTAATCTAACTTTATACATATATAGTATGTATATATTTTATAAGTACATGTATACAGCGTACGAGTATGGTTATGTGGAGTTTAAATGTTTTCTATACAACGCAAAAATTTCGATATCTCAATAGTTGAGCGAATAGTTCGCGAATATATAGAGAGACGGACAGATGGACGGATAGACAGAAAGACAGGTGGAGAAGGCTAAATCCACTAGGTTTTTCATGATGATCGTTTACGTACTTATTTTATCTTTTCCTTCGGAGTTTTACTTCGTGTCAAATTTAGTATACCCTGTTAAGGGTATAAAAAAGTTAACATAATAATATATTGAAGTTGCTCTGAGAATCTACAATTTCAACATATGTATTTTGAAATAGAGTTGCCACCATTCGATAATAATAAAATATTATACACTATGTGCAAATGATAAGACACTTAGGAAAATCTTTAATTTTAATTTTTGGCAGCTAGAGGCAAGAAAATTGCTCTCGACAAAAAAAAACCAAACTCTATCAGTCACTCATAATTCCCGTCCTGCTATATGGTGCAGAGTCTTGGACGATGTCAACAACGGATGAGTCGACGTTGCGAGTTTTCGAGAGAAAAGTTCTGCGAAAGATTTATGAGATATACGAGATATGCGAATTAAAAGACAGCGGCTACTCTGGCTAGGTCATGTTGTCCGGATGGACAAAAACACTCCAGCTCTGAAAGTACTCGACGCAGTACCCGCCGGAGGAAGCAGAGGAAGAGGAAGACCTCCACTCCGTTGGACGGACCAAGTGGAGAGGGACCTTTCGCTTGGAATATCCAATTGGCGCCACGTAGCGAAAAGAAGAAACGACTGGCGCGCTGTTGTTAACTCGGCTATAATCGCGTAAGCGGTGTCTACGCCAATTAAGAAGAAGAAGAAATACTGAAAAAAATAACATTTTTTTTTAATTTGGTATAAAAAAGAATAATCCCAATATTATTAAGTATAAACAAATTTTTAAATTTTAAATTTTTTACATCTTGGATTAAAAAATTAGAAACATCGGGATTAAGAAATAAAAATTTGTCGGCATTAAAAAATAATTTTTAATCTAAAATTTTTGAATGAAAATTTCCCAATCCTGGTTCTTAGTATACATTATGACAAAAAAGTACCCCAAATTAACCGGATTTTAAATAAAACGCAAAATACTTAATTATTTGTCAGTCCTCGAAACACTTTTCATAAGCACTTTTTGGGATGGCCTTTAGCTGCTTCAACGAATTTTGTTTTAACTCTTCGATCGACTGAAAACGGGTTCCATTCCGGTGACTGTTGACTTGTTCGCATGTCAAACTTATAAACCCATGTCACATCGGCAGTTATAATGATCTTCATGAATGTGGGATCGGAATTCTAGTATGTTCAAAGAGACCTGTTTACGGTAATCTTTTTGAAAAATATTCAGCTTTATCGGGACGAGTCGAGCAAGAAAGCAATTCATACCCAAAACTTCCACCAAAATCATGCGAATGCACTTGCGAGAGATGTCGGGCTCTCTTGCTATAACTCTTGCCTGCTTCCATTTTTAGAGAGTATGAAGAAGTGCTTGGTGAAGATGTCTCCTTAAATTAATAATTTTTTCTTATAATATGCTATTGTGCTCCGATCTGCACAATTTCTTTAAAGATTGCACCATTGCCTTAGACAATAATCAATGATAAATTTCCTAAAGATTGTATCACGTCAAATGAAAAAGCTTTCCATACGAGAACTTGATTCCGGTCGTCCAGTTTATATGGCAGCTAAATGCTATAGTGGTCCGATATCAGCGGTTCTAAGATGTGTGCAAAATTTTTATTTCGTGAGTTATAGTACATTTCGTAGTTTTCAACATAACCGTTGTGGACGTGTACCAAGTTACATCACGACATCTGAATTTTTATTGAACTTATCGCTTGCCCGACGAACAAATAGGCGGGCCACAAACAGTCACTAGGAATTCAACTCGTCTCGCGTTTCTGAACACTTTTCTGTATATAACTTGAAATCTATCTTGATTAGTTTTAGGTTGGAGATTAGCAACTATTAGGTGAGCAAATCTATTATATTCTGTAGCAACATGAAGCGACATACCAAAAATTATGATTGCCATAAGAATTTGTTCAAGAATATGCCAGCAAGTGTATGCTGTATATATTTATAGATTGTAAACAGATGCATTTAGCAACTAATTTTTTACGCTCGCATTAAAGATTCTACTGTTATTCAATGAAAACTTTACGCCTTTTCTTTTATATTCTTTGCAGTATAGAGATGATTACGGCAAGCATAAGATAAATGAAGATGTAAACTAGCAAACTGCCATTGAAGCACTCACGCGAAGTACTCATCAATTCAAAAAATATTTCTTTAGTAAACAGATAGTAAATAGAACAAAATATGAATTGAGTGGTCGCTTGGTTAGCTGCTGCATAATTTGTTAAAGCTCTTTAACATAATCAAAAGTGTGTTAAAGAAAATAACTATGTGTAATGAAATTAATCAATATTACTCATACGCAGTGGCGTGCAGTGCTGTACTGCAAACGGTTAACAAACACGCATATGCATTTATTAGATATGTGCATATGCCGATATGTTTATATGTAATATATTTAGAAACTTAAAAACGCATTATTTTACATTACAAAAAATGGAAGATATTTCTCTGACCGCATTTCAATGAAATTTCAGAAAAAAAGTTCGTTTTATCGCGAATAAAATTTACTATGGAATTTTATAATTGTAATTAGTTGCGACTTGGGAGGAATGAGGATTCAAATATTTTACATAATGAAAAAAATTAAAGCGTGGTTATATTCTCTATTATATAATAATTATAAAGTTCGCCAAAACTAATCTTGACAAATCATATATACAGTATATATATTTACGAACTTTTAGATTAATATTTAAAAACTCATAAACGAGATAAGATATAACAGTAAACATTTTGCCTAACAATAATTCTCTCGACCATATAAACTCGTTGTGAGATTACTAAATAATGGGTATATTGACAATGATTTACCTTGTATATGATATATATTGGCAATGTGTCTGGACTATCATATAATCTGACATAACCATGTGAGAAAAATGCAACATTAAAATCCTCCACGAATACAAAAGGTTCTTTTGAAGAATTTTATTTCGATCGAATATGGGCGATATCTTGGAATCACAAAGCACCACCAAAAGTATTTATGCCATATTTCGAACAAAAAAGTAATAAGTACTCAGCACTTCTTTGGCTTAATAACAGACAACTTTCCCAATTTAATCAATATTACATTAATATACCCTTAGATAGGTGCACAGAAAAAAAAAACAAAAACAGTGTTGCATGTTCAAATCCCGTTAACACAATCGAAATTAAGCACAACAACTTAAACAGCAAGTGCTGAGGTATTCAACAAAGAAAATTACAAACTTTTCAAATTAGTATAATGACGCTAAATTGAAGCATGACAATGCTACGAGGAAGCATATGTATACAAGTATGTGTATCACATATGTACATACATATCATTATTATATCGTAATGCTCATTATGGCGCTACAATATATGCAAGATAATTCATACGTGACTATATTTGGCTTAAAATATCAGATTCTTTACGATGACAAAGACCTCACTGGTGTGGACGAAGCCTCAGTGTATAGAGCTACCTGGTTTATAGTGAATAAGTGCTTCGAAATCTATGTTCTTCTTCGCCAAGGCCTGTACATTAAACTAAATAATTTTCCATTTGTTTTTGTGAATCGCCTGACCCTTCATCAGGGCCGTAGCGCCTCTTAGAAGCATATTCAAGCACACATATACGAATGGCAGCTCATTAGAGACTGCACTCCATATACTGGTATTTAATATCGAAAAGGCTCTTGAATAATAGGAATACGTTCCTGAAGCATTCCTGGACATTTCTGAAAGTCTTGATCCTGCTATATAACGCTGGATCACAAGCCTTTTGACCTCTAGATGGATAAGAGCAGAAAGGAAGTTTGTAGAGGTACGCCGAAAGGTGGAGTGCTATCTCCGCTTCCATGAGCATGGCAAAGCAAGCGGATGTGAAGTTGAATCCGGAGAAAGCGGATTTGCTTGTGTTCACAAGAAAGTACAAAGGCCCTCTATGGAGATTCCTTTTGAAAAAAGCGATACAACTCTCTCTCAAGAACCGCACCAAGTACCTTCGGGTAGTCTTAGACAGCAAACTGCTGTGGAAGCACAACGCTTAAGAAAGAATGAGAAAAGCTAGCAATGTTTATATATGTGTGCAGGCAGATGCTCGTTACAACCTGGGGGCTATCTCCCTCTGTGATGCACTGGTGCTACTTCGCAGCTATTGTAAGAACAATTCTGCTGTACGGTGCAGTAGTATGGTGGACAGGTGTCAGGTCTACGGAAATTCACCTACCGAAAACTGATGGAAAGGGTTCAGAGGCTCGCTGCGCTATGCATAACGGAAGCTTTAAGAAACCGGCACCTTTAGAACACTTCGTTGAAAACTGCGCAGAAAAATCGGCGGGACGACTATTTACTGCAGGAGAATTTAAATATAGAACCTTCGGGCAAAGCCCACCCATGAAACTGGGAAAGAAGGTTCAAAGTAAACATTGTTGGTTTAAAGGTATGTTAGCTACGCCCAACACTCTAAACACGGACTCGAAAATGGACGATGGAGTTGGTTCGGGGATATACTGTTGAGAATTAGGCGTAAAGCAGCCTTTTAAGTTGTCGGGCAACTGCAGTATATATCTTAAGCTGAGGTCTTTACTATTGCGAAAGTCGCCGAGCTGGTCTCTAATGTACCTGCAGGCAATTCCAAAGCCAACTTCTATGTATACTGCCAAGTAGCAATCAAGGCAGTAACCTCAATTGCATATCGGCCAGAAATGTCTTGGGAAGCCAGCCAGCAGTGAAAAGTGTTGCCAGAAGCAAGCAATTTTACTACTTCTGGGTGCTAGGCCATAAAGGCAACGAGGGAAATAAAATAGTGGACGAGATTGCCAATAATGGTGTACGGCTAACATCCGAAAACGTGATCAACATTGGGAAAGCCATGCATTGTCTGTACGACGAACTGGACAGAAGAATGGTAAAGAAAATCAAAACCAGTTGGAATGAGCTACCTGGGTGCACAACTGCAAAAGTCCTGTGCAAAACGGTAGATCGAAAAGTACACAAAATTCCTATTGGTACTCGATAGAAGAAACTGCAGGAACATGATCGGAATACTAACTGATCACTGTCTGGTGGCGACACACGCCCGCTGAATGGAGCTGACAGATCAAGAAGACTGCAGGAAATGTCTACAGCAAGGTACCAGGGGAACATTGGAGCATCTCTTGGGCACTTTTGCCGCATTCGCAAGACCATGCTGTAAGCATCTGGAATACCCACGGTATGAAACACTGGAGGAGGTATCGATAGTGAGGACACAGAGTCTGTTAAAATTTCGTCAAGTGCAGGCATTCTAAAGGCTGACTACTCCTCTTGGACCCCGTAACTGAACTCCATCTGGTATCACAAAAGACGAAACCTGGTCTATGCGTGGCTCATTGGCCTACCAGATTAATCTAATCTAACCTAACCTACCTTCATCAGGTTTCAGCGACATTAATAATCGATGAGTAAATGTGCTTATAATTCTGATTGGTTCTGAGAGTTTGTTTCACATTGACCATTGTCTACTCAGGTATTGATATGGATACCGCAAGTCATCAACTTGGCCGCGGACCATTCCTACATGTACTACAGGTGCCAGGGGAGCTTTTAAATTGTTTCTAAAAGAGGTGTTCTCTGGCGGATGTTTACTGAATTTTCGATATATTCAAAAGCAATTTTCCCAATTCGGCCAATAACAATTATGTATAATAAAGACAGATACATGTCTAATATTTTACTTCAAAGAAGGCAAAAAAAAATGTTTACGAAAAAATTTATGAATGTAAATTTTACATGGAATGACCCATACACCATACGAAAATTCTCTCCTCCAGTATTAATTGAACAAAAAAATTATATATTATTAAATGTATTAATTTTATTTGTTTGTTCAATTATTTCTGGAGGAGAGAATTTTCGTTGCAACTTATTAATGTATGGAAGTATAAATGTCCATCGATAAGACTTAAAGTCATTTATAAACAATAATTATCAGCACTTGCCTGCATGAATCATACATGTTAGATTTTGCAAACATATGTGTCAACAAATACATATAAATATTTTTGGATACAAAAGCAAATTCATCAACAATGTTTATACATATGTATAATATTTTCATAGACACATTCCCGCCATGCAAATTCCACACTTACCCAAACTCAAGTCGTAGGCACAAATATAATCGGATGTTGTGAATTGATAGGTTAATGTCGTTTTGCCAACACCAGAAGCGCCAAGCATTGCAATTTTATAGGCGGGTATCGGCACTTTGCCTGCATCCTGTTTCTCGGTAGACTCGAAAATATTCTCACCGGATATATGTGAAGCATTGCTGCGCAAAATGAAAGAGAAAACGGCTGTATAAAAACGGCGCGACAAAGCGTTAGTGTAAATACATAGATAAAATTGAATTTGGCCGCATTTATGCTATTAAACGCTTATTGATTTTTTAACAAGTTAAATAACCACAAACACCAACAAATCAAATGCTTGTAATTGCATTGAAATAGGTGTGTGTTTGTACCGGTTAGTGCATGTCGTCACGGCGTTTGAATATATTACAACGTAGTAGCATAATTGAGTTAACAACAATATGATAGCATTAAACGCACCTGTTGTTCCGGTGGTCCTTGCCGCTGTTGGAAGTGCCCGTCGACGTAACCGAGTTTATTGAACGTGATCGGCGGCTTCTGAGCGAATAGCAGATGTAATCAGATGAGATGGCGGCGGTTGACACGCCGTCAAATGATGATTTTGTGAGTGCGCAAAATGGAAAAAATCGAGAAAAGCAAGTAAGTTAGCATAAAACGTGTGATGGCATAAAATTTTGTAGACGCGAGTGCCGTGCTAAAATCAGAATTTAATTTTTAAATGTTTCCTACAGCAAGTAAGTATATATTTAAGCAAGTACGAGGGTTGTTTGATAACACCGTGTGAAATTTTAATGTTTCACAAGCTGTCAGCTGTCATGAATAACTGTCAAATTGAGTGAGATAAGTCATTAAGTTAAGTTATGAAGGCTGTCAAGCAGCGACTACTGCTTGGATCTCGTAAGATTTAGCAGCATAAAACAGTACGGAAATCGTTTGGAAATATGCTAGGACTGTAAGCTATTATAGGGTTTGTCCAGAAACTAATAAACTGAGCCGATTTAAAAAAAATCGTTGAATCAATCGTTAAAATTCTTTAAAAACTTTCAAAATAGGCTCCTTCTGCGTTGATGCAGCGCTGCCAGCGTGATATCCAAGCATTGAAGGCGTCACGAAAGACATTCTCCAGAGTAGCTTTGGGAGCTGAGGTGCGTGCTACTTGGATCCCCTCTGTCGTCTCAAAATGCTTGCCTTTCATCAGCGATCTCTTCCCGTCCCTTCAGAAAGGTCTGTTGGCACCGCAACACACCACTTTTTGCTAAAGCAACATCTGGGTAAACCTGCTTGACCATATCAAACGTTTCTGTCGCAGATTTACCGAGTTTCACACAGAATTTAATCGCGTACCTCTGCTCTAACGAACGCTGCATTTTCGGCAAGCACCACTTACAGAAACACGTCGCGTCTTCATTCTCCAAGTACTCGGAGAAAACTGACCAGCCGCTCGTTTGTTAGCTAGGAACGCCCTCTACCGAATCCAGTCGGTGCAGAAGAAAATCAGTCTTATTACTTTCCGAAAAAACCCTGTATATTTCGATCGTGTGGTCACAAGTGGTCGCTCAAATAAAATAAGAAGTGAGTCCAAAAATTAGACAAATATTTTTATTAATCTATTAAAAATTCATCATCAACATGGCAAGGTACAAATTCCAAACGAAGTACTCTAGATTGGTTTCTAGGTAAGTTATTTCCAGAGTCATTCTTGAATCAAACAGTACTTGACAATTTAGACGTGTGCTGGTCATAAAATAAACTTTTCTATAAATGATCATGGATTTATCATACCGTTCCTTTATCAATATAAGAGTCTTACGCTGGTGGCTCTGTGCAAATACTGCTGCGTTTTAAATATTTAATTTCAACTGACATGAATATCCTCAACGTCATCTGCATGTCCTATGTCTAGTCAAGTCGCGTCTGCTACATGAACACTCCTGCTTTTGCCCTAAATGTATATATAATATATCTCGGTATATTTGCTTATAATCTTTTTATGTTGGTACTAACGTCTGCTTTATGACATTTTCAACTACTTCTCACTTCACTCGCTACATTCTGTTTTATTTAGTCAGCCGCCTAACGTGTCTATTGATGTGGCTGCCTGTTTACTTACCGCAGGGAATCACCCAAATTGCATACACCATGCGACGTGATGCTGAAGCTCCGCAGGCGATAATATTCCAAATCGAGGTCGGCACAATGTATTGCTGCACGTCGCGTATCGGCGAGACGTGGCTACAAGTAAATAAGCATACAGAGACGAGTACTGGATAAAAGCACTAGTAAAATCACATTAAAATGAAGCCGCAAGTGTTCGGCTGAGTCGAGTTGCATACTTAGTTAAGATGAACTAGAAGTGTATGAATAATGAAATGAGTTGTTGTGAAAAGCACATCAAAAGCGGTTGGGAAGTTACGAAAAAAAATTGACTGCGACATTGGTCTATTCATGTGGCAAGGTTGCTATTCTTTATGTTTATTATGATTGTGATAGTAAAAAGAGCCAGCCAACAATGTGAATATGATGTATGTGGCTGCAAACTTTTTTCATTTTATTCAAGTTTCGCTAAAGAAATATTTATTCAATGAAATCTGCTGGAAATGAGCAAGATGGTATGTAAGAATTTTGGCTCTTTAATAATAATAATATTATTATTAGGAGTTATGTGGAGTTTAAACTTCGATTCGTCGATTTCCTCTATACAAGTATATCATGTTATGATTTAAGTTTAGTAATAAATATTTTGATGCTAAAAATAAAAGAACAGCTAAGAGACAATTATAACGAAAAGTTAAAGTTCTATTATATATATTAAAGGTATAGCTTCATATATTTAGAGCCAATAAAAACGCAGAATATGACTTGAACTTTTCTTATCTTCGAGTTAAAGTACGAGGGGTCCCTTGTTAACCGTTCTATTAGAGGGAAGTTAAGAATTAGCAAGCTGTGCCCGGGACAGTCGTGTCCCCGTAATTAGAACGGACCTGGAATTTTACTGTCAACTCCGTTCCTCTGTTTATTCTTTCAAATTATTTCAGGAATAACAACAACAGGGAGTTTGCGAATAAGAGACACGCTGAGGAAGGGTGATGTTTTTTCAGATCAGGTGACTGAGGGTAAAGCTAGTTGAAATTAAACTAATACTATGCTCGGACCGACAACGAAAACATGTTTTCGTGGAAAAAACTGGTTTTCGCACGAAAACTTGTGTTTTCGTCCATGTAAAATCTGTCAAACGAAAACACAGTTTTCGCTGAAAACTACTTGAAAACTTACTTTCCACTCATTATAATCGGTGCCTGCTCTAGTTTAATCGATGTTTTTGGAAGACATATTTTGCCGGCCCTAAATTGTCACTTGATATTTGTTTACATTCCATACCAATACAGCTGTCACTTGATATTCTCATATTAGGGGGATTCTCTTGTTCTTGCAAAACCTTGCCCTGTGCAGAAATTGTAGAATTTACCAAGAGGAAAATGGCAATGGCACAACAACAAACAAACGCAGAAAATTATTTGCAATGGCTGTAAAATATGTCAGACCAAAACCCATGTTTATTTTCGTGTCGACATACAAGTATATCACTACATTCTGCAATGGGTGCTCTCTTGGCCTTGCATATTTCGGTATAGGATTTTTGCATTTTGTGTTATCGTGCAATCTTGCAGGAGCAAGAGAATGCCGCTATTGATAGTTGTCAGTGAAAACTCATCGAAAACACACATTGTCGATCCGAACCTCTTAGATTCCACAACATACAAATGTGTTTTCAAAATGTTTTCAATGTCGGTCCGAACATAGTATAAGGCATTTCAGTGTTTTGGGGTCACCATATTATTCTTCTTTATTGACGTAGACATCGCTTACGAGGTTATAGTCGCGTTTACAAAAGCCTGCGTGTAGCCAAGTTCTTCTTCACCAGGTCTTTCCAACGGAGTGGAGGTCTTCCTTTTCCTCTGCTTCTTCAGGCAAGTACTGGGTCGAATACTCTCAAAGATGGAGAGTTTTCGTCCATTTGGACGACATGACTTAGCCAGTATAGCCGCTGGCTATGTCAATGTCCTCGTAACGCCGACTCATCAGATGTTGTCAACGTCCATGATTCCGTACCATACAACAGGGCGGGAAATGATGAATGACTTGTAGAATTTGGTCTTTGTTCGTCGAGAGAGGACTTATCTTCTGAATTACCTACTCATTCCGAATTAGTACCTATTGGCAAGAGAAGTTCTGCTTTACATTTCGAGGCTGACGTTGTTGTTGATTTTAATGCTGGTTCCAAGATAGACGAAATTATCTACGACTTCGAAGTTATGACTGTCAGCAGTGACATGAGAGCCAAGTCGCGACTGCGATGACTGTTTGTTTGACAACAGAGGATATTTCGCCTTGTCCTCGTCCACTACCAGACCCATTTGCTTTGCTTCCTTATTCATTCTGGAGAAAGCAGAACTAACGGTGCGGATGTTAAGGCCAATGATATCAATGTCATCGGCGTAAGCCAGTAGCTGTACACTTTTATAAAATATTGTACCTTCCTTCTCTATTTAGCTCTGCGCCTCGAATTATTTTCTCAGCAATATATCAAAGAAGTCGTTTGGTATCGAACGGCTCGGCACTTTATGCAGCAGAATTAGTTTTGCGAGACTATCAAATTCAGACATAGTTGCATAAAGGCAGCTCCTTTTCGAGGTGGTGTCTGAAGGAGACTGATAGTCGGACACCAGCGTAAGGGGGCCCCATAAAGCCTGATGTTAAATCAGCTTACTTTCTTCCTAAGTTAGTGTCAAATCAAAGGAAGTTCTAATGAAAAAAGCGTTATAAGGGAAATATTTATACGTCTAACAACTAAGGAAGAGCAAAGTTTGGGTGTAACCGAACCTTTTATATTTTCTCAAGGTACAAGGATCTATGGGATTTTCGTATACATTTCGTATACGCTCTTTTTAGAAAGAGATTATTTTTGAATTCCATTAAGATTTCTTACATATTGACCGATAAAAGTCAACCGGAAGTTAGAAAATATATCAGAGTTTCATACTATGTATGTATGTATATGGGGGCTAAGGGAGGTATTGTCTCCATTTTACCTATTTTTGGCACAAGAGCATGATGTCAGGTATTCACTGTTTGGAGTTATAGTCCGATAATGCTACTTTTTGGGAAAAAGATTAAATACCTTAAGAGCACTACTTGTGCAAAGTTTTGTCCCGCTTTATCCGTTGATGTTTGATTTGTACACTGGAAGTGAAAGAATCAGCTTGAACTTAAAGTTGTGTTATATGGCAACTGTGAGAGGTTGTTATCCGATTTCACAGTGTATAAAGTAAATGTAGGAGTAGCTTTACATACCAAATTTGGTTGGCACAGCAGTCTGTAGACGCAGGTCTAAGGCCCTTGGATCCATGTTTTCGGATAGGGATCGCATAGAGTCATTAGCACCCCGAAGTCTATTGCACTTTATAAATGCGCTGGGGCTATGTGAGTCTATGTGAGTTAGGAGAGGGCACAATAGACCAAAGGTCGTGGTGCATTCCTCATCTTTCAATCAATCAATCAATCACCAAATTTGGTTGGAATTAGTCTAGTAGGTCCTGAGTTATAGAATTTCACTTAAATATGGGCAGCGCCAAGCCCACTGTCCAATTTTTGCATTCTTAGCTGTCATACAAACTGATCGATCAAAAACAAGTTCGCGCATGGAAAACTTTTGCATGTAACAAGATATCTTACGAAATTTGGCGCAGATTATTATCCGAGGTACCGCTATGATCTTAGAAAAAAAGTGATCGGATTAGCATATAGCTGTCTGTCAAACTGGTCGATCGAAGTGAAGAAAAAGATCTTTTTATACCCTTTAAAGCTATTAGAAATGTATGAAGCGTATTGTAGCTTTAGTTTACGGAAGTTAACATTTTTTCTGGGCCTGTTTCCAAAAGTCACTCATCGGAATCTCTCGAAAAGGTACAATAGTTATCAAACGGATTAAAAGAGTTGGAAAATCGCTCGATTCAGTGTAACGAGAGTAATCTAAACGCAGACTATTTTGAGAAATAAGTCCCCAATTTCCATTTCGTTTTCCTTTTATAGGCGGCATAACTATTGGAGCACCCTCGTATAGGTATTTAAAACAAATATGCTCTAGTAAGCCACATGCAACACACACATTGAAATTATTTTGTCAGTGAACAGTTGATGCAATAAATTCACAATTTTCTCACTACCATGATTTGGAATATGATATTTCGGGTTTTTCGTGCGCACCCAAGCGTTTACATAGCTGATAGTTGGCTCTGAGGCGAGTCAAATATTGATTTAAAAACTTTTATTTTCCTTTGCAGGTTCGCTGACCTAAAAACGAGGATTCTCCAAGAGTCCTCGTGTCTGTGTGTATGAGCGTATGAGTATGCATAAGCGAAATTTGATAAAGAAACGGAAAAAAGGTAAACACAAAAGTGTGCAAAAGCGCATGCACACATTCGCATATTTACTTGATGAAAAACAGATGCAATATTTATATATGTATGTATGTATATGTGAGTGTGCTTGCATAAATTGTGCTGAGAGTTGAGCTATTCAGTCGAGCGGCAGAGATTGTTGTCAGTGGGTTTCATGTTACAAGCAGCTTAACTGTGGCACTACTGCCGAAAAGCGCCAAATAAATTGGAGAAAAATGTAAAATATAAATTGCTGCACATATTTGTGTGTGTGTTTAAATAACTGAATATTAAATTTGTGGCGGACATCGAGCCAACACTATGCCAATTTGTTCTTTCTGGGTATTCATGTGAAACTGTCAGTCCAGAATTGAAAGCAAACAAGCCAAACTGTAAAAACAGAGCAGCAATAAAGTTGTAATATTTTTGTCTACAAAAGTTCATATAAATTTGTACCAACACAGAGACAGTTATTTGAGGATAACAACATTACGAATTCAAAATCTGTATTACTAGGTGAAGCCTTAGCAAAATACTTGTTGAAGTTTCTTTAAAATAATTTATTATTTAAGGTTTGTGGCAATTGAATAACACAATCTCTAAGAGATATTAGAGTCAAATTTGGCTACAAAGCATCTAAACAGAAACCAAGCAGTAAGCAAGAGATAAGTTCGGACGCAAGAATCAAAGCCACTGAAGCCGCTCGACATTCCCAAGCGGCATCGCTTCAGTGTATGGGCTCTTGAACAGTTCCAAGAAGATCCGAAGTTTTCGAGTAAAATTTTGTTCAGCGATGAGGCCCATCTGGTTCATTGGGTATGTAAACAAGCAAAAGTGCAGCATTTCGGGAGAAGAGCTACCTGAAGAGATTCAAGAGCTGTCATTTCAACCAGAAAAAAACAACAGTTTGATGTGGTTTATGGTGGAATCATCGGTCCATATTTCTTGCAAAAAAGAAAAAACTGGCGATCGTTATCGCGCCATGAAAACTGACTATTTGATGTCTGAAATTGAAGCTCGTATCTCGCTGACATTTGATTTCAACAAGACGCAATTTCCCACACATGGCATCAATCAGTGGACTTATTGATATAAAATTTCGGAGAGCAAATATTTTCACGTCGAAATGCTTGCACGAATCTCCGAAAATTGGACTCAACGGATGGACCATCTGAGACGTATCGGCGGCCAAAATTTGAACACTTCTGTGTTTTTATCTTTAAAAAAGTAGGAAACTTCGAAATGAAGCCATATAATATTTCCGAAAATCACCGTCACATTTCGAGGAATTTTCGAAGAAGGTACTCGTATTCGAAGACCGGCACTGTAGCCAGTAGTTAGTATGAAAATGGTGATATTAAAAATGTTTTTTCACAAAAATGGTACATCTTTGATAAAGCCTAAACCTTAAGAGTTTTTTCCTTTTTCCTCATCCCACAATAAAAGAAAAAGAAGAGAAAAAAGAAGAGGGAAGCAAGACGCATTTGCAGACAAAAAAAGAGAAAGGCGGTCAGAGGTGATCTAGTGACTGATGTGCAGAACATTTCTGCAGCTTGCTGAATGGCAATAAAATCACAACGCCAGGAGAAGGAGAACCCGGTTCCCCAATCGATGACGATGGAGCAGACGTTCCCTTGTGCGACCATGAAGAAGTTCGTATAGCAATTACCCGCCTGAAAAACATCAAAGCGGCGAGGGGCGATGGATTGCCGACCCAGCTATTCAAACACAGCGGCGAAGAACTGATACGGAGCATGCATCAGCTGCTTTGTAGAATGTGGTTGGACCAAGGCATGCCTGACGATTGAAATTTAAGTGTGCTCTGCCCAATCTACAAAAAGGGAGATGAGCCTCGTCAACATCGCATATAAGGTTCTATCGAGTGTACTGGGTGAAAGATTAAATCCCACCGTCAGCAAATTGATTGGACCGTATCAGTAAAATCAAAAACTAACCAAGGATAACTAACTAACCTAAAGGATCGATAAACAGCAATTCTTTATCGATTTCAAAGCTGTTTTGACAGCACGAAAAGGAGCTGCCTTTATGCCGCTATGTCTGAATTTGATATCCCCGCAAAACTAATACGGCTGTGTAAACTGACGTTGAGCAATACCAAAAGCTCCGTCAGGATCGGGAAGGACCTCTTCGAGCCGTTCGATATCAAACGAGGTTTCAGATAAGGCGACTCCATTCCGCGTGACTGCTTCAATCTACTTTTGGAAAAAATAATCCGCAGATGATGGAACGAGATTTACGACGACATTGACTTAGTTCAATGAATTAAGAGACAGTGGCTACGTTGTAGGTCATATCGTCCATATGAATGAAAACACTCCAGGTACCCACAATACCCGCCAGGGGAAGCAGAGAAAGGAACTAACCAGACATTGAGAAAACCGCCTTTAGTGTACTCCAACGCACTAATTGGTTCATAAGTATTAGAATGTGATATGCTGTTAAATGAAAATTTGCTGTTAAAGCAATATATTCTCATCCAGGGATTGAAATTAAATTCTTGAAAAGGAAAAGCTTGCTTAAGAAGGACAATATTTCATAATTAGCTTTAGTTCAAAACAAATCTACTACTGAAGTGAGTACTGTTTAATATGCTGAGGCAACTAAAACAACAAATAAGTCCGCTGAAGTACTGCAAATAAGTCATCAAAAGGCAAACGGAAGCACAGCTCGGAATCAGCCAGCCAAGCGTTTGCTTTTTGTTTGCATTGCTTGCTTTGCTCTTCATTGCATTGTTTTGTGAAAATATTTGCTATTAAATTTGTGAGTTGTTGCAAGGGAGGCTTGCCCACGTGACACGTGCGTATATACCTGCTTGGAAATTATTGCAACTTTGATTTGTGGGACTTCGCTAGAATTTATGTTTTCTTTTTTTTTAATATTTTGTGAGTGTTTTTTTCTAAAGAAATTATGAAAGTTAACTCAAAGTTTTCTCAATGTACCAGAGCGAAAAGGACAGAATTGATTAAAGCAGTAATATTTCAAATCATAAAAACAAAAATATAAAGAAGTCATAGGTTATTGACAAAAAACTTACATAAAATACATGAAACCTAAATAATTTATAATTTTTCCAACAGAATATTTCTAACAGGGTATTTTCCACAACAATAACAAAACAAGCGTCCGCTTAACTATGCATGCACACACATACACACATAAGTACTCATTTTGACCTAGGCTCATAAAAACAATTTTACGTTGAGTTTATATTTACCTTTCTACTTTCAGCTGGCATACTCGAGGTGCGCATCCGTTGACGCTGCCGACTGCCCTGCAGCTGTGCAATGGTCGCTGAACTGCTGTGCAATATATTGGAGGCGGCACGATGCACACCGCTTGTGCCCACATTGACGACCGCGCCCACGCTGCCAATGCCGCTTTCGATTACATCTAGTTCATAGTGGCTATCATTCAAGCCGTTATTCTTGTTATTGTTGCCGTTGCCATTGCCGTTACCGGCGTTGTTATGCTGATGGTTCAGCATGGTTGGCGAGTCACCAGTCTGCAGTATGTCACTGACCATTTCACCAGCACTTGTTGCCGTATCCTCCAACACCGAAGCGAGTGCCGTCGATGAGCCACATAGCAAATCCATATTTGTGGCTATACTGCCACCAATGCCTGCGCCACCGCCGCCGCCGCCACCAAACAGTAGCGGTGTGGCCGAAGAGTACTGTGGTGAGACCGCGCCAGACATGGCTTGTTGAAAGGTGAGCACGCCGGCACTGCTGCCACTGCCATTGCCGCTGCCGCTACCACTTCCGCCGCTGTCGATGCCCATGGAGTGCAGTGAGGGTAAGCGTGTCGGTTTGCCGCTCACTGGTGATTTTGCCAACGTGATGCGGTCACTGTGAATGTGTGAATTTAATTGTTAGTGCAATTGCTGACAGTAAAATGCTATGGAATTTAATTAAATAACTTTATGGCTATGGGAATTAGCAGCATTATATTGCTTGTTCGGGGTTTTTGTGTTTGGCTAGTTGGCGGAAATGTAAAATTTATTAAGCTATGTGAGGATTGCTATAGATGTTTGTTTATTTAAGACATCAGAGTGGATTCGATCAAATTGTGCGAGAAATAAATGTAGTTCAACATTTATTTTTCATCTTTGAACTAAGGCTTGCATCTCACTTGGGAGTTATGAACAAGGACAGCAACATATATAAGCACACCTAATCTTCAGTGGGTCAAGTAAGCATAGCAACTAAGTCTAGGAGAAAATCTCAGAAAATTACATGTTTAATTCGTAGGTAATAGTCAATAAACACTTCAGAAAATAGCCGATAAGTAAATAAAAAATTATATTATTCAAAAGTATTAAACACAATACTCAGAGAGGACAGCTTTTTCAATACCAGCAATTTCTTAGCAATAATTCATTATCTTGGGATTGAGCTAGGGAAAATGTCACGAAGAATGTTAATTATTTGTCTTAAAAATCTCATAGAAGCTGAGTTCATGAAAACTTCAGTGCAGAAGGAGGTACTTCTTCTGTCTAATGAAGCACTTAGGCATTTAGGAGCGCCATTAATGCCACGTTTCCCCGCTTTTCGAGCAATTCAGGGAATAATTCCACCGAGACACGGGTATTTTTATAATAAGTTTGTTTGCCAATTAAATATCTACATATAGTCAGAGGCTTATATATAGTATATCCACTTTTTCGGAGTCTCATTGTAGGGTCGGGCATGTTCTGGCTAGATCGTTTGCTTCACAGTTCCCAGGGATATCACTATGCCCTAGAAATCAACGCAGGTTAATCGTGAAGTAAAATCTTAGATTCACTAAGAGATCAAGACATTCCTTCACTAACTTTGACTAAAATCTTAGAAGCTTTAGTGATCTCTTTTTTGTGAACAAACTTCTTGTCAGAACAAAAAGGTTTTCTTTAATTACTGTGATCTTAGCTTGGTAGACACTGAAGTGCTCTAGAGTGAGTCTGGCTTTGCAGAGAACACACCCACTCCCACCATTGGAGTCAGCCGCATAGATGCTTATCTCTTCGCTTTAACGCTATTCTCTGAAAGGAAAGACAATATTGCGGACTGAATTTAAATTCAAAATTCTAACTTCTTCTTCCTTAATGGCGAAGACACCGCTTCCTCTGCTTACTCCGGCGGGTACTGCGTAAAATACTCTCAAGGAAGTGTTTTCATCCATTCGGATGACATGACCTAGCCAGCTAGCCGCCGTCTCTTCATTCGCTGAACTATGTCAAAGTCGTCGTATATTTCATTGCATCGAACGCGATATTCGCCGTGGCCAACGCGCAAAGGATTAAATAAATCTTCCGCAGAACCTTTCTCTCGAAATCTCGGAACGCCGACAAATCAGATGTTGTCATCGGCCATGCCTGGAATGATATGTGACTTATAGAATTTGGTCGTTGTTCGTCGAGAGAGGACTTTATTTATTAATGCCAAAGTAGCACCTTTTGAAGTTTAATCTGGTTCCAAGATAGACGAAATTAGCTACGTCTTCGAAGTTATGATTGTGCACAGTGACGTGGGAGCCAAGTCGCAAGTCCGACGATTGTTCATTTGATGACTTGAAATATTTCGGCTCGCCCTCGTTTAACCACTTACTTCGCTTCCTTATCCAGCTAGGGGAAAGTAGAACTAACGGCAGGGATGTTGAGGTCAATGGTATAAATATTTTCGGCTTACGCCAGCAGCTGTACACTCTTATAAAAGATTGTACCTGCTCGATTAAGTTCTGCAGCTCGAAATATTTTCTCCAGCAGTAGATTGAAGATCTCGCACGAAAGGGGGTCGCCTTGTCTGAAACCTCGTTTGGTATCGAACGGCTCGGAGTGGTCCTTCCTGATCCTGACGGAGCTTTTGGTATTGCTCAACGTCAGTTTACACAACCGTACTACTTTTGCGGGAATACCAAAATCAGACATAGCGGCGTAAAGGCAGCTCCTTTTCGTGCTGTCAAAAGCAGCCTTAAAGTCGACGAAGAGGTGGTGTGTGACGATTATATTTTAACGGATACACACAATACGCTCTATAGAACCTTACATACGATGTTGGGAAGACTTGTCCCACGGTAGTCGGCGCAGATTGTAGGATCTTCTTTTTGTGGATTGGACAGAGCATACTTAAATTCCAATCGTTGGGCATGCTTTCGTCCGACTATATTTTACAAAGAAGCTGATGCATTCTCCTTATCAGTTCTTCGCCGCCGAATTTGAATAGCTCGGCCTTGTTGTTCTTCAGACTACACGTCTGCTTCTCGAACTTTTTTATGGTCGGGCAATGGAACGTCCACTCCATCGTCATCGATTGGGGAATCAGGTTCACTATCTCCTGGTGTTATGCTTTTACTGACATTCAGCAGTCTGCAGAAGTGTTACCTAGTGTTCAGTATATTCTGGGCATCAGTTACTAGATCACTTCGGGGGGTTCTAGAAGAGTATGCTCTGGTCTTGAAACCTTCTGTTAGTCGTTGCAATTTTTCGTAGAATTTTCAAGCATTACCCTTGATATTTAAATTTGAGATACTCTCGATGTACTCTCTTTAATAATTACGAGTACTATTTCAGGTGGGTAGTTATTATGATTATTTTCAATTTAATAATTTAAGGTAAAAAAGAAATTGGATTTTTTCACAATTTTCCATTCTGTTGAAATGAATTTGATTCGGCACAAAGTGATATTTTTAAATATATGTGTGTCTTTATTTTATGGTTAAAATGTGTTTAAAACTATGAACATTTTACTTGTTATCAAGCTGGAACTGGGAGAGCTTTTAAATATTACTTTTAATATATTTGAAATGTCCTTAAAGAAAAGCCTGCTACTTCTATATCCTTTATTCGTCACACAATCACATTTGACATACTGCAAGCTTTGAGTGCATTAAGGCCATTCTTTTTCAGTATCCTAATATCCACAATGCCGCTCTCGTCAGTCTTTACTTTGGCAGTCACGGCACGGTTGCCCTTTTGATTGCTCTTTCATATCCGTTCTCCTGTAGGCATTCGCCGTCAATGGCTTTACTTTATTTCCACCTCAAGCCGAAATCCTTTTTTAAACGGCTGTTTCGTGAATCGCCGCATGGACACGTGCTTTACTGCGGTATGTACACACCACATAAACTCATTTTATCCATATTTGTGCTTGCGTACTCGCCTCTGCGTGCAACTATGTGCGCGCGTATGTGTGGGATAGTGGACGTGGGCGTGTATGTGTGCTTTGCCCAGTGGTTATTATGCCAGAAAAGGTTGTGCATGTCATCTAATAAATATGGCAACAATATTGCTGGTCGTTGCACGCAATATCAATAAGCTCGGCTCGGTACTTAAGTGCGCGCCCACCTGGGCGTATGAGTAATGCATAGCGAAAAATGTGTGATACATTTCAAAGCTTGAGCATACATGCACGCTAGCAATGGTAAGTGCATAAGAGCATATGTACATATATAAAACTGTATGCAGTCTTAACGGTAAAGCATACTTCAAAAAGCATTCCGCAAAAATTGCATTACTAAATTGTTGGCGAGAGCGGCTTCTGCAGGTGCGCTTAGTGAGGAGCGGAAGCACTTTTGCGCCCACGAAGTGGACATTGTTGCGGCATTTTGCTTCAGCGTGTCTTTAATGGTTTATTGCATGCGTGCACAGTTTGCAACGCACGAGTGTACTCAGTAAAGTTTTAGCACATTCGCTTTACGGTGCAGTTGGGGAATCAGCTCCTAGGCTTTTGTGGCCACATGAAATGTAACTACCAATTATGGTTTGTGGTGCAAAGTGCCTTTAACGATTTGAAGTTCTCACTAAACAATTTTGACGCATTTAATGTGGTGTAACTCTGAAGATTTTTGTATAAAAAATTTCCTTTACTAACATTTTGAGTTGAAAATTTCATACGAGATCCACTTATAGTATGTAATGAGATTTATTGGATATCTAGAAAGTTGTAACTAATTATACCCTGCATAGGGTATATATGTAAGTTTGCCACTAAGTTTGTAGCACCCAGAAGGAAGAAACCGTTGGAACCCCTATGAAGTTAACATGTTAGGGTATTTTTTTTTAACAATTAATTTTTTCAATCCCGTCATGAAGTTTCCTTGGAAATACTCTAAAAAATTCTCTGAAAATTTGAGCCCTTAATATTAACATTAAGGACTGGACCAAGGCATGTAAAAATTTTCCATTGAAAATACACGACAATCAGGAATTTTTATCTTTAAATTTCTATAGCTCAGAGGCATTTAATGGCATCGCTTTGACTTTAGGCATATATTCCTCAGAATTGAACACTCTACAAAAGTGCTCATTGTGACAAAGTCGAAACTCACACCGGCGAGGTAGTACGGGGCTCTAATCCTGATTTTTCCACGAAATTCCCATTTTTTTGTATATATTTCGTAAATGACAAGAGGTATAGAAAAAATATACATGACAAACTTGTAGGAAAATTGTTTTGCTATAAAAAAGGTCCAAGGTCAAAATCGATGTCATTAATACTTCTCGAGATATTGGGCTTTTTAAGTAAGGCTGTATGGAATTTTCATAGATTTATCCACCCAGACCATCTATGAAAATTCTACAAAGCCTTACTTAAAAAGCCGAATATCTCGAGAAGTATTAATGACATCGATTTTGACCTTGGACCTTTTTTATAGCAAATAAAATTTCCTACAAGTTACATTACCATTGGTGCAGGAGTCGCAGAACCACGCACTAAACACTTAACCAAGTGCACCTTATCTGGGTGCACGGTCACAAAGGTATAGGCGGGAATGAACTCGTTGATGAGCTTGCCCGCTCCGCAGCATCCACTAACATGATAGGACCTGTACCCTTCATAGCGGTGGGCATAAAAGAGCTGCTCGGCATGAAAGAAAGAGGCAGAGAGAGCTATTGGCAACAATCTGCCTAGGGACAAACTTGTCGCATTCTACACTGACACCGGCAAGCTGAAAAAGTACTTATACTATATATTATAACATGGGTCTAGTTTCTTGCACATATTGTCGGTTGTACAACAAATAGCCTAAAGTTCCAGAACACTAACTGACTGAGAGCATAGCAGTCTGCAGACGCAACAGCCCTGGGATCCATGTTTCCCAATAGAGATCACATCGCCTCACTAGTACCTAACAGCGTATGGGACTTTATCAATATGCTGGGACTAGGTGAGTCCTTGTGATTTAGGAGAGGGCCCAATAGACCCAAGGTCGCGGGGCAATGCTCGTCTATTTATTTTATCTTAGCTGCTACATAAACTGAACGATTGGAATCAAAGTGTTTATAAATAATCTTTTGTATCTGTAGGGTATATGATCACCATAACTCTTTCCTTTCGTAATATGTAGTTCCGTCAAAAGAAACCCGTACCCTAGATGTAGAGCAAATTTGTAATTAAAATCATGTTTTTGAAATTATAAAACAAATCCTCTCTGATACCTCATTTCATTTGCTGAAAGCTATTTAAATATTTATTTCTCGGTAGTTTTGTAAATTTGTCTACTCTTTAATTTTAGTCCTTGTGCTGCAAGAGCTTCTTTCTTGCAGCAGACAAGTTTTCTTTGTAGCAAGTTATCAGGATGTGAATGCTAAGCCTTTGGGCGTTTTTCCTATGCTGCTGTTTGCTTCATTATTTCGCTACTATTTTGCTACTGCATCTGCTTTTAACTTGTTCTCTTCACCTGTGCTGGACTAATGGAATTAAAACTCTAATTTATTGCTTTTATGAGTTTAAAGAGTAAAGTGAGATTATGTATGACTGAGATTATATTTGCAATTTAAGAGGATAGCGGAAACGAATGAATGTGTTTGAACTCACGGTAGTACAATAAGTTGCATTTAATGACATTCCCGACTAGTTATTAGAGACCAATATATTGATATTTATTGCATTTATTTTATTGATATTTGCTCTTACTTACTTCGTTGAGCAGAAACTCATCTGACCTAATACAAGAAGCGTTCCAAAATAAACAAGACTTTAAATCTAGCGCCCCCTGGTGGCGCCTCTATATGTCGACAGGTGCGTTAGAATCTGCTATCTTTATCGATTGTCCAGTGAGAATTTCATGGCATTGCATTGATTTAAAGTGAAGTTATTGCGTTTTAAGTGTCAGTATGTTTGTGTTATCGGTACGAAAATGAGCTTCGAACAAAGAGCCAACATTAAGTATTGTTTTAAAATTGGTAAAACTTTTACCGAACCGTTTCAATTGATAAAACAAGTGGAATCCAAAATTATGGCGATGATTGCCTATCACGTAGCAGAGTGCACGGGCCAATCAAAATCCGTGATCACCGGAAATTCCATCAAAAATCAGCCGAAATCATCATTAAAATTCATGGAAATGGAAATGGATATCTCCAAAACATCGATTTATCGCATTTTGACCGAAAGTTTGGGCCGAAATCCCGTATGGAGAAGTCAATGCTGATTTGTTTTTATGATTCCAAGGGTATTGTCCACAAAGAATTTGTTCCACCCGGCCAAACGTTAATGCGGTATTCTACCTTGGAGTTTTGAAGTGTTTGATGCGCCGTATTCGACGTGTTCGGCCCGAATATCGCGTTGGCGTTTGTTGCACGATAATGCGATCGACACTTGTGATCGTTTATTTGCACCATAAACCACATTTTAACCATTAACCACTCCCCGTATTCACCTGATATGGCACCGTGTGACTTCTTCTTTTTCGGAAAAATGCATTTGCCCATGAAAGGAAAGCGTTATGCAGACGTAGAGGCCATGCAAAGGCTTGCACCGGCATAATGGCGGCCATACCGGTCAACGAGCTAAAACTCGTTCGACATGCTTTTAGACCGTGAAAAAAGCAGTATTAAAGAATGAAGGAGACTAATTTGAATAAAATAAATCGATTTCGCCAAAAAAAACATTTTTTCCGTTTTTTTTTTAAATCCTGTTTACTTTGGAACGCACCTTGTAAATGTACTCAACTATTCTGAACTCATCACTCGTGTTGTTAGTATGTAACGTAAATTTAATGAATACCGTGAATTACCCAGTATCTACACTAAAGATTAACCGAATATTATTTTTATTATCTGCAACTTTGTCATTTAGTTTTTTCACATAGGACTCGCAGTTTTGTCGGAAATCGAGAAAAATGTTTTAAACCCTTAAAAATTGAAACAAACACCTTCCCCTTCTCTACCCGACCTGAGATCCTATTTTCCTTTGAATTTATGTTGTTTTTCTTCCTTTTCCAATGGGTTTCATTTTACTTTTTTACTATTTTCCGAAAGGGGCTTTAAATCTATACGAGAACACAATTATCCGCAGAGATAATCCTTCTAATATTACGACATCAGGATTACTTATTCCAAAACGAAAGTAAGGTAACCGAATTGAAAAAATTAAACATTTTATTTTCAAGCTATATTTTGACTAAAAATCAAGAGCTTCAACGATTATTGTACCGTTTTTCGCCGGAACTGTTTCGAAAGAGTGGGAGCAGTTTATTTAATGTTTTCAGTTATCATATTTGAATAATTGTTTATTTATTTAAATGGAACTCAAAAGGGAATAAAACCATCTCTGGAGTTCAAAATTAATTAACTAGCATAGGCTTATCAAACCGAGATTTTACTTCAATCAGGTATCCCTTTTGCATTAGCTTTATAGAATCTATTCACTTTCATTACAATTATATTTTTTCCCGTAATTGTTAATACATATTTATATTTTTCACATTACTTACCGTGTTCCGCTGTGCGTTAAATTTATTGTGCTGCCATCCGTTGTTGTTGCATGATGATTTCTCAAATTTGTAATGTCTGCTAGAGTTGTACCCTCACCGCGATTATAACTAACATCGGAAGCCAATAGATTTGTAACGATTGATGAGGAACGGCGTCTGGTGAGTAATGGTGATTTTTGCACCCGTTTAGTCTGGAAAAGTTGAAAGATTTTAATATTTTTGAATATTATTTATTTTTAAGGGTTATATCCACTTGTGAATTTCAAAAAAAAAAACAGTTTGAAGCCATTTGTAGAAGTTCACGCAAGTGAGGAGAACTCTCTGAGCGCCATTGGCTCAAGCAACTCACGACTTCAGGTCTTAGAACAAGTATCTTCTGCGTAGCCAAAAAACATCCGTTTGAAGGCGAAACGATTCTTCTCAGGGTTATGCGCTGGGTTTGGGACCCGATAAGTAAAAAAAACAACACTACAATGAATAGGACAAAGCAGCCTCTGATGAAAGAAAACAGACTGCCTACCTCGCAATGTTACAATCGACCACAACATGTGCGGAATAGATAGCGAAAGGTGAAGAGAGAAGCGAGACGCATTTGCAGACCTAAAAAGAGAGAGGTCGAAATGCGTGGGTATGAAGAAGAGCTTGACAAGGTGGCTGACAGAGGTAATGCTCGAAAGTTCTACGAAAAGATGCGGCGACCAACAGAATCAGCATCAGCTTCTTTGTTTGCTCTGCCCAATCCAAAAACTGGGAGACCCCACAATCTGCGCCACCTACCGTGGGATAAGCCTACTTAACATCGCATAAAAGGTTTCATCGAGCGTATTATGTGAGAGATTAAAGTCCATCGTCAAGAAACTGATTGGATTTTGTCGTTTCGGCTTTAGGCCTGGAAAATCAATAACTGACCAGATATTCAACATGCGCCAAATCTTGGAAAGACCCGCGAGAAGAGGATCGACACACACCACCTCTTCGTCGACTTGAAAGTTGATTTGGAAAGCACGAAAAGGAGCTGTTATGCCGCTGTTACCCCCGAAAAACTAAAACGGTTGTGCAAACTGACGTTGAACAATAATAAAAGCTCCATCAGGATCGCTAAAGACCTCTCCGAGCCTTTCGATACTACGAGGTTTCAGACAAAGCGGCTCCTACTGCTGGAGAAAGTAATTGGGGCTGAAGAATTTAGAAGGTACAATCTTCCACAAGAGTGTACAACTACTGGCGTACGCCGATGAAATCGATATCAGGGTAAGGCGAAGTATCTCCTGTTATCAAACAAACAGTCGTCGCACTCGCGACTTTGCTCCCACGGCCTTGTTGACAGCCATAAATTCGAAGACGAGGATAATTGCGTCTATCGTGGAACAAGCATTAACACCAATCACAACGTTAGACTCGAAATCTAACGCAGAATAAGTCTTGCTGCTTCGGACTGAGTAGACAATTGAGAAGTAAAGTTCTCTCTCGACGAATAGAGACCATGGATGATGAGAACATCTTATGAGTCGACGTTACGTTTTTCCGAGAGAAAGGTTCTGCGGAAGATTTATGGTTATGAAAATTACTAGTCCCATGATAAACGATATTAAATCTCCAAGTGGGTTTCTGATCAAAAAAATGTTTTCATAAAAACTGTCAGTTCTTCTCCAGTCAATAAACTAGCAAGGTCGGATCTCAGTTTGCTCGGTCAACCATTATCATTCAGCATATTTTAATGTTTCAAGACAAGTAACTTATTAAACTTTTATCTGAATTGTTGTAGTTCACTATCCAAGTCATTATCTCTATTCACAGCTGACTGACTGTATACCTTCTTGGGCTACGTTAGAATGCTTTCAAATTTCAAAAGTTTGGAAAAAAAAGGGTCTTACACGTTCTATATTTGGATCGTTTGAAGTTCAAATTTGGTCAGCTCGTGAATCATACTTCATTGAACCTATTTTCTAAAACAATGCACTCAATTAACATTCTATCCAATTGAACCTTAGGTACCTAATTTCTATACCGTTTCTGTCTTGCCTTTTCTGTTATATTGTGATCTCTCAGTGACAAAATGTGAACGAACGCTTGATTTGCCTATTTTATACGAAATTTGTTTAATCGGGAAATATGAATGTTTGATCTTGGTAATATATTACAGTTATAAGTTTTTTCATTCGACACTCAAACTACAAAATATGTTCCAAGCTTCGAATTGTTAAATAAATAATTAATTACAAGTATTTTACATACTACTGCGCCCAAAAAATAAGGTGACATTTGAATTTAAAGTGCTAAAAGTGAGTTTTTCGTTTTTTGCGATGTCGAAATTTGTTGAGCAAAGAATTTGCATTAAATTTTGTTTACGGAATCAATTTTCAGCTGCGAATACGTTGAGGATGGTGCAGAAAGCATTTGGTGATAAGGCTATATCTAAAAAAAATGTTTACAAGTGGTATAGTGAGTTCCAAGCCGGCCGTGAACGTGTCGAAGACGAAGAGCGTCCAGGGCGACCATCAACCTCAACCGACGAAGCTCACGTTCAACAAATCAAAGATTTGGTGTTGAAAAACCTTCGATTAACAATTAGAGACCTTGCTGATGAAGTTGGCATATCGAAAGGCTCAGCCAATACCATTTTGAAGGATGTTTTGGGCCTCAAGCGCGTCAAATCTCGACTGGTACCAAAAACATTGAATTTTTTGGCAAAAAGTAGTCGCGTTGAAGTATCTGAAACGATGCTTGCCGACTACCAGGGTGTCATGAAACGTATTATAACTGGCGATGAGACTTGGATCTATGCCTACGACCCCGAAACAACCGATCAATCGAGCGAATATCGTGCCAAAAGAGAGCCGAGACCAAAAAAATCGCGCTAAAGTCGCTCAAAAATCAAGGTCATGTTGACTGGTTTCTTCGATTATCGTGGTGTTGTGCATTATGAATTCCTTCCAACCGGTCAAACAGTCAACAAGGAATATTATTTGAACGTTATGCGTCGTTTGCGTAACGCTATCCGCCTAAAAGGCCGAAATTGTGGAAGGGCAATTCTTGGTTTTTACACCACGATAATGCACCATCCCATACTGCCCTCGTAATTCGTGATCATTTCGCCAAAAACTCAACCCATATTGTTCCGCAACCACCGTATTCACCTGATCTGGCGCCGTGCTACTTCTGGTTGTTCACCAAGCTCAAAAGACCGCTCCGGGGACACCGTTTTTATACGATAGAGGAGATTCAAGCCGCAGCGAAGACGAAACTGAAGGCCATCCCGGAAAGTGACTACAACCAGTGTTTCGAAGATTGGAAAATCCGTTGGCATAAGTGCATTGCATGGGGAGAGGATTACTTTGAAGGGGATGAAATTGATTTGGAAGAATAAATAAAGAATTTTCAAAATAAATACAATGTCACCTTATTTTTTGGGCACAGTGTTTGCTATCAGATACTTTAAGCCTCTTTCTCCGCATTTCGAAAGCATTCATATTTCCATAACACAGAAATCCACCATAATTCAACTCATTTGGTGTAAACTTGTAATTTGACCCAATTAATTGGTGAAACGAAATTTCAAATATAAATACGCTTTTCAACTGCTATTTTATGTAATGGCAACTCTTTGCTCTCGCATTGACTTATTCACGCCCGCCGCACAATGCAGCTCAAGCGAGCGGAGCTCAGCGCAAATTCAATTCAACGCTGACCTCGTTCGCATGCAATTAATTGAAAGAGTCCATGTAAATGATATCCTGTTTTAAATACTCGTTTGCCTGAATGCAATGAATGCGGGCGCACAGTGCCGAGCACCATACACATTTGTGATGCTCTAGAAATCCAATAAATCCCACAGTCAACCGGCGTTATTAACACGCATTTTGAACGCACTCCCGACCGCTTAAATACCCCACATTTAAATATATGTATGTATGTGTATGCTCGTGTGTTTGTACTTACGCTGGCACTACTGCGTCCAGTGTTGCCCAATGCGACCGCAGCAGCTATGGCACCGTTATGATTGCTGTTGCTGTTGTTGGCGTTTGCGCTAATAGCCGGCGCTGCGACGGCGTTGACAAAACTGGCGCTGGCAGCATTTAATAGATCGCTGAATTTATTTACTGACGTCGAACTTTTCGGGTGTGCCGGATGTGCCGTATGCAGGTCCATGTACAACAAGTTATTGGTTACATTAGCGGCAGTGTTGCCCGTGTTGGTGTTGGGGATGGTGGTGGGCGGCGCCGCCGTATTGGCCGCCGCACAACAAGCTGGCGTACCCCCCACCAACGTCATTTGAAGCTCGGCGCCCACGTCAGCCGGGCCTGCTGGCTTGACTGTCGTCGCATCAAAGTTGTAATTACTGTTGCTGTAGCGCAACTCACCGCCCATATTGTTGCCAACACAATCGCCCACAACACCTCCGCACGCCATCTCGATGGGCGCACCAGCCGCCGTCGCCGCATTATTGCCAATGCTCGAGTTAGCGTTCGCACAGAGGCCGCCTCCGATGCCGGCGAGATTTATCGCTGATCCTAACATGCCACTTAGCGTGTTGAGATTTGTGCGACTGCCGGAAAGTAGGCCGCTCTGTTGTTGCACACGCTGCAGTACGGCCTCTTTGGTGTGGTATGCGCCGAAGCCTCGTCCTTTCGGTGGCTGCGGGAGCGCGCGATGTGGCAGCATTTGGTCTTTGCAACAGACGTTTGTTTGGGCGGTGGCGCTGTTCGCCGGTACTGGCCCAGTGGACTTTAATGTATTTAGTTGCATTTGCTGTTGATGCTGGCTTGAATGATGCTGCAGATGTTGCTGTTGTTGCTGCTGTTGCTGTTGTGTGTGCATTTGTTGATATTGTGGCGCAGCTGTTGATGGTTTCTTTAGGATTGGCTTTAGCACAGTGGCCGTGGTGCTTGGCGGTGGCTGCGGCGGCAACGTAGGCAATTCAGCCGGTGTGGGTGTAGAGGATGTGCTGCTTATGGTATCACTTTCCTCACAGCTAGCATCTGAAAGATGTTGTACAAAACGGTATATTGATTAAGTTGTCAATTGTAATTGTGGCAGATTTGTAAAGCATTTGTGTTCAGTTGGTTTTTGTTGTTTTGCTTTTAAGTGGTAATTTGCTTGGTAAAGTGATTTATTCGAGCAAGACGTTCTAGCAAGTAAAAATAAACGCTTAGGGCAAAATATTCTATATGTATTTGCAGTTCGTGTTCGATAAGGGAAAAATATCCCGAATGTAATTTAAGTCACTATTACTCTGTGATCTAACGCATATTGTCATGCTGTAAGAGGAGGGACTCACTATGCGACAGAATAAAATATTGTAACTCCAGAACTATGAGGTATTTGGGAACCGTTTTTTCTTCATAATTTTTTCTTTTGGTATATTAAGAAGTTAGAGTTCACAATGACTTGATATACAAAATCTTGCTAATTTATCAACATATTTCTGTGATGTGTCATAAATAAAAAGGCCTTTTCTTGATAAATTGTCAAGATGGGCGTAAGTATTTTTCTTCAAATATTCAATGTAATTAATTTCCAAAACTGGCAGAACATTACTCAAAGTAAATTTAGTGGAAAAGTTTGAATGAAAATTAAAATGTTTCCGTGCCAGTGAGACAAAGAAGTGCTCATAGTGTCGAGAATATTGCTGCTGCAAGCGCATCAGTTGAGGAAGACCCAAATCAGTCTCTCACACGTCGTTCTCAAGCGTTGGGCATCTTTATAACGTCGTTGTGCCGAATTTTGCGAAAATATCTTGGCCTACATCCTTACAAAATTAAATTGACGTAAGAACTGAAGCTGCTTCACCACCAGAATGTATGTTCGTGAACAATTTGAAAATGATCCGGATTTTCATCAAAAAAAATATGCGTTATTGGTCAGGGAACAATCCACACATACTCCATGAGTCACCATTGCATTCCCGAAAAATTAGGACTTGGTGCAGTTTATGGACCGGCGCACATAGGGATTTCCGTGGCTGAAATTCAAAAATGGCATGTTGTCTTATTTAAATGAAAATTTCACAGTTTGTTACCAACTATCTATACATTATTTTCCCCACAGTATTAGGATTCTATCTGCATTAGTTTTTTGTCCAGAACTGCCCAAAGTTGGTGAATGTGGAGAACATCAAAATTAGCAAAAAATTTACTCAAAAGTCAAATCATTGATACAATAAAAAAACTATTGAAATTCAACTTTATTATTATTTTTCATTTATAATATGTATCAATGAAAAAATTTGCATCAAAATCCCTTGAAAAAAATAATGCATAAAAAATTTTGTGGAACAACATAATTTGGACGTCAATGTTCTTCAAATTCAAAGTGGTGCATCTTTTTAGCGCTGTCTACCGCTGTCGACATACATATACCGAATTAAAGCCTGAAGTCTCAGCTAAACGATAAAAAAAAAATTCAGCTGCCCCAAATTGCCCCCCTTGGAAAAAACAATGAGATACTCTAAAATGGCAAGTTACCGCTCAAGAGTATGCAATATATAGCGTACTTTATAAACGTTTGCCTTTGAATGCAATTGTTTTTGGCACTGATTTCTTAACATTTTGTTGATATTTTTACTGTAATATTGAATATTGTTGAACAACAATATTGATCAAATTACATTAATTTGCGAAGTATGAAAGTGATTAGAGGTCAAGTGATATCAAGTGCTGCAATGGAAAGTTTTAAAATTTCTTATTTAAGAATATGTGAACTTTTAATGGAAACCAATAGTGATATTGACATAGTTATTGAAATATTGCGACTAATAATAGAAACATGACTCAAGTGGATGTTGCGAAATTTGAAACATTAAAAAAAAAAATTTTGTGACAAAATTTAAAGAGAGATGGCAAAGAGCAAGACGTACGAGAACAAGATATCTTGAAATGAATGAACAGATTACAGGAACTATAGTATGTATCATTCCAGAATAATTGGACGCATATCCACTAACGAAGATGTGATGCATCACTTATTAATGTCTTCGGATCCGTACATAAAAAATAAAAATAAAATTAAAAAAATTAGAATGTCACGAAGATGTAAAAAAGTTGCTAAAAGATACTTGATAAAAGAGAATTTAGTTGTATGGGAGGTGGGCGTAAAAGTGGGCGGATATTATTGAAATTTAACACCAACATATATAATGTCATAAAAATGCTATGTACCAAAAATCGGTGCTGTAGGTCAAAAATTAAGTTTCACCTTATATGGGAGGTGGGCGTAAAATAGGGGGCGTGATTTTGATTTTTTCATTTTTTTCTTGATTGGAATCCAAAACAATGATGTACCAAATGTCATTGTCCTACGACAACTCCTTATATTTTTAGCCGCAGTATGCACTAGCAGAAACCTATGTGCGGCGGCGTCAGTGTGGTGTACTTATTCCGTGATGATCAAGACCGGCACGCTAATGTGAATGGGAATCGCTACCGCTCAGTGATAACCAAATATTTTTGGTCCGAATTGGATGTAATGGACTTGGACAATATGTGGGGCAACTCAAGTCTATGGTTTATGCCAACAAGCCAGCAACGACTAATGAACTTCGTACGAATATCGAACGTGATATTGCAGCAGTATCGGCCGATTTATGCTTGAAACCCGTCGAAAATTGGGTTCAGCGCCTGAACTCCTGCAACCACTTCCATACATAATGGCATCGATCATTCTTGTTTTAGTAAAAAAAAACTTTTGTAGTGCTCTTATTGAAAAACCCATTATAATCGTGCTGATACTCGTATAGATACACCATAAAGATGTAATTTCCGAACATTAGCGTAAAGCCTCTTTAATTTAGTCAAATATTTTTAAATTTCGGGATAACAAAAACAAATTTTAATAATAGAAAATCGCTTTATTATTTTTCAAAATATTCTCCATTAAGTTCTATACACTTTTGCATGCATTTGAATGAATTGTCGAAGCACTTTTGTCACTCTGATTGAGGTATCTCCAAAAACTTGAATTCTGAACACATCAACTGCCTGTTCAGGTGTCGAAATACGTTGACCTCTTATTTTTTGCGAACGGGATAAAAAGGAAGTCATTTGGTACTAAGTCAGGTCTATACGGAGGACGACTCATCAAATCGCTGTTTTGAGTGCTCAAAAATGCAGTTGTTTCAGTCGATTTGTCAGAGCCAGCATTGCCGTGGAGAAGAGTGATCTGTCTTCGGCGGTTGGTTTCCCTGATTTCGTGAAAGACTACAGGCAAACAAATGGTTGTATACTACTCAGAATATACTGTTCTGCGTTGTTCCAGTGTTATGGTTGCGACATATGCAGGATTTTCAAATAAGCAGGCAACCATTTGTTTGGAAGTGTTTCCTGCGCGAACAACTTTTATGGGATTCGGCTCATCGTGAAACACCCATGCAGGTGACTGCTGTTTACTTTCGGGCTCATACGCGTAAATCAACAATGTGTCACCTGTCACGATGTTATTGACGTGTTACGAAGCAACGCTATCCTATTTTGTTAACATTTCTCTAGAACAACCTAAACAAATTTTTTTACAGTCACATGTTCTTGTAATACTGAATGTGTGCTAGTCCCACTAATGCCCATAGTTGTCGCAATCTCACGATAGGTCACATGACGATCTTGCACCATCAGTTTGCGCATCAATACTTTCTGTGCTCTCTGTGAGTATCTACAGCTATTAGGAATGAGCCTCAAGTCAACTTAGACATGGCAAACTGGGTTTTTATGTATTCTACCAAGAGTCTAAAATCCTACGGGAAGCGCTTACTTCATGGAAGACTATGAACTCTTTATAGGAGACGTCATTTTAAATTATTATAACTACAATTAAACCAAAATCTTTTGATGGAAAGCCTTTCTTCAGAAACGAATCCCATAGAAATTTATGTTATAATTTAACATTTAAAATAAGAATTGTTGACTCCTTGTGACCGAAATTACTTTCACTATTTATAAATACGATTTTATAAAATAACATATTTTCTCATCATCCCTTTATATATGTGTCTTTTGTCTTCTCTCCTTTTCATTGTTATCACTGAGTGTTTCTATTGCAAAGATTGCAGTGATTATTTTATTAAATTACTGATAACTTTGCACGACAACGATTTGTTCTTCCACAATGACACCACTTCCCTCCTTGCTAGTCGAATGGCATCGCCTTTGGTGAAGCAATTTCAATTACACTAACTTAGCAGTAGCTCAACATGGTCAGAAACACACACTCTTATTGTACGACTATTTTCACTGCTTGCAGCATTTGAAGTTGTCCAACTAACATATAGACACGTATATGTGTGTATCACCACTCATCCATTTCTTGTGCAACAACCTTTTGTTGTTCGGAATTTTCTAATTTTCTCTCGGATTTTTTGCAAATTTTTTTTAGTTTTGTTGGCAAATGCTGATACTCGTCTCTTTAAGCATAAAGCCAACTTACATCGACATATTGCGTTTTCACTTTATTTCACTTGCAGATGGTAGCTAATTTAAACTTCGAAAGCTTGGCTGACATCTCCAAGCACCAGATGGGGAGCAGCAAAATTGCTCCATACACAAAAATTATAAGATTTATATGCAGTTGTATGTGTGTGCATCGTAGTTGAGGGTTATTCGTGTGAAAGTGGTGCTTACATACACGCTTGTCTAAGCTGCGCTTGGTTATTAACTAATTTTACAATATTGCTCTGATTTTATAGCGAAGAATGAAAGGACAACCAATTTTAGAGCTAATTTCTCTCAGCGGTGGGCTGGCTTGACTGAAGTAGGAGAATTCGGTAATTTTACATAACCAATTTTCGAAATTTGTAATTACATATGTAGGTACATGTATAAATAATATTTCATTAAATAGTCTTTAAATGATGCCTTGAAATTTTGTCTCCAGAGAATTAGCTATTCGGTAAATTAAGCTTTGACAATATTGGGAAAGAATGCATAGGAATAATGAAATGGTTAGCTAATTCAATGAATGAGTCTTAACAGTATATGCGGGTGTGGAGAGCATAGACAAAGCTTTCTTCGGAATCAGTCGAAATCAAGAGCTTACTATTGTAATTAATCAATTTATATGGAAGGCAATATTGTTTTTCCTCGAATGAGTCGGTTCGTACGTCTGCCTGTGTAAACGATAACTTTAATAAAGCTCGAGAAAACCTGGTGAAAGTTGGTCTTTGATACCCTGCGGAGATTGGTGTCACATATGAAAAATATTGAACCACAAAATGCCATCAATCAGATTAAAAAGATTAAAAAGATCTATAAGTAACTACATGTTAGTCAGTGTAGAACACACAATAGAGTGTGATGCCTCCCATCTTAACAAAGTCAAAATCGAACTATATTTTTCAAAACCCGCAGACATCGAATGTGGAAATCTTAGCGCCTTTTGCTGACTTTATACCGAAAATATCGGCCAATCTGAGAGATTTTTTATTGAAATTACTAAAAAAAAGTTTCTCAAACATAATTTTGTTTAATGCCAAAGCTAAAGTCCTCTCTCGAACAAAGAACATCAAGTCCATACATGTCATTTATCATACCATGGTGCTATATGCTGCTGAGGCATGGACGATGACAACATCTGATGAGTCGGCGTTACGAGTTTTCGAGAGAAAGGTTCTGCGGAAGATTTATGGTTCTTTGCGCATTTGCAAGGACGAATACTGCAGTCGATAGAACGATAGATACGACGCCATTGACTGCGAATTAAGATACAGCGGCTAAGCTGGCTAGGTCATGTCATCTGAATGGACGAAAACACTCCAGCTTTGAAAGTATTCGACGAAGTACCTGTCGGACGGAGCAGTGAAGAACGGCTGGCGCGCTGTTGTGAACTCGGCTATAACCGCGAAAACGATTTCTACGCCAATAAAGAAGAAATGCAATCAATCCAGATCTTCCCCTAGCCTTAGTATACTCAACATAGTGGCTTTCGACTTCGATTTTATTCCATACATATCGGTCGATTTGTGTGATATGTTAATGAAATTAAGTGGACATCAAAACACACATTAAATATCAGGATATATAGTATAGCTAAGTTTCATAGACCACAAAATTTAACGAAATATATTTACATATTTATGGTACATTATCTGACAAGGACTGTCTGGGTTTGAAAAGTATTTGACTATTCATTTATCGACGAAAAAAAAAATAAAACTTCGTAAGTCTCGCATTTCGTTCAAATAATATATACTATACATATATATATACAAATGAGCATTGAAAAAATCTACGGGGAGAAATGTTTCAAGAGAGAGCTATGAATATGGTAAGGATACTGTCCTCACCCATGACTCGACCAAATGAAGAAGATCAGCGGTTTGTTTGTGAAATCATATGTATTTAAATTCAGACACATGTATATGTGTTTAAATAAAACTTCGGAAAAACAAAGGCTGGATGAGAAACTTATTCCTAGTACTACGAGATTCTTAATCCATCGGGACATGTAGTCTCTTCTTGAATTATTTTTTAATTTTTTGTTTGAGTTATCAGATTTATTTTGAATCTCAATTTGCCGGCATATCTGAAATCTTTGCCTACTCTGAGGCAAGAGAATTTTCTCTTAACGCGTTTGGTGAAATTGTACTCGGATTTGATCTTTAGGGCATGGCTATGTTATATACACGGTACGTTCCCATTCGGTTCAAAATCAGTTCATTGTTACTGGAGTTTTGTGAAGGAAAAATGGTTGCAATTATGTACATTAGTTCTTTTATGGGAAGTATCCGCGAAAAACTTGTATGTAGTTTCATGGGTTAAAGCGGTAAAAACACTTTGATAAAAAAGAATGACGAAAATGTTTACAAAAGATACATTTTTTATTTATGCTTCCAAATCAATTCCGTCCCCTAAGTGTAATACCCGGCCGGTAACACGCACTTTTGACAACGGTTTTCAGTCGGAATAGTTTTTTTCTGGTATGGTCAGAAGGGAGTCGCCTCATTAACCTTTAGAGTCTGTTGAATAGCGAAAAGTCGCAGAGAGCCAAATCAGGCGAATACGGTAGTTGTGGAAAGATATACTTACGTCGAGTTTTTGGCAAAAAAGTTCAATGCAGTATGACATGGTGCATTATCGTGTTGAAAGTACTGAGAGTTGTTCGCACATAATTCCGGCCGTTTCAGAGGAATAAAGGGTCGAGAAGGCGTTGACGTCGAACCACGTCAAGAACGTCCATCAACATAAACTTATGATCAACATAATAAAATAAAAAAATAGGTGCATGAGAATCGACGATTAACAGTCAGAGAACCTATTGACATCGTTGGAATATCGGAAGGATCAGTAAAACCCATTTTGAGAGATCATTTGGGCCTAAGAAAAGTGAAAGCATGATTGGTTCGAAATGACTACATTTTCCGAAATACAGCGTCGGCATCGTGGCAAAGGTGAACCGAAGTCGAAAAACCATGTCAAAGCAGGTCAAAAATCAAAGTTATGTTGATAGTTTTCTTCGTTTATCGCCGTGTGGTGCACTCGGATACCTTCCGACCGGCCAAACTATCAACAAGGAATACTGTAAGAGTGTTCTACGTCGCTTGCGTGAAGCTTTTCGTAAAAAGAGGCCGGAATTATGGGCCGAGAACTCATGGTTTTCGCACCACGATAAAGCCCCGTCGCATACTGCATTGATTCTTCGTGAGTTTTTCGCCAAAATTTTAACCAATTTCGTGCCGCAACCACTGTATTTGTTTGATTTAGATCCGTGTGACTTCTGAATATTCAGTAAACTCAAACGACCACTCCGGAGAAACTACTTTTAGTCAATT
Source organism: Bactrocera neohumeralis (assembly GCF_024586455.1). Taxonomy (NCBI): domain Eukaryota; kingdom Metazoa; phylum Arthropoda; class Insecta; order Diptera; family Tephritidae; genus Bactrocera; species Bactrocera neohumeralis. The sequence continues at coordinate 49,489,096 of NC_065922.1, read as the reverse complement.
GAAGACATTAAACGTGAATCGCCATATGCATTGAAGGTTATTCCGAAAATTAACTTTAACAACTGTTGGAAAAAACGTTCACATAAGGGTATTGGGGCCAACAGGGATTACTTTCAGAGAGACGTCATAGATTTTGGAAAATAAATAAAAAATTTATGAACAAAGTCTTAGCATTTTTGCTCATAGTAGTATATGTACAAAGCTTAAGTTGCTGCTATCTGATGTAACTAACTTATAAACAAAATTCAATCATTGTTTCAATAAGAATAGTCTATAATTGATATCGCTTTTGTCTTCTCCTGTAAGCTTTTAAGCGACGATATATACTTTGATCAGCTATTAACATCGTCATCTAACTCAAATGCTTTTATGTACGGATTTTGCCGCACATTTTCATATGGCCATCTCGTTTTTACCTTTGAGCTCATTCAGGCTAGATGACCCACAACGGAAACCTTTCTAAACATGCTTTGAGTTTGGAGCCTATGTCAAATTTTATGGTTTTTTTGTGTAATTAATTTTTATATTTGGCTTACAGCAGCGTAATGGCGTGAGTGTGTGAGCATTACTCGGTTCATGGGTTCCTAAAGAAATCTATCGCACCTAAACACACCATAAACACATTGCTCTACATCATTATATACCATATATATTATCTACACGTACGTATCTTTACAAACTAGTTGCACGCCGAAAACCCGGCATAACCGCACATTTAAATTAATGCAACTAATGACCTTGCTTTTATCTCATAAAAAATTGCATTAACTCATCTCATTTTAACGAAAAACGCCACCGCCAACTTTTTCAGTGAATAAAGCTCGCGTGTGCACTTAAGCTGAGTGGATTTACGATTCCTTGTCCTTTTTGCTGGTGCTCATAAAATTTTTACTATCTGATAGAAGAAAACCCGAACGCGGCAAGGCACAGGCACAGAAGCACATTTCGTGGGCAAAGGCAAATAATATTGAAAACAATCAGGGCGAGTAGAGTGGAGGGGTAAGCGCTGGAAACACGAACGATAAAATAGTAGAGATAAAGAAGAAGATAGGCGTGCAAAAGTGACCGACAAAAGGAAGCGACCAGCAAATGAATTGTGGTTTGAGTGGTGCGACCAACGCAATATTTTACCATTACAAAGATAGGCAGCTTAAGTGGACAAAATGGCGTTTGACGTGTAGGCTCAGTGATTTTGTAGCTTCATTAATGGCTGAAAGGGTGTTTCGGCTATTCATAGCAGTTGATGCCTTTTTGCAAGTAGGAAGTGTTGTTGATTGATATTTGTTTGGTTATTGTGAATTTGTAGATAACTGCGAAGATGAACATAAAAAGGGAGGAAATATAATGGAAGCGGAAGTGAATTAGGCAGCAAATGGGGAGTTGGGGCACACGATTGATGAAAATAATGAAATGATAGATGCGATAGTGAAAACATTCAATAAAGGAATAGGATAGCTTTCAATGGCCAGTCAGTTATAAAGGGTGTCTCAAAACTAACGCAATATTGGAAATAAAAAAAAATAAAATTAAATTAAAGCAAGATTTAAATTTGGCGCCATTTATGTAGTAAATTGATGACAACTCTAAAATAATAAATCGACAGCTGACAGTTTAGGCTTAGTAAAAATGGAGAGTTACACGATAGAACAAAGTGCCTTCATTATTGAACAATATTTGAAGAATAATGAAAGCTTGGTGTCGCAGTTCGTATATTTCATACAAAATATGGTCGGAATGGTGATTTAACTTGGTCAACTGTGCAGTGATTACTTGAAATGCCTGAAAATTTACATCTTGCGTCAACGTTGGGACACCCTGTATATGTATGTATAGTAATAATGATGCGTGTATTGTTCATATGTTATGTTATCCATTATTAATGAATACACTTACTATATAATATCGAAAAACAAAAGCGCCGTTACAATTACTAAACTTAATCATACATGAAATGATATATGAGGCATGGCTTTATAAATGCATATGAAATGAAAAAGGTTCTAAGTTGGTGTTTCGTGACGACCATGTTGCTTTAACGATATCATTTTACTATTTATTATTATTTGGTCAAGTATCGTTACTTGTTTGCACTTTTATTATTATCAAAACCAGTCCTTTTGTACGTATTTCTCTTACAGTTGAACTCACTTTGTAATCAATTTTGTTTTGTTTTCTTTGCAGGCTTTTTCTTCTTCTTCTTTACTGACGTATACACCGCTTCCGCGATTATAGTCGAGTTAATAACAGCGCGCCAGTCGTTCTTCCATTTCGCTTTTTGGCTCCAATCGGATATTCTAAGTGCAGTCAGGTCTTTCTTCAACTGGTCTTTTCAACGGAGTGGAGGTCTTCCTCTTCCTCTGCTTCTACTGGCGGGTTTTGAATCGAAAACCTTCAAAGCTGGAGTGTTCTCTACCATCCGGACAACATGACCTCCCCAGCGCAGCCGCTGTCTCTTGATTCGCTGAACTACATATGTCACTGTTGTCGTATATCTCGTACAGCTCATCGTTCCATCGACTCTGAGTTGGATTTCAAGGCTGAAATGGGGTATAGTAATGCTTCTGGGTAAGCAGTTATAGTTGTAGGCGTTCTCGCCGCGCACCCTGGAAACGTCAGTAATCTTTGTGTAAAATCCAGTATCCAGTCCGTGTGGAGCCTGTGGTCACGGCTAAAAGAGAGGAAGCTTTTGTGGAGCCATTCCGAAGTATTCAGTTTAAGGGTTCGCTGAAGTCTAATTACAGCATCTATTCACCAGAGATGAGGCGTAGAGCGGGCGTTAGTATTGACACAGGCGGCTCGCTATATAAATATACACGCTTTATACTACTTGCCTACCGACGTTGGGCGCTGGGTTTGGAACCCGCCATGTAGAAACAACACAATGAAAAGGGAACGACAGCCTCCGATCAAAACCCCACTTTTGTTAGCTCTTTATCTATGATAAATATTGCGGGCGTTGATTTAAGAAAATTAACTAAAAACTTCAGACCTTAATTTCATAAATTTGGTGTCTTTACTTCAAAATTTAATTATAAAGAATATTTGAAGTAAAGTTGTGGAATTTAATGCCGAAGAGTTCCTTAGTAGCGTCATTTAAAATTAATTATCAATATTTCCAATCCATTCCTCTAAAATGGGAAAATGGGGTTGATGATGTGAATATATAGCCTATCCCTCCTAAACGTCAACCTCACCTTCGCACGGTACCCCCTGTTCACTACGAACGAGGCTCTGACGACCTTAAGTCAAAAGGCGGTATAATCATTGACCTGCGAGGTTTGAAACTCCTGCGATCATTGCCTGCAAAAGAGGCGATTAAACCGGCAGTCCCGGAAGAAAAGGCTCGGATGCAGAAGGCTAATCACCTACTCATCTTAAACCCTCTGATTACCGAAATCGAAGTAAACAAAGTTTGATGCCCTATATAATAAATATAATATACATAAAACAATTTCTACGAACAAGCTCCTCTTAAAAGCTCTTCAAGGCTTATAGAAATCTTATGTGATCCATAGAACCAAGATTTTAAGTTCAAGCTCGACTAAGCATATAAGAAAGTGTAAGAAATAATTCTATTTGGTTCTCTTTAGGTCACATTCAGCCTGAGAAACTGTAATAGCTTGATCTTGGGCTATATTTCTTGTGATGCGGATAAGTTTCTTTCTTTGCAGTCTCCTTTTATTACTGTACTCAAAATGGTTTTATTAAAGGCCTAGGGTAATCCATTATACGTAACAAACTCTTAACTTTAAAGGATACTACTACCGAAAAAGTTTACGCCCAAAGCATCGGTTGCATTTATCTTGTCTGGGCAGACAAGTAAACGGCGTGTAAGATTTAAATGTGACGCTTTGAGAAAGACTCAAAATGAAGCGAGACCTTAATATGTTGCGCCTAGGGATTATTGCATATATTAATACCGTGGAAAAGACAGTGCATATCTTTGTGAAGTAAATGAGTGCATTCAAGCTCTATCTCATTCTATAAGCCCGAAATAAGTACCAACTGTGAGTTAAAATTAAAAAGTAATGTGTGTGCGTGTAGTCTGAGTCCTTTTGAAATATGGTAATATGGTTTTGCACTCACCAAAATCGAATGCTCTTTCCAATATCACCGAATGCCGTTTTTGCAACGCCGCCGCACGCTGTTGTTGTTGCTGATGGTGATGCTGCTGCTGCTGCTGTTGCTGATGCATATGTTGCCCAGCATACAAATGCTGTTGACGATCCTTGCTGCCATCAGCACCGCTGTTGTCCTCGCCGTCGGGTCCCATGCGCACACTACCGCTAATCTCATTGCTGTAATCCGACGCATACGCCGCGCCTGTAGGCTGATACTGATGCACGTGTTGTTGTAGGTAGTGACCAGCTGTTGCAGCCGTCGGCACAGTTACTGCGGATTTTGTTTGCATTTGTGCTGATTGCTGGGCCAAACGGTGTTTATGCGGCGATTTCGGTTGTGTTGGCTGCTGTTTTTGTGGCTGTGCCTGCTGTTGCTGCTGCTGAAGGGGATGATGGTGATGGTGCGGCGGCGTAGCGCCTGCTATGTTGGGCAGTTGTGCATGTTGCTGATGCAGGCAGCAGTATTTGATGTGTTTGCAAAATAAATTGCCATTGCCATTGGCACTACTGCTGCCGCCACCACTGCTGCCACTGCCAGTGCTGTGTCCACTGCCAATGCTATGACCGCCACTCTGGCCGATGCTATTCAATGTGATAATGCTGCTGCTACTACTTATGCCGCCGCCAACGCCACCGCCACCACTATATGTGGCCGCTGGGTTGCGCGGTCGATGCACGCGAAACGAGCTTGAGCGGCCGACTGAGTGGTGCGCGCCCTCGCCGCTGGCACTTTGCGGGTGTGTGGGACAGCGGAGGCTGCCGCCGTGTCGACGTTGCATGAATCGGTTGCTGTTGGCCGCCGTGCTGTGGCTGGCATTGTTGTGATGCGGTATCACCTGCACGCCAATGCGAAATATAGAACGAGAATGATAGATAGACACAGAGTATGAGATGATTTGTATGCAAAATGATAACACTTATTTGTATAATGAATTTATGGCAGTTGGTTGTAATTTGTAGTAGAAATGCCATTATTTCTAGGCTAAATACAAGGTAGAGGGTAGAACTTAGGGTGTGTGTATTGAGAGCAGTATGTGTGTGTACTTATGTGTGATTGAATGTGTTGAATGGGAAAGTAAAATTTAACTATGGTTAAACATAATACATTTATACATTTACGAGCGTTCTTTAGTTGGATTTTAATCAAAAGAAGTGACCGACAAAAGGGAGGGTTACAAAAATATTTAGATAAAATATATAAAATAATACAATGTAATATATTAAAAGCACAATTTATTTTATTTGGTGAATACGACGAGCAGCTAACACAGAAATATTTCGATATATGTACAATGTATCGTTTGATCAAATTTGACTCAGACTGGTTCATTTAAACTGCACAGTATGCCGAATCGGTTTTAAATAAATATAGAAAAGGATACAGGGTGGATCAAAAATACGTTTATATCAAATTCGCTGATTACAACGAGTAACTAACACAAAGCGGGTACGAATTGCTAGACAAGGAAAAGAGGCTTTGCGGTAGCGCAATTCAACAAAGTCTAATAAATCGGAGCACCTTCAAACAACGGCGCTTCGATTATGATGAAACACAATTTTGTTTGCTTTTACAAAACTAATGTAGACATCCGAAAAGTCAATCAACAAGTAAGCACCTATCTCCACAACCTTTCTGGCTTTTTCACCGCAAGGAACCTAACACTTGCTCTACCCAATTCGAGCTGATAATGTTGTAGAACTGGATGAAGAAGTACAAACTGGAACTCAATATTTCAGTTGATGGTATTTAAACTCCGTCTATAACGGCAAAACGCTCGACAACCTGTCCTTTCAATTTGGTAAGGAATCGCGATTGGTGTATCAAAAAAGGGAGTCGCAAAAAATCCGCCAGCCGGTAGTGGCCATTCTTCACACAACAGCGATATTGTTGGCGAGATGTAATAGGATGCAAATAAAGGAGTATTAGACTTGCCTTTTGATGTTTACAGTTACACAGCGATGCCGATATACTTACTTCCTACTAAGGAACACAACAACCTCTTATCAATGCAGTGGAATGTTTTCGCCGAAATCTTCCTTGCAAACAACTGTTGTGAAGGAAGTCGCCTCTCAGAAACATTGAGATTCTCCAAATCGTTTACTATGTAGCAGACCTAAACGTCGAGAGTGCGGTCGTAAGTAGCTTCAGTCAAGCACGGAACGACATGCACAGTAGGGATAAATGACCCTTCCCAGTGCATGCTGTCCCAGTGAATGGCGTATTTAGCGATCAATCACCACTCATTGTAGCAGAGCGTTCTGAATACCGTAACTCCTACTTATACACAATCTACCCTGACATACCGACTAAATTTAAATAATGCTTACAAGGGTGTCATTACTCTAACCAACCCTTTACATGCCGCATAAAAACAATCCACTGCTTTCCCTATCGTTCGACATCCTTTAATAAAATTCGCGTTAGGTGGTTTCGATGACAACTATCGTACGCCTTACGCCCAAACAAGGTCTAAATATCCGTTCCAACAACCGCAACAGGTTCAACAATGAATCCACAAAGCTTCTACGGAGTAAAAACCCTAATAGATTTTGAAAACACGGACACACGGAGTGATCAACTACTTGCACGATCTTCTTAAAAGTGTTCTCGTGTCTTTCATAAATACCTAGGTATACTTTAATCTGCATAGAATTCAAATAATGTGAAATGAAAATCATTATCATATGTTACAGTTTGTTAGCGAAAAGCTTCACCCTCTTTTTCAGACGCGACCAATTTTTACGTAAATGAGGATGTAAGTAAGTAAAATTGTAGATATAAATTTGACCCGGACTGGTCCATTTAATCTGCGAGCGTAAACCGAATCGTTTAATACTTTTTTCATATATTGGTACAACTCTTTTTTACTCCTTTGATCTCCATAAGTCAATTAGCGTTTGTTTGACAGCTTTTATTTATGACGCGAACAGTTTGCTAGGCGACTTTGCCTTGACTAAAAATGAACAACGACTTTTCTTGCAATTTTAATTTTCAAAGAAATCACGGCTACGGAAAATGCCTCAGAAGTACTTTGGGAAGTTTACTTTGTTATTAACACAAGTATTTGAGTGGCACAAAGCACTCAGTGAAGGTCGCGAAGTCATCGAAAACTTGCCTCATGCTCGTTGTTTATCAAACTCTGTGAAATGAACAGTGCTTAAGAATCGTGTTGGTATCAGAGAGATCGCAGAGGATCAAGATATCTTTTATGGATTGACTCAATACATTTAGATTAATGTTTTGGGTATAAAGCGTGGAAATGCTCTAGACTCGTGCCAAAAGACGCGATGCTTAACAATGTAGCTGAGCTGAAGCCGAAAAAACCTGTCGCCGGAGGCAGCGACGGTCATCCCAGCCGAGACTTATAACAAACGTATGAGAAATCGGATTAAACATTGGCAGACATTTATTGGAGTCTGTTTTAAAGGCGACAATAAACATTTGTGTTCAATTAAGTTTAAAGTTGGCATATTTGTTCCAGAGCTGTGGTCTCAGCTGCTACAAAAATATCAACTTCCGTGAATAAGAAGTGAAAATGTTCGAATAGAATAATACGAAAATAATATACACTGTTCACAGAAGAGGCATGGCCTACGTTGGTTACCAATAAAAGTCAAAATTTTATTATTTTCACTATGGCTGAGTGTATTGTTTAAGCGTCTATCTGTCTCGAACCTGAGAGCCAAAATTACAGAAGAATCTAAAAAAACAAAATCGGCCTACTGAGCGTACTACAATTACTATTCGCAACACCATCACAATCTTAAGACCCAGCACCGTGCATAGTCGATTCGCAGCAACACTCGGACTGGCGTATGGAACGAATTGACACATTTTACGTCGAGATCTTAAATTGAAAGCGTACAAAGTGCAAGAACTGAAGTCACTCGATCTTTCCAAACGACATCACCTCGCTCTATAGGTTCAAAGAAGATCCAACGTTTTCAAGCCAAATTTTGTTCAGCGTGGGTCTCATCTGGCTCAATGGGTACGTAAACAAGCAATATTGCCAAGACCAACCCGAAGTGACTCAAGCTGCCATTTCATCCAGAAAAAACAATGGTTTGGTGTGGATTGGGCACCGGTGGAATCATAGGTCCATCTTTCTTCAAAAATGATGCCGGTGAGAACGTAACCGTCAATGGCGACATTATCGCGCTTTGATAACTGCCTATTTGATGCCTGAAATTGAATTTCGCGTTTGAGTGTTATAACACCTTTATACTTTTTCCTGAGAGAATATGTAAATTCTAAAGTCTATGCGGATAATCCCGCTTCTATTCAGGCCTTCACGCATGTCATTCGTCATGCTCGAACGAATCATCGAAAATTGAATTCAACTGTTGGATCATCTGAGACGTAGCTGCGGGCAACATTTGAAAGATATAATTTCAAAAAGATAAATGCTACAAAATGTTCTTTCGAATGATAATAAACATTCCCCATTAAATTTGAAGTTTCGGTATTTTTTCTTTCAAAAAGTAAGGAACTTCGAAAAGGATCACCCTATAGTTATGATGCAATTCCAGAGATGTTTGTATTTACGTATTTTACGACAAAACAACAACAAGATCTCCTATTATTGGGTTAGAGGAGTAAATTAGAAGGCTAGCTCATTGCTCATTTCAAAATAGGTGACTACAACTTAACTGGATAATTCTTCATTAATTATTATTGCTCTTTAATTTACTTATATATGTTAATACTTATCGTTTTTGCTTTGCTTTTTTATTAAATTTAATTTTTTATATTTGCTTAAGAAATAATCAGAATTACCTTATCTTCCAACAAATTCGAGAACAAATCGAGATGATCTTCGTCTTCGCTCATAACGGCAAAGAAATCCTTGAATGTGTCCGGAAAGGAAGCCGGAAATTGTCCTTGACGCGAATCCAATTTAGCGTCCATTGCTGACGTTGTTGGCTGGAAGATAGTGAAAGCACAAATATACGAATCAATTGATTTAATTACAACAACAACTTGCTCTTAAAAGTGTTTTAAATATTTTGCGCGTGCAGACAATTTGTTTCGCTTTCTGTTCGATAAGCGTTCGTTAAAATTTACGTCGTGGCGTGACGAAAAAAAGCTCGTCTATAATCACTCTTCTGTTGGCGATTTTCTTAAAGTTTTGCTTTTCATAGCAGCCATTCAGCTGTGAAGATTTTCTCGGCTGAAAACTTTTCTCTGTCTTTGATCAACACGTGCGAATAAACGACGCGCTGGCTGACTACTGTGGGTGTGGTTGGGGCTGTATGCCGGTATGTGTGTGTAGATAACTTATTTTAAGGACAAATGAAGCGCTGTTTGTGAAATGAAAGACGTATTTTGCAGGCAGTTAAGCGGGTGGGCGCCTTGTTTGATGCTAGTTTTCGCCCATTTGCGGAGGGAATACAGATTTTCGCATGGCTGTTTGGTTTGGCGAATCCTAATTGAGCAAATTATTGAATTTTATTAAAGTTACTTGAGCGCAGGGACCCAAGCCATCCACCTGCGCAAGTGTTGCATATACATTTCTATATAATGTAGACTTATACGTACATATATACATTTATGTTTATACACAGTTATCTGTACACACCATATAGAAGCGCTTTGTTTACCTTGCGAAAGTTAGACTCACTATTTCAATAGTAAGGGATGCGCTCGCCGCAATCATTAGCAAGTTGTCTTGTGGTCAGAATTGGGTGTGGTTTAGAAAACTCATATTAAATTTTCTACAATTAATGCCAGGAATATGTGAAAGATTTGTGTGTTTTCAATAAAGCAAAAATTTTAGATTTGCCTTTGCTTATAGGTGCGTTAAGTAAAGGGTTATCAAAGTAGAGGTCCTTTTTTCAATAGCCTTTTTCTGACAGATCACGACAGAAATTTCACGTTCTATAAGAAAAGTTAAGTTATAAGTGTGCTTCGCGCGCTTCACTGAAATTATGGTCAACATAATCGGCTTATCGACCGACTGAGCGTACTATTCGCAACACCATCACTCATATGAAACTCAGCATTCATTATTGAATAATATTCGACTAAATAGACCACGCACGCAGTGAAGAAAATATATCAGCCGTAGCTGATAGTGTACACGAAGACCGTGGAGAGTCGATTTGGCGTCGTTCGCAGCAACTCGTACTGACGTCTGGAACGATTTGACACATTTTACGTCGAGATCTTAAATTGAAAATGTTTAAAATACAGTTTGGGCAAGAGCTGACGCCATTCGACCTTCTCAAGCGACATCGCTTCGCTATTGAAAAGATCTCAGAAGATCAGACGTTTTTGAGTCAAATTTTGTTGAGCGATGAGGATCATTTCTGGTTCAATGAGTATGTAAACAAGCGAAATTTCCACATTTGAGACGAAAAGCAATCTAAGAAATTCAAGACTGCTATTCTATATTTGTCTAGAAATACAATAGTTTGGTGTGGTGTGTGAGTCGGTGGAATCATCATCATTTCTTTAAAAATGATGCCAGTGAACGTAACCGGCAACGGCGCGATAACGTTATGATAACCGACTATTTAATGTCTGAAATTGAAGCTTGTGATCTCGACGATCTTTGCTTCCAACAAGCTGGCGCCATTTCCAACACCTCACATCAACCTATGGATTTATTGAGAGAACACTTCGGTAAGCAGATAATTTCACGTTTTGGGCGGGTCAGTTGACCATTAGATCGTGTGATATCAGACGGTTAGACTTCTTTGTGTGGGGATATGTAAAGTCTAAAGTATATTCGGACAACCTGATTCGATTCAGACCTTGGAGCAAACCACCACGCGTATCATTCGCCAGTTAGCAGTCGAAATGCTCGAACAAGTTATTAAAAATTGGACTCAACGAATGAACCATCTCAAACGTAGACACGGCCATTTTTTGAAAGAGACAATCTTCAAACAAGTAAGGAAGGGCTAAGTTCGGGTGTCACCGAACATTTTATACTCTCGCATGATAAAGTGATAATCGAGATTTCATTATCCGTCATTTACATATTTTTCAAATACCGTATTTTTGTAAAGTTTTATTCCGCTATCATCATTGGTTCCTAATGTATATATATTATACAGAGAAGGCGTCAGATGGAATTCAAAATAGCGTTATATTGGAAGAAGGCGTGGTTGTGAACCGATTTCACCCATATTTCGTACATGTCATCAGGGTGTTAAGAAAATATTATATACCGAATTTCATTGAAATCGGTTGAGTAGTTCCTGAGATATGGTTTTTGGTCCATAAGTGGGCGACGCCACGCCCATTTTCAATTTTTAAAGCCTGGGTGCAATTTCCTTCTGCCATTTCTTCCGTAAAATTTAGTGTTTCTGACGTTTTTTGTTAGTCGGTTAACGCACTTTTAGTGATTTTCAACATAACCTTTGTATGGGAGGTGGGCGTGGTTATTATCCGATTTCTTCCATTTTTGAACTGTATATGGAAATGCCTGAAGAAAACGACTCTGTAGAGTTTGGTTGACATAGTTATAGTAGTTTCCGAGATATGTGCAAAAAACTTAGTAGGGAGAGGGGCCACGCCCACTTTTCCAAAAAATTACGTCCAAATATGCCTCTCCCTAATGCGATCCTTTGTGCCAAATTTCACCTTAATATCTTTATTTATGGCTTAGTTATGACACTTTATAGGTTTTCGGTTTTCACCATTTTGTGGGCGTGGCAGTAGGCCGATTTTGCCCATCTTCGAACTTAACCTTCTTATGGAGCCAAGAAATACGTGTAGCAAGTTTCATCATGATATCTCAATTTTTACTCAGGTTACAGCTTGCACGGACGGACGGACAGACGGGCGGACGGACAGACAGACATCCGTATTTCAACTCTACTCGTCACCCTGATCACTTTGGTATATATAACTCTATATCTGACTCTTTTAGTTTTAGGACTAACAAACAACCGTTATGTGAACAAAACTATAATACTCTCCTTAGCAACTTTGTTGCGACAGTATAAAAATAAATGCAAAATAATGTTTTTTCAAATGATAATGAACAATCGCCATTAAATTTGAACTTTCTGTGTGTTTTTCTTTAAAAAAGTAGGGAACCTCGAAATGGATCGCCTTTTGAAATAAAATTCCAGGGTTCACAAAGAACTCTTCTTCTCTTCTTTATCATCGTAAAATGATGCTGACTGGAGAATAAGATTATAAATTTTACTTTAACTTCAAATAAATAATTCAGTAGTAGTCATCCGGTTAGTTTACGATTTAAATTAGATTTATTTGAGTCCACGTATATACAGAAAAAAACAAAATTTGGGAACTATAAAAAATCCGGTAACAATCATATTTTGGATTAAAAACTATGTTTTTAGATTTTAGTCCCGATTTTGTGATTTTAACAACAATCTATTGAAAAACTCTATCGTTTCCTCTACTAAGGTATACATTTTAACAAAATTTATTTACATGTCAATATAGGCTGATACTAGCTTTACAAATGCAATTCGTTACCGCAAATATAATATGAAAATTATTCAAAATTCAGTACACATAGAATTTTAAACATATTCTTGTATTTTGTAAAAGCTCGTTTATCAACCACAAATACCTAAACCACACAATTTAACATATAATTTCCAAAACACTTGTTTGATTTCTCATTCGAGATGAAATTTCTGCTAACCTTTAGCCGAGCACTGTATAATTCTGCGCGTACAATTGCGAGGCAAAAAATTAATTCCTCAAAGAATTTGCCTAAATTCAGTCTAATTAAATTTCATTTAATTACAATTGTGTTTATGAACCACCATAAAATGTGAGACATGAAGAAAAATTTAATGAGTTTTACAATTCAACCGCAAAGTGAAAAGCGTGCTACGCAGCGTATACGTAACATGCAAGCCATAGAGTGACTTTAACAAAGTTTTTTCAACAGACAGCCAGACAGCGTGGCGACACATTTACACACATATTTTGATTAGGATATATACATAAACTTGTATATATTTTGGCTTACATACTATACATATATATATATATATATATGTACTCATACTTATGTACATATTTACATAGTATATCTATATATACATAATAGTGCTTACAAGTGTATGTATTACTGTCAAAAACGGCGTATATTTGACTTTAATTCTCCTCTTCCCTTTCATTCTCTTGCCTGCGTGGCCAATTAAATTTTCGCTGCTTTGTCTTTGTAGTCAGACATTATTTGTGCGGCCCACTTTCGTATAGGCGCTCTTGTGGGCACCGTTTGTTTGAGCCTCACTCTTTTCGGGTGAATTAATTTTTATGTTAATTAGTTGTTAACTGGATTTATAGTGGAATAATTGGCAGTGACAGAAAGCCGGCGACTGTAAACTTATTCGTTCAGCGTGTTGAAGCTTATAATAAGCAATTTCCATTGTGCCCAGGTGTTATTAGCATTTCAATTATTTTATTTTACTTCAAATTGGTATAGAAAAGTTCGATAGGTATTTGCGAGATTTTGCCAAAGCCGTTAAGCCTTAAAAAGCAGTTGTTTAAAATAGGGCTTAAAATGAAGACTTACGAAATACTTTTTTTATTGAATGAAATTAATTCAATTTATGACTGGTGCAACGGTCTGCTATCTGGGGCATTATAACTTTGACTAAAATGAAAAAAAATTGACAGGATTAGTATTTTGAAGAAGATGAGATTGAAAACTGGGATGGCTTAGTTGTAATGTGAGCATTTTGAAACAAAAATTTTGGAGTTAGTCGTAAACCTTTAGGGATTCAAAATGAGACTTATATTGTGAAATTGTTAATAAAAATATACAGTACTATTAGTAAATTTCTCTTTGAAAACTCTCGTATATTTTTACTGAGCAGCTGTTTTGATGGTTTTGATGGTCCAGTTAGGTCCTTGTGGCATTTACTACAGTGGCCATATAAAGGAGCGCAAGTTCGGTGTGGGATTCGTGGTGGGAGAGAGACTCCGTCGCTGAGTACTATCATTCACTCCAGTGAATGAAGGTCTAGCTACAATCCGCATCAAAGCGAGGTTCTCCAACATATCGCTGATTTGCGCCCACGCAATCCTGTCCCCGGATCGAAAAACTACTAACCAGATCGATCATGTTGTGATAGACGGAAGACACGTTTAGAGTGTTTTAGATGTGCGTGCGCTCCGAGGTCCTAACATCGACTCGGACCACTAACTTGTTGCAGCCAAGATTCGCACCCGCCTCTGTGCAGCAAAAAACGCACGTCAACAAACACAAGGAAGGTTCGACGTCGAGAAGCTGCAATCACAACAGACAGCCGAACGTTTTGAAACTCGGCTTGCACTCCTGCTCTCTGAGAGCACTCGTCAACAACTCGGTATAAGGGAACTGTGGGGCGGTATCTCAAACTCCTTACGTACAGCTGCAACCGAAACCATTGGTTTTTGGAACAGCTGGTACGACGAGGAGTGCCGTGTCGCAGCGGAGAGAAAACAGGCTGCCTACCTCGCAACGTTACGATCGACCACAACACCTGTGAGATGGGATAGATACCGAGATTTGAAGAGGGAAGCGAGAAGCATTTTCAGACAGAAAAAGAAAGAGGCCGAAATGCGTGAATACGAAGAGCTTGATAAGCATACAGACAGGGGTAATGCTCAAATATTCTACAAAAAATTCGGCGGCTTACAGAAGGTTTCAAGACCGGAGCATACTTTTGTAGAACCCCCAATGGTGATCTAGTCACCGATGCCCAGAGCATACTTAAATTATGGAGGGAACACTTCTCCAGCCTGCTAAATGGCAGTGAACGCACAACGCCAGGAGAAGGCGAACCCGATTCCCCAATCGACGACGATGGAGCCGACGTTCCATTGCCCGACCATGAAGAAGTTCGAATAGCAATTACCCCACTGAAGAACAACAAAGCGGCGGGGGGCGATGGATTGCCGGCCGAGCTATTCAAACACGGCGGCGAAGAACTGATAAGGAGCATGCATCAGCTTCTTTGTAAAATATGGTCGGACGAAAGCATACCCAACGATTGGAATTTAAGTGTGCTATGCCCAATTCATAAAAAAGGAGACCCCACAACCTGCGCCAACTACCGTGGGATTAGCCTCCTCAACATCGCATATAAGGTTCTATCGGGCGTATTGTGGAAAGATTAAAGCCCACCGTCAACAAACTGATTGGACCTTATCAGTGTGGCTTTAGACATGAAAATTCAACAACCGACCAGATATTCACCGTGCGCCAAATCTTGGGAAAGACCCGTGAAAGAAGAATCGACACACACCACCTCTTTTTCGATTTGAAAGCAGCACGAAAAGGACCTGCCTTTATGCCGCGATGTCTGAATGTGGTATCCCCGCAAAACTAATACGGCTGTGTAAACTGACGTTGAGCAACACGAAAAGCTCCGTCAGAATTGGGAAGGACCTCTCCGAGCCGTTCGATACCAAACGAGGTTTCAGACAAGGCGACTCCCTATCGTGCGGCTTCTTCAACCTGCTCCTGGAGAAAATAGTTCGAGCTGCAGAACTAAATAGAGAAGGTACCATCTTCTATAAGAGTGTACAGCTGCTGGCGTATGCAGATAATATTGATATCATCGAGGGCAAGACGAAATATCTCCTGTCATCAAACAAACAGTCGTCGCACTCGCGACTTGGCTCTCACGTCACTTTTGACAGTCATAACTTTGAAGTTTTAGATAATTTCGTGTATTTAGGAACCAGTACTAACCCCACCAACAATGTCAGCCTGGAAATCCAACGCAGGACTGCTCTCGCCAACAGGTGCTACTTCGGATTGAGTAGGCAATTGAAAAGTAAAGTCCTCTCTCGACGAACAAAAGCCAAACTCTATAAGTCGCTCATAATTCCCCTCCTGCTATATGGTGCAGAGGCTTGGACGATGACAGCAACCGATGAGTCGACGTTACGAGTTTTCGAGAGAAAAGTTCTGCGAAAGATTAATGGTCCATTGCGCATTGGCCAAGGCGAATATCGCATTCGATGTAACGATGAGCTGTACGAGATATACGACGACATTGACATAGTTCAGCGAATTAAAAGACAGCGGCTATGTTGGCTAAGTCATGTTGTCCGGATGAATGAAAACACTCCAGCTCTGAAAGTATTCGACGCAGTACCCGCCGAGGGAAGCAGAGAAAGAGGAAGACCTCCACTCCGTTGGAAGGACCAAGTGGAGACGGATCTGGCTTCGCTTGGAATATCCAATTGGCGCCACGTAGCGAAAAGAAGAAACGACTGGCGCGCTGTTGTTAACTCCGCCAATTAAGAAGAAGAAGAAGCTGTTTCGAATACGGTACGATTATATTACACATAAAAAAGTGAAGCTCAAGCGTCTCAAGATGTCTTATAATACATGGGCTAGGAAACAAAAAAAATAAGCTTTATCCTTCAACTTGATCTCCATCTATTGTTAGAACGTCCCTTTAACGCTTTGAAACGGGTTTGATTGTGAACCTTTCAAACTTCCAAACTTCCATCTCATTGAGTGAAATGTTTTAGCATTGAGTGACTTTTTAGATAAAGGGAAGAGAAAATAGTCGATGTGGTAAAATTTGATGTCTTTACGGTGGTTGTTGAATTACTTCATAACATTATTCTTCCAATATTTTGGTCGGATCGCAAACTCAGTGATCTGCTACCTTTCAATGTCTTGATAAAGAAAGATATGTCAAAAAATTCTACTATTATTCTACTATAATTCGAGTTAAGATTATTACTTTAAGCCAACGACAGAGATATTTTGTTTGTGTCACGATCTCTCGGCAGATTTTCGACTCAAATGTAACTTCTTAGAATTTTTCTGTTTTCGTGCTTCTTTTCCTTACATTTATTTCTTTAAAAATATCAATAATTGTTCTCTCCATTACCAATCTTACTGAATATTTAAGGGGCACACCTAGTGTGAAATAAAATACAAAATTAGTTTTTTATATTTCGATAAGAAAATAGCTTTTGAGTTACAGTCTTCTAAAGGCGCTTGATTCAATCAGCTCCAACGGTACTTTTGTAAACAGAAGTTTCTCCAAACTACATTTTTAAAATTTGTTTGAGTGATCACTATGAATTCTTTCCTGCATGGGCTATAAATATTTCCCATATAATGACCAATTGGTTTTTTATCTGATCAAAACCGAATTTTGATAGGCCGAAAAGGACCAACATGTTGAATAAAATTCGACTTTTGAAAACCGCTTTTGTGCATAGTTCATTGTACTAATAATATTTTCTATGTAGTAGATAATTTTTGTAGATTTCATCCGCGGAGAAGGCCGGAATCACTATAGAAGTGGAGAACCTCTGTTTTAACCTCGTTGGAGGTTGCGTGTAGCTTGAAAAAGATTATATTTTTTTCTTCAAAAATTTTCTGTTTATTCTTAAAATATTTATAAATATGCACTTAATTTTTAAAGAATTGGTACAGTACTCTTATTGTTTTAATTCTCAATTCTTTGCACAATCAAGTCACGAAATAACTAACATGAAACATAATTCAAAATACATTTTATGTGGTTCGCCTTCGGAAAACGAGATCGCCGTACCGACGTGACGATTAAAATAAACGAGTTAAAGTATATTTCGCACGAACCAAATGCTAAAGGCGAAAAAGCATTTACAAAGAATATAATAAAAAATTATAAAGTAATGCTCATATACAAATGAAAATATAGGGTTTTCCAGCAGGGTTGATATGATTTCTAAGTGTGCTTTCGGCCATTTTTAATATGTCAGGATCTGTAATTTTTTTCATTGTATGTGGTGCTTACAATTTTATCATGGAAAGAAAACGCAAGAGCATCGTTTGCAAATTATTCAGTTTTACTATAATAATGATAATAAATAATTAAGAAAATCATTTTTAACGATTAGGATCACTTTCATTCGTCGACTCTGGTGCTATGGAAATTCTCAAATTATTTATGAAAAACCATTAAATTCACCTAAAGTGACAGTTTGATGTGGTTTTTGGTTTGGTGGAATCATCGGTCCGTACTTCTTTCGAAATGAAGATGGTGACACCGTTACTGTCAACGGAAAGCGGTATAGATCGAAGATAACCTACTCTATCTGACCGCAATTGGAAAAAGTTGATCTTGACAACATCTGGTTCCAGCAAGACGAGGCCATATACCACACAGTATGTGCAACAACCGAATTATTGCGAGAAAAGTTTGGAGATTCGATTATTTCAAGAAATTGTGACATAGAATTGTCTCCAAGAAGTTGTGATTTAACACAATTAGACTCCTTGTTAAGTTATTTGAAGTCATAGCTCTTTAGCAATACATCAGACTCTCTTCAAGCTTTAGAAATCAATATTGAAGATGCTATTCATGACAAACGAGTACTTTTTCCATTAATCAAGAAAAAGTACTCGAAAATCGGGTTCATCGAATTCGTTCCTGCAACAGAAGTCATGTAGGCCATTTGAATGATGTTATATTTATAATTTAATTGTATCGATTCTACTTCACACATAATAAGAACATTTGAATCTTCTTAAAAATGAGTGTTTTTTTTTTAAGAAATGATATCACTCTTATTTGAAAACCCTGTACAAACACGTACTATATGAAGTGAAGAAATGCATTGCTGAATGAATTCAGAAGAAAAAAATATATATGAACCTATTTTAATGTATTTATACTTGTATGTAGGTGCTATAAAAAGCATAGCACGTAATGAAAAAAATAAGTTATAATCGTGATATGTGTACTTCAAAAATTCGTGCATGAACGTGAAGAAAAATTATCAGCTTCCGCTTTGCCAGACACGAAAACTAATCAAAAGCGGAGCTCAAGTAGGTTAGAGAAAGTTAAATGAAGTGCATGCGAAAATATGAAAGAGGGTCAAGTGAACTCGCACTTTCGCAATTACAATCGCATTAATTAATGGCAACTGAAGTTATGATTGACGTGGGGATTATTACCAGTAAGCTTGTATTTGGGGTATTCTTGATTGTATGCGAAAATATATATGTATACCTGTAGAGTATGTATATAAATAGTTCAGTGTGCTAATTACTAGAAGCTGACTGGCAGAACTTTGTATGATTTAAAGGATGAAAATTTTATCACAAAAATCAGAATTTTTGCAATTTTGAAAGTCGCAGTAAAACTCAGATTTTAATGGACAATTTTACATAAAGTTATAAATCTTCAAATAATTCTAATTCAGCTTACGAATTCTTATTACGAAATACGATAGAAGAGTTCACAACTTCAAAAAACTGTTTGCTTCATAAATCGGCTAATAATATTTTTTGTGAGTATGTATGAACATATAACGGGTGATACAAGTATAGTTACTTTTTCAATAGGTATAGCTATTTAAGTCACAACGAGTAAGAAAAGTTCCAAGAAGATCCGACGTTTTTGAACCAAATTTTGCTCAACGATGTGGCCAATTTCTGGTTCAATGTGTATGTATTGAAGCAAAATTGTCGCATGCGGGACGAAGAGCAACCTAAAGGGACCCATTTCAACCATCCACAAAAAGCAAAGGTTTTGTGTGGTTTGTGGTTGCTAAATTATCGGTCTATATTTCTTCGAAAATGATTCCGATGAAAACGTAACCGTAAATAGCGACTGCCAGAGCGCCATGATAACCGATTATATGACACCTGAAATTAAAACGCGACATTTGGTTTCAATAAGACGGCGTCACTTTCCACGCATCGCATCAATCAGTGGATTTATTGAGAGAGCAGATAATTTCACGTTTTGGGCCGGTCGATTGGCCACCACGATCGTGTTACCAATAGACCTTTTCCTGTCGGGATATGTAAAGTCTATGCAGACAATCTCATTTCAATTCAGGCCTTAGAGTAAAACATCACGTGTGTCATTTGCCAGTTACCAGACGTAACCCCGCAACGAGTCATAAAAAATTGGACTCAATGAATGTGGATAATCTTTAAAAAATAAATGCCAAAAAATGTTCTTTCGAATGATAATAAACATTTCCCATTAAATTTAAAGTTTCTGTATTTTTCTTTAAAAAAGTTGGGAATCTCGAAATGGACAAAATTGTAAAGAAAACACTTTAATAATAAAATAATAGTTCTGTAATGACAGCAATAAACGGTAAAACTAGATTTATGTGGCAGATGACATACCTGACTTTATAAAGCATACAACCAAAGACAAATCCACTCCTCTTTCAATTGTATTCCTGACAACTTTTATCACTGCGTCGTAGAGGCCACTTGTGGCGACTTTTTTCTGCTCATATAACGAGGAGGGATGGGTGGATGGGGAGGAGTCGCTTAAGAAGAAGCGCAGTGGGGTCATTCACGCATGGAGCGCAGCTAAGAGGCAAGGTTGAAGGTGTAGTTTGAATGAAACGCAGTTGGCTCTCTGTTGGCATCTTGTGTCCTGGCACTGAACCAATAGAACTCACGTGCATTTAGCAGGCGCTCCTGTGCGACTATAAAATCCCTTTGACCAAGAGTAGAACACAAAAGATCTACTAAGCTACTTGCTCTTAGCAAAGCTCATCTTGCCACAATCGTAAATATTCTTACTGATCATTGTCCAATAAGCATTCATGTAGTAAGGCTAAAACCTTATCGGACACAAATTGATAAAGTTTTAAGAAGGAGCGTGAGCTGAAAGCATCTAGTCATTTTCTCCGCAATTGTTTGGCCTTTACAAGACTGAGTTTGAAACTTTCCGGCAGTCTTATCTTCAGCGAACAAGGGAATATAACCGAAACTGACATTATCTGTCTCAACAAATTTGTGATGGGCTCAAAACGTCTTGGCAAGTTGTGAGGGTCTAATGATCAATTATATAGGAGTTTTAGGTACCAAAATTGATCGGCATTCTAAGCTGTCGAAGTGAGATTCCTATTATGATCGACATTTTAATCTTACCTAACCTACAAGTCCGCCAAGTAGTTTTAGGAAAAATTTATGCAAAGTTAAATACTAATATACATTATTAAACAAAGATCACGGAGCATTTGAAGTTTCTCTAAGAAAGAAAACGGCAGATAAGGGGCCATCAAATAAATATTTGTGCTAGTTACAATTTTAAAGGGCTTCAAGCAAATGTGATTATATTTTTAAGTACGTTTTAATTAATTTCTACTTAATAGTTGTCGACGAAAGGCAAAGGAGGCTTACACTGGGCCATTGCTCAAAAATAGTAAAGTAAAATGGTAAAAGTCTTTATCAAGCTTCGACCACAAAGTTGCGATCATAGGATCCAGATCTTTAAATTTTTGTCTCAGTAGCGCTATTTTCGGGGTAATTTAGAACATTTTATCAAACAACTGTCAAGTCAACACTAGAAATTTTAGTTAAGTACATTTAATGAGATAAAGCTTTTGTATCCTGAACAGGAAAATTGTATTTGTAACATCCAAAAGAAAACTTCGGAGACCCTATAAAATATGTATATAACTGATCAGGATGACGAGCTGAGTGGATTAAGCCAAGTCCATCTGTCCGCCTGTCTGCCTGCATAAATACGAACTTGTATGGAAAGATCTTTTATTTGACGAGACAGCTATGGCAAATTTGGCATGAAGGCAATAGTGCAATCCTTGAATAAATTTTTCGGATCGGACACTATAGAATATAGCTTCCATAACAAATTCAAGTTCTTGTAACGAAAACTCTTTTATTCAATATCTTCACAAAATTTGGCATGAATTATTGCCTAAGGCAACAGTACAATCTTCGAATAAAATCGAGCTTGTGGCCGGAAAATTTTTTATTTGTGAAGGGTGTTTTAACTGCGCTGTAACCGAACGTGACGTTTTGCTTGTTTTAAATTCATTTATCCGGTTTTATTTCCATCTTTATTTATAAACATGAAAAAAGTAAGTTTGATGACACAAAATTGTATTATAATTAAAAATGTCTAACCTACACTCCTGCTCTCTGAGAGCACTCATCAACAACTCGGTATAAGGGAACTGTGGGACGGCATTTCAAACTCCTTACGTGCAGCTGCATCCGAAACCCTTGGTTTTCGGAAAGTGCAAAAGAACAACTGGTACGACGAGGAGTGCCGCGCCGCTGCGGAGAGAAAAACAGGCTGCCTACCTCGCAACGTTACGATCGACCACAACACGTGCGGGATGGGATAGATACCGAGAATTGAAGAAGGAAGCGAGACGCATCTGCAGACAGAAAAAGAAAGAGGCCGAAATGCGTGAGTATGAAGAGCTTGATAAGCTGGCCGACAGGGGTAATGCTCAAAAATTCTACGAAAAAATGCGGCGGCTTACAGAAGGTTTCAAGACCGGAGCATACTCTTGTAGAACCCCCAAAGGTGATCTAGTGACCGATGCCCAGAGCATACTTAAATTATGGAGGGAACACTTCTCCAGCCTGCTGAATGGCAGAGAATGCACAACGCCAGGAGAAGGCGAACCCGATTCCCCAATCGATGACGATGGAGCAGAAATAGCAATTACCCGCCTGAAGAACAACAAAACGGCAGGGGCCGATGGATTACCGGCCGAGCTATTCAAATATGGCGGCGAAGAACTGATAAGGAGCATGCATCAGCTTCTTTGTAAAATATGGTCGGGTTGGAATTTAAGTGTGCTATGCCCAATCCATAAAAACGGAGACCCCACAATCTGCGCCGACTACCGTGGGATTAGCCTCCTCAACATCGCATATAAGGTTCTATCGAGCGTATTGTGTGAAAGATTAAAACCGTCAACAAACTGATTTTATCAGTGTGGCTTCAGATGGAAAATCAACAACCGACCAGATATTTGCGCCAAATCTTGAAAAGACCCGTGAAAGGAGAATCGACACACACCACCTCTTCGTCGGTTTCAAAGCTGCTTTCGACAGCACGAAAAGGAACTGCCTCTATGCCGCGATGTCTGAATTTGGTATCCCCGCAAAACTAATACGGCTGTGTAAACTGACGTTGAGCAACACGAAGAGCTCCGCCAGAATCGGGAAGGACCTCTCCGAGCCGTTCGATACCAAACGAGGTTTCAGACAAGGCGATTCCCTATCGTGTGACTTTTTCAACCTGCTGTTGACAGTCATAACTTTGAGGTTGTAGATAATTTCGTCTATTTAGGAACCAGTATTAACACCACCAACAATGTCAGCCTGGAATTCCAACGCAGGATTGCTCTTGCCAACTGAGTAGGAAAAGTAAAGTGCTCTCTCGACGAACAAAAGCCAAACTCTATAAGTCGCTCATAATTCCCGTCCTGCTATATGGTGCAGAGGCTTGGACGATGTCAACAACTGATGAGTCGACGTTGCGAGTTTTCGAGAGAAAAGTTCTGCGAAAGATTTATGGTCCTTTGCGCGTTTTATATCGCATTCGATGGAAGGATGAGCGGTTTATACGACGACTTGACGAATTAAAAGACAGCGGCTACGCTGGCTAGGTCATGTTGTCCGAATGGACGAAAACACTCCAGCTCTGAAAGTATTCGACGCTGTACCCGCCGGGGGAAGCAGAGAAAGAGGAAGACCTCCATTCCGTTGGAAGGACCAATTGTACGCTTGGAATATATACGTAGCGAAAAGGAAAAATGGCGCGCTGTTGTTAACTCGGCTATAATCGCGTAAGCGGTGTCTACGCCAATTAAGAAGAAGAAGAACCTACACAGTATTTGAGACGAGTTTGTACATTTGCTAGACTTAATAAAAACTCCAGAAAGCACATTTGCATAGAAGAGCTTAAAGACTTATACTATATTAGAATATTAAACGGTTTTGCCACATAGTGCTTTGACCGCAGAAGTAAGTATATTATGTGATGTATATGCATGCAGCTATGCACATCGTTTTTACATATTTTACATCAAATAAGTACAGCCATACATATCCGCCTAAACCACACTCCAATCTTCACACATACCCAATGGCAACGCTAAACTCTTATAATGTTTTCACTCGACTATTTTTCCTTCACTTTCATATTATTTTTCCTATTTTCCCACAATAAAACAATATAGAACAGCTTGCCAACTTTTATGAGAATTGCATTTTAGCGGTTATGACGTCATTATTGGCGGAGCGTAAGAGTTGTGAAAGCGATAAGAAGAAATGTTTTCGCCAAATAACTCGGCAAGCGTAAAGTTGGCGAAAAGCAAAAATAAAGGAACGCACAAAAGCAGAAAAGATGTTGAAGAAGAACAAGAAATACGTTTCGCAGCAATTCGTGCGCTTTATGCCGCACAGAGCTTATGCTGCGCAAGAATACACCGGATTACATTTTATGTTTTCTTCTTCGTTAAGCTGAAATCCTTGCAGAGTTTCGTTTGATTTTTCTTTTTGCATTAACTGACTTAGGTAGATAAGAAAAAAAACGAAAACAACATTTAATATCTCTTTTGGCAGGTGCTTTAACCGTTTTGGTGTCTGCGTTGTTAGCTTTGCACTTTTATTAATTTTCAGCTATGTGTGTGTGTATGCAGGACGGGAAAGTTTTAAGTCTGTACAATAATTGTTTTATAAAAAAGGGCAAAAATACCAAAGCTTTAAAGTCAAATTAAATTGAAAGGAGTAAGAATTTTATTAAAGTAGAATTTAAGAGAAGTCTGAATGAAAAAATTGGCCTTGGGAGGACACCAAAGAATAATAATTAAGTACAAATTTAGCATAAGTCTAGAGATTTCAATTTAATTTTTCTTTCTTTTTATTCTTAATTGGTTCTGTAATCCGCTAAGCTTCGTCCCACTTTACTTGATATTCCTAACCGAATAACGGTTTCTCTACTGCTAGGTACTCTGCATCCATTGTAAATGTAGGTTCATTATATGGTAGCACCGTCATACATATCATAGAGATCTCTTATTTACCTTTGCCAACAAGTGAATATCCGGAAATCTTTCGTAGAATCTCTCTTGCGCATACTTCGAGATTTGTCTCATAATTAGCTCACAGAGACTTATAATTCAATAGTATATTCGCGAATATTTGGGTATGAGAAAGCTCTGTACAAAGTGAGCGCCGCCTGAGCTCACTTTTGACGCAAAACAAGGACGAGTTGATGATTCGAAGCAGTGTTTGGAGACGTGCAAGCGTAACATATCCGATTTTTTGCGTCGATATATGACAATTGATGAAATATATCCACATCATTTCACTCCGAAGCCCAATCGAAGCTTTTCTTGACTTCCTTGAAGAAGGAAGGACCATCAACAGGAACTATTACATAGCGTTATTGAACCAGTTGAAGGATGAAAGCGCCGAAAACCGGCCGCATTTGAAGAAAGCGAAAGTGCTGTGTGTGCCAAGACAATGACGGCAAAAACCCATGAATCGGGCTTCGAATTGCTTGCGCATCTACCGTTTTCGCCAGACCTACCTGCAAGCGACTATTTCCTATTCTCAGATCTCAAAAGAATATTCGCTGGGAAGAAATTTTCATAGAAAGAAGAGGTGATCGTCGAAACTGAAGCCTATTTTTAAGAAAAGGACAAGAATAGTATCGAAAAATCGCTATGTAACACCATTGCAGAGAGCTATGTTAAAAAAACGAATTAAAATACAAAAATTTGTTTTACTATGGTAGGCCGGGGACTTTTTACTTACTTTTGGTGATTCCGACAAATGACCACCTTCTTGGGAAGAATGTATGCAAAATTACAAACTGAGGGAATTCGCGTGTATACTTGTACAGGCGAATAGACAGACAGACATAGTGGACATAGTTAAATTGATTTAATTCATCACGTTGATTACACAGGCTGTTGTTTTAGACGTGCGATTTTCAATTAGGCAATATCTTTTAACAGTTGCACTCTTCGACAGCTGGCACTTGAATTATACTTGGTTTGGTTTACTATTTCATAATGTACGGACGTACTCTGGAACAACACTTGCAAATCGTGAAAAATTAGTATTAAAATAATGGTTCGGTTCGCGAGAGGCGCCAAATATTCGGTCGATATAATAGCTAAGCAGTGTCGGTAATTCAAGCAACCAACTAGCGAATGAGTTCATCTGCCATCGCGATCCATTTCAAAGTTTCCTACTTTTTTAAACAAAAAATACAGAAACTTCAAATTTAATGTTGAGTTTATTATTATTGGAAAGAACATTATTAAGCACTGATTATCTCACTTATCCCTTTTAAATGTTGGCCGAGTCTACGTCTCAGGTTCGTTTTCGATTACTCGTTCGAGCATTTCGTCTAATAACTGGCAAATAATATGTGTGACGTTTTTCTCCAAGGCCTGCATCGAAACGGAATTGTTCGCGACTTTAAACTTTACACATCTCCACAGGAAAAAGTTTAGCGGTTTGATATCACACTATCTTGGTGTGTCTAATTGTATTCTCTCAATATATCCATGATTGATGCGATGTGTGGAAAGTGGCGCCGTCTTGTTGAAACCAAATGTCACCGAGATCACGAGCTTCAATTTCGGGCATCAAATTCATTCCATCGGCCCACAAATAACACCAAACCATCGATTTTTCTGAATGTAATTGTAACTCTTGAATCTCTTCAGGTTACTCTTCGTCCCAAATGTGGCAATTGTTTACATATGTACCCATTAAGCCGGAAATGGGTCTCATCGCTGAAAAAATGGAATGGCTCGAGAACGTCGGATCTTCTTGGAACTTTTCAAGAGTTCTTAGAGCGAAACGCTGTCACTTGGGAAGGCTTAGTGGTTTCAGTTTTTACACAAGCTTTATTTTGTAGGTGTTCTTCGTGTACTATCTCAGCTATGGTTGCTATATTTTCTTCACTGCGTGCTGGACGTGGTCTATTCGGTCGAATATTATCCAATAATGATAGCTGGGTCTTAAGATGGGTGATAATGTTGCGAATAGTACGCTCAATAGGTCGATTATGTTGACCATAAGTAGAACGAAACGCGCGAAACATATTCCTTGCAGAACGTGAATTTTCGTAATAAAGTTGAACAATTTTTAAGCGTTGTTCAAGCGTTTCCATGATGAAATTCCAAACAATACTGAATAAATATAACAAGATGGCTTGACACAACTCACGCGTGATCTGTCAAAAAAGGCTATTGAAAAACGTACTTCTACTTGGGTCACCCGTTACAATTCATACATAGATATTTCAAGGGTTAGACCAGCATGGAATTCAAAAAATGGTCTTAAAGCAAGTTTTCACAAGATTAGCCACCAATTTTATCAATATGTGGTACATAGTGTGTACTGAAAGAAAATATAGCTTTTGTTTTACGTCCGGAATAAATTGAAAACAATTTCTCTTTTTGATGGCTTTAGGCTGGTATAAGCAGCATAGATTTTAATTAATTTTTATCTAATCAATTCCGGTATTTGGAAAATATTTTCGCAAATATATATGTATGAAATCTAAGCACATTTATAAAAAAAAATTTGCAAAAAACCTTCCTAAGAAACGTGTATCTCATTCCCGAAACATTTTTCTAATCTACATAGATTTCGCATAATATAAAGGAATCTCTTTAAAATGTAAGTAACTTCTTTACTTTGAGTATTAACATCTATTTATTGTAGTAGATTTAGTATAGTTTTTCTACTTAATCTACTATTTTACACATATACAAATGCCTTTTTTAATTTTCTGGAACTTTCCTAAATATAACCACAAAAAATATTTATTAAATATCAACAATGGAAATATTAAACATATCTATCAAAGCAAAATTTGGCTCCATCGTCATTTTACTGCTGCTGATGCCTTCCTGAACAATGTTCCCGTACATTTTCAAGATACGCTCCCAACGCATTTCTCGCTCAACCTTCCTACGTGCTTCTTCTAAGTAACCGCGTGGTACTTTGCGTATAGTTTTACTCCTAGCGAATACTCGGAAGTTTATAACGTCTGTGTTGCCGACTGATTTTTGTACATTGCAGGATTTACGTCTGTTGTTCGGCTCCATGAATAATCTGCGCCGCGCTCGTAGCTTTCTGCGGTGACTCGTTGTGTTTCTGAGTGCTGCATCAATAGATTTCTTGACTTGCTCTCGATTTTCGTCATTTAAATTTATTTCCATTTTAGTTGCATTTGCATCTTTTAATTTATAAAGATACTTTGTCAGTTCATTGACATGGATGCGTCTCAGAGTTTTTTCCGAAAGTGTATAGCTTTCGGACAATTCGTCGTGATTGTAGTTTTCGCCTATTATATAATTCCGAATAAAGTCTTCTTCTGCCATTATTGATATATCTGTTCTCTAACTATTCGAGTACGTGAATGAGTCCACAGTGACAAGTGCGCCGGTTTTATAATAAAAATCATAGGTAATAGTGACAGAACAATGCTAGAAAATAGAAACTAGTTTTCAGAGGGCAGGTACCAAAGTTTAATTAGTGTAATGATCGTTTCATAGCAACTCAGGTAGAAACTTTATAATAAAGCAGGAGTATTTTTTATTTTCGGTAGAGTGCTTGCTCTAACCGCTATTGTCTTTAGGCTTTGCACTTGACAATGAAAGGCTTAGGGTGCCAAAAATTTGATAAAGGGATAAAAAATATGCGGTTGACTGTTAGGCCACCGTCACAAGGTCACATGGAAAGACCTGGAAAAAAGTATATGTCAAGACTTTTGTATTTTTTCGCTCCATATTTTATAGAAAACTTTATACAAACCACTTCAAATGTTATTTATATACAACAAACAGGGTATATGAAGTTTGTAACACCCAGAAGGAAAATGTATAAAGTAGAAATTATCACCGTGATGAGCTGAGTACATATAACTAAGTCATACGGTTATCTAGTCCCCATTAGGTTGCCATCAAGGCCATTCAACGATACGTCCAGGAAACGTGCTGTTTCGATGGGGTCGGACCATGGGGAGAGGGGCGTCAGATGTGTAGGGTTAGAGTCATGTGGAGATGGTTAAAGATAAGTAGGAGTTTAACTTGCTACAGTTTCCAGAAATGAGCTGCGCATTCTCGATTCTCGCGGTAACTAGAGCTACAAGGGGTGGTTGTTTGACTCCAAGGACGCCATTCAGTGAGAGGATGTCGGTGAATGTGTTTATGGTTCCATTGTGAATGGCGGTCAGTGTATGCCTGAAGTTAGTTTCGTCCGAAGTGTAGTCGGTTTATTGTCTTATGTCGTCGACCTAATTGAGGAAGGATCTCTTGATTGTCCGAAAAAGCGGTTTCGGTTCAACCAGATGCCTGCAGAGATGATTTCTACGAAAACACCCAGATGTTCGATAGGGGATATCAAGAGATGTTCTGTTACAGTCCGGAGTGCAGTGTTCGGACATGTCTGAAGCTTCCTCGACCATATTAGTGCGGCGTAGTTAAGGAGCGGTTGTCCGCTGCCTTGTATGTTGCCAACAAAGTTTCTTTATCTTTTCCCCATGTGCTACTTGCTAGCAACTTGTGGATTTTGTTGCAGCTCTGTACTTTGGCACTAATCGCGGTCGTGTGAGGTGTAAGGGAGCAAATCCTACGGTTATTGATAGTCAGAATTTTAACTCCAAATATGTACTCCTTCGTCCAGTTTGTCAATATAGTCGTTGTGGATTTAGTGAGGGGAAGTGTTAGGTTCCATGTAGCGAGGAAGCGAGAAAGGTCATAGAGCTAGCCGTTTACTTTTGAGCACATGTCATTGATACCATTGCCCGAAGTTATGTAATAGAAATTCCATCTGGTGGTTGAGGAAGTTTCGAGATGTGTTTGACTGTGTCAAAAGCCTTTAACCAGTCCAACGCTACGAGGATCGTCTTCTCGCTTGGTGGTTTGTGGTTGAGGCCATAAGCTATTTATGTTGTGGTGTTGGCTGTACACTTTTCGGAAGCCATGTTGGTGGTTTGCTAAACACAGGTGGTGTGTGAAGGACGGGAGTAGCAAAGCCTCAAATGACTGTACTACTCGAAAGAGAATTTGCTTTAGCCATGATAACCGTCTGTCTGTACATACGCCAACTAATCTCACAGTTTTGGAGATCTGAAAATTTTCACACGTCCGTTTATTTCCAAGAAGCTGTTCATTTGTCCCAGCTTCCGCTATCGAACAGCTAGATTATATAATTGATCGATTCAGTTCTTGTGCTTGTATGAAAACTTTTGTATTTGTCGAGAGATCCTTATGAAATTTGGCATCGGTTATTGTCCAAGGCAACGGCGCAATTTCGGAGAAAATGAGCAGGGTATTACAAGTATAGCGTCGGTACTATCAAAGTTAACGTTTCTTCTCGTTTTTATTTAAATTTGTGAAACACATTCTATTTGGTAGCAGTTCTTCAAAACAAAATTAATTTTTTTGTGAGGACACTTAATTTGTCAACATATTTACCTCGAAATGCTTACAAAGCAAGACCATCCCATTTAATCAAATAACAAGAAACCTAGGGTGAACTTAGCTACAGAATTAATTTAAAAACGCTTAAAGCGAAATTGTGTTTTAAAACCACCAAACGACAAGTAAACAACTTCACAATAACAACAACAAAAAGGTTTTAAAAGAACAAAACAGCTACAATAAAAAATTTAGCGCATATTCATGTATACATATGTACCTACATATATAAATATGCACACATACATACACATGTACAGCAAGCAAAAGTGTTTGCTTTTATCAAGATCCCTCCCAGCGCCATGTGGAACACACTTCAATGCCAGCAGCGAGGTCCTTATCATAGTTTCAGTCAACATCTTCACAGCCGCACACTGAGCGCTGTCATCTTTACCTGCCATCTTCACTATGGTTAGTGTTCATTGCTGTTAAGAAAAGTTATGCCACAAAATGGTTGTGCTCGACGTTGTCTGGCACAGCCGCAACGTTAAGTAATTTTTTCCGAATATTCAAGGGTCCCCCACAAATATGAGTGCGAATGCCTAGCGAACAAGTGTTGCCCGAGTGTTGGTGACTATTATTATGGGTATGTGGTTGTGTGTGTGTGTGTGCCTGGTTGCTGTTGTTGTGTATGTAAGAGAACTTAAATTGTCAACGACAACATTCCCCACAAATGTACACACACTGCTGACATTGGACGAGGTTGCTGGAACTGAAAGCTGTCAGCTAACGGTAAGCCGCCGAAATGCTAGCGCACAAAACACGTACCAAAAGTGAAATAAGAAGAAAAACAAAAGCGTCGGGGAAAAAACTTTTCGAATGCCACATGAATGTGGCCTTCGCCTTCGGATATAAGCGCACG
This sequence comes from Bactrocera neohumeralis, assembly GCF_024586455.1. Lineage (NCBI taxonomy): Eukaryota > Metazoa > Arthropoda > Insecta > Diptera > Tephritidae > Bactrocera > Bactrocera neohumeralis. The sequence goes on along the minus strand of NC_065922.1, from coordinate 49,457,922 downwards.
CACACAGTCACATGCATAAGCATATACATATGTGTGTACACTTCAACGAAAAGCCTTGACGTCCCATATTAAGGGGAAGATTTTATATGCTACCTGCATGCTTTGTATATATTATATATGTAGGTATGTAGTTAAGTATATATATTCATGCAAAAACATGTATGCGATACATACATACATATATTAGCTTCTAAGTCTCCATTATTAACCGCAAAGTCGAAAACAAATAGCCTCCACCCCAGGAATTTTAGCGCTGGAATTTCCTCCACTTATGCATATATAAAAAGACTCAATTGAGAAAACACACACACAGACTTATAAATATTTATGTTTTTACTTATTTCGGCAGCTTTGGCCGTCGGGTAATTTTGCTTATTATTAGAATTTGCGCCTTGAGTGGGTCTCCCAAAAAACTAAGGCAATTTGTCGTACAAGCTCACCTACCACAGCGACAGCAAACAATCAAACTAGCAGCAAAGAAAACTTGGAACAAAAACTTTATGGAGTAGAAAAATAGAAAAGCACTTTGCTAGGTTTCTAGCAAGCGTATTTTCTTTTCTTTGTGAGAAAAAGGTAATATTTGGGAAACCAACATGCTACCAAATTGAAAAACTCTAGCTGCTAGAGGCTTAAAATTATTTACTTTTCGTTTTAACCAACAGTTATTTTGGAGTATTCAATATTAGGGAAGTGGGAAATATTTATGCGTCGAAATGACTGAAGTGTTGACAACGAATAATGACAAACTAGTAAGGAAGTGTTCAGATCAGTTGTAACCGAACATTTTATACTTTTGCAACTTGCGGGGATCACAGCCGATTTGTTGGAGTAACGATAATCATTACATGGTAAATAAAATATTTATGGCATTAAACATAGTAAACCCTATATTATATGTTAGTTAATTTTACCACCATATCTTACATATTGACCGATTTGGATATCTGTGCAAAGTTCGCGATACATTTATTGGTGCCTAATTTGTACACTGAAAGAACAGGTTTGAAATTGCGTTATACTAGAAGTAGGCGTGGTTATAGTCCGATATCGCCCGGACTTCATGGATTTTCCTTTAAATGTAGGTAGCGTCACGCCCATTGTCCAATTTCTACACCGGCTCCTATAAAGTCCTTTTGTGTAATCTTGGATGTAAAATTTTATGTATATAACGCAATCAGTTTTTGGTTTATTGCACCTTTCACAGTTTTTAACAAAACCGTTATATGGCACAGGGCGAGGTTATCGGCCGATTTCATCTATTACGCAATGCAATATTGTTATTGTAGCTTTATTGGTTTAGGGGATATGTACATTAAGGCTATAGAGGCTAAGGCCACGCCCATTTTTGACATTTTTAGCCCTTTACAATTTGCAGGTGTATACCTTTATTTAGTGCTTAGTTATGGTGTTTTGGGGGCGTGGCAGACCATCTACTCATTTTCACTTTTTTGTGAATGGATAGCTTCCACGGACGGACGAACAGACAGACAATCCCCCGTATTTCAACTCGTCTCGTTATCCTGATCATTTATATATATACAAGTATAACCTTATATCTATTTCGATTATTTCTACTTCAAGGTGATATATACAACCGTTAGATGAACAAAACTACCATACTCTGTAGCAACATGTTGCAAGAGTATAAAAAAATATTTTTTTCTAGCCTGGGACTTGATAAGGAAAAAAATATTTTACTATTTGTTTTAATCGGCAGCTACATGTATGCTATAGCGATCAGGTAAAATAAAACAATTTTCTTTAACAGATCTTGATTTTGATCGATCAGCTTGTACGACAGCTACATATGTATATCCTATAATGATCTGAAATTGGCGATTCCGATAAAAGTGCAGATTCTTGGGGACATGTATGCAAAATTTCAGATGGAAATCTCGAACACTGAGGGACTAATTCATGTACTGATAGACGGACAATACTTGATCGACACAGTTCGTCATGCTGATCATTTATGTACATATTTTATGGGGTTAAATTTAATATATCCTGTTAAATAGTATAGAAACAAATATTTTTACACAGTAATGAAATTCTTTTTCTTTAAGAAATCCAAGACCTTTCTGCTTGTGTTTAGAACAATTTTGGAAGCACCTTTTTTACCCTCACCCTTACACTCATGGCCACGCAAAGCTTAGCACTCAAAATTTTCGATTGTTGTGCATATTTGACAATATTTTATAGCGGTTGTTTTTGCGGTATAGACTGTTTTTATTTAGAAATAAGTTAATGATATGTTATTTATCAAAAATCATCAAAATTAAAAACAAAACACATTCAGCTATAGACAAAATCATTTGAAAGTTAGTGAGCTTTAGAAAATGAGCTCGAAATGTACGAGACTGAAATGCGATAAAAAATGATATTTTTTTATTTTTTTAATTTAATTTCATGTACACTATAATTGAATTTAATGTTTTATTGTATTATTATTTTTTATTTGAAACACGAAGTTTAGTCGCGTTATTACTTTAAAAACAATAAAATCGGTCGCTTTTGTATAAGCACAGAAAAGCTAGTTTATGTTTAACGTAATAAATTAAAAACTATAATTGTAATTAGATAATATAATAAAGTGTAGTTATGTTTAATAAAAACATAAAAAAATCATACTGAAGAAAATCCGGAACAAACGAAAAAGTTCGAAAAAAATTATGAAAGTATAAAGTTAAGCGTTGCTTGATCACGAGTGTATTTTTCTCGAGAAAAAGAGTATGGATTTTAATAGGGTTTTTAAAAAGTGTTTGCTTTCTTTAAAAATTTCCCAATATTATAATTGAATTTCTTTGAATTATCGGTGGTTATAACTGGTTTTACAGGAAAATTATATATATAAATAGCTGTGAAGTTCTCCGTACATCAATTAATGTACGTTTGATACCTGTTTGTTTACGATGCGAAAAGTTTGTACGGCCATTTTAACCATGAAAAAAATTTCAAAACGAGGTTGCTTGAAATGTTATATTTACAATGGAATCACGGTTCCGAAATCGTTGAAAATGTTTTGGGAGTCTACTTTATCACGAGCACAAGTATTTGAGTGTAATAAAGCATTAAGTGCAGTTCGTGAAGTCATATCTCATGCTAGTTGTCTATCCATCTTTGTAAATGATCATAGCATCGAAAAAGTTACAGAAACAAAGCTTGAATATCGCCGTGTTAGTATCAGAGAGATAGCAGTGGATCACAATATCCCTCGATCGACTCTACACATTGTGGTGGTTAATGTTTTGGGACCGTTTTTGACCCGTAACAAAAGACCTGAACTTGTGGCAAAAACGAGTGGAGAAGACATGTGAAGAGATGTGTGTTTATGAATAGCAAGCCGAAAGTGCCAAACACTCTATCGAACGGTGCTGCAAAAATGAATTGAAACCGAAAAAGCAAAAATTCGCCAAAGGCATTGAAGGTCATCCCGGCAGTGGTTTATAATAAGTGTATAGAAAATATAGATATTTTTAACAAAAATACATGAAATTGTATTTTTTTGTCAGTGCAGGTAAAATTTTATCACATTATTAGGTTAAAAAATTAAAGGATAGAAAGTCATAGTGTTTGACTTTTTTAAATACTAAATTTTTTAAATTCTAACGTTAGTGTTAAGGGGTTGCGTTGGGTTACGGGTTTCAAAAAATCGATTTTTTTATAATCTTATTATTATACAACACCTCTAAAATATAGTTCTAAATTTTTAAGTCTATCCGAGTAATAGTTTCAAAGATACAGCCTTGAGCACCGTCTTTAAACGCGTTTTTCTCGAAAATGTGTATTTGAAGCCGATTGGAAAGATTTCTCGAGAACTACTCAAGGGATCTTCATGAAATTTTACACATGTCTTTGAGATACATTTCTTAAAGACTTCGACGAAGAATTTTTTTTCGATTACAATTATTTGACAAAAAAGAAATGTCGCGAAATTTTCACTGAAATTTTAATTTTGTTGTAAAAATGTCCGCCAAAAATCCAATTTTCTGAGCTTTTAACTAAAACACGTATTTTTTACTTTAGATGATCCAGTAAGGAGTTATCCTGCCACGTGGGCGCATCTTTTGTCCGAGGGGTTTAAAATATTTTTTTCCCAAAAATTTCTGAATTTCTTTGTTAATAGTGTATGTTTGTAACGATAAAAAATTTTAAAAATATATGAAAAAAGGTTGGTTTTTATCCGAAGAAACTCATGTAACCCCTGTACGATAGGCTCAAAGAATTTGACTGATAAATTACAGTTATCAAATGTCATTAAAAAGCAAAGAAAAGGACCTGTTATTTTTTATGGTGAAATGAAAACTTATTTATTTAATTACTTTCATTCTCCGTGATGCAATGAATGTCCATTTAATTAAAATTTAACGAGTAATTAACGATAACTTTTCACCCACAGGTTTACAAATGCGCTGTGTAGACAAAGCATTAAAATCAGCTTATGACACATAATAGACAATAAAAGGTTCGTTTTATGCCGACTTCGCCCAATAAAAAATATAATAAACACCAGCTTCGTTTACAATAAAACGGCCGTAAAACTTCTAATCAATTGCGTTGCAGTCAGAACCTTTTTATATTTACGAACAAATGTCTACAGAAAAAAGGAAAAACGGTGAATGAAAAGTATCGCTTTTTTGTGAGAAAGGTTCAATCAATTGTTGCCTTGTTTTCAGGCTTCACTTGTTTTTGCAGGTGACACTTCTGTTGATGATCAATAAAAAGAGATTAACACACGACGAACGCTTGCGAAGTGAACACTGATTGTTGCACAAAAAATGTTTGCGCAAAGCTTTGACATTGTCTCGTATAGTCCTCTCTTTGACTCTTTTAATTTAGGCATAAAAAGTTTGTGACATTTTTTATTTACTGCCCTTTGTGTGTGTGTGTTTGTTTTAAGGGTTATGGCTTTTTGGTTGAAATGCGTACACTGAGAGAAATTGAGCAGTACTGCCCAATGCAGATATATATTGAATAGTCGAAAAAGTCTTTTCGTATTTTGTCAATAAATGTCGTTGCAGTCGTATATCTCCAGCGCCATTAATTGCATTGTGTCATACCATGTAGTATTCGAAAGGCGAGATTATAACCAAAAAAAAAACAAAATAAATTCGGGGCAGTTGACTCAAGTTCACTATATTTTGAAATTTTTGTATAAAAAAGGGAAGAATGTCATGCAAAGAAATTTGTGAAGTTTACGGAGACGATGCTGTATCAGTTCGTGAAGCACAACTATGGTTCGCTCACTTCTGTTCTGAAAATTTCGAAATTTCGATTTACCCTGATGCAATAATATCTCCAGCGGAAAATTGCAAAAATTGTACATATTTGTTTATTTATTTATAAGTTGATTAGAAGTACCAAAGTTTGATTAGAATATCAAAAGACTTTTACGACTACCCAATATTCAATAGGGACGCTACAAAAGTAGACCGATAGGGACAGTAAACGACGCTATAATCTTTTCTTGCGCATTTGAAACAAAAGTATCTGAATGTGCTCACTCCAATGGACTATATCAAATCTAGGATAATATTCTTATATTAACTAAATTTTACAGGGTCTGGCGCTCGAAGTGTAACCAACTTCAGACCTTTCGCGCAGCTGTCCTACTGTTTATAAATTCGCTGAATGACGGTTTGGAGTATTGTTAACAAGTGTACAAAAGCGTTTTGCCAAAAGTGAACGCAAAAAAAAGTGATCAGCGATGGAATTCAAACGTAATAGTGTGATTGCTTTATATTTAGCTGGAAAATCACAGCCAGCAATTGTTCGTGAGCTCAAAGACCTTAATGTGAATAAAGTTCTTGTTTATCGCACCATCACTCGTTACAATGATACTGGTAGCATCGCAAAACGCCATGGAGGTGGTTATCAAAAGACTGCAACGTCACGTGAGATGGTTCGGAAAGTGAAGAAGCGACTTGAGCGAAATCCACGACGAAGTGCCAATCAAATGGCTAAAGAACTGAAAATATCCGACCGCAGCATCCGACGCATATTGAGAAAATTGAGAGCAACAAGTAAGACTTGAGAGAGCGAAGCAGTTGCTTCGCTTGGCCGAAAGCGGTCAAATTCCGAACATTGTGTTTTCTGACGAAAAAATTTTTCCAATTGAGCAATTCGTAAACTCTCAAAACGATAGAGTTTACTTGAACGACCGTTCATACGAGAATCTAAGTCATCGGTTGGCCACCAGGAGGCAGCACCCGCCACAAATAATGGTTTGGGCCGCTGTTACCGCAGATGGGCGCTCTTCAATTGTTTTCATCGAGCCTGGCGTCAAAGTAAATGCGACATATTATCGGGAAAGTGTTCTGGAGGCTGCTTTGAAGCCGTGGGCAAACAAACATTTCGGTCGCAAACCATGGACGTTTCAACAAGACTCAACACCGTCTCAAAAAGCGCGAGTGAACCAAGATTGGCTGAAAAACAACGTTCCGAACTTCATTATTTTTTTGGAGAACAAAGTCCGAAGTAAAAAATACACCAGTCTCGAGATGCTGAAGAAATCCATTGTTCGTGAAATACCGGCAAGTCACATTCCGGCAGCTTGCGATTTATTTTTTGACCGTTTCAAGAACATAGTTAAGGCAAAAGGTGGTCATATCGAGCAAAATTGAATTGGTCCTGAATTTATGATTATTTTCACACATTTTGTACTTTAAAATAAATAAAAATAATTTTCCAAACCGAATTTATGGCTTCGAGTACCCGACACTGTAGTAGTAGAAAAAACTAAGAGTTTTTTTTTCATAGTCATACGCTTTATGCCCTTATCAAGTCTAGAAAAAGCAGATCTAATGGCGCCGTTGTTGAGGCCAATGATATCAATATCTTTAGGGTACACCAGCCGCTGTACACTCTTATATAAGATTGCACCTTCTCTATTTAGCTGGGGTTGGATAAACGGTGTTCAGCGGACAGCGAAACTTTAAACACGTTTCTTTCGAAACTACTTTTTTGGTGCAGTTGACACAATATCTGGAGTTCTAATTAGCCGATTTATTCAAAATATGTTATGAATATTTTTTAAATATCTCTCTACCACATAAATTGACAAGAACTTAAAAATTGTGAACTGCCATCGGTTTTGAAGCAAGCGGCTTTCTATATAATTGTGTATAAAACTTCATAACAATCGCCTAGCAAGGTTGTGTGCTGGCTGGTCTTGGGACCCAAGACATAGAAACCACTTTCAATGAAAAAGAAACCACACCTGACCATCTATTAAGGAGCCAATAACATAATTCAATTTCAGATATTCCATAGAAGCTAGTGTATTGTATATATATCCAAGGACTTTTACATGAATTTTCATTCCGAAGTACTCGAGCTACTAAGCATAAATATATTGCGTACTTCTCTTAGCTGGAGAATGTGCAAAGTAAGGTCACTAACTACGTCTAAATTTCGTATACAGTTATATATAATTTTAAAATATGGTTCGAGAATCAGGATGAAAATCCAATTTTACTCATAAAATATATACAATCTGATAACAAAGATGGGCGAAGTCGGCTTTTATCTACTTTTAGTTTCAATAAAGCGATTAGTACGTTCGTTCGCCATAAGCAGTGTCTTTCAAGCGGAGGAGGCTGCCATCAAGGCAGCAGGAGGTGTGCCACTCCCAAGTGCAGCTTTCTTCAGAGAGGTGTGCATTTGCTGCGATAGCAGTTCTGCAACAGTACCTTGAGACGTTTGACAGTGCGCTCAAGGCTAGTCAGGGTGTGTTTAGCCTCTTAATCAGTAGCATCAAGCTTCTTTGTTATGCCACTAATTTGAGTATCAGGTCACAGAGGAATCGATATATTATGAGCCTGCAAGAGAGGGCATTTTTATGCCAATTTCATCAGATTGGTAACGAGTCGGCTGTTTTTACTGGCTCTAGCGTTGGTTCTAATGAGTTTGGTAACACTGGTGAAGAACCAAAATTTCGGCGGCTGCAAGATCTTTCTGGCCCCAAATGGATTGCAGAATCACCGATGTACGCGGACATTAGGGATCTGGGTGGTATGAAAAATAGCTGGATGTTAGCGCTGTGTTCTCCACTAATGCCGAAAAGTTATTGTCGTTTGCGCGTGAATTATTTAGGCGGCGAAGTCGTTTAACTGGGAATTAGAGCTAGTTTTTGTGTGAATGGTGTGTGCATGTGGTCCGACCCCTGATCACCAATCCAGAGCAGCATGGAGGCTCAACTGGTACTAGTTTCGGCTTCGAAGTCTGATCGAAGGCTTCTGATTGCCACGGGGAGGAGGAGCCTTTGGAGTTCGGGGAGTATCGAGGTGGTTGTTGTTATAACTGAAACTTTCTTAGTTGAATTGTGGAGTTTCATTGCAAACGGTTGCCGGATCCAAAGTACGGAACAGGTTTTAGATGGGTCTCGAACCCTGCCAAGCTGGCTGGTGTGTCCATTCCACACTATTAATTGGTAGTTTATGATTAACTTACGCATGGCTTTGATCCGCTGTGCTTTTGAGCGCCGTGGGGTAAGGCAGGAGGTACCTACGTTAAACACACCGGACGTTGGCCCGAAATGAAACCCAAGTAGATCTCCGAAGTACTTTCCGTTAATAAGGTTTGTCTCGGCGCCATGGCAAGTGCTCTGACTGGACACGGTTCAATAGGCACACATGCTTTGAGGTTACATATCTTGTCAGTGGAGAAATGCCCAGACCTGAGGTTGAAACAATTGTATAAATACACTTTCGGCGCACCTGTTAAAGTGGCCGCGATTAATATTAACCGACTTACGCTCAATGCGCTCGTCGATCTATAGAGGTCAAGTGATCCATATGTAGAAGTCTTGGGAATATACAGATGTACAAGTGGGATATTGCGGTATTTTTGGTGCGAGGACCAGTTCTACGACTTAAACTTACCTTACCTTCACTTTAGGAAAGTCGATTTCTCACACCAAATCTTTAAAAGAATGCCTCAAATGTATTAACAAATCCTAATCTGTGAAGCATGCCCGCAAATGAGACAACAGCGCACTCCTGCTTTCCTTTTCACAAGTAAGGCTGCATGTACACTTGTATTGGTGGTAGTGCGCGTGCGTCACATAAACACAAATGTATTTCAATAAATGTAAATCAGCAACGTCGTTAGTGGCGGCACAATGATGGATCAAATAAATCAAATCATAAAATATGAAGCGAAAGGCAATCCCCAGAGAAAGGGCAAGAAAATTGCGTGCAAAAACACTGTGGAGTTCAAGCGGAAAATAAGTGTAAGGAAGCGTACAAAACTGAGTCGAAAGAGGAAACCAGAAAGGCAAAGGAAAGCCGCCTTAAGATGCAGGGCAAAGAGTGCCCGGTAAGCTGCCGCTTTGACAGACAGCAAAGTTGTCGCACAAAACGCAGCACGCCCTCTCACTACCACACACACATACACTTATGCATACATATAAACATTTATGCTACCGCATTCAATTTAAAAGCGACGCATACGGACCGCATTAGCTTTCAAACAATAACCCAGCTTCTTACTGCTGACACTGATTGATGATTAACTTACGCATTGACATTTGTGACGTTGGAAAAAGGAAAAAAGTGGTATATAAAATATAAAATTAAAAGTCTGAGCTCGTGCCCTGAAAAGGAGTTTACTAAAGATTTATTACTGGCAAAAGTGTATTGAAATATATATAGGTTAGGGTGATTCAACACTTTTTTAAATTGGTTTCTTTAGATATCGTAAAAATATTATACTAAATGACGAAAAACCAAAAAAAATACTTTATATCGAAACTATAGGAACTTAATTCTGATCGGTCAATTTGTATGGCAGTTCTATACTACAGTGGTCCGTTCTTTAAAACTTCTTCGAAACTACTACCAGTTGAGCTTCCATACTGCTCTGTATTGGTGACCAGAGGTAGGACCACATACCACAGACCCTAAATGACTTCGCCGTCTAAACAATTTACGCGCAAATGACCCTAACTGTTCGGCATTCCAACTAGTGGAGATCACATCGCTAAGATCTAAACGTTCATCAGTCCAGCTAATCCCCATACTACCCAGATCCCTAATGTCCGAGTACATTGGTCATTCTGCAATTACATGCACTCAGTCTTCTATCCCCGCCCCTCAAAAACAACCCGACCTATCAGATCAGTTGCCTCTGTCCTCATACAAAATCTGAAGTCTGGGTTACCCTTCACAATCTCAACGTCCCGAATGTACTTATAAGTGACTTGACCGTTAGGTCTATTTCCCCAGCAGGTCTTTGCCACCTATATTTGACAGTATCGTCTAGAAGCCTCCCACTCCATAGATATCTATATTGCTCTACATCATCATCGGAAATCCTATCATTCCGCAGCAATGAAACACTGAAGCTCCTTCTTAACCTAAAGCCAACAGCATGCTGTATGACAATAGGTCAAGTGGGGGTGCACCTAAATGAATCTGCATAGGAACCCTTGAGACGGTGCCACAGTGGTTTGGGACCCCAAGACAGTTGGGGCTGCTTCCCATCTTACAGAGGCTCCATAAGTGGCACATGCCACAAACAAACCACAATATATAATGTTCCAAATATGTCAACCACAGATGGAATCCTGCGGGCCGCCACGTACCCCTCCAATCTCCTCACTGTCATTCATGCCGACTAAAGTGGCCTTTCCGTTCAAAAAGTAACTTCGCCAAAGAGTAATTTCCGGACAGCCCAGCTCCTTCAGCCGTTGCACCACTCGATCCCAGTTTAAGTAGTCAAACGCCCCCTTGAGGTCAACAAATATGCCCTTGGCATTCTCCCTAAAAACTTTCTTGACTTTTCCAAGTACTGGAAAGAGATAGATAAGATACTAGGATTGTTTCTGATCTTATCAGGGCACTTCAGGAGAGGAACAACCACAGACGGACATGGCTAAATCGACTAAGCTCGTCAAGATGATCATTTGGGTATACTATATATTTAACAAGGTTTCCGATATTTCCTTTTTAAAGCTACGAATTTCGTGGCAAACTGTATATATCCTATTCAGGGTATAAAAATTCTAGAAAAGCTTGATCTCTTAATTAATATTAAACTTGTGGCGCAATGTGGTTCTTGATTTCCCATATAAATGACAAAGTTTGGATAGTGTGAATGTAAACTTATTTTCGTAGGGAATTCAACGATATGAAAAAAGTGGAGAAGTCATTCAAAGGTAATTCGAGGTCAAAGTCCAACTTTGAAGCGTTAAAGCAAGTTTTTGCAATTTTTTCGATTTTTTTTACAAAAAATATTTAAAATCATATTTAAAATCATTAAATATTTTTTCGACGTAAAAACATTTTTTTGGCTAACCCTATGTCTATATGGATATATACATTTAGAACCACATGTACATTCATCAGCTTGCATTTGTGTGCGCGTGTCATTCGAATTGTTTAGCTTTTACTTTTCGCTGTCAATTCGCATTTACTTCGCCCCGATTTAATGCTCCAATCGAAAATGTTTTAAAAATCACAGTCATCGAAATTGACATTGGCACTGCCGACTTGCTGTTAATATGCCGCAGCCACTTCTCTTGCCATCTCCTCCCATCTGTGCTCCTTTCTACTTTTTGTTTAGCAATGTCAATGAGTTTTACTTTACGATTCCATGAAATGTTTTCAGCGAAGTGGTTAAACTTGCCAAATGCCAGAAAGTAGGTTAGTGCCTGGCTTGCTCTCAATTTGATTGACCAAGAATCGCTGGAAAAGATTTAAGTGGAAAGTGCACTACCACATGCGCATACTGTGTAAATAGATATGTGTGGCATGAGCAACGCTGTGTTGACTGTATTGCTAAAGCTCACTCAAAGCATCAGAGGTAAGCAGTCAAAGGCTCGCTCTCCCATTCACGCTTTGTGCCGTCTTCAGTTTCTTCACTTGGTTTGCCTTTTTCAGCTCGTGCATTTTACACTTAACACCTGCATTATTTCCTCGTTCGTTTGATTCCATATTTGTGGTGTGCGTGTAAGTACAGTTATATATATTCACGTGTATATGTCTGCATACAAAGGAGGTGAGTCGTGAGCTGTCTATGTATGGGTACATCTGTTTTTTATACAACGTTGCGTGAAATGGTTTATGAACCTGTGCATCCGCATGTGGCAAGTCGTAACGGTAAGTTATGTGGCAGTTGCATTACCCACCAATTCGTGCATAAAGAAAAATGAAATGATGTCAAGTGTTGAAAGCTGAAAAATATTTTATATACTCATTGCTTGTTTGTAAGTTGACAAGAGTAATGCAAATAGAGTGCCGCAGACACGCGGAAGGGAGTGCAGTAGTTAGTTGCAGGAAATAATTTTTTGAGGTTAAGTCGGTGTAGTCGGATTTGAAAGAGAGCAGCACACTGTGACATAGGCTTTGCAATCGAGCTATCAGCCTGGGTAGAATCGAAATTATTTCCTCACAGACTTCAATTATATACTTCTAAGTTTCGTTGGGCCACAAAGTTGTTGCGACGGCTAATGACAGCTTGGGCTTTGTCTCTTGGTTCGCCGAAGGTAAAACTGCCGAGATCTTTCATCCATCAGTCTTGCAAATGTTGGACAATGGCGCAAGTGCTTTGATGTTTCCACCTCACTCTCCTCCATGCAACTTTGACAACTTGCATTCTTCAAAATTGTTTGCCTTACTTCATGAATGCTCATAGTGAAATATCTGGTAAGAATCCTTATTATTGCTGTAAGATAGACTTGGCAAGATAAGTAGTTCAGAGAATCTCCTGCGCTAAAAGGATCTTGCAGTCGCACAGGAGACCACCAGCTGTTAAACGCACGCGAGGTTCATATTCCCAGTGCTAAAACGCAATATGTCTATGGGTAACCAACTCGGTCTTATTCCAATGAAAGAAGGTGTCCCCTCTGCCTAGCTCGTCGATTTTGCAAATACCAGCAATTCCGTTACTACCAGGCACCCAAACGATTTTTATGATGAAGTAGCTTGATGCTATATCTACTGCGGTCAGACTTTCTTTGACTAGTTTTGAACAGTTAGTGAACTCAGCCTTGCTGTCGGAGTAAATGCTCATCTCCCTGAAAGTGGCTGCTGCAACGTCTAAGATTGACGGAGAGTTCCTTACAGAAAACTTCCCCTAGAGTCTTCTCTCTTTGCTCTTCCCTTTCGGAAAAAACTCGCCTTGCCTCTACTTCAGCGACTCTTCCCAATCCACACATCCCTCGTTGGTATGCGAACAGAGAAAATCCCGCCAAGAATAGCCACTGTAATGCAGCGATCCAAGTTGTCAGGAATGCAGTTGAGGGAGAAGAGAATTTCGACGAGTACTTGTTCGGTGTCCTTCATGTACTTAGCTTCCATAAGCCTTAGCACACTTGAGCACAATTCGCAGCAATACACTTGTCGGCAATATCCAAGGGTGCCGTTTTTAAAATGTCATTAAGCGCTATTGGTGGTGTAGTCCGCAATGCACTAGAGATGCCTATGCCCTCCACTAGATGAATATACCATAGACAATTATTGACTTGACTATGGTCACCTTTGGTGACTTTTTCTTTATAGCAATATACGGCAAACGAGACTTTTCTTACTCTCTTCTCAATATGTTGGCTCCAGGAAAGTTTTCTATCAAGTATATAAGCTCCATAAATACACATTATTTGACACTGCAACTAGATGATGCCTCTACCTCTATGTAGTACATTTCTGTAGACGGCTCCTACCAAACACTTTAAAAGCATCGGACGCATAGAGAGTTCCCGTAACCGCGGATTTTAGAAAAATAGAAAAGAGAAACGATATCAGTCTTAACTAAATTTTTATCAAAGGAAGATGGATACACTTACGTGAACATGGATCCACTACTACACACCAGTGTTCTAGCAAAAGTAGAAACAGTGGACTCCGAGAAAGGAGATCTCCTTCTCTTATCAACGGAAAGGGGCTAGCTATCGTTTGCTTGCATATACAAATGTAATCTACATCCACTCACACCTCCCTTGTCGTTATGGTCGAATTAGACAGCCAGCAGCTGCTTTGAGTGTATTTTAAACCTACCATAAGTAAGGATTTTGATAGTCGAAATGGCGATTAAATGGCCGATAATAAAGAATGTAGAAGTAAAATATTATATACCGAACGAATGATAAAGTGATAATTGAAATCGGTCGTCAGTGGTTCTGAGGTAATGGTTTTTGGTAAAGGTGATAAGTGAGCGATCGATTTCACCCATATTTCATGTTAAGAAAATATTAAGTTTCATTTCCATCGAGTGGTTTTAAAAGTCCATATGAGCGACTGGGTAAAAAAAAGCTTCCTTCTGCCATTTCTTCCGTAAAATTTAGTGTTTCCGACGTTTTTTGTTAGTCGGTTAACGCACTTTTAGTGATTTTCAACATAACCTTTGTATGGGAGGTGGACGTGGCTATTATCCGATTTCTTCCATTTTTGAAGTGTATATGGAAATGCCTGAAGGAAACGACTCATAGAGTTTGGTTGACATAGCTATAGTAGTTTTCGCCCACTTTTCCAAAAAAATTACGTCCAAATATGCCCCTCCCTAATGCGATCCTTTGTGCCAAATTTCACTTTAATATTTTTATTTATGGCTTAGTTATGACAATTTATAGGTTTTCGGTTTTCATTTTGTGGGCGTGGCAGTGGGCCGATTTTGCCCATCTTCGAACTTAAGCTTCTTATGGAGCCAAGAAATACGTGTACCAAGTTTCATCATGATATCTCAATTTTTACTCAAGTTACAGTTTGCACGGACGGACGGACAGACAGACATCCGGATTTCAACTCTACTCGTCACCTTGATCACTTTGGTATATGTAACCCTATATCTGACTCTTTTAGTTTTAGGACTTACAAACAACCGTTATGTGAACAAAACTATAATACTCTCCTTAGCAACTTTGTTGCGAGAGTATAAAAATATTCATTAGATAGATCCTTAATATATGATTTGAGATTGCTCTATCAGTTTCTAACCACATTTTTTTGGAAAGCTCTTTCTGAGGGTCTTCACCGGAACTGAGGCAATCCAAAACTTTTCATAATGAATTGCCAATTTTTAAAGTACATTCAATTCCGTAAATGTATATGTCTTTATTTATTTATTAAATAAAAAAGCGCTTAAAAAAATAATTTGTCTTTAACTTTTGCATATAATCGCTTAAACGACTAGTGTTCGCTATTCTAAGTAAGATATGTCAGATATGTAGTTGTAAGGTCTATATACTAAGTATATCGAATTTAATTCATTAAGTTTTCACTATCGTTAAAATATCACAATGGACTAAATGTTACAATTGTAGTACTTTTGTATATTACTCTAACCAAATTGGACCTTATTTACAGTAAGTAGTAACAAAAAATAGACGAATATTTCAAAGCCACTATGTTAGAGATCAAAGTTACTTTACAAACTGAAAACCCAAGAAAGGTTTTTCCTCAAAAAAATCACCAACATTATTTCTACTGTACAACATTCCATCAAAACGGCAGCATGACTTAGTTGCCCGAACGCTGCCTTTCTTTCCACAACAATGTTACTTGACGTAACCATTTACTAAAACCACCAGCGACGCTTGGTTACGTAAATGCTACGACAATATTGTGACATAATGCAAGTTCAAACAGCTGCAACAACAAAAACGAAAGAATAAAATGTAGAAACGTGACAAAAAGGACGAAAAAACAGCAATCACTCGACCATCTTGAAAAGGAGTATTATATTATATTTAATGCAACATTTACTGCCGGTTGCCACAGCATTAAAACACTTACACATATGCACTTGCACTCGTCTTTTTGTGGAATTTCTACTACAAACGCTTTTTTGCCCGCAATGCTGCTATTCATTTATCATAAGAAAAGCATTTTTTGTGACAAATCATATTATCTGGTAAGTACACAATTTTCTCGTAATCGAATGAAAGAAATGACCAACCAATGGAGAGGAACAATTTTTCTTAGTTTTTGAGATATTGATGAAATTGGTGAAATTGGAATTCTCGCAAAAATTGCTCACATTGGATAATACCTGTACGCTCTGTTTCTATACAAGTATAAATAAAGTTCTTGTAATGAATCTTTTGTATTTGTGGGGGGCATTATCCTATGTTTTCTCCTATTTATTAGAACATAAGTGTAGAAAATACTTTCTTGTACTAATTTTTTTTCTGTAAAACAAAGCGAATCACAATAGCTTTCAACTAACAAACATATATTTTCTTAATAACGGACGGAAACAACTTTCAGGTATAAGACGCTTACGTGACATCAACATCTTCAGTTGATCTATTTTTTTACCTTTTTTTATTTCTGCAGCACGTCTCTAAAATCTGTGTGGCCGCAGTATGAAAAAGTTTAAAAGAAATATAAGAGTCTTTATTTCGGGGTATACGAGGCGTATGAAGGACATTTACTTACTCAGTGACTTATTCAAGGGGGAAATTTCCTCTCCTTCCCAAGGTCTAAATGGCTTATTAGTAATTTTACTGCTCTGAAAAAATATAAAGTAACGGAAATATAATCCAGAAATTCGCCATTCTATTTCAGAAACAAAACTAAACATTGTCTCCATTTTTGAATATAATAAATAATGCTAAGATGTTAATTAATCCAATCAGATCCGTAACTACTAAATTTGAAGCGACGCGGCTTGATAGATAACATGAATGCAGCATCTATATTCAGCTCTACCTGTGATATGTTCGATTGATACAATTACCGCGACTTATCCTCCAAATATTCCAACAAAGAAAAATTAGTAACTGGAAATATAAGGAAGCAGCGGGAAAACAATTATACTCATTCAACTTATAATTGGGATTTTTTGTCTATGTAATATTCAATATCTCTAACTCATTCACTCAGCTTGATTCTTCAAAGAGAATCGATCGATCTTGCAAAGGCATCAAATATGATAGATACGCTGCTTGTAACGTGCCGAAATCGAAGACAAAAGGTTGAGGAACATTTTCCATCCATTAATTCAGAAACGAAAAAAATGGCGGCAGAACTGAAACACGACGAAGAAAACCAAAAATCTGCGGACGACAAAATAAACGCGAAAATTTTTGCGTGGAAACTTACGAAGAATACTACAGGGTCTTAGCGTGCATTCCTCTGTTGGTTAAAATCGATTTGAAGATGCGCTAGAGAAGTATTGGATGTATTTCAATTGAGTTTGACTGCATGCTAGATAGATTCAAAGCCTTTTGGATAATGATAACGTCGTGCGACGTCTGAAGCTCAAATATTAACTGCCAGCCAACGAATTTTCCAGTCATCATAGCACTTGGAAAAATCATCCGTCGTGGTGGTCATCAGAGCCTTCTTCGATTCAGCTTTTATATCCTCGGAGTGGTCATGTGAATTTGCTAAATAGCCAGAAGTCAGGCGAATGCGGTGGTTGCGGCACGATATTAGTTGGAAATGTGGCGAAATGATCACGAATAACCAATGCATTATGAGATGGTGCATTATCGCACTTCTTTGTTCAATAAATTCAGACATAGTGAAAATCGAAGACTTCATTTTACAGCCTCACAAAACGACGCGTATCTCAAATACTAATGAATATTTTGACGTGAAATTTAGCATAGATGTCACTAACAGTACTTCCAACTTACAGAAAAAAAATTTACCGATTCGAAAAACACGCGAAGCATAAATTAAAAATTGACCTTTCAATTTGATCACTGTTAGTGCCCACAAACTTGTTCTGTAAGTAACTGGCAGTGAAGTTAGCTCTTAGACTAAGGGAATCCTCCTTATTAGTCGTCTGTAATAAAGTTTTTTTTTACCTTTCCTTACTGAGAAGAGTGGGAAAGGGGTGAGAGGGACAGTCACATAGGAATAAGCATCCAAACGGATGGGTCCAAAGTTAATAATCTAGTGAGAAGTGGTGTCTTTTCAACGAAATTAGATATCAGAACCGCCTTCCGACTACTGGACCATTCGAATATCACAGCAATTAATTAAGGACTTCTTGTTCTGAATAAGAGTTGTTTTTCCTCAAACCTTCAATGGGTTCCAGGGCCTGGTGATATGTATCCCTAGTAATTGTGAAGCAGCTGAACTAGCCCGAATAGGCACCTTTTGCAACAAGAATCCGAAAAATAGTATATTTATATGCCTCTGGCTACTTGTACTTAGATATTTAATCAACAAACATGTTATAGATATAGCTAAGTACCTGTGGAGCCGATTCCTAACTTGTTCAACAAGCAGGGACACATTGCATAAATGACATATGAGCAGCACATGCTGACTATTAAAATTCAAAAGGAATCACATAAGAACTTTGGTGTTAACAGGTTGCTGTGTGTTTGGAAGACGTGCCAGCAGACTAACTGCACCATACAATGATATTGTAGAAGTTGTCGGGAGGTAGAAGAAGAAGATACTACCGACACTATTCTATGCGAATGCAAAGATTTGTATAGGAAAAGTATGGCAACCATTGGTCGAGTGTTTCTTGACGATGCCTCGGAGGTCAAAAACACGTACTGATTAACTTCATCAGGAAAATAGGGTGGTTTAGTGGGGACATAGTGGAGTGAGCGAATTTTAGTCCCGTTGGTTTCACAATGGACCACCTAAAGGCTTAGGTGCATCGTCAGACATATACTCTATATTTCTTCTGATGTTTGGCGTTCCCTTATTACATTTATTATATGGTTTTCATGATGTTAAAGTCAATAATAGTCGTAGTGAAAGTACAGAAAACGATTTACTTTTTGTATCAATTTTCAATAACAATTTTATTGTCTATCTGGCAATCTAGGGAAGTTATTCAAGTTCGCCTCGATGTAATGGATCATATGTCGTCGAATTGTACCATTGTCAAAATATTGTCATTGAACTGGAATGATTATTTCATAAATGCTCTTAGTGTGGTCAATAGGATGTAGTGATAGGTATCTGCTATAGGAATTATGTAGGTTAGGTTAGGTTAAGAGGTCAATCCTAAGGGATATCTCACTTAGAAATTGGATCATAAGACGCTCGCAGATCAGCCAAACGTTTTGAGCCTATCAAAAATTCGTTGAGACGGCTAATTTCAGTTTCAGATATGTCTTCAGGTTAGCCGAAGATAAGATTATTCCTGGGATTGCGGTGAGGTGAACTTTGCTTAGGACAAAGTTAGCGAGTTCAGCGCTAGTATTGATGTTCTGCTATCGGAGTGAACTCTCACGCTTCTAAGAATTGTGGATATTCATCCCGACAGTTTTATTTTTGTGCTGATTATGTTATCAAGAAATTATAACATATAAATTTCGGATTTTGGGTGGATTTAATTTTTTGGAAATATTTTAATATACAAAAGATAAGAGTTATGCTTACGTTTTCAATCCCAATCCATAGTATCGGAATGCAAAAAGTTTCGTGGAAGCACTATTTATATACTTTCTGATTTATTTTCTAAGTTTCACTGGAATCGTTCAAGTCGGTTTTGGCAATGGATTTAAAATATTGAATGTAATTTTTATTTCAAGGAATTATTGTTCCACTAATTTATTTTGCATGAATAAGAGCTTGCACATCTTTCATAAATCCGTACAACGATGAAATACGTAGAATTGCGCTCAACCAAATATAAATGCTCTGTAATTTTGTTGTCATTGTTCCGTAATTCGCAGCTGTTGTCTTTCACTTTCAGCATTCACCTTTCTCAGCAACAAACTGTGCTCATAAATACTTGCATACTTTTTTTTACAGCTAGTTGCTTTGTTACGCTTTTTCGCTCCGAGCAAACTGGAATCTTAACTCGAAATGTCAAGCATTTTGCTGCGAAAAGAAAATAACAGCAGCAAGCACTTGCCCCAAATATGGAAATAGTCAAAAATAACGGCGAAAAAGCAGGGCACAGCTGCCGCATAAGTTATACAAGAAAGACAAGAAGAACGAAGAATGAAAATAAAATCACAAAAACCAACAAATAACGCGTACAACATTATAACTGCAACAATAGCTAGCTAAATATAGTTAAAGAACAACAATAAAAACAAACAGCAGCTAGCAACACAAAGCGAAATGACAGAAAAAGTCACGTGAATACAAGAAAAGTGAAAATGAATGTGAACATTTTCTGAAATGCGTTGTTATTGTTGGCAGTTCTTATTTCCCAAGCTCAACTGATGCTAACATTTCAAAGCAGCTGCAGCCACTTCTCTGCATAAATGACACAAGCGTCAGACAACGAATGCAGATGTGTTTGTGTTGGGCGTACAAGTTGAGTAAGTGGCCCAAGTGCAGATCACGTAGCATATCTTAAGAAATGCGCTACATTTGTAGCTTTCTTTAACATGCTTTTTCTTAATAAGGCAAACGAGCTTTTTCAGGTATTAGTCGCCGCCATTGCAGCAGTGCACTTTGTTGTTGTTGTTTTTTAAATATCTGCACCGTTATTTGCTTACTGAAGCACATTTCTACCTTCTGTGCTGGCATTTTTAGTAGCAGCAAGGAATTATACAGCTCGGTAAACATTTTTGCATTTTGGGTTATACATGGCGTATGAGTGACGCCTACTTGCTGAGGGCCATACACAAATTTAGCCAACTACTTGTAAAGCTGCATATTTTTAATTACCACGAACGCCTACTGACGACGAAAAGTGTGCGCATTTTTAACAGAAGCGCGCCTGATAGATATTTGGCAGCCAAAATTGTTAGTGTACCAGGTAATTTCCTTTAAGGGGCTATACCAGTGTGACACTTTAAAAAAAAAATTTTCTTTTTTGATATTTAAACGCGAATATATTAGTTATAAATATTTATATTTCCAAAAATATACTGCGAAATCGGCAAGGTCGTATCTTGAATAATTTTTGGATGGCAACGTTCTATAGAGCGACCGCTCGGAGGTACAAACATAATAGGTTGTCAAAAAAGTCTTGCGGTATTTTCGCTAGTTGGCGCTGAAAGCGCGTAGTTCTAGTTTTATTCGGGTCATGCTATACCTTTCTGGAAAGCTCATTTCACGCGCTAACACGTGTTTGATTGATTGTCGTTTCGTTTTTTAAGTCGTTCGTGAGTTATAGCGTCGCAAACATGGAGCAAAATAAAGAGAAAATACGGCATATTTTACAGTACTACTACGATAAAGGCAAAAATGCATCTCAAGCCGCCAATAAAATTTGTGCAGTTTATGGCCCCTATTCGGTTTCCATTTCCACCACACAACGATGGTTTCAACGTTTTCGTTCTGGTGTAGAGTTGGTCGAAGATGCGCCACGCTCCGGAAGGCCTGTCGTCGAAAATTGCGATAAAATCGCTGAATTTGTCGAAAGAGACCGGCATAGTAGCAGCCGTAGCATCGGTCAAGAGCTGGGCATGAGTCATTACAAATTCATTTCAATTTCAATAAAAAAAAATCAATAAAAATACCGCAAGACTTTTTTGACAACCCATTATATAAGTGAAACTTTAAACGCGTTTTTCTCGAAACGACATTTTTCAAAATTGCTGACATCATAACTCAACGAGAAATTGACCGATCGACTTCAAATTAAAACTGGGTATAGTTGAATACATTGATTGAAAATTGTCAATTTGGCATTAAAACAACGACTATTTTTTCGTAAAAAAACGATTTTTTTTTTCAAAATTACGCGATTTTCTTAATTTTTGGTATTTTTCAAAGATCGTAGTTCATTGTATAGAAAATATTTTTAAGTTTAACAAACATTTTTAATTTTTTTGTTTCAGCTACTCATTCGACCGGAATCATGCCAGCAGTTGAGGCACTTTTTTTCGGCACTTCCGCAGACAGCACATAACTCCGTTATTTTTCAATATTTTTGTAAATTAATATAGCTAAAAATATACTTTACTACGTCCATAGAACGTCGAAACATTCAATCTAGTACTTTCTTTTAAAAAAAATCACGAAAATCGCCTAATTTTTCATGCGTCACAGTGGTATAGCCCCTTAAATTGAAAGCAGTTTGTGCAAGAACATTACTTCGATCCATAGGCCCTTGAAAAGTTCCAAGAAGATCCGATGGCTAGGGCCGGAGCATTGGACACCAATATCGTGTGATATCTCACTGTTAGAGATTATATTCAAAAAATAAATCCCAAAGAATATTATTTCGAATGATAATAAACATTCCCATTAAATTTGAAATTTCTGTGTGTTCTATTTAAAAAAGTAGGGAACCTCGAAATGGATCACCCTTTATAAAACATATAAATATAATATATACATCCTCTGTCAAATATAATTTTAAATTTTATCCTAACAACTTATATTATATCATGGTGTAAATTGTCTTAGCAATCAAACATATACCGTACATACTATATGCATACATATGTACATCTAGGTATTTATTTACGCACATGCCATTCCTATCAAATCCATCCATATTTAAGTGTGTACATCAGCGTTAAATAGGCCAATTAGTGGAACACGTGTGTTACAATAAACATTTATCCCCGCATTAATGCGTTTGACACACAGCCAACGTACAAGACAGGGAGGGACTGAAGAAGGCGTGTCGAAAATATAACTAGACGGAGGTGTATGTATGTATATATACGAATACGTAGGTGAACGGTTATGTCAGTATACAAAAGTTAGACATTCTGTTTGTTATCGGCATCGTCGTCGTCACACAGCTGCGCGCCATAAATTATGCTAATGAATTTTTTGTGTGTACCTTGCAATTGGTAAAGACAGTACGAACATACACACATTCGTAGAATGGGATGAAGGCTTCCTCAAGGTGTTGTCAGTTCTATAAATGGGGCAACACATTTACATATGACTAGCTAATATTATATATGTATATACTTCGTTCAACATGTGACTGTCTATACTTATATACATATGTCAGTGATAAAGTGTCCTAATAACATATAATTTACAAACTCAAAGCGACCTACTTTGGTGTGAGGCATATTCAATTCATGCCCATAAAAGAACACGTATGTTGCAAGTGCATTCAGTACATCTAGGGTATAAATATAATTTTTGTGTGTTAAATTAAATAAAATGCTGCTTGGAGCCCTGATTTCTAGAGAGTATGTGTAATTGCTGCGCAAGCTTTATCTAACGAGCTTACACACATTTCAAGTCAGAGCACAAACAAATTTGTGTATATAACGGAAGTAAATGTTTGCAAGAGTTCCGACAAGACATTTATGTATTGATTCTATGGAATTCAGAGGTTTCTCCACGCATCGTATATTAGAATGTGAAAGAAAAATGTATGCATTTCAGAAATATTTGCAAATATAGCCACTAGATTAACCGACTATATTTGATGGTTTTAAACACATGAAGATATTGATGATAGAAGTCTTGATCAATAAGAGCTTAAGCTGTTTGTTTGGTTAGAAAGGTGCCGAACCGTTCTTAGTTTTTATACTCCCGCAACAAAGTTGCTAAGGAGAGTATTATAGTTTTGTTCACATAACGGTTGTTTGTAAGTCCTAAAACTAAAAGAGTCAGATATAGGGTTATATATACCAAAGTGATCAGGGTGACGAGTAGAGTTGAAATCCGGATGTCTGTCCGTCCGTCTGTCCGTCCGTCCGTCCGTGCAAGCTGTAACTTGAGTAAAATGGAGATATCATGATGAAACTTGGTACACGTATTTCTGGGCTCCATAAGAAGGTTAAGTTCGAAGATGGGCAAAATCGGCACACTGCCACGCCCACAAAATGGCGGAAACCGAAAACCTATAAAGTGTCATAACTAAGCCATAAATAAAGATATTAAAGTAAAATTTGGCACAAAGGATCGCATTAGGGAGGGGCATATTTGGATGTAATCTATTTGGAAAGTGGGCGTGGCCCCGCCCCCTACTAAGTTTTTTGTACATATCTCGGAAACTACCATAGCTATGTCAACTAAACTCTATAGAGTCGTTTCCTTCAGGCATTTCCATATACAGTTCAAAAATGGAAGAAATCGGATAATTACCACGCCCACCTCCCATGCAAAGGTTATGTTGAAAATCACTAAAAGTGCGTTAACCGACTAAAAAAAACGTCAGAAACACTAAATTTTACGGAAGAAATAGCAGAAAGAAGCTGCACCCAGGCTTTTTTTAAAAATTGAAAATGGGCGTGGCGTCGCCCACTTATGGACCAAAAACCATATCTTAGGAACTACTAGACCGATTTCAATGAAATTCGGTATATATTATTTTCTTAACACCCTGATGACATGTACGAAATATGGGTGAAATCGGTTCACAACCACGCCTTCTTCCAATATAACGCTATTTTGAATTCCATCTGATGCCTTCTCTGTATAATATACATATACATACATTAGGAACCAATGATGATAGCGGAATAAAACTTTACACAAATACGGTATTTGAAAAGTATGTAAATGACGGATAATGAAATCTCGATTATCACTTTATCATGCGAGAGTATAAAATGTTCAGTGACACCCGAACTTAGCCCTTCCTTACTTGTTACCAGCAAAAATATACATCGCCTTCACGAACATACACTTTCGATACAAACCAAAATAATACTTTAATTTAATTAATTTAGGCTAATGAATAAAAATCTTGTGGATTTAATTTCCTGATGCAAAATATTAAGCACGGTTTAAATTGGAAACAAACATTTTGTTGCCATTGGATCCTTTATTTTTAAGCAAGCACTAAAATTTAGGCTTATAAAATTCTAAATTTATCTTTCAAAATCTATGTCGTCCTTCACAAAGCAATAACCCTTCCCCAAAACACTTGTGCCAACGTGTTTTCCAATCCTCGAAACAGTTGCTAAAGTCAGTTTCCGAAATCACACTTCAGTGCAAGTAGCCATTCGCGTATAATATCTTCAATTGACTCACAACGGTTTCCGCGAACCGGTCGTTTGAGTTTGCTGAATAGCTAAAAGTCACACGGAGCTAAATCAGGTGATATTGATTGAAAATTTGGCGTAAAACTAACATGTCAGCATAACATTGATTTTTGACCTGCTTTGACGCCTTACCTTTGCCAAATATTCGACCGATTGATCGTCTGTTTCCGGACTCATAGATCCAGGAGTCCTTATAATACGTTTCATGACATCCTGCTAGTCTGAAAGCATTGTTTCATAGACGTTAGCGTCACGTTGTTTTTCAATAAAAATTGGGTGATTTTGGAACTAATCGTGCTTTCACCTTTCTTGGGCACAAATGATCTTTCAAAATGGTTTTCACTGATCCTTCCGATATTCCAACAATGCCGCTAATATCATGACTGCTAGTCGTCGATTCTCAAGCACCAGTTCCTTTTGATGTTATGACCGTCCTGGACGTGGTTCGTCGTCAAAGCCGTCTCAATCCTCTTTGAATAATTTATACAAATCAAAAGCTCTTGCTCCCAACAAACAATTATCACCGAAGATCTTGTCCAACATTCTGAACGTTTTCGTACCGGAAATTCGATTCCGCACACAAAATTTAATAGAACTTCTTTGTTGAATAAACTCACTCATCGAAAAAATCACCGAATACAATTCAGAACAAGTAAGGAACTAAGTTCGGGTGTCACCGAACATTTTATACTCTCGCATGGTAAAGTGATAATCGAGATTTCATTATTCGTCATTTAAATATTTTTCAAATACCGTATTTTTGTAAAGTTTTATTCCGCTATCATCATTGGTTCCTAATGTTTATACTCGTATTATACAGAGAAGGCATCAGATGGAATTCAAAATAGCTTTATATTAGAAGAAGGCGTGGTTGTGAACCGATTTCGGTAGAGTAGTTCCTGAGATATGGTTCTTGGTCCATAAGTGGGCGGCGCCACGCCCATTTTCAATTTTTAAAAAAAGCCTGGATGCAGCTTCCTTCTGCCACTTCTTCCGTAAAATTTAGTGTTTCTGACGTTTTTTATGAGTCGGTTAACGCACTTTTAGTGATTTTCAACATAACCTTTGTATGCGTCCAAATATGCCCCTCCCTAATGCGATCCTTTGTGCCAAATTTCACTTTAATATCTTTATTTATGGCTTAGTTATGACACTTTATAGGTTTTCGGTTTCCGCCATTTTGTGGGCGTGGCAGTGGGTCGATTTGGCCCATCTTCGAACTTAACCTTCTTATGGAGCCAAGGAATACGTGTACCAAGTTTCATCATGATATCTCAATTTTTACTCAAGTTACAGCTTGCACGGACGGACGGACAGACGGACGGACAGACAGACATCCGGATTTCGACTCTACTCGTCGCCCTGATCACTTTGGTATATATAACCCTATATCTGACTCTTTTAGTTTTAGGACTTACAAACAACCGTTATGTGAACAAAACACTCGTTAGCAACATTGTTGCGAGAGTATAATAATACTCTCGTTAGCAACATTGTTGCGAGAGTATAAAAACAAGCGTATACTAAACACTAATAATTATTTTGATGTGATATTTGATACAGATGTAACTGACAATGATAACAACCTAAAAAACAAATAATTCGACGAATGAGTTTTCACGCGAAATTTAAATTAAAATGTCTTACTGTTTTTTGCCCATAGAGATAAAACATCATATTAGCATATTTTCTTTGTTAGACATTCTATTGAAAAAAAAGCTTTGTAGATAAATCTCAAAGCAGTCATTAAATTCCGATGATTTAGTTACTTACATACATACTCGCGTTCTCACTTACATACATTGTTGCAAAATTTTAATAGAACAATTTGTGCATATTCCTGTGGAATTCTTTTATTATATAGATAATTAAACATGTACATATATACACAACACATACATATATAAAATATTCAAAATTCAAAGGTTACATAAAGGAAAATGTAATCTCGTGGCCACGCAAAACTTACCAAGGGATTTTATTATGAAAATATGCACTTTGGCTGATCGTAATTGAATGTTCAAAATTGAATTAATTCTTACTGTGATCTGTGCAAGAAGCTTTATTTGATGTTGAAGTGTGAAATGTTGACAAATATTTGTGAATAGTTTGTGAGAAATCGTACAGTAAGCGAATCGTAAAAGAATTGATTATTTTGCGACGAGAGCGGTTAAGCATTCTAAAATCCAAATGGGCGTGCTTTTCTTTTTATATCCGGGGTCCCTTATTATTTATTTATGGGATAATAAACGCTCAGAAGTATGGAGAAGTGTTATCCTATTTTACCAATTGTCCGTTGTATAAAAACAATATGGGCATACTACATTTGACGCCCTTAAGCTATCCAATTATCTGATAAAACATATATACTATTTTGTCATATACTCCTTTCATCAACAAAGTTTTTATTGTATCCTAGCAGGGAATCAAAGACTGATAACAAACAGTTTTAAAGACACAAATCTACAACTTTGCTTCCGCCGTTTTTTTTTGTTGTAAATTTAAGGCTTTATTGTATAAAAACGGTTATAAAAATGTTATTCAAAATATTGGCCGTCGCTAGCTACTACTTTTGATCATCTTTCTGACGGCATGCGTATTCCGTGACGAAAGAACTTCTCATCTTTCGAGTCGATCCAAGTATCAATCCAATTTTTGACTTCTTCATAAGAACTGAGGTGCTCGTTAGCTAGACCGTGTGCCGTCGATCGGAACAAGTGGTAGTCAGATGGAGCAATGTCTGGAGAATACGCCGGGTGGGGTAAGATCTCCCATTTCAGCGTCTCCAAATATTTTTTGACCACCTTTGCGACGTGAGGCCGAGCATTGTCATGCTGGAGAATGACTTTATCGTCTTTCCTCGTATTGTGGCCGTTTTTCTTTTAGTGCTCGGCTCAAACGCATCAATTACGTTCGGTATCGATTCTGTGATGGTTTCACTTGGCTTTAGAGCAGCTCATAATATATCACCCCCAGCTGGTCCCACCAAATGCAGAGCATGACCTTGGCGCCGTGAATGTTCGGTGTTGCCGTCTTTCTTCGCTTAGGATTATCGCAGTGGACCCATGTTTCGCCGCCAGTTACAATGCGATTTAAAAATCCCTTTCGGTTGTGCCTTTGAAGCAGCTGTTCACATGCAAAGAAGCGCCGTTCGACATCTCTTGGTTTCATGTCGGCAGGAACCCAGTTTCCTTGTTTCTGAATTATCTCCATGGCTTTGAGGCGTTTTGATACGGCTTGCTGTGTCACTTGCAACGATTCGGCCAATTCCTCTTGGGTCTGAAACCCATCTTGGTCGAGTAATGCTTCCAATTCATCATCTTCGAAAATCTTCTCCCTTCCACCACCATGCCGGTTTTCGACTTCATAATCACCATTCTTAAAACGTTGAAACCATTCGCGACATGTTCTTTCACTTAGGACAGTCTCACCGTACGTATCCGAAAGCATTTGATGAGCCTCAACCGCACTTTTCTTGGAATTAAAAAATAAAGCAAAAATTCCCGCAAATGTCGAGAATTCGGCTCAAAAAGTGACATTTTCAGTTGAGAATAAATTTTGGATGCAAACAGATCTCTACAAATATTTTGTTGGGTTAGTGTTGACAAAAATGTCCAAGATCGATATAAAACGATTTAATCGATTTAATCGTCCAGTGCTTGACCCTAGAGACATCTATTGGAAAACGGCGGAAGCAAAGTTGTGGACCTAATAGTATTTAATTCGAATTATAAGAACCATTTGAGCTTTTTCAAAATAAATATGGTAAAGAAAATTATCAGCCAATTATAGGATTAAATATTACAATAAAGTCATATCGAGTCTAATACAAATCTCAATAATGGAACTCATAAACATATTTAAAGGCTCTCTCTTACTGTCAAAGAGCACTCTAATCACTCCAGGTAAATTCAGATAAATATAGATAATTAGAGCTCGAGTTTGAATTCGTCGACAATCTTGTAAACGTTGCAATAACTAACGATGGATTAGAATCGTATCTCAGGCGATGGATGAATCGGATGTCAACTGTAGAACGAGCATAGCGAGTGGTACCTTTGGACGACTCCAATCGGTATGCTCAAGCTCGCAAATATCCATGTCGACGATTTTATTGGGAAGCGAAAAATGGCTGAAACACGGCTCAAATGTCATCACACTCAAACCAGTGTTCGAAAAGTGCTTGTGAATCATCTGCTGAATATTTTGATCCAAAAATATTGTATGAGTAACCAAGCGAAACGAAGAAAACAAACAAAACTTACGATGTGTAGAACCTTTGAACTGATAAAATTTGAACAAAACCCCTATTGTTGTGCTAAATTGCTAATATGTATTTTAAATAGAAACAAGAAAAAACGTCACCTTCTTCTGCACTACAGCTGTAATACCCTTTACAGGTGCATTTTTATAGCATAAAAAGGCATAAAAGGATTTTTGCCTTCATTCTGAGCGATCAGTTTGAACAACAGCTATGTGATGTAATGACTGACTTTAAAAATTTGTTTGGGGGCCGTAATAATAATTTGTGTCAAATTAGGCGAAGATACCTTGGAAAATAATAAAAGTTTTCTATATCGGGACTTGAGTTTGATCGATCAGTTTGTATGACAGTTATATTTTTTGCTGGTTCAATATCGACGGCTTCGACAGTGAGCAGTTTCTAGGGGAAAAAAGGACAGGTGCAAAATGTCAGATCGATACCTCAAAAACTGAGGGACTAGTTCTAAGCTTATGTACAGACTGACGGACAGATGGGCATGGCTAATTCACGTTTATCAGTTATATAAATACATTATATATATTTTAACGGATATATTATTGTTTCCTTCTGGGTGTTACAACCTTTGTGGCAGACTTTCAGGGTATAATTACTTTTGTGTTTTTTTTTAAGAAATATTTCTCATTAAGAATGCGAACTATTTTACATTCTTTCGGAATTTCCACCAATGCATTATATGTTAGATTAAAATGTTACGTAACACTGGGACATATATGCATTACATGCACTGGACCATTGTGCATATAAAACAATGAATTTATCACATTCTATAATCGCTAGCATTTATTTTTTGAAGCGTGCGCACAGCTTCAACTGCATTTGCCCTCTTTTGTTTGGAGATAATTGTAAAAATTAAGCGCATTTGTCTCAACTAATTGAATTTATGTACAAAAGTATGTGTATTTGTAGGATGGTGTATAGTTTTTATTTATTTTTGTATGAAGGGGGAGCCCTAAGGCAAGGACTTATATAATAATATTTTATTACTTCAGAAGTTGTGTGAGTGATGAGAAAAAGGAAAATGCGCTGAAGGAGAAAACGAAAGTAGAAGATTTTTATAAGTAAATATTGGGTTATTATAAGTATGCAATATTGTAAACATTTGATCATAATTAAAGTTGGATCCCTTTTACATGTGGCACCGATTGGGGTGAATACTTAAACGGCATCATGATAACATCAGTCAAGCCTCGTGACGTTTTTATTAAGCAAATTTTTCATTATGTCATATTCAATGACAGTTCCAGTCAAATATATGAAAATCGCTTTACTTTCTATAGCTATTTTTGATGATCCATTTCGAATCGGATCGAATCCGTTAGCTATGTGATATCTATGTATGTATTATTTATTTTTCCGTTGAAGTACATATCCATTGTACTATGATCTATGTAGCGTTGTAATAATAATCGCTTGGTAGTGTACAAGTATATTTCTATTCTATTTGAAATCAAACCGACATGCAAACGCCGACAAACTATGCGTGACTCATGTTCTGATGTTTCATCAAACATCCTTTTACATGTCGGGTTTTGGCAAATTAAATTGACCCAGCAAGAGTGCTTCGTTGCACATAATACAACTTTTTGTGATTAAGGGGGGAGCCTGCCTTAGAGGCTTAAAAATTCGATTTTTTTGGAGCGTTTTTGGGAGTGAAAGAAATAATTGATTAAAGCGAAGTTTCTAGGGTTTATACATAGTTATATATTTAAACATCATTCACAAATTTTTTGGATACGAAATCTTTGATATTCTGCCTTTGGGAAACAATTGCCCGATGCATCTAGCATGTGCATTTGTCGGCCGGCGGGCAGGATGCAGGACGCAATTTCTGTCGGAAACAAAAAATTCAAAGAGATTAATATTTTTTAATAATCTATCTTCTAGTTAAATTAAACAAATTCCAAAAAAAGTTGAAAAATTTTGAATTTTTTTATAAATTGAAAAAAAGTGGTTTTTGACCAAAAAAAATTTGACTTTATGTTGTTTAAAAATATGTTCAAACTTGACTTTTCTTAGTTTTTTTAGTTTAAATAGAAGTTAATTTAATTCCAAAGATAATAAACTTTGCCCCAATTTCATACGACGTTTAGTTTTTTTCTATCCTGCCGCCAATTAAGAAAAATTGTAAAAATAAAAAACCGCTCGACGCGCGGTCACAATTTCCCTTCCAGTTTCGAAAATATTTCGAATTCCCATCTATAACTTTGGGGACATATTCCTAGATTATTTTTAAAGAGATTTAAACAAAAAATAAAAAATCGAATTTTTGAAGCTTCTAAAGCAGGCTCCCCCCTTAAGCTCCGTCGAGGACCACTGTTTACCGTTAGTACGGTGAACTCAATCGCGGTCTGAGACCACTTCAAAACGAAATGTTACAAAAGTACGACAACTGTACTTCAAAAAACGTCTATGACAACGTTACAAGTGATGATTCGTGGATTTGCGCGTATGATCTCAAAAGTAAACAGCACTCGACTCTATGGGTGTTTCAGGATGAGTCGAATCCAACAAAAGTTATTCGCGCATGATGCACTTTCAAATAATTGTTTGCCTGTTTTTTTGGAAAACTGGACTAGCGAACATACAACTAGAAGATTTCATAATAGTCAATTTTGAGTGGTACACAACCATTTTCGACAACTGGTTCCAAGGCATGCGAATGTCTATGGATCTTGTAGTAAAATATTATTTATAAATTCTGAAAAATAATAAAGCGATTTTCAATTGTTAATATTTGTTTTTATGCTCTAATCCCGAAATATAAAAGTCAACCCTTGTACAATGTATATATCGTTGCTTCAAGTAAATGAGACTTACTTTATATATGTACTAGCTGACCCCGCAGCCGTTGTCCTGCGTGAAATTATGTGTTTTGAAATGAAAAGAAAGTTAAATTTATCATTTAATTTTTTTTTTTTTTTCAATGTAACGCAGCTTGATAAATCAACATTTTTTGGTTTCTGTTCCGGTGTACAGAAAAGATGGTTTTCCAACTGGTGAGCACGCCACGGCCGTGTGAAAAAAGTAACATTTCCAAATTTATGCCTCACACTATGCGACTATCTTTAGGTGATTGTCATCTCACATGCAATTTTCACTGGAAACGAAATACGTTTGCACTGAAATGGGAAATCGTTAGAACTCAAAGGAATTCGTAGAATCAAGCATTCTGCCCCTTGTATTCGATAGGTGCGTCACAATCAGTCGGGTTCCATTACACAGTTTCGTGGCATGATGATTGCGAAACATAATAACGACCGATCCTACTTTGAGACGCAAATGATGCGGTGGCATATCAAGCCTGTCCAAAGAATTTAGAAATTCCACTGGATAATTCACGGTGTCGTCTTCATTGTCAAGACGATCGATCGATTTGTATGAGCGCAAGTCTCCGGAATTTGACTTTGAATCTTCCAGTTTAAGTCAACAACATCGGTATTTTTGGCAGCTAACGTGCGTGCACTTAAAGAATCGTAGTTACGATAATTTGGCCAATGTCCGAACATTCGTGATGAGTTCATCTTTCGTGAATTGACCAAGGGAAGATGGAATTGATATCGAACCACCGGAAGTATCAACCGAAATTCAACCATTTCCAATTTTTAGCGAAGGCCATGTAAAATGTCTTCGGCAATGTCTTTTTTGTTCGTATCCCATAATTGACGCGGCTTTGAAGGCTGATATGTCGAAATGATTATCGCGAAAAGTGTGCGAACTTCATTTTCATTCCAGTGATTAACGTGTTCCAGCAATTGTAATTGCTGCCTTAGTTCTCCAAAACTTGCACACACCGTACCATTCACAGTAAGCAATGACTCAAATAAAGTTGAACCGCGTACATTAATCAATAGCAACCGAAGGTAGAAGCAGTCGTCGTTTTTCGGGTGGATTGTGTAAATTCGTCTTAATGCATTAGTTGAGAACACATCGGGATTTCAATCTACTGCTTGACCTTGCTTTCTGCGCAACTATTTCTTCGACGATGCATTCCATGTATAATATCAGGGTATTTCCGAATAGAGCAACGTTCTCGTAAACGGATCACTGACGAAAGTTGAGAAAAAAGTCGTCAATGTTCATTTTGTTGCTGGCGGTGTTTCCACTGGCTGTACTGTATTCTTTGAGTTGAAATACACATTAATATAAACACATAAATAGCATGGTTTGAATTTGGTTAGCATTTTCATTAATGTTTAAAGTGAAAAAAGTTGTTGTAGTGACATAACTACAATAGTTGGACATATGCTACCGCGGAGTTTTTTGTAGACATTATGATGTTCTTCAATATTGTTGTACATTATTTTGTTCTATCGCTAATAGTTTCGGCAGCGCATTCGACGAAAGACATTTTAAGACTCATTTTTCTACACCTTCGGTTACATTGTTCAAATTTTACCAAGGATCCCTATTTTTTTTCAAAATGAAATGTAGCCTATGTCAAATTGGAAGAATGTAGCATTCTATTGGTGAAAGAATTTTTTAAATCGGCCTAGTACTTTTTGAGCCTATTCATTACAAACATACAAAAATAGGTACAAATCTTTCCTCTTTATAATATTAGTGTAGATGTTATACTTTGGGCTAACCAAAAGTTTGAAAAACGAATATCACACAAACTAAAACTATCGATTTTCAAATTTCACATGTAAATAACACAAACTCAATAAAATGTTATTACCCTATAATATATATAATGCTACCATTGTACCGCCTTTATGTAAATATGAGTATATACATATGTGTTTATAATGGATCCAAATTGGTTTTCGTTTTAGAAACTCATTAGATGACTAGTGAAATAAAGCAAAGCTAATCAGAAAGAGGAAAAAATTGATACAAAATCGATATTTCTCTATGTTAGCTTTAAAAGGTGCCCGCGGATTTGATTTTTTTGGTGATTTATTTACACCTCATATTTTTATCGTGACTTAGTCTATATATCATTATTTATAATTATTGTTTGTTGACATTACTTACGCATTTACTGCATATATCAATAAAAAATGAAAAAAAATAGTAAGTTCAATTTTGGTTTCAGTGATAAAATATGGCGCAAATTATCGAAAAACATGCTTTACAAAGTTTTTAATTTGAGCAGAAGTTGGAACTCACAGATTTAAACTTTTAATGCAATCTTTCTTATGGAGTTGGTCTTATTGACAGCTGTTACTTGATTTACAGATGTAACGGCATGAAATGTTTTTTTGTGAAAATGAAATATTAATTTTGAATGAGAAAGTAAAAAAAAATACTCGAAGTATTGACCAAGTTTCAATTTGTGGATACCATGCTAATAAAAATGCTCGTCTTTTGAACAATTTTCTGCGCAGGAATCAAAGTGCTGCTCTGCCAAGGCGTGTTCCATCAATAAAAACAAATGGTGAATACGGCGGTTGGGGTAGCAGCCCCCAGCCACAGACTTTAATTGTATCCTGAACCGATTTAGCTTTGTGTGCAGGTGCATTGTTCTGTAACAAAATTATTTTGTCGTGGCTTTTAGCCCATTCTGTTCGTTTTCGATTAATGCATGGTTCAAATTGAGCATTTGTTGTCTGTAGTGATTAGTATTAACAGTTTCACCAGGTTTTAGAAGCTGATGATATACCACACCCTTTTGAACCCACCAAATATACAGCATTGCCTTCTTACCGAAGCGATCTGTTTTTGTTGATAGTAGTCCCGGATTAACCCACAATTTTCTAAAATAAACCCATTTTTCATCGCCAGTGACAGTTCGATGCAAAACTGATTTTCCTTCGTGTTTTTGAAGCAAAATTTCGCAAGTGTGTGAAGTGATTATAATCCACAAGCCATTGTAGAGAAGCCATGACTTTTTTTTTATTTTAACGTGAATTAAAATATGATTGTCTACATGTATCTTACACGAACGGTGCTCGAACTGCCTACAATGCTTTATTGCGGTATAGAGTGTTCGATTCGCTCTTCGGAAAATTATTATTGGATAAAATAGCAGTTAAATATCGCACATGATTTTTTATTTATTTCATTCCTTCAGCTATAATGCAGTTTCAATACAAGCATTTCTAACCAAACTGTAAACATTAAAGCCAAAGTTAATCAATATCTAATTGACTCTTGCAGCAGACAACATTGAATGGAAAATTCTTTGGAAATACAGTCATTATATTAATTGAATATTTGGGCTGGTAGAAGTCTAATAACAATCTAATATCGGTCACCGAAATCCTTCTTCATAGAATTCAGTGAAATTCCTTACATAACAGTCATTGTGTGTATTACTGCTAATTATAACAGTTCTTGAGCTCCGAGTGCATTGTTATCGGAATTCCCTGCGCTGTAAATAATTACATATATATATGTATAAGGTAGTATTTGTGTTTGTGTAGACATACAAGTATGCATGTATGCGTAAAACAAATATTATATGGGACTCCAAAAAATTGTAGATGTAGATACACAAGTATTTTAATGGCCTGTAATTTTCCCCCTTTTGGATCATCAGTGAAGTAAATTTATGCGAATATGCAATAAGAGATTACACATAACTTAGCTTTGATTTCGTAATCCTTTGGCGCAAATGTCGTTGAAGGGTCAGCAAAATGCTGCCACGCAAGAATCAAATATCTTTCCGCAACTTGCAGTCCTTCTATGCCTCCTTCGCCTTATTTCTACAAAAGCGTCTATGCTAATGCTATGTAAATGGGTTAAGTAGGCAGCTGACTAATAGTGGCAGTGAGGTAAGGTGCGTGAGCTGAATTCAAAATTTCCTACTAGTTGCTAGTTTTTCTAACTGGTTCTCAGTTTATGGGCAGTTATTAAATATGCATAAATGTTTAAGCACTTCTGGGAGGGAAGTCTAGCAAAAGTTGCTGGCAAAATCAGCAGGCATTTGCATAAGTGAAAATAAAGTCGAAGTCGAAAATAAAGTTTTCGTTTCTATTTGAGCGCGCACAGTCTTCTGTGGCGATTATTTATGCACAGGAAACTGAAATAAGAGTCGTTAAACTGAAAAATTATTAAAGAGAAACTAAAATAAAAAACATAATTCACCAGCGCATTACTACTAACACACATTTTTCATATTCATACTTGTATAACTTCTTCTTCTTTATTAGCATAGACACCGCTTACGCGTTTAGAACAGCGCGCCAGTCGTTCTTCCTTTTCGCTGTTTGGCGCCAATTGGAGACTCCAACTGTAGCCAGGTCTTTTTCCACCTGGTCTTTCCAACGGAGTATAGGTTTGCCTTTGTTTCCCTCCCGCGACTACTGTGTCGAAAAATTACAGAGCTGGTGTGTTTCCATCCATTCGGACGACATGACCTAGCTAACACAGCCGCTGTCTCTTATTTCGTTGAACTATATCAATATCATCATATATCTCATACAGCTCATCGTTCCATCAACTGCGGTATTCGCCGTTGCTAATACGCATAAATCTTCCGCAAAACCATTCTATCGAACACTTCTAAGTCCGAATCATCAGATGATGTCACTGTCCATGCCACTGCACCATATAGCAGGCCGGGAATAATAAATCTATGTTCATCGATAAGAGGACTTTACTTTTCAATTACCTACTCAGTCCAAAGTAGCAATTACCTACTCAGTCTTGGCAAGAGTGATTCTGAGTTGGACATCAAGGCTGATATTTACTTTTTTGGTGTTGATACTGGTTTCCGGATAGTCGAAATTATATACGACTTCAAAGTAATGACTAACTAAAATGAAACATTCTAGACAAAACGGTTTTGGAGGTCAAGCATCTGTAGAATCTTATAAAAGATTGTACTTTCTCAATTTAGCTCTGCAGCTCGTATTATTTTTACAGCAGTAGATTGAAGAAGTAACATGATAGGTAGTCTCCTTGTCTGAAACCTCGCTTGGCATCTAGCGGCTGGGAGTGGTTCTTTGCGATACTGATGGTGCTTTTGGTGTTACTCAATGTCAACTTACACAGCCATATTAACATTGCGGGATACCAAGTTTAGACATAAAAGTAGATTCTTTTCGTGTCGTTGAAGGCGTTAAAAGACGGTCGTATGGTGAAAAATTCTCTCACACGACAAAGTCAACGGCGAATACCATTTTCTTAGGTATGACTCTTACCTCTATTATCATAAATTAACGTTAAACAGCTTAGTTTTCATGATCTATCATAGGAACAAAAAGGAGCCTAATCGTTAAAAAATACATATGTATAGATATTTTGGTGGGACAAATCATGCCAGTCATGCTGATTGTTTTGGCTAAAGAAGGTGGCTTTATTTTATACTATATTTATATAACACAGGCGGCTAATCTCTAACAACTTTATATTTTAAAAGATATGAATAATGTTTTCTCGAAAAGACTCTCTCAACTATTTCGAATAATTTTTAAAATATTTTTTTCCACCAGAGTTTTAGTCCAACAACATTTTTAG
Source organism: Bactrocera neohumeralis (assembly GCF_024586455.1). NCBI lineage: Eukaryota > Metazoa > Arthropoda > Insecta > Diptera > Tephritidae > Bactrocera > Bactrocera neohumeralis. The sequence goes on along the minus strand of NC_065922.1, from coordinate 49,420,444 downwards.
ATTGCATTGACGGTAGTTCTGCCTTCTAGTTGTTGATACATTCGTCGAGATTCTTTGTTTTTACTAATTTACTTAGTTAGCTGAACATTTAGCCAGGTGTAAATATTCGGTATCGTGCTGGGATACATATTTTCTTGCTCATTACTCTCGGTTTCCTAACTAGATGAAAGTCTGTAATGAAATACCAGTTCAGTTGAGTCCAGAGAGAGAGTGGGTCTTATGGATATAACCAAGCGAAAATCTATAGAAGCTCGGTTATAAAAACTAAAAGAAAAATCCATCTTCCCCTCCTAAAAGTCTATTCTATCTCCAACACTGCATACGAATATATGTATGTATCTTACATATGTATTCCTTTGCCTACTGCCACATTTTACTTTCGCGCTAGCACGCATAAAAATGATTTTTTTGTACTTTTTCTTATTTTCGCTATAAACTTTATGGCACAATATGTTGCCAAAACATCAACATATCTGCTACAGCTGCATTTATAATCAAGCAAAATTCACTTTTTAATCTTCTTTTGATGCTTGTTTTGATTGTTGATTCTTGAAAGTGAATATTTGATATTTGAGACTGTTGCGAAGTGAGCTTCAGTCAGGCATGCAACGTTGTAGATACATATCCATATATATAAGTATGTTATGTAGTTAAGTATATGTATGTATATGAGCTTATATGGGCCTTAAATACATACTTTTTGCTCATTTTTATTTTAACAAGTTTTAAAGCATCCAATTTGGCATAAATGATGGAGCCGCATGCAATTAGGGAGATTAAGCGCGATATCAAAATGCGAAACTGAATTTGATGGAAGTTTCTACATGAGAGTAAAAATGATAAAAATGTAGCGTCTACTTATGTACTACATACACATTACAAAATTGTTTTCGAAACATGTGGAATAAAAGCAGCATAATTTTATTTAAGTACAGAACATAAGAGAAATTAATTTGTTTTGCAAAATAATTATTATATGGAGATTATGTGGAAGTATATATTTGAAAGCGTTTCGAAGTAATTACAGATTATGGGAATAACAAATTAAAAGTACACATTTTCAGTGCATTTTTATACTCTCGCAACAAAGTTGCTAAGGAGAGTATTATAGTTTTGTTCACATAACGGTTGTTTGTAAGTCCTAAAACTAAAAGAGTCAGATATAGGGTTATATATACCAAAGTGATCAGGGTGACGAGTAGAGTTGAAATCCGGATGTCTGTCTGTCTGTCCGTCCGTCTGTCCGTGCAAGCTGTAACTTGAGTAAAAATTGAGATATCTTGATGAAACTTGGTACACGTATTTCTTGGCTCCATAAGAAGGTTAAGTTCGAAGATGGGCAAAATCGGCCTACTGCCACGCCCACAAAATGGCGGAAACCGAAAACCTATAAAGTGTCATAACTAAGCCATAAATAAAGATATTAAAGTGAAGTAAAGATTTGCCACAAAGGATCGCATTAGGGAGGGGCATATTTGGACGTAATTTTTTTGGAAAAGTGGGCGTGGCCCCGCCCCTACTAAGTTTTTTGTACATATCTCGGAAACTACTATAGCTATGTCAACCAAACTCTACAGAGTCGTTTTCTTCAGGCATTTCCATATACAGTTCAAAAATGGAAGAAATCGGATAATAACCACGCCCACCTCCCATACAAAGGTTATGTTGAAAATCACTAAAAGTGCGTTAACGGACTAACAAAAAACGTCAGAAACACAAAATTTTACGGAAGAAATTGCAGAAGGAAGCTGCACCCAGGCGTTTTTTAAAAATTGAAAATGGGCGTGGCCTCGCCCACTTATGAACCAAAAACCATATCTCAGGAACTACTAGACCGATTTCAATGAAATTCGGTATATAATATTTTCTTAACACCCTGATGACATGTACAAAATATAGGTGAAATCGGTTCACAACCACGCCTTCTTCCAATATAACAATATTTTGAATTCCATCTGATGCCTTTTCTGTATAATACGAGTACATACATTAGGAACCAATGATGATAGCGGAATAAAACTTTACAAAAATACGGTATTTGAAAAATATGTAAATGACGTATAATGAAATCTCGATTATCACTTTATCATGCGAGAGTATAAAATGTTCGGTGACACCCGAACTTAGCTCTTCCTTACTTGTTTGTTTTAAAAATGTAAAAAAATAGTAAAAAAATATTAAAAATTTATTTCTCTTATTATCGTGTATGAATATATATGTGGCTTTTCAAAATGCGGAGTTTTGCAAAAAAGATGTTCTTTTTAGAGAAGCACTTTAATCTACTCGCAAATTTTGGTGAGCTTAAAAAGTACAGCTTTCTATTTTTTGTGAAGTAGTATTAATGATGTCGGCAAAAAAGTTTTTGATTTATGAAAAGGTTCGATTTCAAAGATGTAAAAAAAAAACATAAAAATGAAATAATATCCTTTCCGTAATTTTTCTCTCATTTTCTCATTCATTATTTTATGCATTTTAAAATGTATACAATTTGAATCGTAAATAACGACACGAGGGAATTCGCATTCGAATATATAATATAGTACAACAGTACTGGTTCTTACGTAAGCCAATAGCAAGCTAACGTTCGCTAAAGTAACGCACCACCCGTTAAAAATGTAATATATATATTTGCCAAAGAAAAACAGTCCCAGACTATAGCACTTAGCTCAAGAGACAAACAAGTCATATCAATAGAGGAATCAACCATAAGAATAAGGCAAATACATTGTGACACAAGAGTACACGGTGATTGCAAGTAAAACGCAAAATATTTAATTATTCATGAATATTTATTCTGTCGCCTTCAAAATAGTCCCCATCAGAAGTAATACACCTATAACAAAGTTTTTTCCAGTCCTCGAAACATTTTTTATAAGCTCTTTTACGGTGAATGATCGTTGGTATTCATTGCGCTTTTGGCTTAAATTCAGTCACAATCGTGGTTCGTTGTTCTTCCACAATTCCGACCGTTTTCGACGGATGTTCTCACGCCAACGCCTCAATATGACCAAATAGAACTCCTTATTGACCGTCTATCCCTCCGAAACAAATTATGATGCACCAAACTACGAATAACGAGAAAAAATTAGTATCACCTTGATTTTTCAGCTGCTTTGGCGTGGTTTTTTGATTTCGGCTGTTTTTTTTTCTATTCCGATGATTGTCGAATTGTTTTATATATATGTTCTCCATGAATGTGGGATCGGAATTCACATCATGAACCATGTCCAAAGAAAAAATATTCAGCTTTGCCGGGACGAGCCGATCAAGAGCGCGTTTCATACCAAAATATCAACCAAAATCACTCGAAAGGACTCGCGAGGGATGTCGTGTTCTCTTGCCATCTCTCTAATACTTGCCTGACCATATCATTCACTTTTTAAATATTTTCATCAGTTGAAGAGGTCGAAGGTCGTTCAGAACGGGGCATATCAACGATCTCTCAACCGTCTTTGAAGGCTTCGTACCACTCGTAGGCTGAAATCCGTAAGCCTGAACCACCGTAAGCTTTTCCCAGCATTCGCAACGTTTCCGCACACGAAATTTGATTCGAAATACAAATTTTGAGCCAAATTCTTTGTTCGATATCTTTATCCATTGTAAAAATCGCAACTCATTCCTGAGGTGTACCGACTTAAGCAGCTGCTGTAAATAAACTGGCTGACATATCGCACACATATTTGGCATAGTAATTTGGAGCAGCCTTACCAACTTAGCAAAATAAAGTCTTTTGAAATATTATTTCCCCGGCGAATTTAAATTACAATTTGCAATGTAAAAGTACAAGCTGTCTAATTTCTCATCTACACATCTACAAACATAACCTAAACACCTCACACATTAGAAGCTTTTTGTGACAACAAATTTAAATTATAAAGAGCTTACTTATGAATATTTAGAAAAACTCAGAAAATATTAAGTTTCAGGAAACTAGGAAAATATTTATTGAAAAGTCTTGGCAGTGTTATAAAATTTTTTAAGTGATATATTTGCGTACTGAAGAATATACAGTATTATAATAATAATATATACATATATATGCATTAAAATATATACAGAGTGGCGCAAAGGTCAGAAGATGATCAGAAGATGCTATAAATTTTGCAATTGACCTCTAATGTCAGTTCTGTTTTGACATTTGTGTAGTAAACACATGCGAAATACACGTAAATAAACAATGCTACGCTACACTGCGTGTCACAACTGAGATGCTGAAGGACGCCTAATCTCCTGTTTTGGCGATTTGCACTGGCCAGGAAGATCGCCTGATTTGACCGCTCCAGACTTCTGTTTGTTGGGCTTTTTGAAGCCGCGGGTTTATGTCAACAAGCCTCAGACTCATGCAGCTCTTAAAGGCAATATCCGTCAAGAATGTGAGGACCCATCGCCGGAAGTTCTGGCCAAAGTGATGGAAAATGCTACAAAAATGCCATTTACATGATATCATATTCTCGACTTGATGTAAAAAAAAAAAATTAAAAGACCAAATAATAAAAATAAAAAACATCGGAAGGTAATTTTTGCGCCACCTGTTATTATTATAGTAACTTTATTAACCTAAATATAAGACACAAATTAAGAAACACAACAAAATCGATGAACGTTACCATCATCACCTTCTATTGGTATTCCAAAGAAAACGAAATAATTTGGATTGGATGAACTTCAAGTAATTTGAAAGCAATTTTATAACGGAAAATTGTCAAATTGACAGTGGCAAAAATGTATCCTAGTAAAAATACCATAGATGAATACTGAAATTCCAACTGGTTTGTAATCTTATATTTTAAAATAAACAAAAGCGGATTTCCTGCAAACATTCAAAAACCATGAATTTTCAACCAGATGACAGTCACTACAACTATATACAGATTCCAGAGAATTCAGCGAAAAATACAAATATTGCAGGAAACAAGAAAAATAAAAATTATGGGATGAGGTGGGTTGGCGAGTGCTGGCGCGTTGAGAAGATAAACGGAAGCAATGAGTGGGAGCTAAAAGGGAATAAACCAGAAAACAAGCTATGAAAAAAATTATAGAAGAAACAAAAGGGAACAAAACAAACAAAAAAAAAAAAAAACAAAGCACAAAAACCCCATGGAAGAAGCGGAATCTGAAAAATTGTAGGAAACTTTGAATTGAATTGAACCATTGGCAGTGGCAAAATATGGCAAAAACCTTTCCCACACACGGAAGTTGCCAATATATACCATAGACGGTTGGGTAAATATTTTGCAGCAAAAACAACTACTTTGCGACTGTATCAATTTTTTATACACCACGACAACAACTTGGGTTTCTGTGGCGCTTATAAATACATGTGCACAAAAACACATATAGCATATTCCAGCGCATGCCCTCACGCACATCAAGAAGTCAAAACAAAACAATAAATTCTCTGGAATTGTGTTCGCATTTGAAAAGGCTGTAGTTTGAAAAACGCTACAATTTTTTTGCTGCTGTGTGCAGTGAATTTACAGAAGTGAATTTTCTTGTTGGCTTTGCTGGCTTGCAGAAAAAGTGTGCTGATGAACAAAACGCAACAGAAATAAAGAAATTCTAGCATTTAGAGCAAATGTGTAGTAGAATTAGAGGAAAAGTGTGTTTCGAGGACTGTCGTTAAATGGTGGAATGGTGGAATGGTGCTGGCGGAGAGAAGAGTGGGTTTAAAAAACGTGGATTTTCCTTGTTGTACTTTATTTTATTTCATTGAACCGCTTTCTGTGGCGACTTAAGGGAGGTGTATGAGGCAATAATCAGGTTGATTGACAGTGGAAAGTTATATATTTGCTATATACTCCTTGTAAAGAAAGTATCGGGAGTTTATAAATAACACGAAAATTTTTCAATCATCATCCAAATTTATTTTATCGCCTTCAAAGTAACATCCATTTGAAGCTATGCATATGTGCCACGCTTCTTGCAATCGTCAAAACATAAAACATTTTTTATAGGCACTTTCCGGGATGGCCTTCAGCTCTCGCGTCGGATTTGTTTTGATGTCTTCAATTGAATCCAAGCGTGTTCACCGATGTGGATATTTCAACGTGGAGAAAGGTAAAAGTCACAGTCAAGTTATATAGAAAAAAAGTAAATTTCGGCATTGGTGTCAATGTTTTTTGAAGTTGAAAACTATATATGGAAAAACGTATAGTAAGTTTGCCAAAAGGTTTGTAGCATCCAGAAGAAAACGTTAGGCATAAATATATACTGTTTTGAACATGTTCTAAATTTTCATTGACATACATACCTCAAATATTGACCGATATATTTAGCAAAAAGTCAGTTGGAAAATCTATGTATTAGGTAAATAAGGGCTCAGGGAAGTATTCAATCCATTTTTTATACACTGATATAATATTGTCAGGAAAAGATTATTTCTGAATTTCAATTATAATGGATTGTCAAAAAAGTCTTGTGGTATTTTTATTGATTTTGTTTTTTATTGAAATTGAAATGAATTTTTGATGACTCATGCCCAGCTCTTGACCGATGTTACGGCTGCTACTATGCCGGTCTCCTTCGACCAATTCAGCGATTTTATCGCAATTTTCGACGACAGGCCTTCCGGAGCGTGGCGCATCTTCGACCACCTCTACACCAGAACGAAAACGTTGAAACCACCGTTGTGCGGTGGAAATGGAAACTGTATCGGGTCCATAAACTGTATAGTACTGTAAAATATGCCGTATTTTCTCTTTATTTTGCTCCATGTTTGCGGCGCTTTAACTCACGAACGACTTAACAGAAACGACAATCAATCAAACACGTGTTAGCGCGTGAAATGAGCTTTCCAAAAAGGTATAGCATGACCCGATGCGACGAATAAAACTAGAACTACGCGCTTTCAGCGCCAACTAGCGAAAAACCGCAAGATTTTATTGACAGCAATATCTCACAAATTGGCCGATATTTTTGGTCAAAATTCAAATATACATACTGGCTTAACATAAATTAAAAGAATTTTGAATGCAAAATTTTGTCCCGTTATATTAGTGAAGGAATCAAATCGAGTTTTGAATTGTGCTGTGACATGGGAATATGAGAAAAATTACACGTACTAAATTTAGACGAAATCGGTTTGTTGTTGACTCTCATAAATCCCTCTCATACCATCTCGGTGGTAAAATTTAATGCTTCTATCGTAATTAGTTATTGATTTATTGCGCTTTTAGTTTGAACAGTACCGTTGTATGAGGAGTGAGCGGGTATTATCTTCCATTTTCACACTGTTAGTAAGAGTTATTATAATATTCGAGCTTAGCGAATTTGGTTGATGTAGCTTTAGTGGATTAGGAGATATGTACATTAAATATATTAGAGGGCGAGGCCACGCCCACTTTTTAGAAAATTTTTACCCGCATTTACTTTACAGTTACTTACTTACGCATTACAGTTTTATATCTTAATTTAGTGCTTAGTTATGGGACTTTAAGTGTTTTCAGTTAATGGTGATTTGTGGGAGTGGCAGTGGTTCTATTACGCCCATCTACGAAGTCGAATTTTTTTTTATACTAAGGAACCTGCGTACCAAGTTTCATCAAGATATCTCAATTTTGACTCAAGTTACAGCTTGTACGGACGGAGGAACGGAAGCGAAGACAGACGTTCACTCGGATTTTAACTTTTCTCGTCATCTTGCTCATTTATATAATATATACTTGTGTATAACTCTATATCAATCTCGCTTGGTTTAAGGTGATGCATGAAGCTGTTAGGTGAATAAAACTATTATATTCTGTGGCAACAGGTTGCAGGGGTATAAAAATAATTATTAAACTTAAGATACCTTGTCAAATGAAAATGTTTTCCTTACTAGGACATTAATTTCGACCGACAATTTTGTATAGCAGCTATATCCTACAGTGAACTGTTATCGGCGGTACCTACAAATAAGAAGTTTCTTAAAGAGTAAAGCAAGAGTGTAAAATTTCAGATCCATATCTCAAATCTTCTTTTGAAGGACTAGTTCGCGTATGTACAGACTGACGGACAAAAGGACGGGCATGGCTGAATTCACTCAGCTCGTCACGTTGAATATATTATATATATGTATATGCTTTATAAAGTCTTTGGCGCTTCCTTCTGGTTACTAAAAACTTCGTGGCAAACTTATTATAGGTCGTCTTTTCAAAGAATAATTATTCTAACTTGGCAGCTGTGGCCCATTCATTGGATTAATACTTATACAAGTATGATAAATAATATAAATATAGTTAATGTTGCCAATGCTACTGTCTTTTATATCTTGAGTAGTTGAAGTAGTAATTTAGTTTTTAACTGATGCTAATCAAATGTTAAATCTATGTGGCTAAAGTGCCCACCTTTCTAAACTTAAACAGTACTAGGACAGCTAAGGAAAACTAATTTACTGCCAAAATGATTACCTATAGTTTTTGTTGTTACTACATATTGTTGGCACACATATTTTGCCACTAACAAGCAAACTTTTTTCACATGAATACGACTAATAAAAACTTTATCACAAATCCACTATCAGTCAAAGCTACAACACATGACAATCCCATAATACAACTGCACTCTGCTATGCTACTGTCATAAATTATCACTTTTTATGGCACTTCCAGTTTTTCTAATATCAGTCAGCCTTTATTAAAGTTTTATTGCGAAGGTTTAATCGCATTCTATTGTCGAAAAGTCAGCGCAAAATTATATATACTATATATACCTCTATATTAGCAATTATTCCCTAGCGGCGGGTGGCGGTGCGTATGAGTAACGCATATAACTTCGAAGCTGACAGATGGTGAACTAACTATGGCAACACTGGTATTTTTAATTAGTTGCCCCACATGTTGCTATTAAAGGAGAATAAATGTTGATTAATGAGGTTTGAGTCGTAGTCGTAAAAAACTGTTCAATATATATGTACGTACAAGATGAGGCTAATAAAATGGTGATGACATAAATTATGCACATATTATTCTACATTGTATATATAATATTTATATAAATATAATTTTTGGTGAAATATGCTCACAACGAAATGTGCCGCGCAAATTTCAGCAAAATGAGCTGTCGATTAGCTACCTTCATTAGCAATGATTCACATTAATTAAGCACTCATTGCTGTTCACATTTGGTTAGGTATATTGTATGGAGGACTCTGTATTACTTTCTAAATTGTATCATTCGTAGCCGCAATTGCGTGTAGCATATTTGAGCTCCCCTTTCAACCATCAATTGTACTATAAATAAAGCTGTTGAATGCTTAATTTTGCATATGCACAAAGTCATAGCACTTGATTTTCTAATGGCATAAACTAATCAATATTTAGGCTTCTATAGATTTAACTGATTATATGCAAAAGATTTGAGCCAATGTGCCAGAGAATGTGTCGTCAAGGATTTTCATTCATCTGTTTGTAAGTAGGTCAAATTCTTTTCCTTCAATTTAAATATTTTTAAATCCAATATTTATCTATTTTTTACAGAGTAAATTATTTGTAGGCTACTATTCGAAAAATATCACTATAGCACATTTGGTAATTTTTGGGTATTAAGGCGCATTTCAAACATGCCTACTTTAGCTTATATACAAGGTGTATTCCAAAGTAAACAGGACTTAAAAAAAACAGAAAAATGGTTTTTAGCAAAATCCATTTATTTTATTCAAAATAGTCTCCTTCTGCTTCAATACAGCTTTTGGTACGGTCCAAAAGCATGTCGAATGAGCGTTTTAGCTCGTTGGCCGGTGTGACCGCCGGTGTGACCGCCAGTATGCCGGTGCAAGCCTTCTGAATGGCTTTTACGTATGAATAACGCTTTCCTTTAATGGGTAAATGCATTTTTCCGAAAAAGAAGAAGTCACACGGTGCCATATCAGGTGAATACGGGGAGTGGTTAATGGTTAAAATGTGATTTTTGGTCAAATAGTCGGTCACAAGTGTCGATCGCATTATCGTGCAACAAACGTCAACTTCATCTTCGCGATATTCGGGCCGAACACGCCGAATACGGCGCATCAAACACTTCAAAACTCCAAGGTAGAATACCGCATTAACGTTTTGTTCAAATTCTTTGTGGACAATACCCTTCGAATCATAAAAACAAATCAGCATTGGCTTCACTCTTGACTTCTCCATGCGATTTTTTGGGTTTCGGTTCGTGGAAACACCATGTTTCGTCACCAGTCACAATATTCTAAAGAAAGTTTTTGTCTTTTTTGACCTCTTTAATGATGTCCTTCGAATGTTGTATTCTGAGCAATTTTTGGTCGTCAGTCAATTTGTGTGGAACAAACCGTGCACACACCTTTCGTAAGCCCAAATGTTCGGTCAAAATGCGATAAATCGATGTTCTGGAGGTGTTCAATTCCATTTCCATGTATTTCAATGATGATTTCGGCTGATTTTTGATGATTTCACGCACAGTTTCGATGGAATTTCCGGTGATAACGGATTTGCCTACATGTTTGATTGGCCGTCATTTATGTCCTCACGACCATTTTGAAAACGTTGAAACCACTCGTGCACTCTGCTACGGGATAGGCAATCATCGCCATGAACTTGTTCCATCAATTGAAACGTTTCGGTAAAAGTTTTACAAATTTTAAAACAAAATTTAATGTTGGCTCTTTGTTCGAAGTTCATTTTCGCACCGATAGATAGCCAATCGATGGCAAAATAGCAGATTCTAACGCACCAGTCGACATATAGATGGCGCCACCAGGGTGCGCTAGATACAAAAAGTCCTCTTTACTTTGGAAAGCATCTTGAATTTAATGTCATACAAACATAATTCATCATCATTTTTTATATTTAAACAGATATTAAATGTATTGAAGACTACTAAAAAAAAATCTGAGACATCGCCTGTAACTCGGAGGCTCCTGTTAGCAATTGACCTTAAATTCTTTTAAAATTTTCTCGAACCTACAACCAGCTACGCAGTAGTTACATGCTTCACGGACTTTCTTACACACATATGTCAACTTTTAAAAATTAAAAAAAAAAAATCAAGGTTATAAATGCCTGTGGCCGAATTATAGTATATCGAACCAATTCAGTGTGGTTAACTTCCAGGCGATTAAACAACCATGGGTCTCGTGAGTGGGTTCGAACAAAGGAGTCTTAATTTAGTTTAAATCGCTTAACAAAATGTCAGAGCATGACACGAACCTTTTGCCGCCGAAGAAAATAAAGTGAAAAAGTGAAAAGGAAAGTAGAACAAGAAATACAAACATAAATAAATAAAATTAGAGAAGAAGATGCTTAAGAAAATGTACAAAAGGTAGCGGAAAAGGCGAAAGTAAGATATTGTTTGGCATTTATTTTTGTATTTGTAGCAAGTCCTTAAGAAAACCGTGCAGCGCGAGGAAAGCGAAAAAGCATGTTTGATTAAATGCTTTCTGGCAAGCGCGTGCTCCTTATTTAATTCTCTTTCGTTCGCTTTGTTTGCATGAAATTTACAAATACTTATTTTTCGCTTCCCACCACTTCGTTTACTTGCTCGTGCTTGATCTCATTATATTCATGCTTGCCTTTGTCAAAAGTTGTACATATTTTTTCTTTTAATTTAATGCCGCCCACTAGGACTTTGTTATGCATATTTGCTGCAATATAGCCAGACCGTTAGGCGGCTGTGCTGGTGCTCTTCTGTTCTAAGTGTTTTCGTTTTAAAATCTTTCGCTTTTGTTGCTGCTAAATACTTACAATCGGCTATTGCCCTCGCAACTGACATCTGCAGCAACATCAACAGCTGTCGAGCATCGAGAGAGAAGAAATTTTTTCTGAAAATTTTTCGAATTCCCAATTTTTCTTTGCGCTGATCCCTCACATCATCATGCGCTCGTGCGTCCTTCATGCTGTGCGCCCTCGCCTTGTCCATCAACAGGCTACATAGACAAATTCGTTACTCAGTCTGCTTAATCAGCTTAAAAGTGCCGTTGTTGTTGCCAGCGTTCAAAGCGCAAAAGGTTGTCTGTATGCCGAAAATTGTGGAGAAAAATGAGAAAAAAGTTCTAACAAGCACACTTGTTAAGGCTTCCCCAATCTATCTATGCTATCCTCTCCCAGCATCTTTGCTATATGTGTGTGTGCACTAGCTGTAAATCAATGTAGGTCCCCTACATACATACACACATACACACAGCTGTTCGTCTTTGTGCACGAAAATGTCCTTCAGACACTTATTCATGTGCAAAGCATTCTGCTGACATTCATCAGCCATTCATTTGAGTGGGCTTCAAGATTCATCCGCTGCCACTAACGTTATAGGCACACACACACACACACATGTACTTACAAGCCATACAAAGCCCTCAAACATCGTAACTAATTTTCAAGTGCAGGCATGTGCGCTGATTCGAGCTTGTCTGCATTTGCTGTATTCACACGTGTCGCTCGCTCTACAAAAGCTTGCTATCAGTCATTGTTGACTTACTACTACTACTACTACACACACACACACACACACACACACATAAAATTGCCCATATGCATATGCGCTAAATATGTAGTGGCACTATTACTTGGCTGGTACAAGTGCCCAATCGGAAAATGAGGTCATTCATGGTGAGTACATCATCAGCATAGTTGTCCACAATCTTGAATAAACGAAGAGCTTAAATGCATTCTTAGGTGGCTTGTTAGGCATTTTTTAAATTGATTATGCAGGCGTTGGTTTTTTATAGGTAGTAACCTACTGCATATCATACTGAGGTAAGCTTAAATCTTAGATGGACATACGTTTATTTAGGAAACGGAATCGGTAATGCAGTATACAGGTTTTGGATTTAAGACTTTAGCAGGCTGAAAACAATGCTACAAATACAGCGCAAACGAATCAGGAAGCTCAAATCTTACTCTTCCATATGTGTTACAGTGCAATTTGTGGAACTTATGAATACCTGTATGATGCTTTCTCTTACATTAGTCAAAGTGACAACTGAAAGTGTGAACAACGCTTGCCAACCCGTGTGGAGCTTGTATACACGGTTAAAAGAGATGAAGCTTCAACGGATCCACTCTGACATATTCGGTTTAAGTGTTCGCTTAATTGCAGCGTCTGTTCATCAGAGCAGCGGCTGCCAGCGGCCGTCGGTCTTGAAACAGGCGATTGTTCGCTGGGTTTGGGACTCGCCACGTAGAAACCACTCCAAAGGAAACAGAGACAACAGCTGCTGATGAAAGACTTCACTTTGGATGACGACCACAACAAACGTAATAAAGACTATGATTTAAGGGCGTGAACCTGAAACCGGTGTCTAAATTAGGAAGGTGTCGCTGCCCAGCTGGCTGATGTTCTCGTAAAAGTAAAGGTTGAAATCACCGTCATCCAAGAAATGCGATGGACGGGATAAGGAAGCAGGCGAGTATGTCTTGTGGCATTTATTACAGCGGCCACATATAGAAGCGCTAATTCGGTGTGAGATTCGTGGTGGAAGAAACACTCAGTCGTCAAGTCCTGGCATTTACTCCGGTGGATGAGCATCTAGCCATAATCCGCATCAGAGCGGAAGAGAAGGACGATATGACCAAAGATGCCTTTTATGAGCGGAGCGTGTTTTTGACGGCTGCCCTCGCCACGTTGTAAGCATTGAGCTTGGCAATTTTAATGTCAGGGTGGTCAAAGAAGATACATATATTTGGTACTAAAAATGCAAAATTCAGTCTCCATGGTGAAACGTCTCCAAATGGGTTGTGGTTGATCAACTTCACAGGGGCCCGAAATATGATTGTCTGTAGTACTAGATTTCAGCACAAGGAAATTTATTAAGCTACATAGCTACCTTCGGATCGTAAAGATGGACCACATGTCTCCTGTGTCCTTGCCGTGCGTACGCTTCGAGGACATAACATCGACTAGGACCGCTATCTTATTGTATCAAAGATCCGCATCCGATTCTGTACAACTAGGCACGAATGCCAAGAAGCAGAGGAGAGATACGACGTCGAAAAGCTACTATCACAACCGACAGCGAAACGGTTTTTTATTCGAATTGCACTCCTGCTTTTTAAGACCACTCACGAATAGCAAATACCCGTCTGAAGAACAACAAAGCGGAGTTGTTCGATGGATTGCCGACCAAGCTATACAAATACGGTGTCGAAGAACTGGTAAGAAGCATACATTAGCTTCTTTATAGAATATGGTCAGACGAAAGCATGCCCGATGATTGGAATCCAATCCACAAAAAGAGAGCCCCACAACCTGCGCCAACTACCTTGGGATAAGACTCCACAACATAAGGTTCTATCGAGCATACTGTGTTGAAAAATTAAACAAACTGATTGGACCTCATCAGTGTGCCTTCAGAGCTATAAATCAGCAACTGACCAAATATTCACCATGAGCCAAATTTTGGAAAAGACCCTTGAGAAGAGAATTGACACACACCACCACTTCGTCGATTTGAAAGCTGCTTTTGACAGCAAGAAAAGCAGCTGCCTTTATGCCATCAATCACAACAATATTAAAAAAAGTTCATATTTATATATTATAGTTTTTAAGGAAGCTTTATTTATAATAATGATTCAAATGGTTTTTCATAACAAAAATTAGGCAATTTTCTATCTTGAGTACACTGCTGAAGGAGACACAGCAATTTGAAATTTAATTCCTATTGCCGCTCTACACATCTTCCCGGTATAGAGCATTTTCATTCATACAAATTCACTAAAGAGAACCAGATAATCACTAGGAATCATGCACTTTGAAAGTTAATAGATTTTCAATGTAATTTAGGCCAAGCAAGGTTCCATATTGAACCATATTTTTCGTAGAACAGAAAACCGATTTTAAAGTAGGTCGCAGGTTTGCAATTTTGATAGAATGAAAAGATTTTCGGAGCTTTTTGGTTCGATAATTCTCTCTTTCACACATAAAGCAAATTTCGTGAATATTTAAAGCGAAAAATACTGCATTCAAATATTTTGAAATAATTTTTTGAAATTAATTAAAATGCCATTTACATAATATATTTTGTAGGCAATCGGATTACCTTGGCGCTGAATACACATACTTAGAAACACAATGTTGGCACCTTGACGGCTAAACAATCACAGCTCCTTTGTGGGCGACATTTGTGATGCCTTTACTAGCACGACAATCTAACTCCAAACTTCACATTCGACATGCGTAAGGTCGCAACAAAAACCGCAATCTTGGCGACCAATCACGCCAAGCCGTTGGTGTGTTATTGCTTGTGCCAAGCGCCGTGCTGACAGGTTATATGCGATTTCTTTAGTCAAGTTCTTTCACACAGCTTTGCAGCGAAAGACAACGAGAGTGAGTGGTGGAATTAATAAGTGGCATAGAATCAACTAACATGTCCCTTTAGTGCATTGTTCTTTTTTATGTCTGACTTGCATTGTGTGCTCGCCTTTATTTGCTTGGATTGTTGATAGCGACATGTTTGCTCTGCCATGTTTGACAGGCATAGTATGCGTGTGGATGTGTAGGTGTGAATTAGGTGTAAAGAATTGATTTGAATTTCTTTGGTAGCATTCAATGAATAATTCGAATTGGAATAAAATGTCGTCTAGCCACACGATTGTGCTATTCTGATGTTGTACGGCAAGATTGAAGTTTGCTCTGGGAATTCAGTGAAATTCTATCAAAAATAAATTGAATATAAAGGTGAATAGAATGTGAATTGTAGAGGAAATAGGTGAATAAATTATTCATAGATATACATTTTTAAGAAAAATTAAAAAACTTTCCTCATACCTTAGGACTTGTTATTGCAGTTTGCCTGAAATATATTCAAAATGTGTAACTGATTTCATTTGGATATATCGTAATTTCTTGTTATGCAGATTTTGATTTAAGAATTTTTAAAATCCTCTCAGAGTATTTTTACAACAACATAAATAGAACTAAAAACCTAATCAAAAATCTTAGTTACACTGCTAAACATTTTAGATATTTGAGTAATATATCGCTCAACTCATAAGTATTTCCAAATAACAAAACAAATGACCTAGAAAATAGTTTGAATGACGTCTAATATACGAAATAATTATGATTAGTTTGGGTAAATGATAGAAGGAAATGCTTAGGTCGGAGTAGGGATCCATTGCTTCCATAAAAAGGCCCAGTTGAGTTGGGGCAAACAGAGGGATTTAGTAAAATTTCCAAAAATAACACTTCTAAGCATGGTGAGTAAAAGAATATTTGTATTGTCCACAAAACGTTAACAGACTGGTAAAGACCAAGCTGATATCAAACCCCATTGCTTAAATTCAGACCATATCGACATATATCAGCATACTCAACACTAGCACTCCTCTTCATCTGCGCCTCAACGATTTAAAAAAGCGTTTAACACTCTTAAACAAGATGGGATTTGCAGAGCCGTAGCGAACGAAGAGTTCCCGAAAAAATCAACAACTTTACTCAGGTGCTTGCTATTGTATACTCGTAATACAATAAAAGTTCTAAGCAATGGCATCGAACTCAGACTGATGTCAGAAAGGGGTGCATGCTAATGCTGCATGCGAAAGCAAGTGTGTCATCAAAGAGATATCATGAGGTTTAAGCGGTTGGCTTGAAAATACGTGTCAGTTGGCTGATAAATACTCGAACATGTTTTTAAAGCTTCAAGCCGTAAGCGATTTTGTCGCATAAAGTGAATTTACCATATAATGAAAGCTGCAAAGGCACTAATTACGTGCTTAAGACGACTTAAGACGACAGTTCTACAAAAACGATCCTCAAATAAGTTGATGAGTTTTGCTATTCAGGCATCGGTTATCCAAAGGTGTAATGTTTGTGATCTTTCCGAAAATTGCAGTACCACAGAATGACAGTAAACTGAAATTCCAAAAAAAAAAACGAAAATGCGGGAGATAAGCATCTCTCAGGAGGAGAAAAGCGATCATTCGTGTAGAAAAATTATATGTTTTAACTAGGCATTATGGGAAGATATATGTATATTAGGGTGGAGCGATTTTATTAATTTTTGATTTCTGTTTCGGTATACCTGTAGAAAGTTGCTGTTTTAGGTAAATATTAAACACAAGAAAAATCAGTAATCTCATGCTATATTTAGAGGTGCCCCCATCGACTTGAAATTTTGAAAATTTATGCCAAATACTCATAAATTCGCAAAAATTTTATAAACGTTATTTGATGTTCTAAGCGATGCTATGTTAGAGTAAGATAGAAATTAAAACATATATATCATTATCTAACCATATTATAATAACATAGCTACGTTCCACACTTTAATTTCACATTCCTAATTTCACACTCCAAAACTCCCCCCATCCTATATGTTATGCTAATTTTCCCAGGCACTCACTTTCCACAATACCAGGCCGACAATATCAAAATAATAGTAGATTTAAGTAAGAAACTGACTGCGATCTGTCAATTCTGTACAGTCTTAAGTTTGAAGTCGAATAAAGTGGTTTGATTTAAAAAAAGTAAAATAACCTAAGTTGATACCTATGCTCTTTAGTCGCACGCTTACAGCAATTCACTTGTTCGCCCTTCATTTATTTGTTACATCAAATTTTACAGCTTGAGTCGGAATATTTACTGTAAATCGTATTTTTCATGTATATTTGATGCTTGTAGCTTAGCTTATAACTGTAATTAGTACTTATTACTTGTCTTGATTGTAGAAATATGTCACAAGTTAAAGCACGACAAACGACGAGGTGTCCTGTCTCTGGTTTGCCGGAGAAGTTACCTGTTTCTCACTTACCTACGTATAATGATCTGATGAAATGTTATCTGTTCATATAACATGAATTGAAGCCCGATAAAACAACAATGGAGCCATCAATTCTTGAAATATCTGAAAGATTAGCGGGTGAAGTTCTAAAAATATGGCAAAAATATTCACTGCCAACTGTAAATGTAAAAAGAATTTTACAATTGATTCGTTCCTACCACGACATATACAGGAGCTTAATGAAACCATAACAAGGCCGACAAACCAACATTAAATACCAAGAAAATATAAGAACGTTTATAACAGAGTCCCATAGATTATTTAATATCCGCAGCTGCAAGTGCAAAGATATCAGGAATTATTGCTGTTTAAAAGGGTGTCGTGTTGCCAAGGAGGAAGTAAGTTTCTTACTCGACCAAAGATCAACCAGATAAATGATGATAGGCGGTGTCGATATAGTTTCAACTGTGAAGAATAAGAAAAAACATCGGACCAGGAAACAACTATTTTGGTCATGTCACCTGTGAGTCGGGGACTGCTAAAAATATAAAAGACACTATATTATTATATTTGAAATCTAAGTCGGTAAATGTGAGTGAATTAGCTTTGTTGGGTGCGTTGGAACTGTAGTGGATACAGGTTTCAAAGGTGGTGTTATACGTCTGATAGAGCAGGAATTCAACAGGTCATTAACAGTGGTTTATCCGTTAATTGCATTCAAATGAGTTACCACTATATCATCTTTTATTACATTTAGACGGAAAAACTATAGGACCTAAATGCTTTTAAGGCGCCATCGGATCTCAATTATAAACTTGTCAAACAATACCGATAGTCGAATTTACCGTTATACCTACATTATTACCTGAAATAACTAGGGAAGAGCTTAATACCGACCAAAAGTATTTCTACGACATAATGACCGCTATCAGTACCGGCATGTTTTCTCCTGTTTAGCTAATATGGAAGCTGGAGCTTAACCATTCTAGATGGCTAACAACAGCTAATCGAATTCTAAAATTGTATGCCACTAAAACTGACCCAGAAGAAAAGCTAGTTGTATTAGCCACGTACGTTATGAAAGTTTACGGACCAATGTGGTTTGCAATAAAATGTAATTCATCATACATTAACGGAGCCAAAAACATATGGCAAACCATAATCTAAGTCGTTATTTGAATTCCGATATGAAAGCAATCGTTGACAAGGTAATCCAACGAAATGGATACTTTGGTCACCCAGAAAATCTTCTCATGGTCATGCTTGGTGCTGACGGAGAGATTATAAGAGATCTTGCATATCGAAGAATTGTAAAAGCAAGATCAGAGAAAGCTCGAAGACTACGCACGTTTAAATTATCTACATTCAACTTCGAGGCCAAAGATTACACTGAGATTATTATGTGGCAAGACTCTGATATAACTGATCCACCTCTAACTTTAAATATGTTTGATGAAACCTTGAAAGACATTGTCAACCGTTCTTGGTACATGTAAGGATATTATAGATTTTCTATGAAATACCCACGCTGTGGAGCGCTGCATCAAGTTGGTAACAGAAGCATCGAATGCAGTTTGCAGGAAAATAAACGAGATGACTTCATTAGGGCAAGACTGCTATTACGTCAACGAATGCCTCATTTCAATACAAAAAAAACAGCTTGATGTTTAAATGGTATTTTAAGTAGTGTAAGAGAATATTTTTCGTAATAAATGCTTAGAATGCCATTTTTTGTTTTATTTAAATGTTTGACGGTACTGGGGCACCTCAAAACATTAAGCCAGCTGTTTGATATTTCGCATGTTTATTTTATACATATATGTATGTATTTAAAGGCAACTTTTCATAGCTATGCCATTAAAAAACAGGAAAAAAAATTTATCCATACATTATCGCTCCACCTTAATGTATATATATATTGCTATTTAAAAAGGTGTATTTTACTAAGTTGGTAGGATTGTCCTTAATTACTATGTATGCGAAATATGAGCGCGATCTGTTAACCAGTTTGTTTACAGCAACTGCTGAATGATCTTCGAGCTCTTCAACTGATGAAAATATTAAAAAAGGAAAGAATATGGTGTTTGAAAATCGTGAAGCAAGTGTTAGAGAGATGGCAAGAAAGCTCCACAACCCTCGCGAGTTCGCTCGAATGATTTTGATGGATACTTTGGGTATGAAACGTGCGCTTGCTTGACTCGTTCCGATAAAGCTGTAAATTTTTCAAAAATAGTAGTGTAAACGAGTCTCTTTGGACCTTCTTTATCGTGCGAATTCCAAAACCACATTCATGGGGAGCATTATAACTGCCGATGAGATTTGGGTTTATGAGTTTGACATGCAAACAAGTCATCAATCATCGGAATGGAGGGAAAAAATGTGCCGAAACCACGCTAACGCGGCGCAAAAATCAAAGTAATGCCCAATGGTTTTTTCGATATACGTGGTTTGGTGCATCATGAATTTGTTTCGGACGGACAGACGTGCTATTTGGTCGTAAAAAATTGGGACTTTTAGGATTATTTTTGTAAAATTTATTGCAAATTCACGTAAAAAAAAAATATTTGTTTAATAGCCAACAATGCGAAAACTTCTTTTAATTTGGAAAAATGCTAAAAATTTTACTGATAGAGACGCAGACCAGAGTTTCGGAAAAAATAAAATTATTAGTTAGACCAGACTTAGTTTCATTCTGTTAAGCAGCAAAAAAACGTCGAAAAGTTTACCCATAAAAATTTTAAAATAATCGATATTAATTATTACTATTTCCAGTTAATAGAAAAAATCGTCGTTTTTGCCATAGTGGCTTTAAATACGCCCTTAAATTGTATTTATCAGTCAAAAACCCTTTAAAACATACATAACTGCCGTATGCTTATGTCATTCACAAACAATTTTTTGCCTGCTATGCATGCATGTGTTATTTATTTACATTTTTTTGTGCAGCCAAACATGACTTACCAAACAATTTTTTTCGCGTTTACATTGCCAACTCGTGCGCCAATTACAATGCGCTAGTCACAGCCTCCGACAACTGTCTGTCTGCCTGATTGTCAAACTGGCTGTCTGGTCGCAGAAATGCGCATCGCTTAAATTTATAAATAAACAATGAATTTGCGACAGCAATGAGTTACATTTGTCAAAAGCTCGCGTGTCCGTCACGCCGCTTTTTCACTGAATTTGAAATATTCAATTACTCATACGCCATGGCGTACAAGCGCTGGTGTGTAGCAGATATGTATTTATTTATGTATTTATTATTTAAACGGATATACGCCACTACATGTACATATTTTGTTTCGGCAAAATTTTCCGCTTTTTCAACTCACATTTCACATTTTATATTTTTTGGATATTTGCCGCAGATATTACGTTGCTCTTTACTTCTTTTTTGTGTAATAATTTTCAATCACTTTTGATTATGATTTTGTGCAACTTTACGTTTCTGAATTAGTTGATTTCATTCGATTTGTGGTAATTATGCTTTATTATTGTGTTGCCACTTTATTCACTCTCAATTACTATTGAATTTTTGTCGAATTTTATATATTTTCAATTAATTTGTTTTGCCGAAAAGTTGATTTCTAGGCAAATATTCTTTCGTGTTGCAAAAATAGGTTTTTAGTTTGTTGTTTGCGCTGTTTTTTGCTCTCTTTGATTTATTTGTTTGCATATTAATTTTTCGTCGATTTTTCTATTTGTGTTGTCGAGCTTATTGTGCCGTTTTATTTTGCATCATTGCCATTTGCTTGCACTTGTTTGTATAGTTTATTTTATTATTTTTTGCTCGCTCGTTTAGCACCCACATACACTAAAGGTAAACATTTCAGTCGAAGGTAAATATTTTAGCTTTTTCATCACTTTTGATATTTTAATGCATTTTTCATACTATTATTTTTTTCTCTCTCTGTTTCACTTTCATTATGTTTGTTCGTCATTTTAATTGCTGTTTGGTTTACTTTGTTTTTATGCAGAGATCAGTTTATTTGCAATTCGACGGGAACTAAAGCATGACTAAGGTAAAATATACTTTTTGAATTTGATGGTTTAGCTCTTAAATTTTGCTTGTTATTTCGAGAATTTGCAAATTTGCTAAACATTATTTATGCGCGAGTTGTAAAGGGTGTTTCATATGCACATAGGCTTATTGCGAAATTGAATATTTCAAGTTTCTCTCGCACTATTTGCTTTTAAAATTATGTAAGTTTACTGCTAACACGATTTAGAGAGAAGTTCGGTAGAATAAATATACAACTAAAATGTATAGAATAACTAGATATATAGAAAAACTTTTTGCTCTAGATTATAACTTGACTTTACAGAAAAAAACTTATTACGATTTTAATCATTAGATTCAAACCTACTAAAATATTTTGTATCTTTTCCAAACAAAAAACGGTGCAAGATTATTTGGATGACGCTAAAACGGTGAAAGTTTGCAGAAATACAATGTTAAAGGAGTCTCTTGAAGTGGAAATCTAGAGGACAAATTAACAAATATATTTTAAGTACTTAAGATGGTGACCTTTCAATATACTATATTCCTAAACAATATCACGGGTAATAAAAAATATTTTTTTTTATTTATGCTGGTTGTCTTTGTTAAGTTATATATTGAACTAGTAGGTCCGTAGGAACATTTTTCTTTGACTTCACAAAATTTCATTGATTTATCTCCAGCAGTTTATGAGAAAATAATTTTACAATTTTATCGACCTCTAAATTTCAACCTTCAAAAACTTTAACAAAAAAAAAAGAATCTTAACGAAATATTTATATTACGTGGTATGCATCTGATCCCCTTCCTAATGAACTGTTAATTTTCAAAATCGGAGATTTTTCGAAATTTTCATGGACCACTTGAAGTGGTTTGACCCATCTATTTCTGTTAACAAAAGGATATCGCGAAGCTGATAAAAACCCGTCTAACCTTGGTGGCAGCTACAAAAAAAGTAAGCAATGAATACAGCTGAACATTTTATCGCACCATGTACTTATGTACAAGTATATCAACATAAATTGACAATTGGACTGCCCAAATTTGTCCCCAGCGGGCAGGGGTAGAATTGCCGGCGGTAAGGTATGTCTGTCGTAAAAGGCGACTAAAATCCATATGCAATATATATGTTTTTTGGATCGAATTTGGATTTCAGCGTAGTATTGTCAGAAATATTGCTATATTACCCAGCTTGAAATCATATTATAGACTCTGAATGATATTCCTTCTAATGAAAAGACATTTGAAGTTCAAGCGACAAATGTCACCAGTCATTGAGTTTGATAAGTGATGAACTGGTAGTAGCAAGAGCTACAAGATCTGACCGGAGACTTAAATCTGGTACCACCGGGAGCAGTTAGACCTTGGAGTTCGCTCCAATCTGTTCATTGGGTTTGGCTCTTTGGAAAGATTCGTAATGGCTGTGGTTTAAACCTAAAGGTAGGTAGAATTGAAAATTCAGTTCAGTGCATTTGAAGATATTTTGACACAATCTTCCGCATTGAATGGTGAACCCCTATTCTTTTTCCTTCCTGGTGTAGATACTGCTTACGCGGTTATGCTCATAATAAAATAGCAAAGAAATAGCACTTCGGGGATAATTTATGAGTAAGGTATGGGTATGGTACAACGGGGAGCACTCCTAAAGACAACCAAAAAAGCAATCCAGTGGATCCTTCACAGATCAAAGGCGAGGATAAGAATGTTAAAAATATATGTATTGTTGCTCAGTTGAGAATTTTACGCAATAAAAAAACTAGTATTTTGCGTATCATATAATATATTTCTAAAAGTATAGCACCAATCTCTTTAAACCTACACGCTATAATTATAAATTTGAGCAAACATTTAATTATGTTTAATATTTCGTAGAGCTTCCAATTAAATTTAGACACTTTTATACTCAAAACATAATTGCGACAACAACATTTGCAAACGCACGCATCTCTCTACAACGAAGCAGTAAAAGCCACTGAGTTGTATGCTCTCTTGATTGAATAGAACACTACACTTGAGGTCATAAACCATTAAATGCACCATTAAATTTTGTGGAAACTGAATAGCGCTTTGTTGCTATTTTCTTTGTTAAATGACGCTGAGGGTAGAACGCAATTAGGGAAGGAAGCGTGGGAAGCCCATAAAAATATAGCATGTATATGCAGTCAGATATGTACAATGATTCTAAGTATTCATGAGTATATATGTACATGCATAAGTAGTTTGTGAAGAAAAAAAATGTAATAAGAATAATAATGATGCCACACAAAAACTAATTTGTGGCCATCTTTTTTATTAGATATATATATATTTTATATAATAATATATATATTATTACATTATAATAATAATAATATATATGTGACCTGGTCTACGGAAAGGGGGCTTAGGTGTCAAAAAAAAGGAGGAACAATTAATGAGATAACGAGAAACTGACGATTATTTTTAACAGCTTTTCCCAGAAAACTAGTTTTCGCACGTTAGCTCCCTTTTCGTAGACCAGGTCACACATATATATATTTTTTTTGTATTTTTTTGGATGTTATTTAGTAAAAACTCTATGATCATTCAATTCAAAAAGTCATATCAAAGTGAGCGTAAAGGCTATATAGATAATATATGTATCAGATATATATATATGGATTTATCAGATATACAAACTAGTATATGAGTGAAAATACGAAATCTAACAGTGATGATCTGTTAGTGGAAGGAAGCCAATGAATTATTTTTTATTATATAGAATAATATTAGTGGCTTTAACATTCTCTGTAAATTAAAGTCCAAATCTTCGTCCAAAATATATTTTATTTGTGTACATATCGTTGCTGTATGCAATGTATTTAACTTAAAGGGGTTTCAACTTGGTGGGATAAAAAAAATGGTTTTTACTTGTTTGCTAATTGAGACAGATACATGTTTCAAAGATGTGCTCCCAAAATTTGGAGTTGAAATCTGTTAAATGAAGAAAGTCATCGGCCGTTTGGTGGAGCGGTGTCCAGCGCGCTGATCCATTACGGTCTATTATAAACGCGTTTTTCTCAAAACCAAGTTTTTCGGGTTTGTGGAAGACTTAAAGGGCGTAAAAATTGAACAAATGAAATAAAATTTTCTGCACATATTCTTCAGGAGCTTATGATGGCACTAGAACTTGCTAAAATATTGAAAATTGTTCAGTAAAACAAATGCAAAGAAAAAGCAAAAAATCGACTTTTTTGTTCAAAAGTTATAATTTTTGTATTTTTCTGCCTCCCTCTCAAATACCACGGATTGCAAAAAACGTAAAAATTGAGAAAATATTTTTCGTTTACATTACAGAATTTATTTACGAGCACTAGGACTTCCGCTATGCGAACAAGTCACTGTCAACCTGCCGCCATTGTTCTATACCCCCCTTTAATGGATCACCAAAAAAAGTTTGCAATGCTTCAAAAAACTTTTTCGAACAACTGTGCCGCAATTTTGTCCTTTTACCTTTTATACTCTCAGAAAAATTCCAAAAAAAACAGCAGGTTTTCGGCTCCCCTTAAATGGGTCTTTGTAGCCTAAATTACACTGTGCCTAATTTTTTTTTACGTTAATAACGAAAAATAGGGTAGATTTGTACGTAATCTCTGCGTATGAGTAAAATATAGTAAAAGGTTAAGCTCAAAAAGGCAATTGTTGAATTATGGTTAATCTCATTTACAAATCTTCGAAAGGAAGCGATTTTTTATTTTGATAAAATACTTATCAGAATACAAATAAAGAAATGTTTGTGGCAGATTAGGAAAGAAGTTTTTCAACTCAATACTTTAAAGAATATTTTCCAAATATCTACGTTAAATAATGTAGTATTCGTTAAGCAAAACAAATATGTCTTTATTTACTAATTTCAGTGTATTTATTCTTGTTTTTGCTATTCAAAATAGCAGTAGAGTCACAATCTGATATGGTTTTTGTAATTACAAAAGGAAACTAAGGCATTTTGGTTCTGTCGTGCTTCCCTAACCAAATTTGATGACTTATGGCACGAAGGCAATTATAAATAATTTAGAAGGGACGTTGAGAGAAATATTTTTTTCAGATAAATGAACTTAGGTAGTGCAAAACTACAAACATGAAAATATTCTGAGCCAATGACAGTGGCGTATGAGCTACTTGAATGTAAATTTAAATAAGGAACCTGGGCATTTCATACAATACAACTTTTTTGTAGGAGGGGTTATTCCTCAATATACAATTGGAATTAAGCGTAGCAATCATCTACAGTATATATAAGATTAAAATTTAGTAGACGCAAATGCTTTGGAACTTTCGAATACTCATATAAAGCAGAAGAACCACGACCATTATCGCCGCGGGTTATAAGTAATTTTCTGCAGCTGTGGCGGTTTTAAAACGCGTTCGAAAATCTTTTCAAAATATTTTGCTAACATTTAACATTTACACCTTCGAATGCATTTATGTGTTTAAAAATTTTCTTTTAAATTTGGTCAGAAGTTTGCAATTGCCTTATAGCATTGCATTTGTTAGTTTACATCAAAACACACAAGTAAAAATGGACAGATTTTTAATCCAAACGTACAGGATACAATTGTTCGCATACACTTTTCGACTGCGAATGAAATCGCGCTTGCTCATAATTTATTAAACACGCAATTCCTTAGGACCCTAAGCCAATTTTAGTGATAAAATCGTTAACCTATATTTTAAATCACTATCACTTTAAACATTGCGCTTCCTAAATTTTTAAAAAAATTTTTTCTTTCGCAACACCGATTTCACTTTCTATATTTCATATTTGCTTTAGAATATTTTATATAATTCAGCATATGTTAATAACATATTTTTCTTTCATAATCCATGCAAATTGGTTTTAACTCAACTTCACTTAAATTCAAATCACCAATTTCAAAAATTTTTTTATTAAATTTTCGTTTTCACACACAGATTTTTAATTAAATCTTATTTCATTGTGATTTCATGCAAGCACTTTATAGAAAATCTATTTTAACTTTGGTTTTTTTTTATTTATACTCTTTTTCCATTCACACAGAAATTGTAAAAATTATCCAAGTTTGCTTTTTCAACCCGTTGAAGCAACCAAATCGTTTCGCGTGCAGCCTTCGACTGATTGCAGCCAACACAATTCGTTATGTGCTGGTGAGTTGCCTATTGCTAGCAATGCTCGGGGTCTTTACAGCAGACAAGCACGCACTTTGAGAGCGCGACGCTCACGCAATGCTGTTATTAACAGCTGCTGTTGTGTATAGTATGTTAAGCAGAGCATTAAAGGAGAGCCTTAAAGTACATAACCTCGAATTTGTTGAGGTTATCTGATCGGCAGACTTCATTCATTATTAACTGACAGGAGCATAGGAATATTTATGTATTGCTATTATATTAGTGACGATAACATTTTATTTACAGAACAGCTGTGCTGCTATGTCATAAGTAACATGATGTTGCGCTCTTTCAATAAACAAAAATAACATCAGGATAAATTAAGGTATGGCTCTCTATCCCTAGCATCTAGGAGCACCACTTGTTGCCGCTCAGCTCTTAGCTTCTGCGTTCTCTCTTTATCACAGCAATGTTAGCTGTCACTACTTCGTTCTCACTCCTGTCTTTTTGTTATTATTGTAACGGTTATCTAGTCCACGTTAGGATGTTAAGGTTCATTGTTACAATAACAACAACTCACTGCTGCTTGTTTATCTGCTTTTAGCGTGTAGCAAGCGTAAACGCCTGTGCGTATGCTTATCACTACAAAGCTTATCAGCTAGCAACCTAAAACTATGTAAATAAAAGCATATGCACATTGAACTAAGGCAAATCTATTCATGGGTCTCAATTTTCATACATATGTCAGCAGTAATTTATGCAAATTTTACACACACTCAGCAAGAAATATGTTTGTACACAAGTGTGATAAGGATGGACTTTGGACTTAGATTAAAATATAGGTGTATTTAAGCAGTATGTATGAGAATAGCATCAGCAGCGTTACTGGTCATTAGGAGCCTCAATAAGATTTTATTAGTAATGGATCCATATTAGTAGTCATCAATTCTTGAAAGTGATCTCAATTGATGGGAAATTTTGTCTTTATTGTTTGAGCGCTTCAATAGCCTACGCAATTTCGTTAAATACCGTTACTCTATTTATACTTATAATTAGCACAATTACAGCAAATTTACTGTATTCCTCAAATAATACCTCTTAAGTGCCCTTGGCAAGTAGTAAGCATGCATTTCAGTCGGCTTTAGAAGCGGAAATGGTCGTGTATGCGAAAACTCTTGCAATGCTAAAATTGTGAGTGCACATCGTCCTTCATTAAACATTGATAAATGATACTTTATTTACAAAGAAGCAAGTTCGAAGTAATCAAAGATTACGCTACAGTGATTACTAGTAAATATATATACATATACATATATACACTTCAGTGCGCTTCTTGCGTTATTATTGTCTCATTATGGGTACCTCAACCTAGTGATAAAATTAATCGGTTATGAAAGCACTCTGATGAAATCAGATACTACTGAGCCATCATCCGCACTCCCGCTCCGGCTTTGATTCTTTGTTTGTAGAGTTATTTGCGAGTTGCCAGACAACATCTAGCGCCCGAAGTCGTAAATCGCAAATACACTCTCATTGATACAATATAATTACATATTTCGGTATGAGCATTGCGTGAGATTGCGTGTGTGTGAATGCTTAAGTATTGTGCATTTTGACATACTGCCCAGTAGGAAAGTTAGTTGAAGAATTATTATTTGATAGTTGCAAAATATTTGCGAGCAATATGCAGTTTGGAATACGTTTCCGAATTATATAAATGATTCACTTATCTTACCGTAATACATATGTACATATGTATGTACAAAGAGTATTGTGAGATCAAATTTGACCCGGACTGGTACGTTTCCTAGACTGGTACAACCTTTTTTATATACGTGTGAAGTTTGGTCTCCATATCACGCAAAAAGTGTATCGAGTAATTTCTCCCACGGATAAAATTAGATTATTATGCGATCAAACTTGACCCGAACTGGTCCATTTCCTAGATTGGACGATCTCTTTTATATTCGTGTGAAGTTTGATATCACATGACGCAAAAAGTGTGTCTAGCTATTGCAGCCATTTTTTCATTGAAAAAGGATTACAATACTATGCAATCAAATTTGACCCGGACTGATCCATTTCCTAGACTTGTATGACCCTATTTAAATTCGTGTGTAGTTTGATCTCCATATGGCGCAAAAAGTGTACCTAGCCATTTTTCACGTGGAAAAAATTATATTACTATGTGATCAAATTTGACCCGGATTGGTCCATTTTCGAGATAGGTACGACCTTTTTTATATGCGTGTGCAGTTTGATCTCCATATGACGCAAACAATATGGATGGCCATTTTTCCCCATGGAAAAATATTTAAATTTTGTTCTTTTCAATAGAACTACGGCTCCGAGATAATAGAAAATGTTGCAGAAATATTTTGAGTAGTCAACTTTATCACAAAGACATGCATTTGTATGGCACAAAGTATTCAGTGAACGTCGTGAACGTTGAGAAGTCAGCGAAAATTTGCCGCATGCGGGTCCTCCGTTCACCTCTTTCAGTGATGTGATATCGACAAAATGAGGGAAATAGTGCTTGAATATCTTTGTATTGGCAATAGAGAGATAGCAGAGGACCCCAACACCTCTAATGGAACGACTAAGCCATTTTGGTCAATGTTTTGGATATGAATCGCGTCAATGCTAGGACTCGTACAAAAGACCTGAATGCATGACTATGACTGACTTTTTGGTCAAACATGAAACCGACTCACCGCTCAGTCACCGCATTCGACAGATTTAGCTCCCTGAAAGAACTAAAAACCCACCGCTGTTAACATGCCATGAGTTCATTGAAGCCATTAAAATTTATTTGATAAAGGCACTGAAGCTTATCCCGGCCGAGGTTTATAACAAGTTTATGTAAAATTGGATTAAACTTTGGCATTCTTATATTAGTTTGACTCCTTCCCTTAAGCTATTTGTTTTTTATAACTGTTCTACAATTTTGCTGTAAAGTAAATAACAGAATCGCTATCAGAGACCAACTTCTCAAATATGTATTCTTGACGTAGCATACAACCACATTAAGTTCGTTAAAATTTCACGTTTCAATGGTAAATTGTGAAAGCATTTCCAATAGGGTACTTTTACAAATTTATACAAATACACATATTTTTCGGTAAATAACTATTGTATAAGTGTGCTTATTCACATGTACTCCCTTGATAGTTTGGGATGCTATAAGGCTCGCATGTATTCCCCACGTATATTTCGCATTCTAACCTTTTTATAGCGGTCTAGGCATGTAAGTCATATATGTAAGTAAATTAAGGGGACACTTAAATGCAAAAAAACTGTTTTTATAATACACTTCTTAAATCTCAAACCCGAAGTTGATGCTATTATAGTCGAATGTATAGCCATTTCTGTCTCGATTGATATATAATTCAATATCCGTTCTATTTGCATCTAATGTTATGAATAAATTCTACTCCAAACTGTGTTTTTGAAGTCGATTTGCAAGATTTCTCGAGAACTAATCAACCGATCTACATGAAATTTTACAAAGGTCTTAAAGACTTGGACGAAGGATTTTTTTCAATTACAACTATTTGAAAAAAACATTTCGCGGAATTTTCACTGAAATTTTAATTTTTCTGCAAAAATTTTACCAAAAATTCAATTTTCAGATTTTTTTTCCTTCGTCCAAGTTCTAAGTTAAGGTTTTAACTAAAAACGCATTTTTTTACTATATATGATCCTGTGAGGAGTTATTCTGCAAAGGCGAGCGCATGTTTTTTCTCAGAGGTCACCGGAAATGGCGTCGCAAAGGCCGAGTTTAAAATATTTGTTTCTCAAAAAATGTCAGAATTGTTTTGTTAATAGTGTATGTTTGTAACAATAAAAAATTCTAATAAAAAATTTAATTTTTTATATGAGAAAAAAATTTTTGTTGAAAAGAGCTGTTTTTTCCCGGGGAAACCCATGCAACCTCTTAAAATAATACATCAAATGTACTGAGCATTCATACAAGTGCCTCATACATTCTGTGTTGCTCATACAACATGGCATACTTTATCTACAGTATATTGGTTTGCGCATATGATAATCATTAAGACCTTTTTCTATAGCGATAAATTTTAAATTATAATAAATAAATAAAATATTATGTATAATAAATATTGTAATCTTCATAAAAAATGCAGCTTTTGACTCTTTTTTCATATTTAAGGACCTCACTAATGCAAAAACTTATTTATTTAATAGGACTTCTACTAGTTTCCCTACCTGTAATGTTGACTATTATAACTATAGGCATCATTTTGGCGCTTAGAGATTTTAAAGAGCAAAAATTCGATATATAAATAAATGTCTTTAGGCATACCAGGCATATCGTTTTTAGAGTTTATAGGAGACATTACATGAAATAATCGATACACCATATTTCGAATAAAATGTATTCCTAACATAATAAAAAATGATAACAATACATTGTTTGACTCACCAGCTATGTAGTTGTGTGCGTATCTTAAAATGGCGCTCTCATTTTGAAGTTCACAGATTCTGCAAGGTTTTTAGCTTTTTGCACTAATAATAAAACTAAAACACTTTTACATTATCACTCACGAAATTAGTATTTCCTTCGTCACCTAAAATATAAAAAAACACATCATCAGTAAATCAGTAAGAAATTTAGTTTTTTATTGCCTACGATTCGTTACATCATGTTACATACATGTATATACATACGTTGCATAAAATTTCCAGCTTCCGCTGTCAGATATAACCAATATATAACCAGTTTATAACCAACACTCCAGTTTTCTTTGAATATGAGTGTTTTCTATTATATCGTTTATCCTTTGTCTGTAAACTTATGAATGATCATACGTTATTTTGTTTCGATATATATTTTTTAAATTTTTTCATGATAAATAGATAACAATGTAAAATAAATATGCTTTTGGAACTTTTATTTATCTGCTGGAATGTTTCTCCATAAAAAAGCGATAAATGTAGATATGTACAACATTTATTTAACTCAATTGGAAAATATAAACTAACTAGTGCATTAATCAAAACTCAGCGAATTAATTTTTATAGTATCCGGTCTTATTTTATATATTTTCTGAGTCATTTCATTTGTTTTATTTATATTTATTATTATTCACTAACGTTTATATTTTGATAAGCAGAGTCCCAAATACGAACTCATTTTATTGAGTGCTTTCGCAATTGTGCTTAGGATCAAGTATGAGCAATCGATACAAATAATGTGTTTGTTAATTACTTTATGTCCAAATATTCACCAAAATCAAAGTACTTTAATTTGTTAGTCGGCTATTATTTACAAATTTACTTGGCAGCAAGATGACAAATACAGCAGAAATTTATTTCAGTTTTTTCATACAGAACTAATAGCAATTACTCAAGAGATGCGTAGGTAGAGCTTTATATTTTTAGACATTTTTAGTGGTACTCCAATAAATGTTATTAATTTCCCCGGGTATATAATATTTCAAAAAAATGTATTTTTTTATAGTTGGTAGGAATGTCCTTAATTACTAAACAAATATGGACGTGATCTGTCAATCAGTTTATTTACAATAGCGCTTAAGTCGGTACACCTCAGTACTACGTTGCGATTTTTACAATGGATAAAAATATCGAACGAAGATTATGTCTCAAATTTTGTACTTTGAAAAACACAAGCCCAGGAGATGTACATAGCCCTCAAAGACGGTCGAGAGATCGTTGAAGACAGGCCTCGATATCTCCAAAACTGAAACTGGTTTGCGTATAAACAGACGGGCATGGTTAAACCGATTAAGCTCAGCTATGAAAAACGTTTTCGGTATGGTATATCAGATAAGATAAATATATGAGCATATTGCTAAAGTCCAATATACTGCTAGGTGATAGTGAGGTGATGTGATCCTTATTCGGAAACATGGATTGTAGGGCCTTTATTCTACATCTGCAGATTGCTATGCAGTCAGTTAGCAGATGTACTGGAGTTTCAGTCTTCCTGTCGCAGAACCGGTAATTTGCGCAAGAAGTTGGCGGAAAATTTCCGAGATATGGACAGTTTGGTGCGTGGTCCTGCGACTCTTGCACCAAATCCCTCCGACGTATTCGAGTTGCTGATATAGCACTTGATTGTGCTATCCCTAAGCAGTAGCTCGAAAGTGGAATTATTCTATGCAGCCTTGCTGCTAGGGGTAACCTTGAACTTATTGGTAAAGTTTACCCTTTTGGTAATGCTGTCCCTTAGGAGAAGAGCCAATGGTAATGCACCACTTAATTTTTCCATCCGCTGGGATGAGATTATTTTACAGATGCCTTCAAGTCGTTGAAGCTTCAAATGTTGAAGCTCTACCGAAGTCTGCGAAGCATTTGAGACCCAAGCCACCCCATACGTGATTATCGGTCGAACGATTATGGTGTACAATCAACTGACAATCTTTAGCTTACAGCCCCAGGATTTACCAGCTAATCGATTGCAAGTCGTTGAAGCTTCAAATGGTGAAGCCCTACCGAAGTCTGCGAAGCATTTGAGACCGAAGCCACTTCATACGTGATTATCGGTCGAACGATTATGGTGTACAATCAACTGACAATCTTTAGCTTACAGCCACAGGATTTACCAGCTAATCGATTGCATACCATTAGGGCTTTAGTCGCTTTGTCAGTTTGCTGCTTTCACTCCAGAGTGGAATCCAGAGGGAGACCAAGATATTTTACCAATTTGGCCATCCCTACCGCTCTGCTCCTAAGGGTTAGGTTCCTGAGGCCGGGCAGGGACTTACGTCTCGCAAATGGGTCGATGGACCTCCTAGAGGGGTTGATGTTCAACTCAAATACATTGCACCCTTCTAAGCCAGGTTTAAACCCCTTTGTATTACGTCGTAGAGAACAATGTCATCCACGTATGCTTGACAGTGGATCCCATTGTCAGTTAGCAAAACTAGTAGGTCGTCCTCGACAAGGCTCCCTAACTGGGGGGATAGCATTCCAGGCTGTTGGCAGCCTCTGGTAGTGCCGGGACGAATCCTGGTATCCCCTACTGTGGTTTCAGCAATTTTGTGTCGCAGTACGGCCTCTATCCATTTGCGCACCGGTAATGCCACATTCCTTTTCTTCAGTGCCATGTCTACGCTCTTGTGTTGTCAAAAGCACCTTCGATGTTTAGGAAAGCGCATAACATTATTTCCCCTCCTTCCAGCGAACTCTGTATCTCCAAAGTTAACTGGCACAGATCAGTATTATTTTAGTGTGGTACTAACTGCCCAGAACATTGAAAGAGGAAATAAGCTAATGTGATTCTTGGTATCGATAGCTTTGTATTCACAAGCTTTTTCCCATTTTTGAAATACGAGAAATCAACATCGCTATTACCAAATCAGGGGTAATTTGACCGTTTTCACTAATAAAAAAAATCGATTTAATCATGAAAATATTACTTTCAAATTGTATAAAAATTTGAACCTTTTGTAAAAATTGCCTCAGTCAGGATGCCGGAGACTAGTCAATGATTTCCGAATATTTCAAAATCATGTTTTTATAGCTGTTGCTCAGTTCTGCTGTTGTTCTTTTGTCTGTAGCATATTTATGTCGTCAAACATTAACTGTAATTACTGAATGTACCACCAACTATTTATATGCTATTAAATTTGCGTAAATCGCATGCAATTAAATAAGTAATTACGCACCAAATATATATCATTGACATTTTAAATTGTCCGCCCAACAACGGAAACAATTAGTTCAAAGTCTTATTGCAGTCACAAGTAAAGTACAGATACACATACATTCAAACATGCAGTACTCATTCATGTGCTATATACCTGTCTTTACCCACACACACAAAGCAAAGTGTGTGCCAATATGGGTCAACAGCCACTTGGGAATCGCTACTGTCAGTTTGCCTGTATAGGCAACGGATAGCGGCGACGAGGAAGAGAAAAAGCATAAAATTTAATTAGCGAATTTTAACGAGCGAAGACGACGAAGAAGAAGCAAATTGTAAGTTAAGGCCCGGAAGCGACCAAATTATAAGCATACTATAACCAAAAGGCGAAATAAAAATTCCTGTTCCATTTTATATTTTTCGCCTGCTTAATGGCACAAATAATGTCGGTGGTGGCAAAGAAACCAGCTGTGACCGCAGCAAGCAAAAAAACGTAATAAATAGCAAAGACTTTTTGTGTCGCAGGTTTTAGAGCATAAATCAAATAAATGTAGTATTTGTTGAGCTATCCAACAGCTGTAAGGTTTACTCGTATATGCAATCAATTTTATTTTGAAAGCAATGTGAAATTCAGGCAATTTTCAAAGCTGAGAGTTTTTTAGTGAATCTAGTAACTTTTAGGCGATTGTTTTTGATAATGTTATTCTTATAATTTGTTTTATTATTATTATACAAGAGGCCGGCTATAATCGCGTAAGCGGTGTCTACGCCAATTAAGAAGAAGATACAAAAGGCCTGAATGTTAATCTTGTTGCCAAACATTTTTTGGTGCTAATGATTTTAAAATAGTTAAAAATAGAGTTCGACTAATTTTTATTTCCATATGGTTATTTAGTACTTCTACATGACATATCCATAGAAAATTTAGTCTAAAGAAAATAAAACACATGCTTTTGGTAGTCAATTTATGAAGACTACGTCGAATAAAATGGTCCTTTACAAAAATGATAAAATTTTTTAAACCAGTAAGCCGATTTTTATAAATTAAAATATTTTGTTTGAAACACTTGTTTTAGATTTGAGAAAATGGTATAAGAAACCAAGAATTATTTTTTATTAATAACAAATTATTAAGTTTTCCGGAACTCCGGTTAATACTGCTTCTATGGTAGGACCCGATATTTTCTTAGTTCCTGAACACCACATTCTTTTAAAGTCTGGAAAGTTTTTAGTTACTTTTTTGTAGACTTCATCTCCCTTTTCACTAAAGCCGCATATCTCGCAATCGGTTTGAGTTCTGGACAGTTAGGTGTTTTCGCTTCTCTAACTACTCAAATTATTCCGTTCTTTTGGAACCAATTTATGGCTGTTTTAATACTGTTACTGTTGGCTTAAAAATGGAAGGCATCTCTTTGGTAAACGTTCCTTCACTTCTATTTCACTGCTGATTGTACCCGATGCAACGACTGAGCTGCTTTATTTGCCACAATAGCTGAGGCAACGAAAGTCTCGTCATCTATCATGCAACATTCGGATTTCTGTGGCATACTTCTTTCTTGTCTCGTGTACGAAAGATTCTGAGCAGCTCCGTTTTTGAATGATCTTGAGAATGGCCACAACGTTCTTTGCTTTCTACTGATCATTTGGTCCCAGAAGCTTTTTTCCTATCAATACGTTCCCTAAAGCGTCTAATAACGCAAAAATTATTTAAGGATTAGCCCCTAAGGACCTGTTATAGAAATTTTCTAAAAATACCACTGCCGTTGATTTTGAAAAATTTAATAATAATTTCACTTCGATTGTCGTTTTCGCGTTATACAAGTATGTATATATGTATATATTTATTTGGATTTAATGAACATATAATATTTCCTGGTGTTTACTTCAGAACTACTAAGATAAACAATTTCCTATTTGAAATTTTTAATTGCATAGTTGTTCCATTTGCTGTTGGACTTTCCTTCACATAGAGTGAGCTTTCAATAACGTCCTGCCGGAGGCAGTCTTAACTGCTGTGAACGGCCGGGTTTGAATCAAACCTCAAACCCCTCATTTTCAGACTTCTGTGTGACAGAAACTGTAATTGAAATGGAATGAGGAAACGCATGTGTTCGACAGAATGTGAGTAGGGGAACCCGAAAAGGTGGAGTCCTCTTCTATGGATCCTGGTCTATAACGGCCGTCTTAAAAAACTTGAAAATCGTGATTGCCGGGTGATTGTTTATGCAGACAATATAGCGCTTATGAAGCCGAATATCGAAGAGAGAATAAAAAAGGCATCGAATGCCTGGTACTACTGTAGAGGAGCCATTAGCAAAAGGTGAGATCTCTCACCGAAAGTGGTCCTCTGGCTATACGACACAATGGTCAAGCCCATTGTGCTCTATGTCGTGGAGAGCTCAAAACAAAACAAGCCCACACTTGCAAAGAAACTTGAGAAAACGGGCGGCTCTCATCAGCATGTGTGTTGTACTAAGGTCCACTTCAGATCTACTGCCTAGTGCAGTGTCTCCAGCGAGGTTGCAGCTATTAAGGTAGCAGTAGATTTATTACTCCGGATTGCAGCATCCTTCAGAGAAGTTACCAACCACTCAGATAGCTGAGTTGGAAACAATTCAACACTTCCTTCTTTACTGTCCCGCGTTTGGGAGGTCTAGACTTAAACCTTCAGACATCCCACCGAGCTGACGGGAATGGAAATTAAACGGCTGTGCAAATTTGTATTGGCTGCTAAGCGTTTTGCTAGTTTATAAGTTCGAACTCAGGAGTTCTTCTATTTTATGGCCTCACAAAGGACTACACGTGCAATCTTTGATCAGCCATCTAACCTAATTTAACCTAGCCTAGGTGGGCCCCCTTGAAAATCGTCAAATATTGCATAAATTACGTGGGGAGTAGAAAAGTTGTAAAAAAGTAATTACTATATCGAATTACCGAAGAGAAATGACAAATAGTTATTATAGAAATTCATATTCTATATTATGATTGTAATACTTGTGAGAATGAAGAAGTCAAAGACTTTTTCTTACAATTTCAAAGTAATTTTCCATGTCTGTTTTGCATAAAATATAAAAATCCGCACATTATAAACAGTAATACGCGCGAATTACCGCCAATTAAATAACCGCCTACTTAAGTCAATTACTTAGCGACGCCACAAAAACAAATAAATGTTACTCATACGCCAGCGACGCGGCCAACCCAATGCATTTCAACGGCGTTCATAACTGTCAGTGCGTTATGTGCAATGCATTTGCTAACGCTTGGCTGTGTCTGCATATAATTGTTTTATGAGCTGCTATGAAAATTCAATGTAACTCCATGCAATTCTCACTGCTTGCCGGTTTTTCTGCATGTAACTACGCGTAGATATGTATGCTCGTATAAATTAATGTCTTTATACATACATACTAAACTATGTATGCATTGTGATTGCTCTGTCGTGCATCAGCGAGTTCACTGACCCATATTTGTCACACTGCCACACTTTGTGGTAGTTGTCTTTCCGGCCGTTTGCCTTCGCTTTCAATTGTCACCAGTTTAGCGCAGCAAAGGGCTGAGCGTACGTGTATGGATGGATGTGTGGTTGTAAACGGTGTATGTGCATGTAAATGTCAATTTGTAAACGCACATGTTCACACATACATAGGTGTGTGTTTGTTGTGTTTCGCCAGACAATGCCACAAAATGTGAGGCGCATTAGCGAAATGAAATTTCACTTGGGCAAAATTTGTACACACTAACTGCAGGCGCCTACACAAATCGCTAGGCAGACATGTATAGACCTATAATATGTCTGTATATATATAAGTGTGTGTATGTACGTGTGGCGCTGACTGTTTATTTGCATTCGCATGCTTTCCAAAATGCTTACAGTTGCAGTCGTGCATGGACAATAGTGCGCTTCGTTGCATAGGGCTTACAATAACAACCACCACTGTGGTAGCAACGACTAGCCGCCTTCTCTATGTCTACATATCACTCAATGCTTTATTCTTCTACATACATATATGTTATATAAGTATGCAAGTATATACATATAATAGATACGAATGTATATGGAAGTGTGCAGGTAGACGTCCCTTTATAGCCCTTTACAGCGTAACATAGCGTGTCAGGCCCTAACAGCGGCAAATTGTGGATATTCATTCACGCTTATGCCTTCACACGCATACATACATACATACATATATGGTAATAACATAAAAGCATTTACATATAACATGGATAACAATAATATACTTTTTTCGCTTTAAGAAACTCGAGTAATAGCGGAAGAGTTGAATTTCCGCGCTATGTCCTCGAATATCCCGTTATGCGGTACGCCACTTTGCTTAAGTGTCTTAATCCATTAAATTTAAATTGACACCGCCGTCGTCTGAAGAGTACTTCTTATTGCCGGTTAACGATGTGAAATTTAAGTAATTAATAAAAGCTTCAAGGAGTTGATGTAATATGTATATGGTAAAAGGGTGGGCCCTCAAGTAAAACAACGAAATTTCTAGAGCATTTTTTCTGCACTAAAACTTCTAAGGCGATACTTCTACTGCTAAGAAATTGCAACAAATTTTGAAAGGTGATGGTTGAAGAATACGCTGGTCGCGTATGACGACTGCATCCACCACAACTTAAAAATTGTGCTTGGCATTTTTAACGCTAGAGAGGGCAAAGGAGGCACCTTTGTTATAACATTCGGAAAATTTAGAATTCATGGCGAAACCTTTTCAAATAAGTTGAGGATGATCTCCGGATCGAAACGTCCGAAACCAGAGCAATCCTACTCTGACAGATGGACGACATGTCTCCATTGTCCTTGCGTGAGTGCACTCCGAGCTCCTACAATCGATTTGGACCACTATCTATCGAAGATACGCGTCCGCCTCTGTGCAGCGAAGCACACCCGCCAGCAAAAACAGGGAAGGTACGACTTCGAGAAACTACTATCACAACTGACAATGAAACAGTTTTCTACTCATATGAAACTCGGTATAAGGAAACTATGGGACGGCATTTCAAACTCCGTGCACACAACTGCAAGTGAGACCATTGGTTTTTGTAAAAGTCGGAAGATCAGCTGGTACGATGAGGACTGCCGTCTCGCAGTGGAGAGAAAGCAGACAACCTACCTCGCAACGTCGCAATCGACCACAACACGAAAACAAATCGAGCGTATTGTGTGAAAGAGTGAAGTCCACTATCAACAAACTGATTGGATCTTATCAATGTGGCTTTAGACCTGGAAAATCTACCATCGACCAGATTCTCATCTTGCGCCAAAGCTTGGAAAATACCCGTGAAAGGAAGATTGACACACTCCAACTCTTCGTCGATTTTAAAGTTGCCTTCGACAGCACGAAAAGGAACTACCACTATGCCGCTATGTCTGAACTTGATATCTCCGAAAAACTAATACGGCTGCATAAGCTGTCGTTGAGCAAGACCCAAAAGATCTGCCAGGTTGGGGAAGAACCTTTCCCAGCCGTTCGATAACAAAAGAGGTTTCAGACCAAAACGTGTTAATTCTTCAATGTGTTGCTGGAGAGAATAAATGGATTTGCAGAGCTGAAGGTAGAAGGAATCTTTTATAGGAAGGTGCTGACATACGTTGTTGATATTGATATCATTGCCCTTAAACTGTGATGTTAGTTCTGCTTTTTCCAGACTGGATAAGGAAACGTAGTGTATCGGTCTGGTAGGGAACGAGGGCAACACGAAATATCTCCTGTCATCAAATTAACAATCAAAGCATTCGTGACATGATTTACACGTCACTGTTGACAGTCATAACTTTGAAGTCGTAGATAATTTCATCTATCTTGGAACCACTATCAACACCAGCAACAATATCAATCTTGAAATTCAACGCAGAATCACTCTTGCCAACAGGTGGTACTTTTGACTAAATGGGCAATTTAAAAGTAAAGTCCTCTTCTGGCTTCTGATTGGAAGAAAACACTTCAGATTTGAAGGTTTTCGATTCAGTACCCGCCGATGAAAGCAGAGGAAGAGAAAGACCTCCAGTTCATTGGAGAGATCAGATGGAGAAGAACTGGCTGCACTTGGTATCTCGGATTGGCTCCATATAGTGAAAAGAAAAAATCAACCGACGCGCTGTTGTTAACTTGGCTATAACCACGTAAACTGTGTATGTGCCAGCAAAGCAAGTGTGATACGTTTTAGTTTCATCCAATCTTAATTAGTTATTCAAAATATTAACACTACTTATTAATACTAATACCAAATAGTATTTTTATCGAAATAAATATACTGATTACTTCATTCCCTGATAATAGTGGTCACACAATTCCTTAAAAACCACATAAATATGTGTCTCCCATCAGAAGAGTTGCAAATATTATATTAAAAAGGTACTTGGAATTAATATTTAAATTAATTCCCTTTTATCACCTCTCTAAACGGTGCGAAAATGGGTGATACGACTCCAACTCTCATATACTAAATATAATGGTTTGCGTTGCAAGAGTTTAAAATGTTCCATTGCACCTTCCTTTCTTAGTTTTTTTTTTTTTTTTCTTTTTTTGTTTTTATTTTTCTTTGCAGTAGTTTCTTCTATATGGTATGTAAATAGTAAATATGTGGATAATTATTTTAATGGATAAAATATAGATTTATTAATTTCTTACTTTAGCATTTTATATTTTATATTATTTATCAAATGGAAGGCTTAACAACAATCACATTGGTAGACTTTGACAGGTTACTCATACGCACGAGCGACTGCCTTAAGCCCAATAGAAAATAATCGATTATGGGTATTAAGAACTAAAACAAATTACGAATGTCTGTCCCTTTATATAATGACCCAAATGTAAATTTGATTGAAGTTTTATAGTCTTCCTATACATATGTATCTAATAAAATAAACTTGCCAAATAAAATAGTTTGCATGAATGCATATGCATATCAAAAAATATGTTAAAGCACCTATTAGTTGATAATTAAATAGAAATTTTATAACTTTTATCAAAGCTCACATAAGCACGTCGCCATTCACTATGACACGGTCGCACAGCTACACCACAAAACTAACTCATAAATAAAGAAACGTAGGCACAAAAGCAAATAATAAATTCTAGAGATTATCAAGCCAATATAATATTACAAGTTTGTATGTAAGTGTGTAGAAATATATTGAATTTGCTGATGCTATATTTATGCAATTGTCAACTTACATCCTACTCAGGCATTTATGGGCATTGCAATCACGTCAGTGATGAGTGATCAGTTGCTGCAGTAATAAGGTCGGACATGAATATGAATTTATTTGCGCACATAAATACTAAATAAGCATAGAATACAATACGAATGCCATATGAGTAGGTTGCCCACATATTTTACAAAGTATATACAGGCAAATAATAGATGCGTATGGCAATGGTTGATTTGAAAATAAATAAAATAAGTGTGTATATACCCAATACACATTTGGGTATGGCTTACGCAAATGAAATTAAGTAGCGAATAAAAAAAATGAATTTGAACTTACCAAATGAATTTCAACATTTTTTTATTATTGAAATTTTTTTCATAATCCCAACGGTTCGAAGTAACCAATGTTCTAAGACTGAATAAACTCTTGAATGAAATAAGAAGTGTTCTTCTAAAAACCGGTTTCACAGATATTACTTAAGAATTAAATTTTTTTTTAGTAAAAATCTTAGAAAAATACATTGCATGCTTACAAATACAAAATTGTGTTAAGCAGTTAATTTTTTATTAAACCTTTTTATAGTCCACCAAACTAAATTACAATACCGTAAAGTGTATATAAATGCTTCGAGTTTTGCCAGCTGATAAAGAAAAAATGATGTTCAACCACTTCTCATGTACTGCCTCCAATTGCTTATGGCAACCTGACTAGTACATTCTTGTGCTCGAGGTCTACAATACAAAGTTATATCATTACCAGGAATGTAAAAATTGTAGACGCTGCAACTAAAGCTACTTTGAGCTTATAGAAATATGACTATGATTGTGTATTGTGGTATAATTATTGCTTTCACTGCGCTAGAAAATCCATAAGTCCTCACTGTTGCCAATGACGTCAAAAGATGTAATGAAGAGCACAAATTGAACAAGTTTATTGCATTAAGCAGCCATTACATACCATCTTATCTATATTACATATGTAATAAAAAGTATAGAATTTTATTCAAATAAGTTAATGGGTGTTCCTCATCTCTTTTATCGACGTAGACACCGCTTATGCGGTGATAGCCGAGTTTTACAACGACTAACGCGCTCGGTCTTGTTTTTCGCTGCTTGGCGCCATTTGGAGATTCCAAGTGTAGTTAGGTCCTTCTCCACCTGGTCTTTCCAACGGAGTGGATATGCATTTCTCTTTCTCTGCTTCCCCATCGAATACTCTCAGAGCTGGAGTGTATTGTAGAATTTGGTCTTTGCTCGTCGAGAGAGGACTTTATTTCTCGATTGTCCGAAGTAGCACCTATTGGCAAGAGTTATTCTGCGTTGGATTTCGAGGCTGACATTGTTGTTGGTGTTAATGCTGGTTCCAAGATAGACGAAATTATCTACAACTTCGAAGTTATGACTGTCAACTATGATGTGGGTCGATTTGTGAAACATTTGTATCTTCGTAAAATACCGAACTTAAACTTTATTGGATAGAATTAGAGCTCATGCGATTCTGCAAATTTCCACATTTTTAGATTTTTTGTGCGAACTCTAATTTAGAAGTTACAAGAATTTTTCTATTTGGTGGCTGCTTGCTACATGCTCCTGGTCGCCTGGTAGAAATCTGGTATTTTGCTGCCAATTTGAATGCAATTTTTCGGCAGCAGCTGGCGAATGTGCCGGAAAACGGGGTAGCATATGTAAGGGAGCAAAATTATACGAAGAAAGCGGACATATTCTCAGACTGGAAACCAGAAAAGCCTCGCACCGGAAATAAAAATATTACGGTTTTGAATTTCCGGTTTAGGTGTCCTACTTTCGGAAACGGAAATGTTATTTGAACCGGAACTTGTTTTGTACTTAGCACTAATCAAACTTTATATCCGGTCTAACGAATAACACTTCCGTTTAATTTTGTCTGTGATTGGTGAAACTCATTGCCGGTTCAGTACAGAACATACTTCCGTTTCCGTTTGACAACTTCCGGAACACAATCTAAACCGAAAGTAGGAAGTTATTTTTTCATTTCCGGTCCCGCATGGAACTTTCCGGAAAATCTCTTAAACCGGAAGTGTTGAACAGTTATTTTCTCATTTCCGGTTCTGGTCATATCTATATCGACATCCGGTTCAAAAGAAAGGCCGCTTCCTTTGCTTAATTTTTGCCCCCTTGTATATGCTACGCACCAGCAAGGTTTTGGGTGCATCCGCTGTCGGCTGCAGAAAAATTGCATTCAAAGTGGCAGCAAAATCACGGATTTCTACCAGGCGACCAGCAGTATGTAGCAAGCAGCCGCCGAATAGAAAAATGCTTATAACTTCTAAACTAGAGCTCGCACAAAAAGTCTAAAAATGTGGAAATTTGCAAAATCGCATGGCCTACCATCATATTTAAGAAAATTCTAATTTGGAACTACGCTAAGTTTTAGATAGTTAAAAATGTGTTTCAATTTGCCGGTTTTTTTTACAAAATAAAGCTAAAACGGCCCTTCACAGCGGATCCGAAAATCTAGAATGGCCTTCGTTCTGTATATTGTATTTTAGCAAGTCGTACTTCTGCTTTTTCAGAATATTTGTACCGTTCGACCACAACCATCTTCAGCATTACCGCCTAAACGCGGATTAGATAATCGCTATAACAACTACAATAATAATATGTATTTAGGCAACAAAAAACTAAAATTTCCTTTTATACGAATGCACATAATGTCTGCAAAGTAGGTCTTTTTTCGGCGTTATACTTCGTATTTTATTGATATTTTTATCCGGCAATTCAGTTTTTTTAATTTTTTAAAAGTTGCCGTACCGACGTTCGAACCGGGTGTTTCAAGTAGTGGATTTTTGTCATGCTATCATTCTGGGAAAGGCTTATTCATTTGGTCTTTTTACAAAAACAAT
This sequence comes from Bactrocera neohumeralis, assembly GCF_024586455.1. Classification (NCBI taxonomy): domain Eukaryota; kingdom Metazoa; phylum Arthropoda; class Insecta; order Diptera; family Tephritidae; genus Bactrocera; species Bactrocera neohumeralis. The sequence continues at coordinate 49,376,012 of NC_065922.1, read as the reverse complement.
AGCCGAATTTCGCGGATATGCCCTCTTCAACATGCCGATTCGACTGATGTTTGGCCGTATCCCTCTACAATCACGTAAAACACGTTATTAAATTCCGTTACTTGTTGTACTGATTTTGCTAGTGTACATATATGATTCACATCAATCGTTTGTTTGTTCGTTTCACAACTCTCAATGTTTTCCCATATTCTAGGCGGCAACTCGAGCCCTTTTAAATTGTGTGTTAAGAGCTGTCCATACCCACCGGCGTCTCATTTAACCACAGCTAATGTCGTAAAAACTGATAAGGAGCTTGCATCAGCTTCTTTGAAGAATGTGGTTGGGCGAAAACATGCCCAACGATTGATATTTAAGTGTGCTCTGCCCAATCCACAAAAAGAGAGACCCCACAATCGGCGCCAATTACCGTGGGATAAGCCTCCTCAACATCGCATATAAGGTTCTATCGAGCGTACTGTGTGAAAGATTAAAGTCCACCGTCAACAAACTGATTGGCCAGTGTAACTTTAGGCCTGGAAATTCAACAATCAAAGTTCCCAAATTTGTAACTTCCTTCTGTAGGGCAATCCTCAGACTCTGAATGTGTTCGAAAGACTACTCCTTACATTTTTATGAATCATATTTGGTCAGAAATCATAGAATACCGTAATTTTTTTACAACATTATGGTTTATGTATTTTCGTTATTTATGGACAACTGTAGGTATTACTGACTGTAACAATTTTTCAATCAGAGTGTCAAAAAGATCTAGAAATTTGTATGTTGTCTAATCCTGAAATATAAAATGTAATCCTCGAATACCCTTTTATTTTATAAAAAGCCAGATGTGGAGGGCATTTTAGCTTCGGTGTAGCCTTGCTTAACGTTTTTCTGTTTTTTGTAATGTTTTGCCTTCCACAACTTTTGTAGGATATTAACACATATTGACATTTTGCATCAAAGTTGAGGAATATTGAAAAGAAATTATGCTGCATTATACTGTGACAAAAAATAGTAAGACCGAAAGTAAAATAGTAAGACCTCTTAATTTAAATTTCGCTCAAAAATCCACTCTTCGAGATACTTTTTTAGGTTGGTATGACTGACAGTGACTTCCAAAATTTTTTCGAAAAACAGCGTCGTGTTACCGTCTGTGAAACAATGCTTTCCGAACACCAAGATGTCATGAAAAGTATAATTACTGGCGGTAAGTCTTGGATCTATGCTTACGACCCGGAAACAGTCAATCAATCGACCGAATATTGTCAAAAATCAAGGTTATGTTGACAGTTTTTTTTCGATTATCGAGAGTGGTTTTGCACCACGATAATGCACCGTCGCATATTGTACTAACTCTTCGTGAGTTTCTCGAAAAATTTTCAATCAAAATCGTACAACAACCACCTTAGTCGCTGGATTTAGCTCTTTGTGACTTCTGGCTATTCAGAAAACTCAATCGACCACGCTGAGGAAAGCCTCAATTGAAGACACTAAACGTGAATCCTCATGCGCATTGAAGACTATTACGGAAAATTACTTTAACAAACGTTTTCGAAGATTGGAAATAATTTTGGCACAATTGTGTTTGTTCCTAGGGGGATTACTTGGAGGGAGACTACATAGTTTATGAAAAATAAATTAAGAATTTTAAAATTATGAACAAAGTCTTAATATTTTTTGCTCATAGTAGATATTGTCTCATTAAAGAAAATTTATATACACAGATTCCTCAAATGCAGCATTTGAATCTGTATTAAAATTATCAGACAATGTCGAATTTTTTGCTAAGTTAAATTCGACAAAATACATTTAAAAATACCAACTAACATATTCTCGTTGAAGCAAATATGAAAAGCAGCAACAGTATTTCTACGAACAATTTAAAAGTAGAAAATTTTAATATGTTTTCTACTCAATGCAGAAATCTTCATTATTTTTTTTTGTCTCTAGCAATACTAAGCCATGCACTTAAACCCAAAAACTATTTACATTAAGCTATGGCAGACTCGGCAAACTTCAGTTATTTTACTATCTTCCACATTGCGGCTAAGTTATTTTAGCTTATTTTTACCTTTCAATATAGCACAATGCTATTAGTATTATATAAAGCAGCTGTGTGTGTGGTAGTCATAAGCATCACTACACTACTATCTTGCAAATACATATTGCCAAATTAATTTTCTTATATGCGCCGAAATGTATGCTTCCTTAGCAAACACATGTGCATACCTTATCACCGTTGTGTTGCACACGTTTCATTTTGTGGTTTTCGCTTGAGCTGAGCGCCGCCAATGAGCTGCAGCTGCAGCTGAGCTGATAGAATACGAACCGAGTTGTGTAGGATTTTATAAAGTAGCTACACACACAGCCACATATATATGTATGTATGGTTTCCTTTGCGGTTGGTAGTGTGTGGTTTGTGGTCGTCAGATATGAACTCACACACATGCATATAAATGATATGTGGAAGCAGTAAGCAGCTATTGTTGCTTGGTGGCAATGACTGCTGAAAGGGATCTGGTTACAAATGTGGCAGCTGCTTTTGTTATTATTACACACAGCAGTCGATCTCGATTCACGCTCATATGATATGCATATACCACTACGTATGTGTATGTGTGTACATATGTTTAAAGCATCACTTTTGTGCTGTCATTTATTTGTGCGCCAAGTATTGTTGTTAATGAACGCACCGCTCTAGGGATATGCATCAATGAAGACGACACAATCAACAGCTCGACTCCCGTTTTATAAGGGAGTTTGGCAGCTGCTCTTTGGTTAATTTGTGGATACATGCGTTGTGCATATTTGGTTGACGCAGCTGCAAGATGCTTCTTTGTTGCTTATGTTGCAATATTTCTTTCACTGGTTTACATGTGAGCATCTTGTGATTTAAAAGTGTGTACATTAGGGTGTTACAAGTTTTTTCGAAAAATTTAAATAAATTTAATTTCTAAAGGAGAACATTTTTTAAAAGTATTTCGATTTTTAGACCATTTTTGAATGTACATTTTTCCACAAAGTAACAACCTTTTTTGGAAGCCTCCATTTTGGCCATAGCAAAGAAAATCAAAAACAACAAAGCTTCTGGATTGAATGGCATAGCCAACAGAGCCCTGAGGAACCTATAAGCTTAAAACCTTAACTGTGTGCTTAAATGTACAATGCTTGTATTAAGTATGAGATGTTCCCCAACTCGTGGAAAGTACAGCGTTTGGTCTCCCAAAACCAAAGAAACCACCTGAAGAACCTGCATCGTACCGACCTCTGTGTATGCTCGACACAATGGGAATAATACGAAACCGCGTGGAGTTAGCAATCTAGCTAATGAAGCTAAGAGGTTCACTATTGACCCACGACGAGAAGTCGTTGATACTGTGAAATGTGCAGAAAGTGGCAAAAGATGGAAAGGTGGCACAAAAAAGTACTGATTACCTTGGATGTCAATAATGCTTTCAACTTGGTAAATTGGGCACACATAATCAAAGCCCTGCATGAAATACGCGCCTCTGAATACCTTATAAACATAATAACGGGTAATTTTAAAAACAGAAGGCTGATTTTTGATACGGACGAAGGCACCAAGAGCTACTCTATGTCGAGTGGAGGACCCTAAAGCTCTGTATTAGGCCCACTATTATGGAACCTCATATATGACGGGACAGCAACCAACCTCATTTATGACGGCTTACTAAGAAGACAGACACCAACAGACGTGAAACTAATAGCCTGTGCGGACAATGAGTGCTTATATGATCCATGGATCTCTTCTGTAAGTCTGGAAATGGCGAGGCCTAAAACAGAAGTTTTATCAGGAAGGTGGAAGATAACAACATAGGATAGTGCAAGATAACTTCATAGCCGCAGCTGAAGTATCTGGGAGTAATATTGAATTCCAAATTATATAAAATATATAATGCTCTAACGAGTATTGAGTTCCAGCTGGCGATTTTTAATAGAAAAAGAAATGAGCTCCGTAATAGTGCATGGATACAGATAATTGATATAAAAGCGTATGCTTAACATATAATTGCAGTGCATAGGCATTTTGCCATTCGAGTAATAAGTACTTTCCGGACTATATCAACCGACGCTGCTAAAGTATTAGCCAGTAAGCCGCCCAATGATATCGAGAGAGATGAACTCGAGCGATTATATCAGCGTATCGCAAGAGTACCGAAAATGTCGTACTGCGAGAGTATCGAAATGTGACAGCAGCGGTGGAATTTCTCATCTAAAGAACCCACGGACGCTGGACCCACAAAGTTTAACCTGACATCCACTCGAGGATAGACAGGCGACATGGGGACCTGGATTTCCATCTCACCAAAATACTTAGTGAACATGGGTGTTTTAGAAGCTATCTTTGCAGATTCCACAATGACATTAGTCGAACTGTCCGTTGTGTAGAGAGTACATAGTAGACTCTGAACATTTATTATTTTACTGTCCTCGCTTTTCAAATACAAGGGCAAAACTAAAATTAATTAAACCTGTCTCAAAACGTTGATTAAAAAAATAAAATATTCATCAATATTTATTTGGTCATTAAAGTAATCCCCACCGGATGTAATACTACACTTATGGCAACGATTTTTCCAGTCCTCAAACCACCGTTCATAAGCACTTTTTGGGATGGCCTTCAACTTCAACGAATTTATTTTATCTCTTCGCTAGACTGAACACGGGTTCGACGGAGAGACAATTTCAATTTGGCGAAAAAGTAAAATTCACGAGGAGCCAAATCTGCTGAATACGGTGGTATTCATTACGTTTTTGGCCTTAAATTCGGTCGCAATCGTGGCTCGATGCGATGGTGTATTATCACCGTGTAAAATTCATAAATTGTTCTTGCACAATTCCGGCCGTTTCGCTCATGATGCACCAAACCACGAATATCGAAAAAACAATGAGCATTACCTTGATTTTTCAGCGGCCTTGGCTTGGTTATTTTTGGTTTCGCCTTGTATTTTCCCTCCATTCCGACGATTGTTATCTTGTTTGCATGTCAAGCGCAGAAAACCATGTCTCATCGGCAGTTAATATCCTCTCCCGGAATATGGGATCGGAATTTGCTCGTTCAAACATTCCAAAGAAACCTGTTTACAGTAGTCTTTTTTGAAGAAAATTCAGCTTTATTGAAACGAGTCGATCAAGAACGCGTTTCATTCCCAAAATTTCCACCAAAATCACTCGAACGGATTCTCGAGAGATGCTGAGCTCTCTTGCCATGTCTCTACATGACAATTTTCAAGTACCAATTACTTCACTGTTTTAATATTTTTATCAGTTGAAGAGGTCGAAGGTCGTTCAGAAAGAGGCATATCTTCAACGATCTCTCGACCGACTTTGAAGGCTTTGTACCATTCCTAGGCTTGTTTTTTTATAAAACTGAATCACCATAAGCCTCTTCCAACATTCCCACGATTCCGCACACGAAATTTGATTAGAAATACAAAATTTAAGACAAATTATTTGTTCAATAGTTTTATCCATTGTAAAAATCGCAACACACTACTGAGGTGTACCGACTTTAGCAGCTGCTGTAAACAAACTCGTAAATAGATCGCGCTCATATTTGGCGTAGTAATTAAGGACAAACTTAACAAAATACATTTTTATACCCTGAACAGGGTATATTAAGTGTGTCACGAAGTTTGTAACACCCAGAAGGAAGTATATACATATATAAATGATCAGTATGTCCGTATACGAACTAGTCCCTCTGTTTTTAAGATATCGTTTTCAAATTTTGCAAACGTCATTTTCTCTTCAAGAAACTGCTCATTTGTCGGAACTGCCGATATCGGGCCACTATAACATATAACTGCCATACAAACAGAACGATCGAAATAAAGTTTTTGTATGGAAAACTTTCACATTTGACAAGATATATATTATATATATATTCACAAAACTTGGTATAGATTATTTTCTAAGGCAACAATGTAATCTCCGAAGAAATTGTTCAGATCGGATTACTATAGCATATAGCTTCCGTACAAACTGAACACATAGTTACTAACAGAAATGCACCTGTGAAGGGTATTTAGCTTCGGTGCAACCGAAGTTAACGTTTTTTCTTGTTTTAAATATCATTTACCCGGGGAATTTGTTTGCACACCCTAAAAACCACAGAGTCATGCGTAATTATGGTAAATATATATAAATAACGTAACATAGCTCTCCGCGCTGCCAATTGTGTGCAGTGAGCTGATTGCAACTGGGTTGCATGAATTTGTTAAAAAGTCCCGTGTGTAAATTGTTGGGAAAACAACGTTGGTAAACAAAGTAAATTTACAAGTAAACTAAGAAAATAAAAATATTAAAAAGGTTTACATATGTACAATCAGCCAATGCTCCGCACATACTATATTTATCCGTAATTTGTTATGTTCACACTGTGGATGTGAAAAAATAGCGACATCTGTATTTTTATTAAACTCCTGCCCATATGGCTTTGCCGCTTTTTAATTAACTTAATTGCCGTTAATTGGAACACTTTATGATTTAATTAATTCAGCTAGAGGTGTGCAAAGTTTTTTGCCATTCCTAATTGGCTTTAACTCTTACATTGCTAACAATAAACATGATTGTGTAGCTCATCTGCTTTTGTATGTATGTTTTATATGATAGTACTGCCACTTTATTAATTAGAGTAATTAGAATATCATGTTTGCTTATTTATATTTGTAATTATAATAATTTTGCTACAAAATATAGCTCATATATACAGTCCGATTTAGCCCTTATTGGTATGGTGATAATTTGAATTGGTCCCGTGAAAAAACATACCTGGACAGGAATGGATCCAATAGATGGGGCTTGGTCGAAATGTTTCATATGATCATATAATATTTTTAATAATAAGGGCAATTTAGTTCATATTTGAGTCTTATTATGAATGAATAGGAATGAATAAGGATTGAAATATTTGCAAATATCATATTTCCCATCTGATTTCGCCACATTTATACATAGATCCCATTTTAGCAAAATCTAATCTTATATGTAATACTTTTCTTCACCCATCGGTTGTTTGTATCACCTAAAACTAATCGAGTTTGTTATATATATATAAATGATCAGGCGAGAGAAAAAATTTAAATCCGGGTGACTGTTTGTCTGTCCGTCCGTGCAAGCTGTAACTTGAGTAAAAGTTGGTATATTTTGATGAAACTTCGTGCACATGTTTCTCGGCGAAAAAGTAAAGCGGAGTTCGTAAAGCTATTAACCGAAAGCCTATTAAGTACCACAACTAAGCACTAAATTAAGATATACATAAAACTTTAATGTGATGCAGAGGATCGCAGTAGCAAGGGACACTTGTGGGCTAAAACTTTTGAAAAAGTAGGCGTGGCATATCTCTTAAGCCACTTACAACAACCAAATTTACTTAGCGCAAATATATATGAACTCCAACCTACAGTGTGAAAATGAATGAAATCGTATCATAACCCCGCTCACTTCCAATGTAACAATACTGTTAAAAACTACTTAAAGCGCATTAAATCAATAACTAAATACGCTAGAAACCTTAAATTTAACCGCGAGATAGTATGACAGGCAGTTAAAGGAGCCGAGGTCAAAATTGGACGATGGGCGAGGCACAACAACGCAATTTTAAATTTCATATCATTCTTTCACCTTCCGGTATACAAATCAAGAAGATATTAATATAATGAGATAATACTTTGCCTTATAATACCTTTAGAGTATTCCACCTTATGACCAAAAATTGTTCAAATCCAAAAAACACTGTCCAAGCCCCTGAGTACCGCATATTTTGGCCCCAGTACCAATAGTAGACTTTATGATATCATGATATATAATTGAAATTCAAGATAATCTTTTTCTGACAACGGTATGTCTGTGTGTCAAAAATGGGTTGAATCGCGTCAATGCTTAGTCTCCGTATACCTAACCCAAAAATGTTTCGAACTTCCAGATCACTTTATAGCGCATATATCGGCCGGCATATGAGTTATCTCTATGGAAATGAGGAAGATATTTTACCGATAATGGTGTGTTTTTGTGCCTAAAATGAATAACCTTGGTCGAAAACTTGACCTAGGTTCATACATCCGGGTGACATTACTCCATATGATTGATGATGGTACCTTAATGAATGTGGCATGTTAACGGTATGAGTATTGGCAAAAATAGACAAAATTGGGTCGATAGTACCTCTATACTATGTATGTAAGTTAGCACCCCATACATTCAAAAAGTATCATATGATGCATTAATATCATATGATACAAAGTAATATAATATGACACCACTAAATCGCTGAGAGTGCGACACGTGTAGTGGCAACCTGTGGGAAGCGCAGCGTCAGCAAACTCCGTACCCGTTGCAGCGGCAAACATAGGTCTAGAGTTAAGTATAATTAATTGTTAATTTTAGTTCTTGTACAGAATTCAATAAAGGAGCATAGCTCCCAAATAAAGGGGCATCGCTCCCAAAAAAAGGAGCATAGCTCCCAGAAAACATTTTTTTTAGTAAAAATAACGAAACGTTTTTTAACTGGCGCCCGAGCAGAGACCAGCGCGCGTAAATAGTCAGCCTGAAAACAAAAAGTAAGGCTTCGCGAGTGGCGAACGGTAGTGATTGTGAATAGAAAAGGAAAAAAGCCTGAAAATAAAAAGTAAGGCTACGCGTAAAGTGTAAATACAATAAATACTGTGCTAACGAGCGGCTACAACGCACAACGTGTGATTTTTAAACGCCGAGGGACCTCAGTACTGTTAAAGAAAAGGGAAAACCCCAGAGCGCATCACAACATCCTATGGAAAGCTGGCAACACCTAATGTAAGATTTATAAAATATTATATTTTAAGACTATTATAAAGAATATCATAAAGAATACGGAATTTGAATTGAAAGAAAATAATTATTCGACACAAAAAAGAAAAAAAAAAAGAAATTATAAAGAATATTATTATTATAAAGAATACGAAACTTGAATTGAAAGAAATTAATTATCCGATACAAAAAAGGAAAAAAAAAACCTTAAATTAACGTAAGCTTTGCAAAAAGATTCTAATACTGTCAAAGAAAGTGCTATTACAAAGAATTTTTTTTTTTTTTTAAACTAATTAACTTAAAAGAAAAGATTATCATAATGCCGGATACAGCTGAGGAGCTAATTGAACAATTAAATCAAATGAGGATAGACTATGGGCAAACCACCCATCCTACAAATCCCTCCAACCATCCTTTAAACCCTCCCACCCCTAACTCAACTTCCATAACGACAATAGTTCGAGAAGTACTTGAACGAATGAGTACTCAGAATATTACTGACTTTACCGAACCCGACCACAGTGTGACACTGAACGCGAATAACATAAACGAACTAGATAAAATTCCGGACATGGTTAAATGCCTTAGAGAATTTTCAGGACGACCAGGAGAATTTAACTCCCGGAGGAAGAGCGTAGACAGAATTTAATTAGCGCGATAACAAATATCACAAATAATATAATTAAAATCATAAACAATGAAAAAGTTTAGAAATTGAAACATTTTTACAGCTAAAATACAAATTAGAAATAATTAAGGAAAAAATTTTAAATATTGCACACGCAATACATTGGGCAAAAAATTCTTCTATTCTATTAAATGAATAAATAAATATTGTGAAGGAAGTTATAGACAATGACAATATTCCATATGTAAATCTAGACGAAGCACTCGAAAATTCCGAAGTAAAAATTACAACTAATGGCAAAATTATAATTTATATTGTTAGCCTCCCAACCGTAGATAACAAAAATTGTAAAACATTAGATATTAAGCAGTAAAACATAGCGGAGAATCAATAAAATCAATTTTAATACAATTTTAAACTGCGAAAAGGGAATTTATGGAATAGAAAATTATTGTAAGAAATACAATTCCCTACAAATATGCTTAAGCAATAATGTAGTAGATTTAAGTAATGATACTTGTATGAATAATCTTTTAAAAAGTCGTTTGCCAAACTGCACGGAGGTCAACAATCAGCATATCCCAACTATAGAGGAAATGGGACCTGGAATTTTACTTTTAAATAAATACAACGGAGAAATTTTAATAAACAACGAATCTACATTTCTAAACGGGACTTTCATCATTTTGTATACCAACGTAACCATTGCCATTAACGGGAAAAAGTTCTATAGCGAAGAAAGAACAGCAAGTAAACCACTACCAGCCATCCTACAACCGTCATCCGCACCACTCAAGATAGAAGAATTCCTCTCGCTGGAGATGCTGAAACAACTTAACTTCAACAATACAAAGGAAGTAAGTCTGTTAGAAGCAGCAAACAGATTTAAATTCGGAACCAGCATCACTCTAATCGTAATTTTAATAATCATCGCCTTAATTTTCGGGAAGAATCTTCTGATGAATCAAAAAGAAGAGGAACCCAATGGACTGTCACAACCCGCAATAGAAGGACTCAACCAAATTTTTAATACACCCAAAGGTTCAAACGAGGACGTTTGAATTTCAAGGGGGGACTAGTTAGCACCCCATACATTCAAAAAGTATCATATGATGCATTAATATCATATGATACAAAGTAATATAATATGACACCACTAAATCGCTGAGAGTGCGACACGTGTAGTGGCAACCTGTGGGAAGCGCAGCGTCAGCAAACTCCGTACCCGTTGCAGCGGCAAACATAGGTCTAGAGTTAAGTATAATTAATTGTTAATTTTAGTTCTTGTACAGAATTCAATAAAGGAGCATAGCTCCCAAATATAGGGGCATCGCTCCCAAAAAAAGGAGCATAGCTCCCAGAAAACATTTTTTTTAGTAAAAATAACGAAACGTTTTTGAACTTGTATAGGGATTTCCATTTTCTAAGAAGCCTTATACCGAATATATCGGCCAGTGTATGAGTTATATATATACAGTTGAACTCAACTCGAAGTTCTCCATAACCGAAACTGTTGAAATGGCAATAGAAGTCAATTTCATACAGATTTTCTTCCATAACTCGAAGTCTGTCAAACTCGAAGTTGTTTGTGGATTATGGTAATTCGAGTTAGGGAAGTTCAACTGTAGATATAATTGCTTGGATTCCTAACTTCTGGTTGATGCTTTAAACTTTATGGTAGTTCTCTGGCTTTTACTCATGCAAGTTACAAGAGTATAGAATGTTCGTTGTTTTTGCCCTCTTTCACCTTATGAATGTGATGTTGATATATTTATAAAAATCAGTATTCATGCAATTTTTAGTATTTTATTTACCATATTGCTATATAAAAATGACAATCATTTCCATTCGTTCGACAACTTGAAATTGGTGTTTTCTTTGAAGTAATATTTTTTTTAAATAAATTTGAAACAAAATCATCAAAATATTTTAAAATATTGTTAAGAAAAAAGGGTTTTCTTCAAAATATGGTTCTTTAAAACATATTTATTAATTTTAACATATTTTCAATGATTAGAGATCTTTATAACAAAAATTGGCAGTGCAGCAAAATTTTGAAAGAAACTTTTTTAATTCACAAGAGTTCTTTACGAAGTAGTTTCATATACTTTAAAGTGCTTAGTATGTGTCTTAGATTCATATTTCAAAAGATATTGCTGTATAGTCTTTGATCTTTAAACAATAAGAGCGCTAGTGTTACTGTCTTTCAAATAGTACCTATATTAATGTTAGTTCTCCTGAGCACCTAGGCTTAATCTGTCTTATTTTCATATCTTATATGTATATCCTCCACACGAAAGTTTTTTTTTTAAATTGCCTTACTGAAGTAAAATAGAATTGCATTACTCACAGCGCTCGTTGAAGAAAAAAATTATTAGCTTTACCAGACAATTTAACTTTTAAGTGTGGAATAGAAATAAATCAGTGATTCCTCCATTTCATTTTATAGCTGCTTAATATATTCTTTAACTCACAGCTTATTAACCTCTACAGAAATCTATTGCATGCTTCATAAAACCGATTTTATGTTTGTATTGCCGCCTTGATAAGCTGCTCGGTTCAAAAGCATTTCAGTTTTGGTAATAAAACCGATGAAATAACACAAATAGCCAGCAAAAACTCACGGTGGATTTTGCTTAAGCCAATTTCTTTTAATTTTCAACAGGATATATATATACATATATATATTCTTTAAGAACTGGTGCAATTCCGCTAGTAGAATGAGGACTAGCTTTTTTAAGAAAATTGAATTTTTCACATAAATATGTACGTATAAGCGTAAATTGCTACAAGCGGAAAAATCTGTTGGCCAGCAACGATGCTTGTCCAGAGATTTTTCGAAATTCACAGTCAATAAATTTTATTGCGTTTTCAACGTTTTACGACTCGCCGGCACAACTGGGAGATTCCTTCAGAAACACTCTTTCCTCATGAATATCGCTTTCTCTCTCTCTGCTTAATAGCTGTAAACAGAAACCAGGACGTTTATCGGTGAGTTAAGTTAAGTTATTGAGCGCATACAAGTCCTGCTCTTTGACTTACGAGCCTCACGCAAAGTTCATATACATAAAGTAGATATTAAATACATGAACTTTACAGCAAATACTGTGAATCTTGAATACTTAAATCATTGCGAAAAGAGTCGATTTTCTTTATTCTGTTATATAGGGGAATAAAGAGTTTTTCTTGAATATCTTCTATTTTAAATTGCGATAAGTAAAAATGTACTGTACTGTATCAATTGCTTGAAAATTGTAAGTTTTTTATTTATATTTATTTTTTATTTTAAAAATAGCAAGACTTTTTTGAAAAAAAAAGATTTAATTTTTCGTTTGAATTTCACGCATTCTCTGACTTTAAGAAGGTGCAATTTTTTTTTGTGTAGTAAGGGAAAGCATCCACTAAACCCAACCTATTCCCAACTCTTGTCTCTTCAACGGAATCACCGGAGTAGGTGTTACTTCATGGGAAAAAATACATTTAAACTTTCTATATTTTACGGACTGACTGACGCGTAATCTATTGTAAGTTTCTCAGTTTTGTCGTAATTAGAGCTGACGCCTCGTTGACAGCTTTCCATTTATTAGAGGACTTTTCACTTATGTAAAAAATACGTGTTGAGAGTATTCACTGCACTCTGTAAACGTCGGACATACTGACTAACGTCATGATTAATTTGGAACAGATAATTTCCAAAACATCCATGACCACTCAGCATTTGGTTTGGGTGAAAATTCAGGTCCCCATGTCCTCTGTCTAACCACGAATGAATGCCTGGGATCAGTCTGTGGATTCACCATCCATTGATGAGGTTTTCCACCGCTGGTCGGTTTTGGCCTGCAAAAATTTGATTTTTGATCAAATAAAGGACAGAACTATATGCGACCATTTTATCAAATAAAAACAAATCGATTCTTTTTTTAATTTCATACCAAGTGGGCCTCTTAATGATCTTAAAATACTGATTTCCAGTAATATGATCATGAGTAAAAGATTCTAAAGCCGTAACGAATGTATGTAAGTTTAAAAAATGCTGAGGCATTCAAATACTAACTAAAAGCGCAAGTCAATTTTATATAGAAAAATTCTTTCTGACACCATCTTCAATACAAAACAATGCTGTATAAGTGATTATTAAACACTCGCCGTTATGGAACTGTTAAAATATGATAAACGTGGTTTTAGATCTGGACAATCTGCAATTAAATAAGTATATACCATACCTAAAATTTTGGAAATTTACTTACTTTTTGTATCCCCATCAAATTATGGACTGATCTATTAATTCGAACTTCATCAGAAGCACTAAACCCAGAGACATATATTTGTAAGAGCGTACATCAGATGAGGTATAGTGATAAAATCTATATAACAAAACCGTCATTAGTTTCGCTTTCTCGCGATTGTAGTTATACAAAATTTAGTTGAATAAACGTGGTAGTGAACGGAAGCAAAACGTAAAATCTCTTGTGTTTAAATTAAACAAGCTCACTCACGTTATAGTTCCTAAGTCATTATTAAGTTATGAACCACTTAGAAATTTAGTCTCTCCAGCTTCTAGTTACTACACCATATGCTCCGTGTACACTTTCGGTGTGTATGTGTTATTAAAATCGATTCACAAACGCTATGAATGTGCCAAATCGAACAAACAACTGGAACATGTCAAATACATTAGCACTATTACATATTTTACGAGCTATTGATATACTCTCTTAAATCGAATCTATCCGGATGACTTTCATGTTATATTCCTCAGAAGATGAATTGATTACAGTATTACTTATCAGCTGCGTGCAAGTTTTCCGGCAATGCTTTGGAAATCTATATAAATTCCAACAAAAGTTAACTATCTCGTTTAGTATTTCGTGGAAGTGAGATTTTATAGAAAACTTAGATGGCAATGCTTTATCAAAGAAAATTCAAAAATGCTTTAGAAAACAGAGAAAATTGACAAATACAATACATTTCATGCGTCATCTAGCTGAGTTGCTCACTCCTAGCAAACATTACTTTAAAATAAGTACTATGAAACTTAAACATGGATTAAAGCTATATCGAAGCTTCGATTTGAGCTCACCTAAAATCTGGTAAATTGATCAATTCAATACATGTTTTAAATGACTAAAATGGATCAAAAGTGAGTGAAGTAAAAATTCCTTTTCATGAAAATAATTAAGAGCAAGGCGTTGGGACCGCTCTATCAGCAGCCAAATAACTTGAGTAGTGGACAACAGGAAAAAATTTCAGTCTTGTGCATGGGTACCAATCGACCTGAAAACGACCCTTAGTACATGTGTAAGACTGGTAAACACTGCTTTTGTCACACAATCTTTATGATGGTTTTTGCTTAAGTTTAAGTACCCTCATTAACAATATACAATAATATTGTGGTGGTTGAACCAAGTCCAGTTTTTGTTTGTGAAAGCTTCATATTCATTACTGACCTCATATACGCGCCTTTCTCCTTTGCATATTGCATTCGAATACTTACATCGTAGGCATACCATGAAGACGTTCTATCGACCCCAACAGTATTTGTTATATGTGACCTGGTCTACGAAAAGGGAGCTAACGTGCGAAAACTAGTTTTATGGGAAACAGCTGTTAAAAATCTTCTTCTCGTTATCTCATTAATTGTTCTCCTTTCCAGAGTCTTCAAGGACGTCCAGTAAGTGTTGTTTTTGGTCGGAATATTATTATAGTTCATCGTGTAAGTTGCTAGTGTGGAACATTTAAAAAAGTAACATTGAAGAACTGCCGTTTACTCTATTACCGCGCAGCTGCTGTTGTCTTGTTTTCATTCGTCTCTCTTTCCGGATGTTCTGTTATCACATTTGTGTAAATGTTTCTGTTGATTATCGTCTTCGCATTTCGCATGAAATGAAACATGAGTGTTGATGAGGAGTTCAGTGCCGTATACGGACAATATTTCCATGAAAAGGATGATGAAAACAATGAAGAGAGCGATTATGATGAAGACGAAGTATGTGCATCTCAGGCAGAAGATGATACCGAACAAACTTTTGTTAAGATTGACCTGTCTGTTGTTGAAGTAAAGGAGGAGGAGCTGGTAACAAAATTTGTCATCGAAGAAACGGAACGCAAAAACTAGTGAAGATGTTCTCAAACCAGACGAGGAACCAGGTCCATCTTCCTCAGGAGCAACACGTAAAAAGATCTCAAGGAAAACGACAACAAAGAAAAATACATAAACTACTCAGCATTATTATTTTTGGCCCATAATACGTTTTTCTAGTGTATAATCATGTCTTGATAGCTTATAATAAAACAGGCATATGTTTTGAGGTAGGTTTGGATTAAGAGAATGGTGTATGCTCTCTTCTGATATGAAAATTTCTTATAAATAAAATGTCCTTAAAAATACATATCCTGACTCTCATTGTGATTTATTTTCGAGAAGTTTCGGTACTGTGAGTGACAAGAAGACGAGAGGTTGCATCAGAACATTTCCTTAATGGATTAATGTCGGAGTCATAAAAACGACTTTTCAGAAGACAATATTCACGAAAATCATTAGTATTTTCTTCTATATTAAGCAATCATTTTGTTTGCCTATTTTAGTTTAGTCTCTGTAGTACATTCAAAATTTCATAAAAGGTTTCATGTGACAAAAAAAGTTAAAACTTTGTTAACCAGTTTAATTTATTAGTAAATTTTTACTTGACTACATTTGTATAACAGATGATCCAAGTAGAGGCACTTTTTCAATAGCCTTGTTTCAACAAATCCCGCCTGTCGCTGCCGTGTTTTTTTTCAGTATTGTTTGGCATTTCATTATGGAAGGACTTACGCCTGAACAACGTTCACAACTCGTTCAACTTTATAACAAAAATTCACCTTCTGTAAAGAATTTGTTTCGCGCATTTCAATTAAAATATGGTCAGCATATTCGGCCATCCATTTCTAGTACAAAAAACATCGGTTAGTTGTGGTTTGTGGGCCCGGGAATTACCTCCAAAAATAATGCCGTCGAGAACGCAACCGTCAATGCCGACCGTTATCGCGCCAATAATAACCGACTATTTGATGCCTGTAATTGAAGCTCGCGATCTCGGCCACAGTTGATTTCTTCAAGACAGCACTATTCCTAACACATCGCATTAATCAATGGATTTATTGAGAGAACACTTCGGAGCAGATAAATACATGTTTTGTGACGATCGAATGACCATCACTATCGTGTAATATTACACCAGTAAACTTTTTCCAGTAGGGATATGTAAAGCTGAAAGTCTATGCGAACAATCCCCGCTTCCATTCAAGCCTTGAAGAAAAACATTACGCGCGTCATTCAAAATGCTCGAACGAGTCATCGAAAATTGAACTCAACGTATGGGCGATTTGAAACGTAGCCGCAACTAACATTTGAAAAAGATAATCTTGAGAAAACAAATGCCAAGGAAGTTCTTTTGAATGAAAATAAGATTTGAAGTCTCAGTATTTTTTCTTTAAAAAAGTAGGGAACCCCGAAATGGATCACCCTATAGTTTGAGCTTTCGGGAACATCTTTGCTTATACCTAAGGAAACAAGAACAATACCCCAAATCAGGAGACTTTTTCTTATTTCAAAGATAAAAAACTGTCTTACAAAAACATATTGAGGGAAAATCCATTACAATCAAGAAAAATTAAAGATATTAACTCAGCAAAGTGTCTGCCAATATCTAGAATTACTAGTAAGCACTTAGAGAATAGGTTAGTCTATGACACCTATGAATGAAATTAAAAAGGTAAATAATTGTGTTGAATAATGACTGCAAATCTGTAATTTAATATAAAAATTTCAATTTTTCTTTTACTTGCATGAAAATCCAATAAATTGGAGAAATTCCGCTCAGACACATGTGTATATTGCTTGTTTCAAGTTTCAGCCAACAATAAAAAAGCAAGCACATATCTACTCTTAGCGACATTTGGGCGACATTTCGCCGGTTTCTATCGCCGCTGTCGTTGAACTCTCAACCCGGAAATCCAGTTGCAATCAGACATTTGTGTCGCACAAAGTGCAAACGCTGATGCATGTCAATCAAATTGATTGCGTGTGGGCCGACTGCAAGTGAAAGGCAAAGCAAAACACGCTAAAGACAAAAACAACAAACAACGTAAAAATAACAACTGCAACAAAAGAGGACAAAGAGCGGCAAGCAAAGTTCGATGTCAGTTAAAGACGCCACCGGGATAAGTGAGTAATGCAGCAATAAAACAAAGGGAGAAACATTGTGAACGGCTGGGAAGTATAAAAATGTGCAGGATCCATGGAGTGGGTAATACTTCTTGGAACTGCTTTTGCAGCCAGACATTGAATCGCACAATGAATGTGGCATTAATGTAATTTGATACGACAAACAGACTCATCGATGCGTGTCGGTTTGTGTGTGCGTGCGTCTGCGTGGTCATGCAAGTATGAATGAGCAAATAATGCCAAAGAATCGGAAAAACAAAGACATGAATCATGCATATTTCGAGTGGCAGACAAAGGTGATGACGCTGACAATACGACAGGCGTTCGAGGTGGTGTTGATGATGAGTGCTGCCCGCACCGCTGCCGGTGCTCATATGTTCCATTTAATAGTGGCAATTCAGCTTGCAGCAATGCGATGGCGGTATGTAAAGCGCAAAATAGTGTCTACGCTCGAACAGAACTGTGTTAACCAATGGATGTAGGTTTTTATTGCAGTTGTAGTAAAAATTCATTATTTTTCTCTAATTTATACTTTTCAAAAATATTATATTGTGACTATATTATCTTTATTTAGCCGAAGGGTATAATAAATACTGAATTATTACATTCTGAACTGAATGAGGTATTCGAAAAAAAAGATAAGATGATCGTTTTAGAATTTAAGTACAACAAGTAAGGAGGAGCTAGGCTCTGGTGAAACTTAACGTTTTATGCTCTTACAACTTTCAAGGTTCAAAGAGAACAAGAGAATCCAAAATTTGCAAAAACAAATCGCCGATTAGTACATGGTTATATGTAAACGCATATATTTATATAAGTTTGCCAAGATGTCTGCAACACCCAGACGGAAATGTCGAGGACCCCATAAAAATATACATACCGGGTTTTTCAATAAGAGCGTTTCAAAAAATTTTTAAATAAACAAAAAACCAGTTTTGGATATCAAAGAAATTCTTTATTTTTATCAAAGTAAATTCGATGCCATTATGTATGGAACTCGATTTCTTTTGCATGGCCACCGCGGACACGCTTGCAGAAGTCCAGACGCTGAACGCAATTTTCGTCAATTTACCAGCATAAATTCATATGAAGGTCATCAATCGACGCTGGCTCGTTGGCATAGACCTTAGCTTGTGTGGTAGTTCTGTTGGAACCACATATTGTCAATATCCAAGTAATATCCAATTCGGGTCAAATATATTCGATTATCTTTGAGCGGTAGCGATTCCCATTCACAGTAACTCGACTCATATAGTACGTGTGGATTGCTGCCTGACCAATAACACATATTTTGCTTATCGAGGAAGCCATTTAGCCAGAAATGAGCCTCATCGCTGAAGACGATTTTTCGATTAAAACCCGGCTCATTTTCAAGTTGTTGCTCAACCCAATTCACGAACATACGATGATTCTGGTGATCAAGTGGTTTCAGTTCTTGCGTCAATTTGATCTTGTTAGGATTTAGGCCAAGATCTTTTCGCAAAATTCGCCACAAGGACGTCACAGAGACGCCCAACGCTTGAAAACGACGTGTGAGAGGCTGATTTGGGTCTTCCTCAATTTATGCACTAGTGGCAGCAATATTCTCGACACTACGGGCACTTCTTTGTCTGATTGTCATGAGAAAATTTTATGCTGTAGATGTGGATTAAAATTTTTTCACTAGACGTTCAATTATTGATCTGACAGGACGATTAAGTTGAGGCCACTGACTCCGATTTTCGGTAGTAAATTTTAAAAATTTTTATTCGTTGTCGGATCATATATATTTTCAAGATGAAATGAAGAGAATTGTCAAAAGAGCTGGAGAAAGTATGGGTCCTTATTGGTCTACTTTTGTAGCGTTCTTATTAAAAACCCCTTTATGTAGGCTCTTAGTTTTTGTTTGTGTTGAAACTTTTCTAATTTAACAAGATATTTGCATGAAATTTGGCTCTAATTATTTTCCATAACAACGCTAAGATATCTGTAGAAATTTTTCAGATCAGATTACTATAACAAATAGCTGTCATACGAATTAAATGATCAAACTCATCTCCTTGTAAGGAAAACAATATATCTTCACTAATTTCGGGATCCATTTCTAACAAAAGCATAGCTATAATTTCGGAATATATTTTCAAGATCCTAAAATCACAGCCGTTTGAGAAGAAGAAACTGTGAGCGAAACCTGCTGAAATTAGACACCAAAATTCTTTCCAAAACAATTAGTTATTTATAAATGAAGTCAAATAAGTTTAATTATTTGCTAAAAACTTATCTTTCTTGATCAACAAGCTGCTCTGGGTGGTGAGAAATGTGTAAGGTTAAGTAAAACTAAGCTAAAAATATATACTTATATTCTTCCACCCATTAGGAATTACCTAACCGCATATGCTAAAATAAATAGCTTCAATACAATTTTTTTCTTTTAATTTTAACAATTCTTCATTTAACTTAAAAATATACCTTAGCAGCTCAATGCGCCCTTGTATAAATTCTCTTTTTGATATTTCTCATTTTCACTTTCACGGTAGCCATAATAGTAAATAAACAGTCGAGCTGATACCATATTACACCTGTCAATCAGCACACAAAAACCGAACTGTTGTTGCATCTGCGACGAAAATCGGCTATAACAACTATAACAACGCGTTTAACATTTAATCGCTTGGGTACAATGCCGATGTCAACAACCTGAACTCCAGTTCATCTCTCTCTTTTGCTTCGTTAAATTCGCTGGTAGACGAATATAATCTTCCACTCGCAAATGGCGGCGTTCAATGCAAGTGTTCAATTTAATTTATTTAGTATATTTTTCCACAGCCCTCAGCTTATTAACAAATGCACGAAAAAACTTGTACATATGTAAGTTTGTATGTATGTAGGCGGCATAATAGATTAGCATTTATTTAGAGTAACACCGGCAACGCCAGCTTTATGGTAGACAGATAACTGACGAATGCAAGGTTGAGGAAACTTTGTGCGCAGCGCACTTGTATTATGTATATGTATGTTGCGGTTTTTATTCAATTCTTCATTTCTAGTGATGAGTTCAACGACTTTACTAAGCCAAAACGAATTTCTTTGTGATTTTTAAGTGCAAGAAAATATTATTTACATATTTTTGATATACGTCTTTAAATGATAATGTCTGTATATACATATCATTGCATACAATAACATATTGTACGGAATATTTATTGAGTGTTGCTACGCTGCGTATGAGTAATGCGACATGCAAATTATACGGTTTGCTACATGTAATTTGAATTTTCTATACTTGTGGGAGATTACAATACACATATTTTAGTTTGCTCTGCATATTTGTCCTTTTAAATGCCCGCAGGCATTAGTGCGTAAGTTATTTTTAGTTAATGGGAAAATATGTTCATCATACGCCCTGGAGATCTATTTCAGTATAATAAGTTTCACATTATTTATTTTTCGCACAGTGCAAATAACCGACTTTTTTTTTAACATTAAGGAGTGAGTTACGGAGAACATTTATTTATAAAAAAAAAATTAAGTGCATTGCGAATTCTGACATATATTGTGTCAATATATTCATAGCTTATTCTTGCTCTTGAGTAGAATGGATTCAAACACGGCGGCGAAGAACTGATAAGGAGCATGCATCAGCTTCTTTATATAATATAGTGGGCCGAAAGCATGCTCAACGATTGGAGTCTAAGTGCTCTGCCCAATCCACAAAAAGGGAGACCCCACAATCTGCGCCAACTACCGTGGGATAAGCCTCCTAAATATCGCATATAAGGTTGTACAGAGCGTATTGTGTGAAATACTAAAGCTCACTGTCAGAAAACTGATTCGACCTTATCAGTGTTGCTTTAGACCTGGAAAAAACTGACCAGATATGCACCAAATCTTGAAAAATACACGTGAAAAGAGGATCGACACACACTACCTTTTCAAAGTTTTTTGTTTGGTCGCACGAGAAGGAGCTACCTTTATGCCGCTATGTCGAAATTTGGTATCAACGCAAAACTAATACAGCTGTGTAAACTGACGTTGAGCAATACCGAAAGCTCTGTCCGGATCGGGAAGGACCTCTCCGAGCCATCCGATACCAAACGAGGTTTCAGACAAGGCGACTCCCTATCGTGCGACTTCTTCAATCTGCTGGAGAAAATAATTCGTGCCGCAGATCTTAATCGAACCGGTTGGAGTACGCCGATGATATTGATATTATTGGGCTCAACTTCCGCACCAGACTCTCCAGACTGGATAAGGAAGCGAATCAAATGGGTCTAGTAGTGAACAAGGGCGAGTCGAAATATATCCTGTCATCACGGTCCCCGCGTCAATGTTGTCAGTTATAACTTCGGTATTCGAAGTCGTAGATAATTTCGTCTATCTTGGAATCAATATTAACACCAAGAACAACAGGAGCTACTTCGAACTGAGTAGGCAATTGAGAAGTAAAGTCCGCTCTCGATGAACAAAGATCAAACTCTATAAACCATTCATTATTCCCGACCTTCTATAAGATGCAGAAGCATGGACGATGACAACATCTGATGAGTCGACGTTTCGAGTTTTCGAGAGAAAGGTTCTGCGGAAGATTAATCGTCCTTTGACATTGAAGCTGTATGAGATATACGACGACATTGACATAGTTCAGCAAATTAAAAAACAGCGGCTACGCTGGCTAGGTCATGTCGTCCGAATGGATGAAAACACTTCAGCTACGAGAGTATTGGACGCGGTACTCTGCGCATGAAGCAGAAGAAGGGGGAGTCCTCCACTCCGTTGGAAATAATTAAATTGAAAAAAAACGTACTTAATGATAAACTGCTGAAGCTGATTGAAATATTAATTTAAATTTTAGTAAGATTTTTTTCTTTAAATAGGCTAAATATGCACAAAATGTTTTTTTGTCTTTGAAATTGCACGCTAGGTGTGACCTTTAGGCATAAGGTACGCCATTATTGTTTTTCTTAGAAAAAAATCGAGTTTTTGACTTAAAGTAACCTCATGGTCATTAAAAAGATATTCAATTCAATTATTCTCCGATTACGGATGGAACAGCAGAAGATAGAATAGATACAAAAGTAAGTCATCGCCCTCCGCCAATTATAATATCGGAAAATTTTAACCAACCCTTGATGCGTTCCTGGATTAACGCAGATGTAAAGAAATCTTACACACTCAATCTCACTGGCCTAAGTTCTTGTAAAGTAAATCTTTCAGATAGTTCCGACTAAGGAATACTTACAAGGAAATTAAACGACTCGAAAATTCCTTGGTACTCGGAGACAAACAATCGCGTGATATACGCGAAATGGTAAAAGACTTTCATCACTCATGTGAGCCTGAAAGTATTATCACAGACCTTCAAAAGCAAGGGTTTTAAGTCTTAAACAAACTTCAATATAAAAAAAACCGTTAAATATGTTTATTGTATGTTTTGAACCAACAGAGAACATTAAGAAAATTTGCGACATCAAACATATTCTAAATTCTGTCGTTAAACTCGAGCCCATCAAGCCATCGAATCTTGTGCCGCAGTGTAAATCCTGTCAGGCGTTCGGTCACACTAGAAACTGGAAAGCCCTCATTTGCCAGCATAACTAAAGGTGCTAATAAAGCCCAACAACACCTGTCTGAAAATCAAATACTCATATTACTGGTAATTTTTCGTTAATTCTCAACAAGCTTAATAAGCTAGAAGAGCAAAATAGACTTACCCACGAACGTGGGAATATTTTCAGAGATAATTATCAGAGATAATATTCCCCACTACGAAAAAATTAATATAAGTATCCCAGACTTCCAAACTACGACCATATCGGTTGAATCTAGTTTCGGAAAAATAAGCATTACCGCAATATATGGCCCACCTATACACAATATTAAAATGGACTAGTACACAGAACTTTTTTTTAAAACACCATGGGAAATTCATCATGGGAGGCGATTTTAACGCAAAACACTCACAATGGGGTTCAAGAGTTACGACACCGAAGGGGATACAGCTATTTAAAGCTGTTACGGCTACTGGATGCGACTTCATGTCTACTGGCAAGCCGACTTATTGGCCTTCCGACACAAGGAAATTACGTGACTTGATCGATTTTTTCATCACTCGACAAATATCCAAGACATTCATTACTATTGAAGATGGATTGGACTTAAATTCAGACCACTCGCCAGTATATCTAATCCTAAATGGCCGTCTAAAAGAAATCGACATACCGCCTTATCTCTCTAATATGCAGACATACAGATTGGGAGTATTTCAAAGTGATAATCGACAAAAATTTTGATTTTGAAGTAAATACAACAACTCAAGATATCTTAGAAGATGAAGTACATACATTTACGAAAGCTATTCAGGAATCGGCTTGGAAAAGTACTCCTATCCCTAAACAAAAAAACTTTTATATTAAATATCCATCGGACATTTTCTCTCATAAAGAAAAAGAGAAAACTACGTAAAAAATGGCAAATCATGCGATTTCCCCAATATAAAACAGAACTGAACAATTTAACCAAGATTCTCAGTACTAAAATAAAGTTATTCACGAATCAAAATATTTCTAATTATATTGAGAAATTAACGCCAAACAAACAATCCGATTATTCCCTTTCGAAAGCAGTAAAAAATGCTAGGAAACCAATATTGTCAAATGCGCTCCTCAGAAAGCCAAACGGATCCTGGGGCAAAAGCGACGAAGAAAAAGCGGAAGTTTTTTTCAGAGAAACTCACTAAAACGTTTAGTTCTATTCTGTTCCATGGAACTTTACCTCAGATGGAAGGATCGCAATGCAACAATTAAAGAAGTGGAAAATATAATTAAAAGTAGATTTAAACCAAGAAAAGCTGCCGGTTTCGACTTGGTGACAGCTGAGGTAGTGAAAAATCTAACGCGGAAAGCATTAGAAAAACTTACATCGATAATAAACGCTTGCTTAAATCTCAGATACGTTCCATTGTCATGGAAGGTATCTGAAATCATTATGGTAAAAAAACCCGGGAAAAGCGCACAGGAAGCATTATCATATCGTCCCTGTCTCACTATTGCCTATTTTGTCCAAACTACTTGAAGTTGTAATTATACAAAGACTTCAGAACATAATTGAAGAAAAGGACCTTATACCAATTAATCAATTTGGATTTAGATCGAAACATTCTACAATCGATCAAGTTCATCGAATAACAGATATAAATGAGGATGCGATGGAAAAAAAGCAAATTGGCACAGATGTTTTTCTTGATGTATCTCAGTCGTTTGATAGAGTATGGTACCATGGCTTACTTCATAAATTTAGACTTCTCTTCCCACAGCATCTAACTGAGCTACTTGCCTCTTACCTGAGCAACCACTACTTCAGAATCAAGCAGGGACAATCATATACTATGCTACAGCCAATAAAAACAGGTGTACCCCAAGGAAGCCTCCTGGGACCACTCTTATACATTTTGTTTACTAGCGATATGCCTACGGCGCCAACCAGCACAATCGCCACATTAGCAGATGATACCTGCATCATTACTACTGGTAAAAATGTAGTAGAGTCGTCGAACAGAATGCAGTCTTCAATCAACCTAATTGTAGAATGGACACAAAAATGAAATATTACTCTCAACGAGTTGAAGTCAATACATATAAACTTCACTAACAAAACTGATACGTATATCATTATATATTGAGAATGAAGTAATTCCGTACTCCACGTCGGCGAAATATTTTGGTTTGACGCTGGATGTAAAGTTAAAGTGGAAGAAGCATATACAAAGAAAAGTTGCAGAACTAAAACTAAAATACAACAAAATAAATTGGTTAATCGGCAAGAAATCACCTCTAACAACCTCAAATAAAATTTTAGTCTACAATCAAATGTTAAAGCCCATTTGGACGTACGGAATTCAGCAAAGGGGTGGGCTGCACCGTTATACATCCAAATGTTGCAAAGATTCCAAAATAAAGTCCTGCGAAAAATCGTAAATGCCTCGTGGTACATACGAAGCTCAGATCCACATCGTGATCTTCACATGGTTCGAGAAGTCATTCGCGAAACGGCATCGAAACATGCCACAAGGTTGCAACATCTTGTAAACGCTGAAGCCCGACAGCTAGGAGAGGCTAGAAATAGCAGGCGCAGATTGAAAAGAACAACGTTCCATGACCTTCTAAGCCAATAACAAATATTATAATATTTAGTTTAATACAAAGTTTAGCTTTGAAAAAGTTTCTTACTAGAGCTTTTATTGTTTTAACGTATAAGTTATGAAAAATATTGCTTGTTAGTACATTGTCACTTGCAATTCAAATGAAATGTATAACCATATCTTGTTACGTTTCAATAAAAAAAAAAAATGGTGAAATTGTGAAAAAGTTTTCCTGGTTTGTCCACAAATCTTTCAACACATGTCCATAGAGCCTGAAAGAGAAAAATTTAGTTCTTATTTCCTAACACCTAGTATAAATTGCTAACGTTAGGTCTTCTTTGAAGGCTCTAGACTAGCCTTACCTAGTATAAATTGCTAACGTTAGGTCTTCTTTGATGGCTCTAGACTAGCTTTACCTGTTAAATCACTTATATTAACTGAAATCAAAAATAAACTGAACTTCTAGATAATGAATATTTTAACAGAAAATTCAAAAATTAACTAGCATGAAAGAGTATTTATGCAAATATTGAATACTACCTATAACGGGAAAATTTTACCAAACCTACGAACAATATAATAGGAAAATTAAAAGTGTTATATAAATAGATATGCACTGATGTCCATACTATGTTCAGTTTATTTTAGAAATTCGCAAATTATTTGGTGAATTCACCAATTTCAAAGCGATTGCATTCATTGACACGCAAGTAAATATTTAAATAAGAATTTGTATGTAACGAAAGCCCCAAAGGGAATCAAACCTGCGCTTATTGAGGTGATTTAAAAAGGAAAATGAAACTAAAGCAAATACGATTGAATTTCTTCTCCCGGTAATCAAATGTTGACCTATTTAGCTCTGTTTTGACAAACACACACCGACAAAAAAAACCGCTTATTATGTGCATTTGGTGCTAAAGTATTCAAATAACTCTTTTGTTCAATTAACATTTACAGTTATTGAGTGTAAATTGTTTTCCTTTCATTCCGCATTTTCTGCTTCGTTACCGCTCTTTACATTGTGCTCGTAATTCATTGTGAATATTGTGTTCTTTGTTGATTTGGTAAGGAAATTCTCCTCGAAGCCCTTCACATTTTATTATCGGCAATACAACAATGACTTTTGTTGCCGCCACAAACGAAAAATAGTGAAACGAATTTGTTTCCAAGTGCCAATTCGAAGTGAGTGCTTAAACAAACCTATTGACCTATTGAAATGAATATTTTAATTTCCCTGGAGAAGTGATAAAAGTATGGTGCTTATTATTTATATTGTTGTTGGTATAGAAGTTAAGTTATTTGTAAAAAGCTAGAAAACTACTTTAACTGGAAATTAATTTTCTTGAGATAATTTGAGAAAATAGGATTCCATAATAGTTTTCTTGTTTGCCTCTTTTCCACCATTTTATACAACAGCGTTGAAAGGAGCAAACTTTAAGAAATTTTCCGCTCGAAACATGTTGCTTTTAATTGTTGTTGATTTTTTACCAATAAAGCGGTATTATAATGACGTTTAGTATTGAATTTCTGGCAGAATATTTTTTTAATAAAAGCATGCCCTTGTGCCAAAAATGAGTAAAATCGAGTCAATACTTTAATTAACTTTATAACGCATCTATCGTTCAATATGTAAGACTTAACGAATTTCTGAAAGAATCGCTCTCTTAGAATGGAGTGTTTTATTGTATAAAATGGATGAAAACAGCTCAATCCTTCTCTTAGTGCCCATATGTCATGCTTTGAATTTATACCTCATACAGGTATATTAGCCAATCTGTGGGGCTTCTTAATGATGACCAGACAGATCTTATATTTCTGATAATGATATGTTCTTATACCAAAACTGGTATATTGCCTAGTGCACATACTAACCCTTTATTAGAAAGTTGTTAAAAATTACATAAGAATTACAAACTTCCAGCTGGCTTTATATCGTTAATATCGGTCCATATGTAAAATATCTTAGCATCAATAGTTTCCTTATCAACCACTGAGTTTGAACAAACTTCACGAAATTCGCATTGGAGTGAACTACCAACTCGAGTGAATTCACCATAGCATCAATAAACAGTGACTCTTGATGAAGCTTCAGCGTCAGAAATTGAATTATGTTCATCTAAGCACTTTTGAAAGAAAATAATCATTCAATAATGTTCGTGATTTAACTTCGTTTTTTAAACGAGATAAATACTTTAAATTACTGTAAACAACACAAATGATATGTATAACATCAAAAATGTAAAGCTTTACGATAAAATTGTGATTTGCCAGATTGCAGCACAGCCTTGGAGTGTCAGCAGTTCAATTTAGGTTTAGGTGAAGCATTGTAGAACGATAATATATTGCAGACTTGCCTGGCAATGCTTAGAATTTCTCAAATATTTAAGAGGATATACTGACTGAACAGACTTTGCATATTTTGATAACATTGGTTTCAATAAGCAAATTTATCTCTAAAGTCGTGTGCGAGAATTATTGAGATCCGAAATTTTAAAACATGCGAGAATTGGAGGAAACTCAGTATTGGAATAAATTAAAATGTATACTAGTATCTTAAGCAAAAGTCTCAAAATTTTTATTTCTCGCTAACCCAATTAGATTTACGCCTACAACTTTTGCAAAATTTGTATAATCAGACTTAGGGCTGGCACTTACAAACATGACAATTGCTCTCAAGGAGAACACCTTATGTGACAGCGTAAAAAATGCAATTAAATATAAACTAATGGAGCGGATATAACGGAGCGACTATAGCGGAAGATCAAGAGCAAGAGGTACATATATCATCACATGTCTCCCCACATTCGGAAAAGCTGTATAAAATTAAGGCTGAGGTAGATGAATCTTTGCAAGAAGATCCAGATTTACAAAATGTAATGGATGAAGTGAAGCTGGTCGCTAGTGAAGAAATAGCTGCTGAAAGCTCAGTCGAAAACC
Organism: Bactrocera neohumeralis; assembly: GCF_024586455.1. Classification (NCBI taxonomy): domain Eukaryota; kingdom Metazoa; phylum Arthropoda; class Insecta; order Diptera; family Tephritidae; genus Bactrocera; species Bactrocera neohumeralis. The sequence goes on along the minus strand of NC_065922.1, from coordinate 49,347,338 downwards.
TTATTGGGCAAAGCGGAGCAAAGAGCGAAGATGGGCAAAGCTCAAGAGCATACACCGTGGTCTCGAAGGTTACAATTTCTGAAGTTCTCAAGGAGAAGTGGAGGACAGTTGACGGTCTCGACGATCTTGAAAGAGTTAAAGCAAAGATTTTATTGGGATGGTTGTTGTCTAGCAGCTACGCAGAGCTTGCAAAATATGCTGAGTACGTGGTAGCTAAATGATCTAGTTGCAGGAATCACGGCCAGATAAAGCAGTACAATTCGGGTATGACATTTGAGCGAACTGGCGTGGTTGTAGCTGGTTCATATCTCACCAATGTAATGGGAAACAGATCAATTTTGGTAGCCAAGAAACATTTCAGCGAATCGCCAGAAGTTTACCCAATTCCTTATCAAGACGGTGAACCAGTAGTGTTTGTATTCATCAAAAATTGAGTAACGACATTCGGTGTATCAAATGGAATTCTGACAAAGGATTAGGTGGATGGCAGTGTGGCGAACACGTATACGCTAAAAAAATAAATTCGACGATAAATTGCCAGAATTTACAAGACAGCGATATTCGTGGAATTTGTACAACAAATGAGACATCAGTAAGAAGTTGTTAATTTGGCTAATGAGTAGTAAAGCGTTGTGTTGTTGGAATTAGAAATAAAGATAAGTATTCATATAGCTATTAAATTGGAACTTTTATTTAACAAGTGAGTTACAATTTTGAAATAATAATCTATTTTGACTTCACACAGGGTGTGCTCTTAATCAATTATGAGCTTTTTATAGAGAAATTACAAAATAATTAAAGTGAAAGCAAATGATTAAGAATGAACTCGCGTTCCTCATCAATGATTTCCAGTTGCTAGAAGTTTCAATAAAGCTTTTATATATACATTTACACACTACATAACTACTCCCCTTCAGCTTGCGCAAATGACCCATATGTGGAGCGCGAACATATTGTGACTTCTTAAGAAAACTCATAAAGTAAATTAGATACAAGAATTCCCTCTTTTCTGCTACACTTACTGGCGACAGCTACTATTGCTGCATGTGGGCTTATTAATTCAACTCGGGGCCTCCTGCTGTGCCTTTCCTTTGTCCTGAATATCCCATCAATCATAAATGAAATTAACTATACATTGTACATACTTCATATACAAAGTTTCAATGAAATAAAGAAGATAAGAGTGTGAGGGTTGAACTGACACTAATTTCATTTTGAGTTTCTTCTTCTCTACACATTGACTTTATTAATCTAAATATGTTTATTTAGAGCATTAAATTTCCATTTTAATGACTAAAAATAAATATATTTATGAACGAAATTAAAACAGTTATTTTAGCTGAAATTAATCGTGTCATTATAAATTAATCTTTGTTTTGGTTAGATTTGACATTCCGCAATTTAATACCAGCTAAGTAAATATTATTTGTTTGCACTAATCGAATTTCGTTTATTAATAAAACTTTGCACACGCACACTGTGATAAAAGTCATGAAAATTATGCCAATCAACTTTTTTTTTAATATTGAAGCGTTTTTAATGTGCGTTACGCGCTACACCAACGCAAAACCAAAAGCGGATTATAAAAGCAGACAAACTGTGCGCCAACACATATCAATGACATTATGAGTTGAAATGTTTTTTGTTTTTGGCTTTAGTTTTATATACTACTTTTTATAATTTTTTAGTTTCAATAAAAAAATTGTTGTTAGAGCTTAAAGGAACTAATTACGATTTAAGAGCGGTCATTAACGGTCGGACATTCTTCAAACTTTCCTTTCCAACAAACAGTAAGTAATTGTAATGAAAGCTATGAAGGAGCAACGCAAAACAACGAATAAATCCTTTATCCCTCATATACCTAACACTGCGATTTTCGAACTTTCAGAAGACTTTATACCGCATATATCGGCCAACATGTGAGTTATCTCTATGAAAATGAGTGAGCTTGTTTTACTGATATCAGTGTATCTTTGGGCCTCAAATGTTTAAAATTGGGCGAAAACTTGACCTAGCCCTCATATAACTTCCGAACATCCGCCTGACTTTACTCCATATGTTTGCTGCTGATTTTATTAGTAAGTAGGTTGCATATAAAAAGCATGTGGTATTGGTAAATATAGACAAAATCAGGTGGTAGTATCCACCCAAGTGTGGATTATGCTGATGATTCGAGTTAGGGAACTTCAACTGCGTATATAATTGCTTGGACTCCGATCCTCTGGTTGACGGTTTGAACCTTGAGATATTTCTCTAACTTGCAAGTTGTAAAGGTATAAAATGTTCGGTTTCACCCAAACTGAGCCTTCTTTACTAGTTAAAGTTAAATTTCTTAGGGATTATAATATTTGGTCAGTTTTTGATATATCCCAATGAAATTTATTACGTAGGTGCATTTTGAAATTTTTATTGATCATTTGTCGGAATCGGCAAGATCGGACAAATATAACACATATCTCCCATACAACCGATTATTCAGGTTTTTAACTCGAAACCAGTGTCAGGTCCATAGTCCCTTAGAAAAAATTGTTCAGAATGAGCCGTTGAACATTTAAAGCATACGCGATTTCGTAGTAAAAAAATCGACCTGCTCTAGAATTGGATCAAAGAATTTGGTCATGTATTCTTGTCAAAAGGCAATACTGTAGCAATGCCAATCTGTTCTCAGTATAAAAACAGCGAAGCAAAGATCGAGTTTGTCAATTTTATACTGAATCTTGAACTCAGCCCACATTATTTGCAAAACACGATGCATGCTCGTGATCACTGTTATATAAGCTTACACTTATATGTGCATCCTTACGCATGAATTAATAAACTGCTGCAGAATAGGCTTCTAATAATACATTTTTCCAATATATCTTCTTGCTGAGAACAGCTGGAGTTATGTAATGCATTACAGAAGCTGTTGCTTATTATTCTCGTAGCGACAGATAATCAAATTAAGTATTGGCAAAGCAAAAACCTTTGTTTTTATTGTAACAATAATCAAATTTGTATTGCGAAAGCACATAAGTGTGCGTATTATGCGTTTTAATACTCAATCGAATGTGTTAATGTGTATTAAGTATGTATATATTAATTCTTATTTGCCAACAGCGTGAAGCGTCTACTAATCAGCTTACCACATCGTTAAACCATACTTTATTGGAATTAAGAGAATAATCCTTTAAATTGTCTTTAATTGCACACGCGCCTATAGCTCATTGATGGACATGACTCAACACTGCGTATGAGTAACATATTTGAAGGGTATTTAGAAAGCGACTTGTGAATAAATTTTGATAACATTTAAATTTAAAAAGTGGATAATATTACTATGAAATTGATTTAATAATACCAGAAATACAAAACAATTGAGATTATCATTTAAGACCGACTTGAGAGCATTTCCGAGTATTTTATAGCTGCATTTAAGTAAGATTTAAATGCCCCATTATTTCCATTTTGAACCATAATCTTTCAATTTGGTCTTACTCGGAACGATAGTCGGTGCACAATGTTAATTAATCATTTGCCACTTTGTGTCACTTGTTATGCGGTCAACTGCTAACCACTCCGCTGATGCACTCATGTTATTTGGCATAAATCACTTTAATAAACTGAAACAATTTCATAATTAATTTAGAATACTGCTTTCAATTGACGGCTGCCATAAATCGCTTGCAAGTAAACAAGATATTGAGCGCCACCACCTTCTCATCTTTATGCCTACTCTGCGGCACAACGGCAAATGCAATTTTCATGTCTAGTAATATGCTTATATACGTATATTTTGGTGTGCTAAGCCCACAGAGTGATGCTAAGATGTTTACTCGAATTACCATGGTGTAAATTGTTTACTTTATTTACAACATAGCATTGACATAATTAATTGTAAGCTGTTCTCAAAGATTTATTGCAATAATCTGTTGTTAAAAATATTGAAGAATCAGGTGTTTCTTTAATCATCGACACAGATTGAGGCAGGGACATTCAAATTGGTATACTGATGTATGGGACTTTTATATATGTATATGCTTGTTACCATAAAAAGTTTTGCAGGCACTCAGTAATCTATATTTTCATCTAGTAAAAAAGTATATAGACAAAAAGAAACCCCAGTGTCTTGGGATCTTTCAAAGTCCAATGACTTTTTGCACTTGTCCTACAGTTTCTGATTGAGTGAGTGCAGTAATGAAATATTGAAATTCTGATAAGATGAAATATATATACTCAAAATGAAGTTCAGAAAAATGCAATGAGAAGCGATATGTGATTGAAATAGCTAATTACTTAGCTATCTTTTCCAAACCTCCAAAATTTATATTAAACTGAGAGCATTCTGCCATCATTAGGCTTCCCAATGGTTGTGAATAATACAACGTTCAGCTATTCGTTTAATTTTTTTTTAAGATTTTTCTCTCGTATATACTGCTATGAGTAACCTTGGAAATCCTAATTTTATGCTATTAACACTCTTTTTTTTATGTCTTTATGTAGAGAGACTTAAAGTTAAATGGAAGAAAGATGAAAATATATTAAATTAATAAATGAAACGAAAAGAAATATTTCTGCCCCATACTCCATTACACTTAATGCTGTGGAAGGCAGTTTGATCTCAATTTATATTTCAATATAGGGAAAAGTATGAGCATTCTTACTGAATGTACTTCAAATATGATACAATAATTAAGACTCAATGTGAAAGTATTAAAATCTAAGAGACCACCAGCAGCAGTAACTTTGCAATTTCTATAAGTTTTGGTTAATTATCGCATTGATGGACATAACCGTTTTTTTTAATGAATTTCACATATCTATCATCATAAAAAAAAATAGTTAAATACAATGGGCTAGAAAAATACAATAAAAAGCAACGCTCTAAATACATGTGGTCTTCTCTCAATATACTACATATGCGACATATTTCCTCATTAATTTGTCCCAGAAATATATCTAATTTAGATTAAAACAATTTAATGTTCCGTCATTATCTGAAAAGTATAAAACGTCATAAGAAAGGCAGGGTTTAATTCGAGGGTAATTGAACATTTCATACTATCGAAATTCCGTAGGATATAAGTCGGCGTTAGGTAAATTTTCCGCAAGAACTTTAAGACATAGCTCAGTAAGCAGGGAGTCGATGAATAAAATAAAATATATACCCTTACTCTTTTTCCGAGAGAGATGGTTCCAACATCTTTAACGAACCGATGAAAAAAGGCTGATGGATTGGGTGCTGGGTTCTATTGCGCGGTGCTAGATCTAAGGCAACCCCTTAAGCTGCCAATATATGTATACGTTTAAACCCAAGCGGCGATTAGTCACATAAACTTACATCTCATTGCTTTTGAGAAAGTGCCTATATGGAGGAAGGCTGAGGAATAGTGGCAGCTAGCAAGCGGATGAATATACATATATTGGGTTCCAAGGCACAAGAGCGTTCTAAAGCGCCACTCGCTTTACTACCGAGTTACTTCAGGAAATACGCAAGTTCCTAAAAACGATACACAATGAAATTTCCTAAAAGACTGATAGTTCCGGATAACATAGAATGCCTCAGGGGCTTGCAGTATCTCCAAGGCCATGGCCATCGCAGGCTCGCACCTTTAACCTGCTGATAAGATGAAATACCTGGGACTTACCCTTAACAGAAAGCTTTTGTGGAGGCCAAATATTTAAGAGAGAGTAACGCGTTGGAGCCTCTCACCCAAGATTGTGTTTTGGCTTTACGAAACTGTAATCAAGTCAATAACTTTCCATGGTGTATTCGTCTGATATAAGGCGCTTCAAAAGGCTACACTCGTAAAGCAGCTTGAATGTGTCCACAAAGCGGGTTTCAGCATCATCTGCTGTCCACTACGGCTACACCCACAACTACTTAATTCCATTCTACACAAAGCAGCCGTGGATATTGACGGAGGGTGCATTGTAGCTAATGTCGCTCTAAGAGTCAAAAAAGCTGGTTAAATGAAGGGATCCAAACAAGGTTACATAAGAGAAAAGGTGTACTGAGCATTTTCACGAATAGGTCGAAGCTTATAAAGGAAAAATGGAGGGGGGTCTTCTATTAGGATCTCTCCGTCAAGCTTAGCTTTAGTCTTTTTCAGACAGAATTGGCTACCATTAAGGTAGTAATGGACGTACTGCTCCGTGGTGCAGCTTCTTTCAGGGAGATTAGCAATCATTCCGACAGGAAAGCGCGCTGGTATAGTTCGCGAATTATGCGCTCAAAGTTAGTCAAGCAGTGTCTGTCCTTTCTATAAATAGCATCAAGCTACTTAATCATCAGATTCGTTTGTTGCCAAGTGACTCGTTGGAAATATAAAAACCTAGAAGCTAGCAAATGGGGCATACGACGCTCACATCAGAGTGGGGAAGATTTGGACTTCGCGTGCGCTTTGCTGGCGTTGGTTGACGACCAGCTCTTTTGCCACTGCGAGATTCTTCAGGTCTAGAATAAAACGTAGAAGATCTACTGAACTGATTGGTTTTAGCAAAGTTCATCTTGCCGCAATCATATTTTTCTTACTGCATAATGTTCAATAGCCATTATTGCTATAAATTCAGCCGGACACTAATTCTCGAAACACTTTCTCTTTCTTTTCCAGCCTTTAAAAGACTGAGCTTGAAACATCTCGACATTCGGTGATACAGGGAACATAGACGAAACTGACAACAAATTTATGTTCGGCTCAAAGGGCTTCATAGATTATGGTCTTTGTGACCAATTTTATAAGAGTTCTAGGTACCACAACGGAGCGACGTAAGCTATCCCGATTAGGAGCAACCATTTACCAGAACTTACTTAAGCCAACCGCACTGTAAACACATTCCATTGCTGAGCGCTTGCCCCAAGCCATCCCTCTCGTTCACTAGGCAACGCAACGAATAACTGTCATCCAGGGTAGATTCATGAGAATAATGTCACACACAGCATGTAAAAGTAAAGTATGAGCTTAAAACTACTCACGCAGCTTCATGTTGCAACAAAGTTGAATGTAATAAATGCTTTGCTTAATTTCCATAGAAATACATACTTTCTGCTTTCATTTTGAAGCATTTAGGTTTTCCGTCAGCTGCTGACACTCTCAGGACATTCAACTTCAACCTTTGACATTGAAAACACACACCGATGTTACATTTACATAAGTACATGGGAATAACGTCTGGTTACTGCTAATAACAGTAATTTATTTTGTGTTACAAAACAAAATATTTGCATTTATTAACTAAATGGTTATAATTATAAAATTTCATTTCATCCTGAAAAGATTTTTTTACAAACATTTTAAACAATCAGTTCCTAATGAGGACTTTAATATGATTTCTTTCAGAATCAAGTGTTGTTATATGCAGTTATTCCGGCAGCGAAAGTCGTTAAACAAAATAATATATGCGAGTACAAAAGAACACAACAGCGGCATGTGAGCATATGAAGCTATTTTTCCGGCTCAATGCAAGTATAGTAAGTATGTTTAGTAAAAAACAACCAGAAAACCGGAGAGTCTGCCTTGTGCCTTAAACCAATTGCTTTAAATTGGCTTACTCAAAACTGTAGTTATGTGCTTGTACTAGTCACATGTATATACTATAAGCAGAGAGAAAAACTATTTTAGAGCTACTCATAAGGCAGTTGGGAAAATCATTTGTATCTAACTAGTTCTGTCATGGTTTCTTTCTCAGATGAGTACTGTGAGAATAGAGAAATAGTCCACTATATTTAAATGAGCTTTGATCGTTATCTCTCACTCAACTTTCTGAAATTTGCGCACTTTTTTTTGATTGCCTGTACTACTTTATATTTCGGAGATTTTGTATGACAGTTTATGTAATGCATAACTTCACTTCAAGCCTTAAAACAAATATTACCAGATTCATATAGAAACATGAAATAAATAATTTTTGATCATGACATCTTTCACTCTATATATATTTTGGTATTTAGTATTTTATATATTTGAATTTTTTAAAAGTTTAGCTGCTACATAATTCAAATTCATATAAATACGGCCATCAGTGGTCTCATTTACGCTCAATAATTTATAATCTATAATTATAAAAAATTTCAATTTCCTTTTATATTTCGTGTTTCGAATTTCCATTAAAATCTTGTTAAGACAACTTAACATCGCTCAGTCGGTTTAGCAGGGTATCAGTGGTTGGTCGGGCGTATGAGTAACCTAATGAAATGCTTCAAAAACAGTTTCCTCATAACAAACTGCAGGCAGAAAATAGTAAGATTTTTCAGTTTAAATTTCGCAAGAAAACCCATTCGTCGAAATTTCTATTTTTTTTTTAGGTTGGTATGTCTGTCAGTGACACCTTTGCCAAATGTCACAACAAAATAATCATTTGCGTTTAGTATACGCTTGTATTTCAGAAGTACATAAAGTTCATTTTTGTGCGATTTTAACAGTGTTGATTTTATTCAACAAAGAAGCTCCATTAAATTTTGACAGCGGAATGAAATTTCTAGTGCCGAAACATTCAGCATGCTGGTCGGGGATAAATGTTTTTGACTGGTACAAATTATTCATAGAGGGTCAAGAACGCGTTGAAAACTAACCACGTCCAGGGTTCGTAGCAATAAAAAACACTTACTCGCTACACACAATTATCACCAAAGGCCTTTTCTGACATCAACTGATGATCAACACGTCAATAAAATAAAGGAAATGATGATTTAAAATCGAGGACTAACAGTCACAGATCTTACTGGCATTGTTGAAATATCGGAAGGATCAGTGACAACTATTTTGAAAGATTATTTGGATGATGATCTAAGAAAAGTGAAAGCACGATTGGTGACACAATTTTTTCGAAAAACAGTAACACGTTTAAGTCTGTGAAATATTGCTTTCTCAGAAGTAAGCGACAGATACCCTATAAAATATGTACATATATACTACAAATTAACAGTGTGATGCGCTGAGTTGATTTTGTTGCATCCGCCTGTCAATATATAGATATAAACTAGTTCCTCAGTTTTTCAGATATCGTTCTTTGCACAAGCCTTTTTCTTATAAAGAGGTTGCTCATTTGTTGGATATCGGACCTCTCTAGTATGGGCCGATTACAAACTGATCAATTCCAATTAAATCTTAGAATGCAAGACTTTTTGAGTTGACGAGATAACGTAACGAAATTCGGCACGGATCATTGCCCAAGATAACCTTTCAATAACTAAAGTAATTTTTCAAACTGTTTAATCGTTAGCTTAATTGTTCAGTTTGGTGTAAATTTAAATTGATGGTTTTTTTGCCAGGCTACTAGCTAAAATTTGATTATCAGAGCTTAAGGGCGAAAATATTTATAAGAAAGATCACTTTAAATCAAAAACTTGTTGATGCGCAATTGAAATATTTAAGGGGGTATTCTGGTCTAGAAGCATGAATTTCAGGTAATTTTTTAAGTGTCTTAAAATAAAGGCAATTAATATTTTTAATACCCATTTTTTTTTTAGTTATTTGTTAATTTTAGAAGAGTAGAGGAAAAAATTAAATACTAAAAAAAGTAAAAAATTTCAAAAATATTTCGACGTGACCATACTCATTATTTCAACCCTGCTAGTTATCTGAAACCAAAAAAAAAAAAGATTATTAATCTAGAATAATGTCGCAATGGCCGGAACTACGGAAAAGTGGGAAAAATTTTTTTTCACAAAATGGCGACTACCTGAAAAAAAAGTTTTTTTGGATCACTTTTTCTGACTATTTCGAATTTTTTAAAAATAATAAAAATAGAAATTTGGGGATGGGGCTAGTTCCAACCATAGACAAGCCTATAAAGAAGACTCTATAAAAATTTCAAGTAAGTCGGTCCAGTAGAACCTGAGAAATCGTGGGTATCGTTCCGAAAAAGTCAGTTTTGAGAAAAACGCGTTTAAAGTTTACGAGACAATTCTAGTGAACACGAACGCCACGTCACAAAATCGGCTGTATCTCCGAAAATAAATGAATTTGAAAAATCTTTCCAAGGTCATATTTTTGAAAGTCTAAACTTTCAAGATATGCAAAAAAATCGATTTTTTCAAAATCCTAGACAAGAATACCCCCTTAAGAAATGTAAAGGAAAATTGTATTTCTCTCAAGGTGTAATTCAGTTTAAAATAATTATATATTTTAAGTTTCGGTTTGATAGCTTACTGAAGAGTGAAGATATATTTTCAAAAAAGAAAAAGATTTTTAGTAATTTAGTTTTTAGCCTGTATAATCATTTAATAATTTGATGTCTCTTTAAGATTAATTAATTTATATTCTACATGATTGCTTGATTCACCATTCCGTCTGAGTCCGAGTTCGACAGGAGAATTGCAAATAGTGGGAACTAGGTGTCAATGTCTACTTCCTAGCAGCACAAAGACTCCTTTTTAACCTCTGCGTAGAATTTTTAAAGATTTAGCAATCGTTTTATCCTGTAAGGCATGAGGTTTTACGCAAAAATAAAATGGCCTTGTCCATTACAAGACGTTTGAAATACCAGTGTGCTTCTGTCAACGAACTGATTCGAGTATCACTTATAATCTGAAATTCCACTGCTTGAAAAATTCCCAGCAGACTTCGCAAACAACACCTGCAGTACATATGCCTGTGTACTACCATTTACTCCACCTTGCAGCCAGACGTCCTAGTGGACTACCGTCAACTGCGTACTTCATTTGTGGCATGAAAAAATGGGTCTACGAGTATCAACTCGTTCACATTCCGAACAAATAAAAAACCGTTATGAATCACAACGTGTGAATAACAAGCTTACTGATGTAAATATGTGTGTGTGTGTGTGTGTATGTAGTGTAAAGGTAAACAGGAATGCATGTGCGTATTTATTATGATTGTGTAAGTCGTTGTTACACTCGGCTCGGTATACGGTAGCCGCCAACCAGTCATAATGTCATAAAGTGTCACAAAAGAGGCGCAGATAGGCAGAAAACAAGATTAAAAAGGTGTAAAGGCATTACGACAAATGGTTGACTGTCGAGAGCGGATGCGATAAAGGAATCAAAGTGGCAAACATAACGAAAGAATACCGTGCATGTAAACGCATAACTCGAAATTTGAGGGTGTAAAGGATAAAAGGTGCAATTAAAGTAGGTTAGCATTTTGAATCTAATTGCAAATATTTTCAATTTACATATTTTATTAGAAAGTATCATACAATATATAGCATAGAATACAATATTTTTTTTACATATGATTTGCATTGGAGGCATACTCAATTTAAGTAATGTTTTTTTCACTTTGAGCCAAGTAGTACTTGGTTAAGTGGGAGAATTTCGAAGTATAATTATGCATATGCACATCCTTAAAGTTAATAACTTGGACTACAGAAGAGTTTAATTTTATTAAAATTATTAATAATTTCGAATCTATTGTCCATCCATTGTGTCCAATTTTCGATAACTAGTTCGTGAATTTCGATTGGTAATAAGCGAATGACACGCATGATGTTTTTCTCCAAGGCCTGAGTCGAAGAGAGATTCCCCGCATAGACTTTAGACTTTACATATCTCCTCAGGAAAAAGTCGAAAGGTGTGATAACACCCGATCTTGAGGGCTTATCGACTAGCCCATTACGTGAAATTATCTGCTCACCGAAGTGTTCTCTAAAAAAATCCATTAATTGACGTAATTTGTGGGAAGTAACGCCGGCATTATTTTTGAAGAAATATATGATTCCACCGGCCCACAAATCACATCAAACCGTTGATTTTTCTGGATAAAATGGCAGCTCCTGAGTCACTTCGGGTTCATGTATAGTACTTTTTATTTATGATGTGATCAGAACTCTTCTCATTCTTTGGCAGGACATCCGTGGGTCGATCTGAGCTGAAAACAAAAAACTTCGCAGTTGTCTATATCAATTGCAAGGTCACGACGGTTGTACATCCTCCATGGCCTGACCAGAGCTTAACTATATCCACGTCGCCGAAGAGCTCATACAGTTCGTGGTTTCATTTTCTTCGATATTCATCGCTCACACGGACGGCTCCAAAGATCTTGCGAAAAAAATTCTCTCCAAAGCTCCAAGTTCTTTCATTGGACAGCAATAATGAGATAACCTTTGTGCTAATTTTTATTCATCGAGAGAGAAGTTTTCTTTTCAATTGTTTATCGATCCCAAAGTAGCACCTATTGGCTATTCTATATTCTATTCTGAACTTGAACTACAGGCTTAAATTATTGGCGGAATTTATGATATACAAAGCTATTAAATTGTTCAAATGTATAGCTCGTTGAGTGTAGACAGTGCCACTGCGGTTCAGATTAGCCGCTCGTATTAATTTTTTTCGCATTATATTGAAAAAGACGACCGCCGGGAATCACTGTGTCTAAAGACTAGTTTGGTACTAAATAACTCGCAAATATTCTTCCCGATAGGGCAGAGTCCTCTTATTCCAATCATTGGGCATGTATTCATGATACCAAATCATATTTAGCAGCTGGAACATGCGCCTTTTCAGCTCCTCGATGCCTGCTTTAAACAGCTCAGCTGAAAATCCATCGAACCCTACGACTTTGAAATTCATTTCGACCGGCCAAACTATCAACAATGAATACGATTTGAGAGTTTGCGCGATGCTACTCGTAAAAAGAGACCGTAATTATGGGCCGACAACTCCTGTGTTTTGCACCACAATAATACACCCTCGCATATCGTATTGACTCTTCTTGAGTTTTTCACCAAATTTTCAACAAATATCGTACCACAATCACCGTATTTTTGATTAAGCTCCGTGTGACCTCTGGCTATTCAGTAGGCTCAAACGACCGCACCGGAAAAACCGTTTTGAGTCAATTGAAGACATTAATGGTAAATCGCTACCCGCATTGAAGGCTATTCCTGAAATCGGCTTTAACCACTGTTTCGAAGATTGGAAAAAAAGTTGGCACAAATGTAATTGGGCCAAGGGGAATTACTTTGAGGGGTAAGGCATGAAGAATAAATTAAGAATTTTAAAATTATGAATAAAGTCTTATTATTTTTTGCTCATAGTAGTATACCCTCAAAACTAAGTGCTAAAACTTTAAATGAGAATTTAAAATATTTTTTGTTTACCGCTTCGGCTGCACCGAAGCTAATATACCCTTCACAGGTGCATTTCTTTTAGTAACTCTGTATTCAGTTTTTATGGCTGCTATATGCTATAGTAATGCGATATGAACAATTTTTTCGGAGATTATGTTATTATCTTAAGCAGTAATCCATGTCAAACTTCGTGAAGATACCACGTCAAATGCGAAAGTTTTCCATACAAGCCCTTGATTCCGATCGTTCGGTTTGTATGGCAGTTATATGATAAAGTAATCCGATCTGAACAATTTCTTCTGATATTACATTATTTCTATAAACAATAACTCATACCAAATTTCGTGAAGATATGTCGTCAAATGAGGAAGTTTCCCATACAAGCATTTGATTCCGATCATTCAGTTTGTATGGCAGCTATATGCTATAGTTAACCGATCTGAGCAATTTCTTCGGAGATTACAATGTTGCCTTAGGAAATAACATATACCAAATTTTGTAAATATATCTTGTCAAATGCGAAAGTTTTCCATACAAGAACTTGGTTCCGATCGTTCAGTTTGTATGGCAGCTATATGTTATAGTGGTCCGATATCGGCAATTCCGACAAATGAGCAGCGTCTTGAAGAGAAAATGACGTATGCAAAATTTCAAAACGACATCTTAAAAACTGAGGGACTAGTTCGTATATATAAAGACAGACAGACGGACATGGCTAAATCGACTCAGCTCAACATACTGACTATTTATAATGGGTTGTCAAAAAAGTCTTGTGGTATTTTTATTGAATTTTTTTTTATTGAAATTGAAATGAATTTTTGATGACTCATGCCCAGCTCTTGACCGATGCTACGGCTGCTACTACGCCGGTCTCTTTCGACCAATGCAGCGATTTTATCGCAATTTTCGACGACAGGCCTTCCGGAGCGTGGCGCATCTTCGACCACCTCTACACCAGAACAAAAACGTTGAAACCATCGTTGTGAGGTGGAAATGGAAACTGTATCGGGTCCATATACTGCACAAATTTTATTGGCGGCTTGATATGCATTTTTATCGTAGTAGTACTGTAAAATATTCCGAATTTTCTCTTTATTTTGCTCCATGTTTGCGACGCTATAACTCACGAACGACAATCAATCAAACACGTGTTAGCGCGTGAAATGAAAAAGGTATAGCAAGACCCGATGCGACGAATAAAACTAGAACTACGCGCTTTCAGCGCCAACTAGCGAAAATACCGCAAGACTTTTTTGACAAACTATTATATGTACTTTATAGGGTCTCCGACGCTTCGTTCTGGGTGTTACAAACTTCGTGAGAAACTTAATATACCCTGTTCAGGGTATAATTACTTTTCTGACAGTTTCGCGATTGTGATAGGTTCCCAAAGATAACTTGATCAACAACGTGTCAGCAATAATTGTTTGCAATGAGTGCGTCCATAATTTAAAAGAATATAAAGGATACACCTCTTTCGGAATGTAAATTAAGATCATTACGAAATTACATAATAGAAACTGAATTAAAGCTATCATCATTTGGGTAAATTTAGCAAAAATGTGAAGTCATTATGACATAACCATTAGTTAGATAAGTATCTACATATGTCTGTTCACTATAATTTAAGTTTATTTTATAAATATGTATGTTATTATTTCTTAATTAAAGTGCCACTTTCCTTTTATATAGGTACATATAGAAAAAATTAAATGGCATATGTGTTAAATACATTTTTGCCTTTGAATCGTCCAATTATTTACGTCTTAAGTCTTGCTTCATTGCACGTCAATCAAGTTAAGTGTAACTGCCTACAGCTGGGCTCTTGTCGTCTTGCAAATTGACAAGGGTAAACAAAATTGACGCTCTAAACTTATGAAGCAGCCAATACACATTCACATGAACTTTAGCAAATTGTAAGAGCGCAGAATCTCAAGGTCTCGTTTAGCAGTGATTGCAATTAAATTTGACCTTAAAAAGCTAAGAAAATATATTTCTTGCCATGTTTTCTTAGCAATTATGCTTATTTGCTTTCATTTGCGCCATGATATTTTTTTGACTCTGTGAAAATAAAAGAAAAGTTTAAGCGAATGAAATGAAATGGAAGGAAATTATGTTTACACAAGAAGTGTTTGACTCAGAAATAAGAAAAGTGAAAAAATAAAATTATAGAGAAATATTGCGGATATATGTACAACCATTCATACATTTTTAAAAGTGATAATTTTTGTTGTAAACATTATTTCACCTACTATTTTCGATTAAATGAGTTTTTAATTAATCATCTGTCAAAACGAATAAAAAATTTGATAAATTGGCCTAAAATCATTTAATTTAATACAAGTTTGACCTTTTACCTAAATTTCAATGACAGCTAAAACTTTTCCTTTTTTTATTTTTTTATATATATACACATACATACATATAAATATGTTCATATATGGTAACTAAAACTGTTTGTGAGTATTTCCGAAACAAAAATTGTCTTACGCTGAACTCTTCCAATTTAACAAACAATTTAAATCGACCGACTTTAATTTATTCTGTGCACGTGTTTCCACCTATTTGCACTGGCTTTTCACCTCAAATTTCACTTTATAACAACTTTTATTGTCTACCCGACCAAGACTAAGGCTGCTCTCATGTTTTGTCTTACAATTCACTTTCTAGTCATATAGATATATACCATATATACAAATATGTGCCATACATACAATAAAGGACAAAACTATTCATGAAAATAATAATATTACTCTTAAAGCTTAGAAATTTGCTTTCGAACTTTTCGAAATCCCATAACTTAATTTAAAAATTTTAAATAAATCAATTAAAAATACTCGATTTTAAAAATATACATATTTGAACACTTGCAACCATTGACTCACAAGTTCGATTATTAATACTTTGATATTTTGTGTGAACATCACACGACATTTTTACCGCTTCCATCATTGGCATACATTGTGACAAAGAATGTTCCCGGGTAAATAAAACTAAATTTCCCGGGTAAAAGATATTTCAATAAATATATATTTTGCTAAGTTGGTAGGATTGTCCTTAACTAGTATGCCAAATATGATCGAGATCTGTGGACCAGTTTGCTTACAGCAGCTGCTTAAGTTCGCATACCTTAATAGTGCGTTGCGATTTATACAATGGGTAAAAATATCGAACATAGAGTTTATCTCAATTTTTGTATTTCTAACCAAAATTTGGTATGCGGAATCGGTGCGAATGTTGGTAAAGCCTTACGGTGATTCAGTTTTATCAAAAACACAAGACTACTAGTGGTACAAAGCCTTCAAAGACAGTCGTTAGATCGTTCAAGACATGCCTCGTTCTGGACGATATTTGACATCTTTAACTGATGAAAATTTAAAGAACTGAAAGAGTTCGTTCGAATGATTTTGGTGGATATTTGGGTATGAAATGCGTTCTTGCTCGACTCGTCCCGCTAAAGTTTAATTTTCTTCAAAAATAGTACTGTAAGTAGGTCTTTTTGGACTTGCTTGATCGTGCGAATTCTGATGCCTCATTTAAGGAGAGCCTTATGACTGCCGATAAGACTTGGGCTTCTGAGTTTGGTAATCAATCATCGAAATAGAGGAAAAAAGACTACGCCAAAGCCGCTCAAAAATAAAAATGAAGCTCATTGGTTTTGTCGATATTAGTGGTTTGGTGCACCATGAATTTGTTTCGGAGATACAGACGTCAATAAGGAGTTCTATTTGACTGCATTTAAACATTTTCGTGAGAATATCCGTCGAAAACGGTCGGAACTGTGAAAGAACAATTCATGAATTTTACACGATGATAATGCACTATCGCATCGATCCACGATTGTGACGGAATTTAAGCCGAAAGCACAATAAATTTCATCATATTCACCAAATTAGGCTCCGTGTTATTTTTTCTTGTTCCACAAATTGTAATTGCCACTCCGTGGAACCCGTTTTCAGTCGATTGAAGAGATAAAAGAAAATTGGCTGAAGAAGTTGAAGACAATTCCAAAAAGCGCTTATGAAAAGTGTTTCGAGGACTGGAAAAATCGCTGGCATAGGTGTATTACATCTGGTGGGGATTACTATGAAGGCGACAAAATAAATATAGATTACTAATTAAATATTTTGCGTTTTATAAACAATCTATTTTTGGCATACAATTTATGAGATTTTCTAAAATATTTTTTGCCATGCTAGGAGGCCCCGCTCCCACAATTCATTTAAGTTCTTAGAGTTTACCTTTCAGAAAAAGTTTCTTTTATAAAATGACCTAAACGTGCTCAATGGCGTTCAAATCTGGATACGGGAGGGTCAGTTGAGCAGTTTGATCCCATTAACCACCAACCACGATTTGGTAATTTTTGCGGTTTATATCTGATCGCTATCCTGCATGAAAATAGCGCCTTGTCCATGTTCGAGTCTGAATGTCTCCTGACTTGGAAAATGTGAGTTCTCCAGAATATCAATATAAGCTCTGATCCACTTCCACGGACGCAAACCGTTCGCTTGAGTGGTGTAAGCATAGTCTCCTTAACAATTTTTACTGCGCTCATATTCTCACACATATCCGCTGCTGAGTTTGAGCACATCACGCACTATACTATCGATCCTTTGAAGTACAGAATTTCTTTGTTTGGCATATGACGGGATCCTGTACACCAACTTGTTTGTCAACCCACGTTCATGCGCGTCCACTTGATCCTATTCAAATAATTTTGTTTTCATCGGACAAAGTAACTCGCTTCCAATCATCCATGGTGAAGTATTCATATTTCTGCCGAACTCTAATCGAGCCTTACGGTGCTTACCACTTAAGTACGGATTTTTTAGCCTTGTGCCAGTTATTTTTCTCTGTGATGACTTTATTAGTTTCCACAGCGGTATTTATTTATTTATTTTATTCAAAAAATAATTGACTGGCAATTTACGCAACAGTTGGGGACAGTTTAGATGGTTCTTTCATAACACTGTTAAATTATTTTCTATTTCTATTTTATTGAAAAATTAAAGATATAGTTCATATTTTGTTACTTTAAAAAAAGTATTGCCAACTGGTAATTAATGCACCACTTTAGTATTTACAATAGAAAAATATTGCCGGACTGATGTCATATTGTTGAAGCAACAATCGCACTCAAATTACATATATTCATGAACACTTTTCTCCCTTACTGTACTGTATATAAATATGTTTAAGAAGACATTTCATTTTAGGCACTTATTATTCATAAGAAGTATGTTTACATGTCTCACACATACACATGTTCATGCAAAAGGGTACATATGCATATCTAATATACAGTTAAGTGTGCGCATTTATCTATGTAGATGAGTGACTGCGAGCAACATGTTAAAAATGTTTGTTTTGACACTTTGAATTGGTTGCCATGTCAAACACATTTCTCATTTTGTTTAAATTTCACCTTTTTTGGGCAACGCATGTGAGCAGAATTCTTAAGTTAGCGTGCGTGGGCAACCCATTTAAATCTAATATGTTTGGAGGAATTTGAGCAAAACATTTTCTAATAGTAGAAAAAGGTCTGACGAATGCAAACTTTAGAAAATCGTTTCACAAATTTACTTTTTTTAGTTTTGTTATATTTAGTGTATTTATTGAAGTGTATCAACCAAAAATATTTTTTTTAGTTTGTGAAATAACTACAAATTTATAAAAATACTTAATCACAGTTTTTTGGACAAAACTCCTAAAGCCTGCCACAAATTTATTGAGCCAATTCGCCGAGTTCTTAAAAAGTACAAGTACGAAAGCTGAACAGTAGAGAAGAAGGTGTCTAGATGTTTCCACCTTATCTTCGTCATTGCGACTTTAATAAATTGCGTCCTCCAAAATCTTTAGATTCTCGGCATAGGTGTCATTAGGGCAGTATCCAGTTACACCGCCTATTTTTGCAACAATGTGAGCCTTGCTAAGGGATGGCAGTCCAATGGACCTTTTATGTTCCACTCTGGGCCGGAAGGCTTTCGCAACCTGGTAAGTCACTGTTAGAAAGCTCAAAGCCTGTATAGCAGCTCTGCTATCACAGTAGATGCAAACCACCCTAAAAGTGGTGGTAAAACTTCACCTTCGGAGAAGTATTTGTTGCTACATTGATGGCTGTCACTTCTGCATAACAGACACTACAGTGGTCTCGCTGTATAAAACAAGAGTTGATTGAGAGCTCCCGACAGAAGACTCCCCATTCAATCCTATTCTCAAGCATTTATCTATTCATGAAAAAGTTCACTGCACCTTTTCTCCAGCGGCTCCGCCCCACCCACATATCTCCCAAGAATATGTGAGCGCAAAAGACGCCGCTAAGTGTAGGTTCCTCGGTGCAGTTGTCCAAGTTCTTAGGAATGCAGTCAAAGGGAGAGGGGATTTCGGAATTTCCCCCTCTGGGACACTTAATGCGTCCAGTTTCCGGAGTCTGATAGAGACCTTTAGAGTAATGCATCTGTCGGTACTGTCCATGAGTGCTATATGTAGAATAGCATTAATTGACATCGTTAGGTTTGTAATAGTGCACCACTGATGACAATGAGAGCCGCTCGTTGAAAACGCTCCAGCTGTTAAGCGAGTGCGATTTTATTAAGCGCCTTTCAGCAAACTAATGCACCATAGACCAGTATTGGCTTAGCTACGGGTTCGTAAATCTTAAGCACAACTTTTGGTGAGAGACCTCACTACTCCCAATAGCATCTTTACAGCAATATAGGATAACCAGTGCCTTTCACATCCTTTCCTCAACATTAGGCTTCGATGAAAGCTTTCTATCCAGGATGAGGTTCATATATTTAAACGTTTCAACAGAGTATCCACGGTATAGAGATGTTCAAAAATGTCCCTTTAACCATGAGAGCAACATCATCTGCACAGGTTATCACCCGACACAGCTTCATTTCTCGAGTACTTTGAATATGTCATATATCACTAAAATCTTGAGTAATCTACAAGTAGACAGAACCCTTCTCGCACTACACCACTCTGCCACGATAATTCTGTCAAAAAAAAGGCAACATAGTGTTGCTTGAGTTTCGTTTTAACGTCAAACCTTTCCAGTGCACTAATGACCGCTTCCGGTCGCACATTGTTGTGAGCTCTCTCAATGTCGAGAAATATCCCCACCACGCTTTCCTAATGCAAGAGGGCTACGTGAGGCCATGGCACAACGGCGTGCAGAGCAGTGTCTATAGATCTGCTTTTACTGTAGGCTTATTGAACCACAGTTATCATATCTTTTGGTATGCTGATGTGCAGATCCATTACCCCTTAGACCGTCTTCAACAGAAGCGAGGACTGACTAATAGGCCTGAAATCCTTGGATTTGACGTGAGGGATGAACGCTACCTTACCTGTCACCAAGCCCTGGGAATATGACCTAATCTAACACAGTTCGCGAATGTTACGCAGGTATAATGTTATCAGGTCTCGGAGAGTCGAATCGTTTGAACGAATTTAAAGCCTATGTGAGATGGCATTTCTCCAGCAGGGCTCAGAAGGCTTTACCGCTTTCTTGAAGCCGGGACACTTCCTTTGGGATTGGTTTTTGGAAAGTGAGCACCTAGGAGTAGCTTTAACGACTCCTCGCTGCTGGAAGCTTAGTCACCATCCTAATTTCTATGATAACACATAGAAGTAGACTTTTTGGAGAGAAAGCACATGAAAATTTAAGATTCGTGACACTCTTCCAAGCCTTCGCAAAGGATCTCTATGAAACTTCACTTGTCCTTTTCATATAGCCAGTCCTGTCTTCTACAATGCTCAGTCGGCCCTACAACCGGTTTTGCGGGCTTTATTTTACAGTTTTCTGAGTGGCGATCTAATCACCGATAGTTCCGATGTTCACCAAAAAAAGTTTCCCGTTGCCTTACTGAAATTTTAGAGAACAGAAGCTTTCAAGAGAGGTCCTACGCGGGGCACTGACGACCTCAAAATGTCTTTTCTTTTCTCATCAAAACAGTATAACGCCAAGGGCTTTCATTATCATCAAAATTGCTGTGTTAAGATTTCGGCAAAAAGAAGAGGTCAAAAAAAAAGTTAAAATTGCTGACAGGGTTCGTCTAGAAATCAATAGGACTGAGTCGATTTAAAGAAAATTATTAGGCCAATCGTAACAATTCTTCAAAAATGTTCAAAATAGGCTCCTTCTGCGCCGATATCCAAGCATTGAAGGTGTCACGGAAGACATTCTCCGGAACAGCCTTGTGAGCTGAGGTGCAAGCTGCTTGGCTCCCCTCTGTCGTCTCAAAATGCTTGTCTTTCATCGGCCTTTTCAGACAAGGAAACAAAAAACGTCCGGGGGCCATATCTGGGCTGTAGGGCGGCTGCCGAAGCGTTGGTGTGAGCGGAGGCGTGTTCGTGGTGCAACTTTCAATCAGCTGCGATTGACCTTTCGTTTGGGTCTCTTGAGGACTTCCACTTAAAACTTGGCGTTGATGGTTTATTCAGGAGGAACAAATTCATAAGGGACGATGCCTTTGATGGAAAATGAGCAACGTTTTCACTTTGGATTTGACGGTCTTCATCAGCGTCCTCTTCCCGACCCTCCAAAAATGCCTGGTGCCACCGAAACACGCCATTTCTTGCTAAAGCAACATTTTGCCTCCTTGTTTATATTAAACGTTTCTATCAGCAGATTTACCGAGTTTCACACAGAATTTAATCGCGTACCTCTGCTCTAACGAACGCTGCATTTTCGGCTTGCACTACTCACAGAAACACGTCGCGCGAAAATGTTTGTCTTGACTCTCCAGGTGTTCGGAGACAACTGACCAGCCGCTCGTTCGTTAGCTAGGAACGCCCTCTACCGAATCCAGTCGGTGCGCTCACGCTCCGACGTACAGTCGCGGGCGAAGAAAATCAGTGCTATACTTTCCCTGTATGTTTGGTGAGGTCAGATTAGTTATTTTGGTAAGATTGTATTCGGTTAGGTTATTGTAGTAGTAGTATGAACTCAATCTACAAAAATTTCTACGCAGTTATCGAAAGATCAAATCTATTTTAGCATTTGCGCATACATTTTGCACAAATCACAGCTATTAAGTTCATTTATATAAAATTTTTCAGTTTGAGTGAAAATTCTACACCATATTGTAGTGGAGGATGAACAAGCTGAGGAAAACCTCATCCAGCTTCTGTAAGTCAAGTGTATAGTTTATGGGACATCGATTGTAGACTCCATAAGTACATTTCTGGATATTATTGAAGCATTCTCTGTACACAGTAATAATTCCGAAAAGCAGTAATGATGTCAAGATAATCGATGTTTAACCATGCTCATATGTATCGTAGGCAGAGGATTCGTCCATCGTATCTGGTAGGTGATACGGATCTGAATGTGCCAATTTTTAGCAACTCTATATACTGCAGTTAAGGCTCAGTTATGTTGACTTTATGAGGATCTGTCGGTAGCTTATTGTCATAAATTTACTAAGCATATTGTTATTACTATTTTTACTTACATCGAATACTACATAATGTAAACTTTCGAGCTCAACTATTGGATTTTGTAACAATTAACTCCAAACTCTATTTAGAATTTACAACAAATTTGACCCGGTGGTGCTGTTTTAGCGATAGATAACATTCCTGAATTAATTTCAAGGCATGGTGCCGAGTTGACAGTCATTGAGTCAATAAGAGCATATAAGGATCTCAATTTTCTCCACATATTCTACAAATTTCGCCTGTAACCTTCAGGCAACTTATTCTTCTTTGGCTCTAAACGCTGCACGACGGCTACATTATCCAAATTAAATAAATTGCAGAAAACATCCACCGAATGTATTAAAGTCAAAATCACTTAACTACTTGGAATATCGAGAAAGGGGCTGACGAAAAATATTGGAAGTATAAAAATATAAATAAGTATATTAAACTTAAGGGGCTATACCAGTGTGACGCATGAAAAATTAGGCGATTTTCGTGAATTTTTTTTAAGAGAAAGTACGCGATTGAATATTTAGAGCTTCCTTGAACGTAATAAGGTATATTTTCAGCTATATTTTAAGTTGTTTAATATACAAAAATGTTGAAAAATAACGGAGATATGGGCTGTCTTCGGAGGTGCCAAAAAAAAGGTGCCCCAACTTCTGCCATGATTCCGGCCGAATGAGTAGCTGAAACAAAAAAATTTGAAAGGTTTATGAAACCTCAAAAATTAACAAAATGGCGTAATTTTGAAAAAAAAAAATCGTTGTTTTTATGTAAAAAATGGTCGTTTTTTCAATGCCAAATTGACAATTTTCAACCAATCAAAAAAATAATAGGTCATTGTATGGTAAATGTATTTAAAAATACTCAGCTTTAATTTGAAGTTGATCGGTCAATTTATGAAAACTCATGTTACCTTATTTTTCATTTTAGGTGGCGATATGATACATAATTTAACTGCAAATAACTTTTAATAGTTCAGTCATTATAGTAAGTTCACGTCGGAATTCGATATACCCATTTATATGTCTGTAAATACTTGTATATTGACACCCTGGTATACCCTACCATATGTAGGTTTTGAGACAACTTTAGGGTGTCAATGTACAAGTATTTACAGACATATAAATGGGTATATCGAATTCCGAGATTCTTACCTAATTTAAGCTTAAATGACTGGACTATAAAGGAAAAATTTTCATTAAAGAAATTATGCAGAAAATTCAATTTTTTTTGTAACTTTTTAGCAACCAAAAATATAAAAAATGATAACATTCCAATTTGCACATAAAGGTTCATAGAGAATTTAATGCTATAAAGAAATCATCTCATATAAAAAACTAAAGAAAAATATTGGTTGAAAATATTTCATTTTATCATCTCTATCACTTATATAAATATCGAGCAGTTAGTCCACCTTTTTCACAACATTTTGCAAACATTTTACTTTTTTAATAGCACTAAAGTTAAAATATTTGCTATAGTAGCACTTACCTTATAGCATTTAAGCAAACGCTAACATTTCAAGGTAACAATGATATTACTGTAATTGTGCCATAACAATCAATTTTAAACTCCCCACACACAGCAATATAGAGGATTAGCGTTTATCTCTTTGGCATATACTAGCATTACTCTTTAACTGATACCGCTTTGGTTTTAGTGAATTTCCCTAATGACAACTGTTCGTGTTGGCGGTGTAATTTCCTACTCCAATCTGCAATTCGCCGGCCTTTAATTTGCAGGTTCGCGTGCAAACAATAAATGTGCATCCATTTAAAATTCAGTTAAATGTTTTTTCCTTCCGTGCAGGCAAATTAATGGCATGTTCGTATAAGCCCGGCATATATCAGGGAATACAATCATCTATGGCAGTTGTCATGGAAAATGATTATCGCGAAACGAACACTAATTGAAATAGCCTTGCGAGTGTGTTCAAAACTTTAAAATGAACCACAAAATAAACATTAAATTTCAGACATGTGTACAATACTGAAACTGTTGCTCATACGCCACGGCAAACCTTAAAAGTGTAAAAATGTTACTCATACCACATGGTACACCGTAGTCGGGTTTTTATGGAATTGCTAAATCATCAAAAATTCAAGCGAAAGTTAAATTGTATGAATTAATTGGGGTTTCCTAAAGGGGAATTTGTAAATTTTATGTTTATTTCAATTTTTTTTTTAATAATTTACGTAGAAGTACGATTTTGCTTAAACTAAAACGAAAATATCGGACCACCATAACATATACATAGCTGTCATATAAGCTGAACAATCGGAATCTAGTGCTGGTATGGAAAACTTTTGCATTTGACAAGATATATTCACGAAATTTGGTATGAGTTATTGTTCATTGAAATAATCAAATATCGGAAGAAATTGTTCAGATCGGCTCACTATAGCATATAGCTTCCATACAGACCGAACGATCGCAATCAAGGGCTTTATTTATTAAATGAGAGTACAACCTGTAGTTATAGGTGAATATATTGAAATTATTTTGGTATGATTAATACTATTTATTTAATTCAATAGTAAACTCTTTAAATTTTAGGTGCTAGATTTCTAGCAGATAGAGATTTCAGTGCAAAACCCATGTATTAGAACTCACGACTAATTAAACCCAAAGGACGACAGCTGAATCACACTACCATAAATAGGCATAATAACCTTTACATAATATCTCCTGGTAAGCCGACATATTAGGCTAGTGATGGTTACAAAATACCAGATTTAATTGATTTTGCGGTAATCAAAAAATATAGATAAATCGCTCATTACGGTTGATACATGTACAGAACTATCTGCTAATCACTCTCCTGAACTAATAAGCTATGTGAAGCATAAGCAGAGTGAATCTATTACGGAAAAAACATGATTTCCTGATAAGCATTATATACCTATAGCACTTCTAGTTAATTTTAGTTTGAAGTATGCGCTTGAGTAGATTTCTCCCTGACCTCTCCTGACCATCGTTAGCTACTTACATAACCCAAGTGTATTTCCTTTTTATTTCACAAGTCAATCTGACTTCTATCAAATAGTCAATGAACATTTAGGGCAAACAGCTGGCTTATAAACTCACAAGACAACATATGTAAAAACGAATTTGTACCTATAATGGTGAACAGTGCTATGATTGTAATATTAAGGAATATATAAAAACAAGTAAGGAAGAGCTAAGCTCGGGATCAACCGAACATTTTATACTCTTGCAACTTGCAAGAATCAAACTCATATATATAATTTAAGGTGTAAAACGTCAATCCGAGTATCGGAATCCAAGCAATTTTTTATATACATATGCTATATATAACTCATATACTTACCGACATATTATTATGCCATACATATGTAATATATAGGGATAATATCGATCCGATTTTATTTATTTTTACCAATATTGCATACCATTAATATGCCACATAACAATTAAATGTTCTCTGAGATTCACTAATGTACCACACATACCATCACTAATCATATGGAGTAAAGTCTGTCAGATGTCCCAAAATTCATCAAGCTACCTAGCTGTCTCGCGCCCGCCTCTTTGCAGCAAAAAATGCACGTCAAAGACACAAGAGAGGTTCGACGTCGAGAAGTTACAGCCTCAGCAGACAGCCGAACGATTTTCTACTTAACTTGCACTCTTTCTCTCTGAGAGCACTCATCAGCAACTCGGCATAAGGGAACTGTGGGTCAGCATTTCAAGCTCCGTACGTACAGCTGCAAACGAAATCATTTGTTTGCGGGAGAAGGCAAATGAACAGCTGATACGATGAAGAGTGCCGTGTCGCAATGATAATAGAAAAAGGACTGAGACCGAAATGCGTGAGTACGAAGAGCTTGATAAACTGACCGACAGGGGAAATGCTCGAAAATTCTATGAAACGAAATGGCGACTAACAGAAGTTTTCGAAACCGGAGTATACTCTTGTAGAAACCCAGAGATGATCTAGAGCATCCTGAATATATGGAGCTAGCACTTCTCCAGCTTTCGAATGGCAGTGACAGCATAACACAACTAAATGATTAAACCGATTCTCCAAAATATGATGATGGAAGAAGTTTGAAAAGAAATACGCCGTCTGAAGAACACCAAAGCGGCGAGAGTCTATGGATTGTGGCCGAGTTATTCAAATACGGTGGCGAATAACAGATAAGGAGCATGTGTCAGGTTCTATTGAGCATACTGTGTGAATGATTAAGCCTATAGTCAACACACTAATGGTTTCAGGCCTGGAAACTCAACAACTGACCAGATATTCACCATGCGCCAAATCATGGAAATGTCCCGTGAAAAGAAGATCAACACACACAACGTCTTCGCCGATTTTAAAGCTGCAAAACTAAAACAAATGTGTAAACTGACATTGAGCAATACCAAAAGCCCCGCAGGATCGGCAAGGACCTCTCCGAGCCATTCGATATCAAACGAGGTTTCAGACAACAGGTTCAACTTTGAGTCGAGTCGGCAATTGCGAAATAAAGTCCTCTCTCGACGAACAAATATCAAATTCTACAAGTCACTCATCATCCCCGTTCAGCTATAATATATGGTGCTAAAGCATGGACGATGAAAACATCTGATAAGTCGGCGTTACAAGTTTTCGAGAAAAAGGTTGTGCGAAAGATTTATGGTCTTTTGCGCATTGGCAACGACGAATACCGCAGCCCATGGAACGAGATGTACGACAACGTTGGCATATTTCAGCAAAAGAAGAGACAGCGGCTATGCTGGTTAGGTCATGTTGTCCGAATGGATGAAAATACTCCATCTCTGAGAGTATTCGATGCAATACCCGCCGGAGAAAGCAGTGGAAGAGGAAGACCTTCATTCCGTATGAAAGACCAGCTGAAGAATGACCTGGCGCTAAACAGCGGAAAGGAAGAATGACTGACGAGTTGTTATAAGCTCGCCTTTAACCGCGTAAGTGGTGTTCACGCCAATAAAGAAGAAGAAGAAGGCCAAGTTTTTACCCAAGATCAGCTATTTTATGCACAAAGATACACAAAACTATTATACTCTCTAGCAACATGTTACAAAGGCTTAAAAACAAATCCATGATCTTCTACTAAACTAAACATAGATTTTAATCAAAAACGTTGCAAAGGTATCAGCGTGAAACTCGGTATAAATAGAACTAAAAACAAAACAAACACTATCTTCGGCTGCGCCCTTCAAAGATGCACTTCTTATAACCTTGCTATAATATTGGGTAGTCAAAAAAGTTTTTTCGTATTTTGTCAATAGATGTCGTTGCAGTCGTATATCTCCAGTGCTATAGAGTCTATAGTCTGTCTGTCTGTCCGTCTGTCCGTCCGTCCATTCGTGCAAGCTGTAACTTGAGTAAAAATTGAGATATCATGATGAAACTTGGTACACGTATTTCTTTGCTCCATAAGAAGGTTAAGTTCGATGAGCAAAATCGGCCCACTGCCACGCCCACAAAATGGCGAAAACCGAAAACCTATAAAGTGTCATAACTAAGCCATAAATAAAGATATTAAAGTGAAATTTGGCACAAAGGATCGCATTAGGGAGGGGCATATTTGGACGTAATTTTTTGGAAAAGTGGGCGTGGCCCCGCCCCCTACTAAGTTTTTTGTACATATCTCGGAAACTACTATAGCTATGTCAACCAAACTCTACAGAGTCGTTCCTTCAGGCATTTCCATATATACATAGTTCAAAAATGGAAGAAATCGGGTAATAACCACGCCCACCCGACATGTTCGATGACACCCGAACTTAGCCCTTCCTTACTTGTTTTATTTATTTATTAGTACAAATATAAAAAAACAATTAGTTGAAGTATGAATAAAAATACGAAAATACTCAATATTGTATCTCGCCAAATCATAAAAAATTTTCTAAACAAAAACTTTATTTTGACAGCCATATGCTATATTGGTACGATCTGAACAGTATCTTGTAAGATTGAATATAATCCACATCACATTTCTTAAAAATATCTTATCAAATTAAAAAGACCTCCAGACATATCGATTTGGATCTATCCATCAGACAGCTATTTATTATAGCATATCGATATCGGCGAATGCGAAAAGTAAGTAGATTAGTGAGGTGAAAAAGACATGTGCAAAATTTCATGTTGATATGACTGAGGAAGTCGTTCTCGTATACACAGACAGACGGATAGAAAGATGAAAAAGCGAAACTAACTTTGCTTGATCGTTTATATGTACATTTATAGGGTCTTCAATATCGGGTTATTAAGCTCAAACACAATAACTATTAAAACCTCCATATATTCACTCAGTATCTTAAGTTCGGCTACTTTTAATCATTCCGCTTAATGATTTCTCTCTCACAGCAAGTAGCCAACTACACATATATACGTGCATCCATGTGTATGCACAATATAACCACAGATAGTCGGTTGTGCCAAAAAATGTCTGCAAACTACGAGACACCTGCACTGCTGAAACAATGTACCACCGCAATAAAATCTAGGGTAAATACACAGTCTGAAATAAAAACTCAAAGAGACACATACCAACAGACTTGTGTGGAGTTTTCAGACTTTATGACAACCGCTGCGACATCTGTCATGCCCAGTGGGTCAAGTGGCAATTTTATCAAAATCACTTGTCAGCAGAATGCCACAGCAAAGATTTCTCCACTCTACACAGCAATCCATACATATACCATACAAGCATGTGTATAGGCAAGTGTGTTTTGGTGCACAAGAAGGCTATGCAACTTGACTTAAAAACGTTGCACAATATAAAAGACAAAGTCATGTTTCAGCTGACTTTTCTTGTTGCTGCAGTATATACTTATGTGTATATGGATATGTGTGTGCATTAGTTTTTGTGCTTTAAACCACCTGCACACAAACAAAGATAAGGTGATATTGCTGACAAAGTTGCACGTTTTGCGGTGAGTGGACTACTCGTTTGTGT
This sequence comes from Bactrocera neohumeralis, assembly GCF_024586455.1. Lineage (NCBI taxonomy): Eukaryota > Metazoa > Arthropoda > Insecta > Diptera > Tephritidae > Bactrocera > Bactrocera neohumeralis. The sequence continues at coordinate 49,317,957 of NC_065922.1, read as the reverse complement.
CGGTAGATAAATAAATGCTGGTAAGTAGTCAGGGACAAACTATTTATATGCTATTTGAGTTTTTCATTTTATTTGTTCGTTCTTGTTACTAGTCTTTGAGCAGTTAAGTGCAGAGAAATATGCCAAGTTTGAAATTGCGTGCAGAAAACGTTACAATTCCGGGAAGCATGTTTCTACTTTTTTTATTTTTAGAAACTTTTTTAGCCTGAGAACTAAACTCATATAGACAGAACGCAAACAGTAGTATAAGTTGACTAATGCTAAATGAAGATCTGTTTGTTGCGAGTTTGCACCTAACCTAAGAAGATCTATATGACCATTAGCTAATAGAACATTTTGGTAATGTAAAATATTTTAAAATACATACAAGTATAAGAAAACTCTTCTTTACATTATGACTCGCCACAAACGATTGTCGTATTACAATTAAAATATTAAAAACAAGAAAGTTTTTTAAGTTTAATAGAGCTAAGTACCAAACCAAAGTACAAACAAAGCATCGCTCATACAAACAATTCTCAAAAGTTTCAAGTGAACAATTGTAGTCAATATTGGTAGGCAGAACAAGCGAAAGTATTCAGCTTATACTGCGGTTCACTTTTTTGTTCCAGAAAGCAAGCACGGGTGTTTTTAATGAAATTACGATTGCATTTTTAACATTTCCCATATCTAATTAAAACAACTAGGGAAGAGCTAAGGTCGGGTGTAACCGAACATTTCATACTCTTGCAACTTGCCAGGAAGAAAGCCCGGAAAATACCTTAAGGTGCAAAACGTCAACCAGAGGATCGGGATGTAAGCAATTATATATATACTATATATATGTATATATATATATCTATATATATATAATTATAGGGGGGCTATCGTCCGATTTCATTCATTTTCACACTGTCGGTAAGAGTACTTAGAGTAGTATTTGCACTAGGCGAATTTTGTTTGTTTCAGCTTTCGTGGTACACATTTACCTTTAAATTATTAGAGTGCGGGGCCACGCTTTAGGTCTTAAGTGTTGAGAGTTTAAGAGTTGTTTCCACCTCATCTTCTTCAATATAATTTTCACAGATGGTGTCTGGTAAGGTTGACAACCTTACGGCATGGACGCCAAAAGGGCAATGGTCTGTTAAAAGCCCTACAACTAGGGAGACGCTAGCTTTACTGAGGGCAAAGAGATCACTAGATCTTGGGCAAAAGGCTTTTGCGATAGAGCATGTACCGATGGTGGCCTAGCATTGGCCAGCTATTTAGGGATAGTGTTATGCTAAGGATACGGGAGCACCGGTCCGCTCTCATTCTACCGATAGCGGTTTTAGGGTGCCTTTCCTTGTAGCTCATCAGCTTTGCAATTTCCTGCGACTCCGCTGCGGTCAGTCTTATCACAGAGACACTCGATACTATTGATAGCGAGGTTAGGCACTCCTTGACCAACCTTGAACGCACTGTTAATGAGTTCAAGGATAGTATTGCCGCTCTGCTATCTGAAGGAATAGTCAATTCTCTGAAGGAGGCTGCACTCCGGTGCAGTAAATCTACTACTACTTTCTATGGCTGCAGCCTCGGATTGAAGGACACTACAGTAGCTTTAACAATCCGTAAATAAGCTATCTACCCCTCTCCACCAACGATTTCTTTTCAGTTACAACTCCCTCCTTTGCCCAGAGCTCGGTTTGGCTGTACCTTAATTAAAAATTGAGATATTTAATGAAACTTGGTATATTACACAATTCAGCATTAAAATATGGTAAATGCCATAATATAATTTCACTTAATTTTACTAAGATATTTTACATATTAGCCTATATATACGGTATAAAGCCAAACGTAACTTTATTATTCTTTAAGGGGACCAGCGAATATTTGTATTAACATATAGATACCCCTTAAATTTTATTAAGAAACCTTACAGATTAGTCAATATATATGTAAGATATGCGTTTTTTTTAAGGTCTTTAAGGTAAAAAGAAGACATTTTTTGAAAATTTATTTCTTAAATATGGATTGAGTAATTTTATTCGTAACAGAGCTTCTCCCAGAACGTCTTGAGAAAAAACACTTTGCGGTATTCACCATTACACGGTTAGAAATTAAAAACCAACCGAAAATAAAAAAAGCTCAAATTAGTCAAATTATAATCAAATCTTCGCCCCATCGTTCTTTAATAATTTTTTTTTTATTTTAAAATTTTTGGCGCCCAATTAAAGTGAAAACTACTATTTTCCACTAAAAAATTTCGCCATTTTGTGAGTGGAAGACACCCTCAATGTAAAAAAAAATTTAAAAAAACGATGGGGGGAGGTTTATATGTCAAAAATGTGTACAAAGTTTACCATGAAAACCTTTGCTAAGTTTCGTTAGCTCAGCATTAACTGCTCAATTATGTCAATCTTCTAATACTTTATAGCATAAGACGCGGTGAACCAAGCGTACTACTAGTATACTTTGTAACTCTTTCATTAAGCGAAGAACCTATACAAGAAATTATATATATTATATAACTATACAACAATTTTTAACAATGCGTTGAATACTAAAGCAAGCAATTCATTTAATGTGAACCGCTGATATTATATTACACGTTATCACGCTGGAACCAAATTGTCTTTAGGTACAACGCGCCGTATGAGTAATCACATTGAATACTTCGACATCACACAAAAACATTTTGATATAGATAATTCAGAAAATGCCGCTAAACATATTTTCTTACCAATAATTTTATAAATGCTTTAAATTATAAGTAACGCACATAACCTCAAACTTCACCATCGACACCTTTGAGTGGAATTCCAAATTAAGTTTTATGTTAATAAATAATGTCAGTCGCGTTATAAGCAGACATAAAATGTTGCCAGTAAACAAGTGGGAATTCGCATATGAATTTTCATTAACCCACATAAGAATTTCCAAAGCAACTGCTGCTAAACTTTGGTGCACCAATAACAACAATAAGAAATAAGTGACAAAATATGGCATGAATAACTTCTGAACAAGCACCCAAAACTCCGAGCAGCACAATCGGAGCATCCAACCACGCTTGAGTTGATATGCTAAAGCAACTCTTGGTTGTAGGCGTCTTTATATATTTACGCTCATGTTGTGTCTGCAACAAATAATGTGTTTGTTTTATTTTTCCAGCGTGCGTATTATACCCCGCGGTATAATAATCATAAAAAATCGCTTTCGTAAAAGCCAATATGCGTGCGCTTGTAGGCGTAAGCGTTTGCACAGACACAAACACATACCGCTGGCACGCGCAAATGTTTCTCTGTATGCACATACGAAATTTATGGCATTCGCTAATATATTTGTGCGTTTGTATGCCTACAAGGCCGCATAAGTGCCGCTCATTTGCTTCTGCCAAACATAATTTATGATCATATGTGTCGCTGGTTTTGGTAAGTGAATATTTCTCGGCTCGTTTTCGGCATTAACATATTTTTATAAGCAGAAGTTATGCAGTCAATGTCAAATTCATTGGCATTTCTAATGCAACAGTTGATAAAAATTTGCTTCTCGAGAATTCAAATTGTATTTAGTCTTTAAGGTATGAATGAATTGTATAATAGAGTTTTTTTCAAAAGGAGCTTGTTTAAAATGTAAAAACAATTTAACTATGAGCATGTATGAACACTTTTAAATTTAAACTATAATTTATACCTAACATATGAAAATCACTGTTATTATTATTTTCCTTTAATTTTTGTTATTTAATCTATCTTTTCCAGCTGCAAACCATTGGTTTTCGGAAAATGCAAAAGAACAGCTTGTACGATGAGGAGTACAGTGCCCCAGTGGAGAGAAAACAGACTGCCTACCTCGTAACGTTTCAATCGGCCACAAGACGTGAGGGTTGGGATAGATACCGAGAGTTGAAGAGGGAAGTGAGACGCATTTGCAGACAGAAAAAGAAAGAGGCCGAAATGCGCGAGTATGAAGAGCTTGACAAGCTGGCCGACAGGGGTAATGCTCAAAAATTCTACAAAAATATGCGGCTAAAAGAAGGTTTCATGACTGGAGCTTACTCTGATGCTCAGAACATACTGCAATTCTGGAAATAATACCTTTCCAGTCAGCTGAGTGGTAGTGAAAGCATAGCACCAGGAGATGGTGAACACGATTCCCCAATCCACGACGATAGAGCAGACGTTCCATTGCCCGACTATGAAGAAGCTCGAGCAATTACTCATCTGAAGAACAACAAAGCGGCAGAGTCCGAGCGTATTGTGTGAAAGATTAAAGCCCACAGTCAACAAACTGATTGGACGATACTAGCATGGTTTTAGGCCTGGAAAATCAACAACTGACCAGATGGACGACCCGTGTAAAGAGAATTAACACACACCACCTCTAAGTCGATTTCAAAGCTGCAATTGACAGCACGAAAAGGAGCTGCCTTTATGCCGCTATTCACTATTGACAGTCATAACTTTGAAGTCGTAGATAATTTCGTCTAACTTGGAACCAGCATCAACACCAAGAACAACGTCAGCCTCGAAATCCAATGCTGAGTATCTCTTGCCAACAGGTACTACTTCGGACTGAGTAGGCAATTGAGACAAAAAAACAAAACTCTATAAGTCACTCATTATTCCCGTCCTGCTATATGCTGCAGAGGCATGGACGATGACAACATCTGATGAGTCCACGTTTCGAGTTTTCGAGAGAAAGGTTCTGCGAAACATTTATGGTCCTTTGGGCATTGGCAACGGCGAGTACCGGAGTCGATGGAACGATGAGCTGTATGAGATATATGACGGCATTGACATCGTTCAGCGAATTAAGACGCAGCGGCTGCGCAGGCTAGAGAAAGCAGAGGAAAAAGAAGACCTCCACTTTGTTGGAAAGATCAAGTGGAGAAGGACCTGGTTGTATTTGGTCTTGAATTGTCGTCAAACATCGAATAGGAAGAACGACTGGCACGCTGTTGTAAACTCGGCTATAGCCGCATAAACGGTGTATACGCCAATAAAGTAGAAGAAGAAGTTATAAAATTTACCACGAAATTTGAAACACCCAGAAGGAAGTGTCGGACAACCTTAATAAAATATATATATAAATATTATCGGCATGATGAGCTAAGTCGATTAAGCTATGTCCGTCTGCCCGTTTTTCCGTCGGTCTGTATATATGCCAACTAGTTCCATAGTTTTTGAGATAACGATGTGCAATTTTTCACACGTCTTTTTGGTCACAAAAAATTGCTTATTTGTCGGAACTGCCGTAATTAGATCACTATAGCAAATACCTGTCATACAAAGTGAACGATCGGAAACAAGAGTTTGTTTGGATAACTTTTCCATTTTGTGATATATTATTGCCCAAGACAAGACGAAATTCTTTACATTAAACAACTAAAGCATAAAGCTGTTATACAAACGAATGATTAGAATCGAATTGTGCTTGTAAGGAATTTTTTGTATTTGTGAAGCGTATTACAGCTTCGGTGCAATCAAAGTTAAAAATGTTTCTTATTTTATATCTTAAAAATTATATGTTATTGCTTAAAAATTTATTTTTACAGCAGCTCTAATCATTATATTGAACTATTCCAAATTTGCTCTGTAATTTGTGAAAAAACTTGTATGTATATGAAACCCATGGCGTATACGTAACCTCGCACCATCATATAATCACTTTATTAAATAGATACATACAACTAATATAACACCGTACCAAACCACAGAACTGTTTAATCGGATACTAAAGTTTTATAGAAATTTTGTGTTCCTATTAAAATATTGTAGAAGTGTTTTGTGGAGTCTACTTTGTCATGAATACAAGTATTTAGATGATACAAAGCATTCAGTGAAGGCGTGAAGTAATCGAAAACTTGCCTCATCCTTGTTGTCCCTCCACATATGTTAATGACGATGATATCGAAACAGTTGAAGAAACAGTGCTTGAAAATCGTCATTGCAGCGAATCTCAAGGTTTTGGTTAATTTTTTGGGTATGAAGCGTGATAAAGCTGAACTCGTACTAAAAAATCTGAAACTTTGCAAAACGACGTCGAATAGAAGTGAGAAGTGGGTTTATGAATACGATATCGAAACTTTGCAACAATATGGCGAATGTGTCCAACACAGAAGCTAATTATCTATTTAACTATTAGTGTAGAACTTCTCACACTTGGCTAAGAAATTATTGCTTTAAAGCCGGGCTTAACCGCACATTTATGTCACACATTTATATAATATAAAGCACATACAAACACGCACTGCAAGCACGAATTCAACTCACGTCTGTTTATCGCTGTCAAATGTCAATATTTATCGTGCATAATTTCACCGGTTGAGTTTGCCGACTAAATCAAACATGAACTCATATTGGCAAGTAAACACAATTGTACGCACACACACAAGCACATGCATACAGTGTTGATGCACACGTGATTTCCATTACACCTCAGCACAATATTGCGGCCACAATCAGTCGAATACTGTGGAATGCGCCTGGCATATCGCGTACATCCGGCTGTGGTAGGCAGTCAAACGGCAGCTGATAATCGGCAGTAATCTGCCTGTTTATGCAAAACATCTGCTGCCGCAAAATCACTGGCATTAAATCCTGCCAACTCAACTATTTACCAGCTTGACTCAAGTCAACGCAATTGTTTGTTTGAGTTTTTTTTTATTTGTTGTTGGCGGGAAGAGGTGTTTGATCTCAGCAACATTGGGTTGCCAGCCAATGCGAAATATTTTTTTAATATGTTTATAAAAATTAAAAAAAAAAACGTTTTATAATTTTTAACATCATAGATGTACTTAAGGGCATCTCTTCAAGGCATTATAACAAGTGTGAAACCTTCTTAAATATTTTCGTCAGGATCGTGGGACTATCTTCTTCTGCATGGTACACATCCGCCCTCATTCAACAGCTGATAAATGAAGACGTCTATATCATCAGAGCATTAATAGGGCGAACGCTCTATGCAGTGTAAGAGTATAAAGCACTGAACCTTCAATACATAGATCTCAATAGCTGCATATATACGAGTATAAGCTATGCACATTAGGTACCAATCGCAAATGAGAAGTTGTGTAAAATAATCAGACAATACCCTAGTATTATCGTTAAGATTCTAAAACCTTAATATGAAGGAGAAAAACACAGCAATATACTTCTTTTTTATGGGCGTAGACACCACTTACGTCTTCCTTAGAACCTTTTTTCTCGAAGATTCATAACGTCGACTCATCAGATGTTGCCATTATCCATGCCTCTAAACCATATAGCAGGGCGGGAATGATGAGGGAGTTGTAGAGTTTGGCCTTTATTCGACGGGAGAAGAATTTACTTTTCAATTGCCTACTCCGCCCGAAGTAGCACCTGGTGTTAAGAGTTATTCTGCGTTCGATTTCAAGGCTGAGATATTTCGTCTTGCCCTCGTTCATTACCAGTCCTATTTGCTACGCTTCCTTATCCAGTCTGGAAAAAACACAATTAACAATTCGACTAAGTTCTCCAGTTCGAATTATTTTCTCCAGCAGTAGGTTGAAGAAATCGCACAATTTGAAGTCCCTTTGTCTGAGATCTCCTTTGGTATCGAACGGCTCGGATAGGACCTTCCGGATCCTGACTTAGCTTTTGGTATTGCTCAACGTCAGTTTATACAGCTATATTAGTTTTGCGGGGATACCAAATTCAGACATAGCGGCATAAAGGCAGCTCCATTTCGTTCTGCCAAAAGTAGCTGTAACTGCGGGGCTTTAATCTTTCACACAATACGCACGATAGAACCTTGTATGCGAATTTGAGGAGGCTATTCCTACGTTAGTTGATGCTGATAGTGGAATTTCCCTGTTTGTGAATTGGGCCTCAAAATCAAATCATCGGGCATGTTTTCTACAAAGAAGCTGATGCATGCTCCTTATTAGTTCTTCGCCGCCGTATTTGAATAGCCCGACCAGCAAACCGGCCCCCGCCGCTTTGCTGTTCTTCAGACAGGAAATTGCTTTTCAAACTTCTTCATGGTCGGACAATGGAACGTTCGCTCCATGGTCATCGATTGAGGTATTGGGTTTAATATCATCTGGTGTTATGCTTTCATAACCATTTAGCATTCCCTCCATAAACCCAGTTCGCTCTGAATATCAGTCACTGAATCACAGTCACTCTGAGGTGTCAAGCTCTTCGAACTCACGCATTTCGGGCTTTCTCTTTTTGGTCTGCAAATGCGTCGCACTTCCCTCTTCAACTCTCGGTATCTATCCCAAATCGCACGTATTGTGGCGATTAGTCAGTAGTAGACTATCAGCCATAAAAAGAGTACCCCAAACTATCTAAAAATCATTTTGTTGTCTATAGCATATAATTTTTTAAATTTCATTCTGAATACGGAATTCAAATATGTTGGTATTTTGGAGTACTTTTGAGATAGTCATCTCTCCATATATTTGGACCACTGCAGTATATTTCAAGCTGAGGTCCTTGCTATTGCGAAAGCCGCGGAGCTGGCCTCTAATGCACCTGCACCGGCAATTCCAGAGTCAACATCTACGTAGACAGCCAAGCAGCAATCTAGGCAGTAACCGTGTATCGCATATCGGCCAGAAGTGTTTTGGGAAGCAGGGCAGCAGTGGAAAGTGTTGCCAGATGTAAGCAACTTCTTTTTACTGCGTGCCAGACCACCGAAATACTAACTGGTCACTGTCTGGCGGCGGCAAACGCCCGCAGAATGGGGCTGACAGATCAAGAAGACTGCAAGAAATATTTAGAGCAAGGCACCAGGGAAACAATGAAGCATCTCTTGTACACTTGTCTCGCATTGGCAAGACTACGCCGTAAGTATCTGGGGTTCCCACAGTATGATACACTGGAAGCGATATCGATAGTGAGGCCACAGAGTATGTTAAAAATCGCGTCAAGCGCTGTCATTCTAAAAGGCTGACTTCTTCTCTCGGACCTAGGAACTACACTGCATCTTTTATCACAAAGGATCAAAACTGATCTACGGGGACTTATTGGCTTACCAGTTTAACCAAATCCCCATTAGTGTACGTTTTATAGTATAAACGAATTATTTGCTTAGCCCTACTAGTATCCCAATATAATATACGATGCCATCATTCATTATTTAATGACAAAAAAAACAACACAGTCAAGTGGCAACTTTAATACCACATTAAAATAACAGTGTTGTGGAGCGTGCGCTGTTGCTATATACTTTTTGGAAAATATGAAAACAAATAAGCAGAAGCGTTGAGACAAGGGGTATTTGATTTACTGCTGTCGTGGTTGCGGCTGCTTTGCATATTTTATTGTTATTTTTCGCGCTTTCCTCAAGTTGTTTTTTTTTTTATTCACACAGAGCGTGGATATTTATGAACATCCACGCTTGTACTCACCTGTCACGCGTTCAGGCATGCAACGACCGTTTATCGCCACTTCTTCGCTTGTAGCGCGCGCAAATAATTTCGTGTTTATTCAGTGACTACAGGAATGTTTAATAAACAAACTTCATTAACAATGTCGTCGACAATTTGGAATTATTTACTCTCTTTTGTACCTACACATATGTATGTATATAAGAGCATTTTTATTGCATTTAAAGCAGGTACACGCATATACATATACATGTATGTACACTTTTTCGTGCGTTGGTGTCGCAGAAGTTTTATATGCGGTTTCATACGTGCCGTCGCTTATTCTTTTCGAACACATCTGGCTATACTCGCCTGCCACACTTTACGTATTTTTACAGGCTAACTGTCTGGAAAAGAGTAAATTGCTGTTTCGACACGTGAGTAAAACCTGAATATGCAAGTATTATACGTGGTTTAACGCTTGCTTGCAGATTATATTATGTTTAAGATTTAGAAAAGAAGACTTTTACAAAATTGTTTTTTGAATGCCTAATAGAACTAATCTGTATTGGCATTATAAAGAGGAACGATTATTTGACAGATATGAAAAATTTTTCACCGTTGGGAAGCTATAACATCTCCGGTAAACATAGGCTGTATTATATTTTCAAAAAAAGTCCTTAATAAATAGCCAATAACGTTACCCAAGATATAAAAAATAAATTCCTTCAAAATTGCTTGCATCGCGTTGCTAATACCATGATTTTGGAACAAAATAATTTTAATAAAAAAAAAAAATCGTCTTGATATTAATCCTTATCAAAATTAATATGCTCCCTAATGCGATCCGAGACTGATCTAACTCACTTTTTATCTAACTTTTTGAAATATGTGGGCGATCACGAGTGAATTAACTAGTTTATAATATAATTTAAGTTACAGCTTGCACGAATGGACGGACGGACAGACGGACATCCGGATTTCAACTCTACTCGTTGATCACTTTAGTATATATATCTGACTCTTTTAGTTTTAGGACGTTATGTGAACAAAACTATAAACTCTCCTTAGCAACTTTGTTGCGAGAGTATAAAAAAGTATTTAAGAGTTATTTATTTTCGTCTTGATATTAATCCTTATCAAAATTAATTGCTGTACATTCGAGACTGATCTAACACTTTTAAAGTCTTTTATATTTCGGGATTAGAAAACAAAAACACATTTTAATCGTCGAAAATCGCTTTATTGTATATCAAAGATTCTCCATTAAAACCTATGGCACATACCTTCACATGGGTTTGAACAACTTGTCGAATCACTTTTGCCACTCAGATTGAGGTCCCTCCAAAATATGCCTTTTGAACGCATCAACCAACTCTTCTGGTGTCGAAAAACGTTGACATACTTGTATTAGTTTATATTTTACCTACGGGAATATTAAGATGTCATTCGGTGCCAAGTCAGGTCTATACGTTGGATGACTCATCAAATTGATGTTTTGAATACCCAAAAATTTAGTTGTTTCAGTCGATGCTTGAGAGTTTGCATTGTCACGGTGAAGAGTGATGCGTCTTCGACGGGTGGATTTCTTGAGTTGTGTATCACTCAAAATTTATTGTTATAGTGATATGATTGCGATATATAGCTGTTCCAAAAAAATAGACAACCATTTGCATGGAAATGCTTCGTGTGCGCACAAATTGTATTGCATTCGGCTCATCTTGCAACACCTAGGCAGTCGACGGAATTTTACTTTTAGGCGCATACGCGTTAATGCATGTTTAATCATCTCTCACGCTTTTATAAACGGGTTTCGAAGCACAGCTTTCAAATTTTTGTAATCTTTCTCTCCACCAATAGACACGCGTCTGTTTTTAACCAATCTAATGCCTATAGTTGTCACTATCTCACGATTTGGCAAAATTACTTCGCCCACAGCATCAATAGTTTCCTGAACAAGAAGTGATTTTGGACGACCTTAACGAATTCCCTCTTGAAGTGATGTACGATCTCTATTGAATTCATAAACACTGATACTTGATGGAGTATGGATGGAATTAAGTTCATCGATGCACTGTTGCTGAGTAAATTCACAGGTTGTAAAAAATAATTGCGCGAAAATGTTCGCGTTTTATTTCCATTTTTTTAAGAGGCATTCATTTTAATCAGAGGCTCGAAAAAATGAGAGTTTTCAGTATTTTTTTTTTTTTGCTCTTAAATCATGTTATTTTACAAAAGTAGTAATATGGCATTATTATAGGATGTGTTGACCTGAAGTCACGAAAATTTCAAAAAAAAAAAAGCTTAATTTCCAAAGTTATAGTTGTTTGTGTTGACACAGTTCCAAAAAATGGCAATTCATCTAAAATCAATCGGACAAAAAAAATTAGTTTTACATATAGATAAACTCGGGCCTGATCGAAGGATTTTTTTTTATTTTCAAAATTAACAAAATGGCGGCCTCAGGAATTTTTTTTCTAAATTTTTGCGAAAAAATCAACAGTTAATTGGTCTTAAAAAATCGAAATTTTCGAAAAAATAAAAATCCTTCGATCAGGCCCGAGTTTATTATGTACTCTAAAAGCTGCATAAATTTCATTTAAATCTACGAACGGGTTTCGAGTTAAGAGTTGTCACCGGTTCAAAAAACATAGTTTTGAGAAAAACGCGTTTAAAGTTTCACACTAGCGCTTTGAAGTGCCCGAGCTCTCTTTGTTATTTGTCGAATAACTCAAAAACTAATTATCGGATCAACGTGAAATTTTCAGGGAATATTTTTAAGATATTACACTTAACGAAAATGCAAAAAAAAATTAATTTTTTGAAAATTCTAACTACCCCTAACCCCTTAATAAACCTCCAGGAGGACCTCCAAAAAAAAGGTGTCTGGCGGTGTTGAAAATTTTTCTACTTAAAATAATTTCAAATTCGAAAATAAATAAAATTTTATTATTACTACTGATGAATAAAGGAAATTTAAGAAATAGCCAAAGTTTTTATTTTTGACAAAATGGCTAGTTCCCAAAAAAATTATATTTTTTGACAATACTTATTCTTCAGAGTGGCTGATAAACCGAAGTTATTATCAAAAATTTTATTCCAACGATCAGTAGCTAAAAAAATATCTAAAAAGGTCGTTTAAAAATTCCAATTCAAACTAATTGCATGATCATCTTCAAAATTTCGGAAAATATTTTCAAATACGGTTTACAGTCATTTTTGTCTCCTGTTATTTTGGGTTACTAAAACCGAAAATGATAGTAAGGATACGATTTTTCGTGTTGTAGACAAGGGTTGTAGGTGTCAAACACCCATTATTTATAAAAAAGATAAAAATAGCCATACTTGATGAAAAAATTTTGAACTCAAATTCATAATCAAGACAATTCAAATACAAATGCAGAGTTTCCTTCAGATTTTTTGAGTAGTGTAGTTAATTTGAAATATTCAATGTTAGCACCAAAAACAATCGAATCTTTGAAATCCACAAGTGGATATATGTATCCCCAAAGTACGTCGACCGTGACTGGACTGGAGAGAAGGTTGACTGCGACAAACCAGTTCATAATGAGCGCTTATCACTGCACCTGTTCACTAGAGGTGACCACCAGAAAGCAAACTTGTTCATGGCTGAATCGTAAACTCTCAGTGATAAGGCAGTCAGTTCGCAGGCTTTTCAACAAAGGCAAACGCAAAAGCAACTGGGAGGAATATAAGAGGTACCTAACATAACAAGGAAATTAGGTCCACGAAGACGAACAGTTTCAGGGAATTCTGTGAAAACGTCTCCTCGGCCCCTGAGGTAGCCAGACTGCAAAAGGCTTTGTCTAGAGGCATGACGGGCACAACATTATCCAATAAAAGGTACGACAAGCGCCAACTTTATTTACCAACTTACAGCTGAACTCCAGTATTCGCTTAAAAATGGCAAGAATGCGATATGCGCCTTTCATTACATCGAAGGTGCTTTTGACAATGCGTCCCACGTAAGAGTCATCAAGGCACTGGAGAAAAGTGTGGCGGTTCCAGTATGCTGATGGATACAGGCTATACTGCGTACTAGGATAGATGAAACAACTATGTGAAAGAGTAAGATTCGTCTTGATACTACAAGGGGCTGCTGTGGTGGAGTTCTATCCTCCTTTAGAACATAAGTCCCAGGGATACACCGATGACATTGTTATAATGGTACGAGGTAGATTTAAGAAAACTCTCTGCAACATAGCCAAACGGGCTTAAGTCTAGCAAAGGGATGGTGCAATACGGTAGGGTTAAATATCAACCCGTAAAAGCAATCGCCGATCCTCTTTACAAAGCGATGATCTCTTCCTGCTGTGATGCACGTGGAACTAACACTGTCCAGAGCCATCAATGCACTCATGATACGCAGACGTCTAGCTGATAGATCCTGGATCGGCAAGCCAGCTATCATCATCGGTTGTTTGAGCATCGAAGGCAACACAGTTTTAGGTAAGCCTTCAACTATCGAATCTGCAAAGAATCACCTACGTCTGCGTTTCAGGACCAACGCGGCATTACGAAGAGGGTAAGCTTCAAAAAGAAGTGTAGAGTTGCTGTCGGCAGTAAGGCGTTGAGGAGTGATTCCACGCTCGACCAACTACTGAGGGCAGCACTATCCAGTGGTATACTTCTCAAAAACACCGGAAGACATTGGAGCAGTTATTGCGGGTCCGCATACTGAACCATCCATACGAATGGGATATATGAGAGAGTACAATAGACCATAGGTCGTAGTGCAAAACCTCAATTATTTTCTATCTATCTTACCCCTTAAAGGCCGAAGTGCCTCATCTTTAAATGATATGACAATTATTATATTTAAAGAGATGATCAAAATATCTATATACATAATAATTCACTAACTTGTGAATAATATTCAAATAAAAATTAAAAACAAAACTGTGTAACATACTTTAAGGAGCGCAATTTTGTTTAACGAGTTTATCCGTTAAGCAATTTCGTTGGCGTGCAGTAAAGCAATAAATCGAATGTAATTTGGAATTGTTGGAGATTTGTTTTGATTTTCACTTAAATCTTACTTTGGCGGAAATGAAATTGTAAAACGGCAATTCATTGCCTTGCTGTCATTGCTTGAGTTCATTTTTGTTTGTTGTCAACAGAAATGACCAACAGGATTTATACACACACATTAATATTAATATTATTAATACACAAATTACACATACATATATACTATGACACATTGCTAAAATTGCCATATAAAAATAATTTCCTCCAGCTTTGTATACGAGCACTTCTATGTATGCCTGGTAAACACCCACAACAACCATTTTGCCAAAGAACGCTCGCATGTGTAAACAAATGCTTGCAAGTTGTCACGTTTCATTGTTGCGCCGGACGTTGAACTCGATCGACGAAGTCATAAATCTCTCTTGGCAATTGGTTTCAAATTTATATTCTTCACACATACGAATGCACACTGGCAACTGCGCATAAATGCGTGTGCTTGTATTTGAAAGAGTTATGGCAGTGAAAAGTTAGCAACCATTTTGATTGACATGCCGCTGATGTGGTTGGCATGGTTTCGTTTAAAATTGGAATTTAATTGGATATGTGATTGGATTAAGCGCCTGACATAAATCAGTTTCGTTTGCCGGCTTTTAGTTTGCTTTAATGCTTATGGAGGATTTTAATTTTGATTAGAATATGGTGAAGTAAATGCAAACGCAACTCGCTTTGGCCAAAGTGTGTCCAAAAATACAAAAGAGGCCCAAAATATGTGAAGCCAGGAAGCAAAACGAAGCTTTCACAATACGTCCGCTTATAAATATAATTTATTCATAAGCCTTTTTTGCAGTAAGGGTCATTACAGAATGGAAATACCTACAGCTATTAGTAATATATAAAAATACTCACTGAACACTAGGTTTTTTGGTTCACATTCGAATGATACAAAACAGTTGGCGAGCTGAATTCGATACAAGGGAATAAGAGGACTACCTAACTAAAGTTATATAATGCTTTTTCCAATATTACCAATTTTTATTTTATAGATTTAAGACCACTTTACCTATTGTGTATTGGTTAAGGTGTGATATACAGTTAGAACTTTCAAAACATCGATTTATTTATTTTTTTTCTCAATGTAAATATATTTAAGAATACACACAGAAAATATTTAACGGGGCTTTCTCAAAATGGTGTTTTCAAAGTCGGTGACCACCATTACTCGAACACGGTGAAACCGATAGATTACTTTAATTTTAGCACGAGCTTCTTTATTATAATTTTAAGTAATTAAGCGAAGATTTTTCTCACCGATAAATTTTTTTTTTTTAATTTGGTCAAAAATCGATTTTTTTTAGAAACTGCGATTTTGTCAAAAAAATGTGTTTTGCTAATTTCTTCGATTAATTACTAGATAATGTTAATTTTAATGAAATCTGTTTTTTTTTATATCAGAGGATCCAGTCAGATATATAGTGGTCACCACAAAACGTCTTTTTTGAGAGGAGCTCCTGGAGATCAGCTGTAGTTACTTTCCAAATAAATATTTTTTCTACGTTGTAGTACGTCTGTCGCAAAAGATAACTGGACTGTTAAAAAAAACAACAAAAAATTAATATTTTTCAAAAGTTATATTTTTTTATTCAAAGTAGTTTCCTTGTGTTTCGATACAGCGTTTAGCCCGGTCAATTAGCATTTCAAATGAGTGTTTAAGATCATTTTTCGGAAGAGAATATCGGTTGTCGCCTTTTGGATCTGAAATGTCCTGAAACCAGTGTCCTTTTGGGCAAATGAAGTTTTCCAAATAGTAAAAATCACAGGGTGCCAGATCAGGTGGAGTTTCTTGTCAAAAAATCAGTGACAAGCGTCGACCGATGACACGGCGCATTATCGTGCAACAGGCGCCATGCGTGACAAAAGACGCTTCATAACACCAAGGTAAAACACAGCATTAATCGTTTGGCCAGGTGGGGCGAACTCTCGGTGTACAATACCCTCGGAATCGCAAAAACAAATCAGCATTGTCTTTATTTTTGACTTCTGAAGTCACAGAGGTCCTCACGACCTTCTTGGAATCGCTTAAACTACTCACGCACATTACTACGGGATAGGCACTGATCACCATAAACTTTTTTCATCATTTGAAATGTTTCAGTAAACGTTTTCCCAAGTTGAAAACAAAATTTAATATTTGCTCTTTGTTCAAAATGCATTTTACGACCGATGACCAAAAGCTGGTGTCACTTTTTGATCGATAACATCGATTGTAGTTATCAATTGTCTTAACATTTTTGAAATGTCAACAAGAGATCAAGCTTTTTATTTCATATACCCACCAATAGGTGGCGCTACCAGAAACAGTTATATTTAAAAAGTTCTGTTTCTTTTGCGACAGACCTTGTAAGTCTTAAAATACAGTTAAAAGATACGATAATATGTGGAGAAATTTTTGAATCAATAAATTTTAAAGTTTTCTCAGAAAAAATTCTGTAGATAAAACCTTAAATTACAAATTATTGCCGAAATTGAAAATCTAAGATTTTTTGTTGATTTTAAAAATTTAGAACTTGAAATAAAATAATAATAATATTTTTTAGAAAATCGCTTTAAATTTCTAGAAATAAAGGATTAACTAAAAGTTATTTGGTGTTGAGAGAATTTTCCGAGGAAAGAAGCACAACAAATCTGCGCTTTGATGTATGTGACATGACTTGGGCCCAATTGTTTAAACATGAGGTATTTTGATTCACCATTCTATCCGTCCGCCTGTCTGTCGGCCTGAGCAAGCTGTAACTTGAGTAAACTGAGATATCCTAATGAAACTTGATACACGTGATGGGCGTAATCGAACCCCTGCCACGCCTACAAAACGCCATTAAACAAAAATCTTTAAAGTTTAAAACATAAATTAAGATATAGAACTGTAATTTGGACCAAAAAATGACAGTGACAGTAACAACAGGCACCTGTGGGCAAAAAAGGGTATGGTCTCGTCCCTAATAAGTTTAATGTACATATATTTCAAACCATTAAAGGTCCATTACCCAAATTTGCACAGGACAAGTATTTTCAACCCTTCTTACTACAGCGTGAAAGTTGGTGAAATCGGATTATAACCCCGCCACTCAACATATAACGGTTCTGTTAAAACTACTAAAAGGCCGATAAATCAATAAATAAATGCATCAGAGAGATTGTATATCTTGGATGGCACAAAGATGCTCCATAGGAACCAATGTCAAAATTGTATGATGACCGTGGCACTTACTCAACCTATTTCGGTATAGGATATTATCCTAACATTACTATAATGCCGTGTGAAAATAGATATCTAAAATCAGACAAAAATCTACTTCCCACATAAAACAAAATTACATTTATATCTGATTCCTTCACTTTCCAGTATAGAAATTAAGAACCAGTCAATGTATCTTTGCTCAAATACTGGCTTTGAATTGTGCCAGCTTACGATCAAAAACTATCCAAATCGGACCAAAACTGTTCAAGCCCCCTAGTACCGAATATATGGACCCTAGTTCTTATTGTTAACTTTTCATCGAAAACATAGGCCAATCTGTGAGATATACCTCTAGACCAAAACCTATAGACCAAATAAAAATAATCCACAAGCAGAATCAAAGTTTTCCACTTTATAAAAAAGTTTTTAGTTTTCCAAAAAAACATCGGAAGGTAAATTTTGCGGCAACTGTTATTTCAAAATCTATAAGATAAGTATTATAGAAAAACGTACTGAATATATTTTTTAGATATTCTATAGTTTTATGAAGAAAATATATATGAATTTAGTCAACATTAGACATTTAGTGATTTTATAATATTTTATTATAACAAATCTTTTACCGAATATGTTGGTCAGTGTGTGGGTTATGTATTTATAAAATTACTAGAAGATATATTCTCAAATATAGCTGAATCACTAGGCTCTCCCTAGTTGTAGGACTTTTAACTGGCCATTGCCCTATTGACGTTCACGCAGTAAGGCTGGCCATCTGCAGAAAGAAGATGAGGTGGAGACAACTCAATACTTCCTTCTTGACTGTCCCGCATTTGGAAGCTCAAGACTTAAATACTTGGGAGTGCTTACCTTCAAACATCACACCGAGCTGGCAGGAATGGAAACTAAACGCCAATGCAAATTTGTATTGGCTACTAAGCGTTTTGCTAATTCTGTTTCTTCTTTTCTATGGCTTCAAAAAAGACTACATATAGCAGTTCACGTGCGATATTTGATCAGCCATCTAACCTAACCTAACCCATACCTGAGTGAGGTCAGACGAGAGAGATATTTTCTACCGCCAATATGTCCTATATAGCGATGTTCTCATCTGTCTTTAAATTGTTTAAGTTAAGTTTATGTCAAAAAAGACATTATTTGAGTATGATTTTAATATAATTTTCGCTGACGGGAAGTAAAATATAGTAATAAAACTAAGTGGGTCTATGAGCTTCAAAATAAGTTAATATTATACCAAATTAGATTGTAAACCATTAACGACTTAATTGAAGAATGAAAATAAACCCTTTGGCAATTTTTTATACTCTCGCAACAAAGTTGCTAAGGAGAGTATTATAGTTTTGTTCACATAACGGTTGTTTGTAAGTCCTAAAACTAAATGAGTCAGATATAGGGTCCTATATAGTGATCAGGGTGATAGAGTTCCGGATGTCATCTGTTCGGGCAAGCTTTAAAAATTGAGATATCATGATGAAACTTGGTACACGTATTTCTTGGCTCCAAGGAAAAGCCCACTGCCACGCACATTATTTGGCACAAAGGATCGCAATAGGGAGGGGCATATTTGGACGTAATTTTTTTGTAAAAATATAAGTTTTTTTGTACTTTCTGAAACTCTATAGCTATGGAGAGTCGTTTCCTTCAGACATTTCCATATACAGTTCAAAAATGGAAGAAATCGCCATCGCCACGCCCATCTCCCATACAAAGGTTATGTTGAAAATCACTAAAAGTGCGTTAACCGACTAACAAAAAACGTCAGAAACACTAAAGCTGAAAATGGGCGGGTGGTACTTATGGACCAAAAACCATATCTCAGGAACAACTAGACCGATTTCAATGAAATTCGGTATATAATATTTTCTTAACCCCCTGATGACATGTACGAAATATGGGTGAAATCGGTTCACAAGCCTTTTTTCAATATAACGCTATTTTGAAATCTGATGCCTTCTCTATTATACCAAACTAGATTGAATAAAATCCGGTATTTGAAAAATTATGACGGATAATGAAATCGATTATCACTTTAAATAAAAATGTTCGCAACTTAGCCCTTTGTTTTTAATGTAAGGTTGTGCAAACACTTGAAGGCAACTCCCCGGCTTTGATCCTGGCAAGTTGCGAGAATATGAAATATTCGGCTATACCCAAACTGAGCGCTTTCTCACTTATTACTAGGAAAGATTATTCACCAGAAATTATTTATTATATTTTTATCAATTAATTTTTTTATTAATTAATTCTTTCTGGATGGTATAAAGACTCTTTGAAATATAGATGCTTTAAATAAAACAAAATGGCCAGCTTTGAGTGCAAAACGATGTGCTTTTCCAGAAGCTCTATACACCATACTTCATACGTAATACAAAACTTTAGCTGAGAGCAAGTTTTGTTGATCTTGTAGTAACCCACAAACTCAATTTTCATCTTCATGCATCTTCCAAGGTTTTTAAAGCTAAAGGCGCTATTAGTTTTGTTAAACGTTGGTCTAAAGAATTAAATAATTTATATTGACATATTACTTACAGCCTCTCTGCTCAGTAGTTTAATAAAATTAAAGGGTTATATCCATTTGAGAATTAAAAAAGAGTTTTTTTTACTTAAATATATATCTATGTACTGGACATGTATTTGTGAGTAAAAAAAATTTCTCCGAAACGGCTGTATCCAAAGGCTTAAAACTTTAACATTAGATACATACATGTATTTATCAGATAAAGATTAAGATAATAATATTTTTGATAATAGCTTCAATATCAAGCCACCCTGAATTGTAAATTTAAATTTAAATGAAAAAGCCGGCATTTTGTCAAAAATCAAATTTTTTTCTAGTGCTTCCATAGTTAAGTGCATTAATCTACAGTAATAATGACCTTTTTTGCTTTGGTCTCGAGATAATTTAAAGCAGAAATTTCTTCCCAACCACCAAATACCTTTTTTGAAGTTCCTGTAGATCGGCTACGGGGAGGGAAAGCACACTTTATTACAGTACATTAAATCAATTAAAATTCCTCCCACCATAACCGCTTTAAATCCAAATCAACGTCTAGTAAAATAAAGAAGAATTGAAGTGCATCACTTTTCTCTAAATAACTCCACAGGAATAGAAGTGACCAACTTACCGTTCCAACATTCAATTTCCTTTCTCTACCACAATCTTACACGCGATCTAAATGCGCAAATGTCTTTCTTTGAAGTCGCTTCCTCCTTTAAGCAAAGCACTTGTGGCAAAAAATGTATTTTTTTATGTTTTCAATACTGAAATTGTTGCAAGCGCAGCAGAACCAGAAAATGCTGCCAGAACAACTTTCTTGCGCTTCTTAGTTACTTTACCTTCTCAGCTAAGGCGCTTTTGCGAAATCACCACTTCATTTTGCCACAGTTGGTTGCATTTTGTGCGTTCACAAACGCTGCACATTTCACATGCCCCGGCGTGCCACAGCGAAAAGAATTAAGCAGGTAAGTATATTACAAGCATAGTACAAGGAAAAGTATATATATTCATATACAATTGTTAATACATAAAGTGCATATGTATTAAGACGTGTGTATAAGTACAATGCAACGAGGTGTGAATTACCTTGCCACGAGTGTTGCATGAATTGCATCCAATTTACATAATTACCATAGCCTTCCTTTGCAGGCATCCAACGCGTACAAATTGCCAGGTCTTAGCCGGCGCTACGCTGTCGTGAACTTTATTACTTACTTCGGTTCCACCTACTACTACCACTCTGCCTACATATACTTGTAAAGCTCAGCTACAGGTTGTAGTGGTTTTAATTAAAACTTGTAACTTGCACAGAACTTGAGACTCTTATATGAATGCCTGTATTCACAGTTATACATATGTACAACCCGATAAACTATTTCGGTTAAGAGAGAAAGACTTGAACTTTCTTTAAGACAACAAATTTATGTATATAATGTATACCCTGTGGAACGTCGCACTGTTCCAGAACGACGTTGATACCACTTTTCTATTAAAATGAGTAACAAATGTATAGTAAGTGTCAAGTCGAATACAAATTTTTCGAGTTTCCAGTTTAAGTCGGTATAATCGTGTGGTAAATTTCAGAACAATCTTTCTTCTTTTATTGGTGTAGCCACCGCTTAAGATATTATAGCCGTTTTTATATATAATAACGCGCCAGTCGTTCTTCCTTTTCGTTGTTTGGCGCCAATCGGAGATTCCAAGTGTAGTCAGGTCCTTTTCCACCTAGTCTTTTTAAAGGAAGACCTCCATCTCTTTCTCTGATTCCTCTGGCTGGTACTACATCGAATACTCTCAGAGCTGGACGACATGACCTAGCCAGCGTAGCCACTGTCTTTTAATTCTCTGAACTATGTTAATGTCGTCGTATATCTCGTAGAGCTCATCGTTCCATCGACTGCGATATTCGCCATTGCCAATGCGCAAAGGACGAAAAATCTTCCGCAGAACCTTTCTCTCGAAAACACGTAACGCAGACTCATAAGTTGTTGTCATCGTTCAATTTCTTCTCAATTTTCTACTCAGTCCGATATAATACCTGTTGGCAAGAGTTATTCTGCGTTGTATTTCGAAGTTTCGAAATTATCTACGACTTCGAAGTTAAGACTGCCATCATTGACGTGGGAGCCAAGTCGCGACTGCGACGACTGTTTGTTTGATGACAGGAAATGTTTCGTCTTGTCCTCGTTCACTACCAGACCCATTAGCTTTCTTCCTTATCCAGTCTGAAGAACGCAGAACAAATGGCGCGGTTGTTGAAGCCAATGATATGAATATCATCGGCGTACGCCAGCAGCTCTACACTCTTATAAAAGATTGTACCTGTTCGATTAAGTTCTGCAGCTCGAATTATTTTCTCCAGCAGCAGGTTAAAGAAGTCGCACGATAGGGAGTCGTCTTGTCTGAAACCTCGTTTGGTATCGAACGGCTCGGAGAGGTCCTTCCCGATCCTGACGGAGCTTTTCGTGTTGCTCAACGTCAGTTTACACAGCCGTATTAGTTTTGCGGGGATACCAAATTCAGACATCGCGGCATAAAGGCAGCTCCTTTTCGTACTGTCGAAAGCAGCTTTGAAATCGACGAAGAGGTCTTTTCCAATATTTGGCGCATGATGAATATCTGGTCAGTTGTTGACATTCCAGAGCTAAAGCCACACTGATAATATAATGCGATGTTGAGGAGGCAGATTTTGGGCTTTCCCTGTTTAGGGATTTTACAGAGCATACATAAATTTCATTGCTTGTGGAGTTAATGCAATAACCCGGCAACCGTTGGGTTATTTCATATGGATTCAAATTTTATTTATATATTGGGTCTAAAACACTAAAAGTTCGTGCGATTTACTAAGAGATGACGTGATTACTTATTATTCCATCGTTTGAATATTTCAAACGCGCGTTGGAAAGCTACTGTCGGCGTGCATCTTTATCAGTAAACTCATGTCAATGCCATTCATTTTAGGCGTAGACAACAATATTTTTTCACTTAACTCTCGAACTTTGTGCCTTAAAAAGTGTTTTCGCGGAGAGTTCTCTCCGTAATTTTAATATGAGGAAAACCTATCATCGTGTTTTGGTGAAAACTCATAGTTAAAATATAGCTGCGCCACTGAGGCAAAGGTGAAGTGGAGATTTTGTCTTGGAGCACAAAGAACGTCCTGGGCGGTCAAAAAAGTTTGAATATGAGAAGATGAAAGTATTACTTGATGAAGATTGTTACCAAACACAAGCGCCAAGCTTGTAGAATCTTTGGGAGTCATTCAAGCATGCATTTCAAAAGGTTTAGCAATAAAAAGAGGCCAGACACATTCGAAATTGTGTGGCATATGTTTCTACATTTCAGAAATCCGTCTTGAACAAACAAACTGGCCCTCAGCCCTGGCCAATCAGGCAAATCAACGCTTTTGACAACAACTCATCAAATTGAAGCGAGAAATTGCTCAAAAACGTTCGGAATTCGCGATGAGACGCGAGGAAATCATAGTAAATTTGCAAATAAAGGTTAAAATAATGCTACTAATCTATTAATATACGGTCTATAGACCTTTATTTAGTGGTGCTTTTGCTAAGGCAGCTCTTGGCGCAAAACTATACCCCAAACTGGTACGAATCTTACTAAATCCCAACCAGTCCATCTAAGGCTTTACTACTTCATTTTGCTGCTATCGCTTTTTGTCAAATATTTACAATGATAAATTAGAACGAATTATGCAAATTATACAAATAATTATTTGAATAGTTCTAAAATGATTACATTAATGGCCATAAAATACATTACATTCAATTACATAAGTTTGCAAAGTGTATGTCACTAGCAGTGCTGTTATTGCAATACTTACTGTTTTCAGATAATTGTTTTTACTTTAATGAATAAAATGCGTAAAATAATTTGCAGTAATTAGGTTTTACTTAATACTACACTTACCTCGCCCCAACTTGATAAGGTTGGCTCTTTATGACTGTAATCCATTATGTACATATATGCGCTTGTTCTTTTCACCAAAAAAGCGTCAGCAGTTTCGACAGAAAACGAAAAGTCTTCTGGTACAACGATGCAGACTAAGCTGAAGACCTGCCATGGACAACTTTCTGCAATAAAAGAAGACAATAGCTTAAGTTAAGTTAAGCTTAAAAGTGTCATACAAATAATATTAAGATTTTGAAAAGGATTTTATTTGGGTTCGAGTTGTTGTGAAACAGCGAATATGGACTGAGAAGTCACATCCATTCATTGTTAAGCAGGAAAAGTTCAAACAAAATTAATAAAACGTCTACTATAGATTCAACTCACAAGAGCTAAGCCAAATACCATGACACAATATTTGGGAAAGTATAACCTCATGATTTTTCAGAAGTTACGAAAGCCAATAGAACTCCTCCTGTTGGAACCAAATATTGTCCAACTCCATATCATCCAATTCGCGATTCACAGTAACGTGCCGATCTTTCGAACATTTCGTACTGTGCTTGTGAATTCAAATTTTTCTACTAGACGCTCAACCGTTGATCTGACAGGACGATTATGGCGACCATAAATTGGATGTAACGCTCTTAAAGTTGAGGTCACTTACTAAGAATTTCGGTAGTAATTTTAATAATTTCGACTCGTTGTGGGATTGTACTATATATCTTTCCATGATGAAATAGCAAACTTTGCTGAAGGGAAATGTCAAAAGAGCGGGAAAATATATGGCGTCGTTTGCTATCGGTCCACTTTTGTAGCGCCCTTATTGAAAAACACGCTATATATAGATTTCTTTCTGAGTATTACAAACTTTATGGCGAACTTAGTAAAATCTTTTCAGGGTATAACAAGAAGGAAAGTTAATTCTGGATGCACCGATCTTGATTTAGATCGGCCAGCTTGTTTGTCAGGTATTTTCTAAAGTGGTCCGTTCTGAATTATCGAAGATTGTAATGTTGCCTTGGACAATAATCTATGTCAACTATGACAGCTATATGATGTAGTGGCATTATCTCACAGACAGTCCATAGAGTATACTCAAGGCATTCATCGGCATTCACAAGATTGAACAGTAAAAGTGAAGGTGCAATCAGAAAGAGAAAGCCTTGGCAAAAAAAATTTACTGCAATTGGTTCCAATAAATTATAAGTAATCTCTAAAATACCGGCAGGCATTTAGCCAAGCTTCATCCCCCTTTTGAGTTATGCGACTTGGTTTGTTATCACAAATAGTGTGGCCCTGAAGTTAAAGCTGTCTCAAATATATGACTAGAAAATACTTCGGAAACCATGCCAAAAGTTCACTTCGACGTTCGACCATTGAAAATCGCTCATTTAAAATTTATAAATATTTTTAAATTTTATCGCATTCGTATAAGGACATAGTCGAGCTCACAACCCATTCAACTTGGTTAATGGCAAATTGTTAAGTTTCTGTATTGCTTTGTTTCCTTTTCATTGACTGCTGTATTATTATTGTATTTTTCTATTTTCAAATGCAATGAGGAAGCTGCGTTGTTTAGAAATCGCTCGCAATGCACCTGTAGCCACACTACGGTGCCATTTATTGAATTCTCTTGTCAATACACGACTAGAATTGCAAATTAGCCAATAGCATTGAATTGAAATGCATTAACCGTTAAATATACGCGTATGTACCATGTTAGAATACTCGCTGACCAGCTTAAATATGCAAATTGACTTCAAGCACGTACACATCTTTTCTATTATGCTCCACAAAATTGTTTTGGAAATTAATATATAAGTGTACTATTTTATACTATATCACAAAGACTATATAAATTTATAAGAAAGTGTTAGAGAAATATAAATATATAACAGGTAAATTAAAAAATCTTAGCGGTACTAGAATTTAATCCATATGAATTTCAGTTCGCCCCAAACCTTCAAAAGGCACGTGAATAAATTTGTCAGCTCTTTAATTTGAGAATTATATAATTTTGAGTGAAGGAACTTTTATTGTGAAAAAATGGATAAAAAGAAATTTCATGTGCTGATTAAGCATTGCTTTTTGGTAGCACAAAATACTATTGAAACCTAAAACTTGGATTGATCAACACTATTTGGACTCTCCAACAGGTTAATCAACCCTTGAAAAGTGGTTTGCTAAGTTTGAACGAGGCGACATGAGCACCGAAGACGGAGAATGCAGTAGATGCCCAAAAGAGGTTATTACTGGCGAAAACATCTAAAAAGTCCACAAAATCATTTTGGATTACCGTACAGCGAAGTCGTTCGAGATAGCAGTCACTCTAAAGATATCCACTGAACATGTACATTATATCATTCACTAATATTTGGGCATGAGAAAGCCCTGCGCAAAGTGGGTGCGCGCGAGCTAAGTTTTGACCAAAACCAACAACGTGTTGATGATTCGGAGCGGGGTTTGGAGATGTTCAGGCGTAACAAATCCGAGTTTTTGCAACGATATGTGACAATGAATGAAATATGGCTCAATTCATTCTTTCCTAAATCCAATCGAAAGTCATTCGAGTGCACTGCATACGATGAACCCGCTTCAAAGGGTGGAGTTTGTATTTTGGGATACGCGTGGAATAATTTTTATTGACGCGTTCCAAAAAGGAAAAATCATCAAAAGCGACAATTACGTAGCGTTATTAGACCGTTGGAAGAACGAAATCGTCCAAAAACTGTCGCATTTGAGGAAAAGGAAAGTATGGCAAAATACATAAATTGCACCTCGAATTGCTTCCGTCTCCACAGTGTTATCCAGATCTGGCCTTCAGCGACTATTTTCTGTTCTCCGATTTCAAAAGAATCAACTTAAGCCTCTTTTGAAGCAAAGGTCAAAACATACTACAAAAATAGTCTCGAAAAGTTGCAAGGTCACAGTAATCAGTGTATCAGCCTTAAAAAGAATCGCAAACTCGTTCGCTATATTTCGGTTCCATAATCTCCACGTAAATGACGAATCAACGACAGCTTGTATTGAGAAAAGATGTTTTTGCAAAAATAGTAATAATTAATAGAAATGCGACTGACTTATTAATCTCCTACACGTAATCATAAAGAAAATCGTGTTCATTACGGCATTATGATAATTAACTTCAAGCAGACACGAGCAACCGTGCGAACAAAAACAATTGACAGCCACACTGTTAACCATAAATATGTACGTGCTAAACGAAAATAACCGCCGACAGCTATTTCTTAATATAGCGGAAAATTACAAATTTATATTTTGTGCGATTGCGCGGAAAATTAAGGAAACAACAACAAATCAAAGTCAAGACTTTAGCAATAACCAAAGAGAGGGAAGCACATCGCACGGTGTTTTTCCACCTTTCATCATCTTGCGTTTTCGTAACCTCGAAGCGCAGGATATACTATAAATAGATACGAAAATATAGTAATTATAGATTTTAAAATAAGACTTTGAATGTCAGCATCAAATGCAATACCTTGGAATCAAAGATAATGCCTGTAAGTCTCTGCTGCTGAAATAAAGAAAGTTGTCTTTAGCAAAGATATTTTAGAAATTTATGCTTATAAATACTGTAAAATCATTGAGAACAAAAGCACTATTGGAAAGCGGTGGTGACATTACAACAAGGATCAAGACTAAAGAAGCCACTGCCTCATTATCATAAGTAAATTTAGAACTGCCTCTGTATTAATAAAATTTTTTTACTCTTGCAACATGTAGAACAGAGTATTTTAATTTTGTTCAGCTAACTGTTGTTTGGAAAACCTAAAACTAATCGAGATAAATATCGGTTTGTAACGGGAGATCCAAATAAAGGTATTTCTTACAATAGCCCCTTTTTGGTATTTCATTGGTATTTCATCATGGTAGGACTTACGCCTGAGCAGAGGTTACAAATCAATCAATTATATTACGAGAATTCACGTTCTGTAAAGAAAATCAGTTTATGATCAATATAATCGGCCTACTGAGCGTACTATTCGCAACACCAATACTCATCTTGAGACCTTGAAGAGTCGATTCGGCGCCGTTCGCCGCAACTCGGCCTGACGTATGGAACGACTTTGCGCATTTTACGTCGAGATCTTAAATTCAAAGCAAATAAAATTCATCTTGTGCACTGAAGCCTCTCGACCTTCCCAAGCGACAACGCTTTGCTCTAAGAGCTCTTGAAAAGTTTCAAGAAGATCCGAAGTTTTCGAGCCAAATTTTGTGCAGCGATGAGGCCCATTTCTGGCTCAATGAAAGATTCAAGAGCTGCCAGTTATCCAAGAAAAGGACGGTTTGGTGTGGTTTGTGGACCGATGGAATCATCGCCAATATTTCATGATAACCGACAATTTGATGCCTGAAATTGAAGCTCGTGATCTCGGCCACATTTGGTTTCAACAAGACGGCGACACTTCTCGCATCAATCGCATAAATAAAGTAACGTTTTGGGCTGGTCGATTTACTACCAAGATCGTGTGATATCACACCGTTAGACTATTCCCTGTGAGACTTTACATATGTAAGTCTATACGGGGCAATCTCGCTTCGATTCAGGTCTCCGAGCAAAACATCACGAGTGTCATTCGCCAGTTGTTAGTCGAAATGCTCGAACGAGTCATCAAAAATTGGAATCAGCGGATGGACCATCTGAGACGTAGCGCCGGCCAATATTTGAAAGAGATAATCTTCAAAAAATAAAGGCCAAAGAATGTTCCTTCGAATGATAATGACATTCCCCAATTCATTTGAAGTTTTAAAAAAAGTAGAAAACTTCGAAATTGATCACGCTTTACGTGCGTCACAGTCATTGAATTTTGCACTCAAGATGGTAAAAGAAAGCTTTATAGGTCTCAAATTGGAATAATGGGCGTTGTGTAAAGTCTATATTTGGGGGTCTACTTGACCGAAAGCCACAGAATTTGTTACATAACATTCTTCTGATATTCTTATGTTACATTGTAAAACTGGAGAAAATCTGACTACTTCCCATATAACACCATTTGGAATTCCATTTGATTCTTTCACATTCCAGTATGCAAAGAAAGCACAAACTTATATAATGGGATACAAATTTGCATGAAATATGCCTGTAAAGTGTGGCATCTTATGACCAAAACCTTTCCAAATCGAACCGAAACTGTTCAAGCCTTTAGGTATCGAATATGTGAACCCCAGTTCTTATTGAAAATGAGAGAGCGTGTTCCAGTTATAGCAGTGTATCTTTATACCCTGAACAGGGTATATTAAGTTTGTCACGAAGTTTGTAACACCCAGAAAGAAGGATCGGAGACCCTATAAAGCATATATATATAAATGATCAGTATGTCGAGCTGAGTCGATTCAGCCATGTCCATCTGTCTGTCCGTCTGTCCATCTGTATATATACGAACTAGTCCTTCAGTTTTTAAGATATCGTTTTGAAATTTTACAAACGTCATTTTCTCTTAAAGAAGCTGCTCATTTGTCGGAACTGCTGATATCGGACCACTATAACATATAGCTGCCATACAAACTGAACGATCGAAATCAAGTTCTTGTCTGGAAAACTTTCACATTTCACAATGTATTTTTACAAAAGTTGGCGCAGGCTATTTTCTAAAATAATAATGATCTCGAAGAAATTGTTCAGATCGGTTCTTGCATATAGCTGGAAAACTGAATCGGAATCAAGTTTTTGTATGGAAAACTTCCTCATTTGACAAGATATATTCACGAAATTTGGTACAGATTATTTTCTAAGGCAACAATGTAATCTCCGAAGAAATTGTTCAGATCGGTTAACTATAGCATATAGCTGCCATACAAACTGAATGATCGGAATCAAATGCTTGCATGGGAAACTTCCTCATTTGACGACATATCTTCACGAAATTTGGTATGAGTTATTGTTTATAGAAATAATGTAATATCAGAAGAAATTGTTCAGATCGGATTACTATAGCATATAACTGCCGTACAAGCCGAACGATCGGCATCAAGGGCTTGTATGGAAAACTTTCGCATTTGACGTGGTATCTTCACGAAATTTGGCATGGATTACTGCTTAAGGTAACAATATAATCTCCAAAAAAATTTTCAGAACGAATTACTATAGCATATAACTTCCATACAAACTGAACACATAGTTACTAAAAGAAATGCATCTGTGAAGGGTATATTAGCTTCGGTGCAGCGGAAGTTAACTTTTTTTCTTGTTTTACCTAAAATTGATAAAATCGGGTAAAACTTAATTTTGCCCCCATATAACGAATAACAGACTTTTCAAAAATCCGACTGAATCCACATAGACTGGTAAGGGTATGTTAAGTACTTTATTGAAACCCAGAGAGCATTTAATTAGGATTCGGCATATTAATAGTATGTGATATTGGCTAAAACAGATAAAACCGATTGGCGATGATTTTGTATATTTTTTGCTTTGATCGTAATCCATTCACGATCCATTCACCCTTTCGCTACATTTTCCAATAATGCCAACTTCTTAAGATATTTACCCTGCTGTGCAAGTTGCAATAGTATAAAATATTTGTTTACACCCGAACTTAGCGCTTCCTTACTTGTTTAACATTAAACTTCACAATGAACCATAACCTCGGACAATGTAGTTACTTAACGACGCCAGTAGTTTCGGACCAAGGAAAGGCAAGCAATTTTATGAGAAATTCGCAATAAAAATTCTGGAATATATTTACCATAATACAAATATGAATGTCACCCATAATACCAACTACATTGTATTATCTTTTAATTAAGGCTAAGCCAACGTTTTTCCTTTTCAAACAGGAACGCAGGAAGGACGAAAGAAATGACAATAAACAGCTGCAGCAAAGTTGCCAACTAAACTTTAGCGTTAAGCAGAAGGAAAAAAGTCTACACTCTAGCATAGTCTACATACATACTTACATTACTAGCAGTTCACTTCATTGGCCTTAACAGCAATGAACTTTGACACTAAAACAACACTGTTGATGCTAATGCGAGCGGACAGCAGCTGTTGGCAGCATTTAATGCAACTCAACTTTTTTACTCATCCTTTCTTTTGTTACACGCTGCTTTCTAGTCCATTGTTCTTTGCCTTCTTATGCTTTGATTATTAATTTTTGCGGTGGTCTCCGAAACTACGCCATTGACTTTGTTGCACGAGCATTGTTATTATGTAAATGTATTTGTACTATGTTAATTAATTGCATTAAGTCTTAGAGAATATTAATTTTGCCTTTGTTTACGCACAAACATGAATCGAGGCCAAAAGTTAACCAAAAACAAACGAGATAAACCGTGGAATTGATCAGCTTAGATTTACAAATGGTGATAGTGAAAAGTTATGTAAATGGGCGGTTGATTACAAGAAAATTTAAAATTTAAGCTCGAAGATGGGAGGAGTAAGTCCCTAGTACGAGAAGATCAAGATGAAGTCTGGAATATTGTACGCTCTAAACGAGATGACCAATATTGGTGCGACATATACTGCAACGATATTTCTACTCATCTCAATCTGAAACACCACAATCTATTATAAACCTAAAATGCAGAGATCCAACCTATTTTTCACATATTTTCATGTATATTTTTTTATTATTTTTCGCTCACATTAGATGTCTTTTCAGATTTTCTACTAATGACGGTACAGTAAGAGTAGCTAGAAAATTAAAAGCTGACCTCCTTTATCTTCCAAATGCTTTACGTAATTTGATCTTTCTGTAGATCTTTTACAGCGAAAGGAAATCAGCATCTACATCAAGTAAGTGTGTACATGTTCTGGGTTTGGGATCCGCCACGTAAAAAAAAGCATCCCGAATGAAAAGGTGAGAGGATAAATAAAATCGAAATGTTTACCGCAGTCAACCACCTCTTACTAGGTTTACTCTTAAACCGTTCCCTTTATGAGAATAAGGACACAACAATCTTAGAACTTAATTATACCCTGAACAGGGTGTATTAAGTTTGTCACGAAGTTTGTAACACCCAGAAGGAAGCGTCGGAGACCCTATAAAGTATATATACAAATGATCAGTATGTTGAGCTGAGTCGATTTAGCCATGTCCGTCTGTCTGTCCGTTCGTCTGTCTGTATATATAAGAACTAGTCCCTCAGTTTTTAAGATATCCTTTTGAAATTTTGCCTACGTCATTTTCTCTTCAAGAAGCTGCTCATTTGTCGGAACGGCCGATATCGGACCACTATAACATATAGCTACCATACAAACTGAACGATCGGAATCAAGTTCTTGTATGGAAAACTTTCACATTTGACAATGTATCTTCACCGAATTTGGTATAGATTATTTTCTAAAGCAACAATGTAATCTCCGAAGAAATTGTTCAGATCGGTTAACTATAGCATATAGCTACCATACAAACTGAACGATCGGAATCAAATGCTGGTATGGAAAACTTTTGCATTTGACAAGATATATTTACGAAATTTGGTATAAATTATTTTCTAAGGCACCAATGTAATCTGTGAAGGGTATATTAGCTTCGGTGCAGCCGAAGTTAACGTTTTTTCTTGTTTTTTAAATAATATTAAAAAAACCTCCTGAAACATTTTTCGAAATTGCTGCATTGATTACTCGGTGACTACTGTTTCGTTGATAATTTTCGGTAAAATTCAAATTTTTTAGTGTAATTAGAGAACGCGTCACCCTCGAAAACCATTTCATCTTTTTCTTTAACAATTTGCTTGTGTATTTTCAAGATATGTACCGGGTTTTCCAATAGGGATGGTATGATTTCTAAGTGCCATTTTGATCATTTTTAATATGTCAAGATCAGTAATTTGTTTCATTGTTTTCAGTAATGTTTACGATTTCATCATGGAAAGATATGCGCAAAAACAACACTCGAAAGTTATTCCATTTATTATCAAAACGTTTCTTACTCCAGTTCGCTATTTGTACATTGCCAAAGTACATTTTCTTTACATAATGTTTAAGTGTCCCTTGAAATAATGAAAATATTGATTATTATTGGTTTAAAGGCGTTCTCAAGAGTTGGCACTGTCTCAAACCACAAGTTGGCAGATTTTGAGAAAGAAGTATCCTTAAAAATTATTGCCACAGAAGAACTGAAGCCATTGGATTACCGCAAACGTCGTAAAGTTGCTGATTTTGCCTTAGAAAAACTTGAAAACGGTAACTACTTTTTTAAGAAAATCATCTGAGTGGTGCGGTAAATAAACAAAAAAGTCGATTCTGATGCGAAGACCATTATATTCACCTAAATTTTTTCAGTTTGGTGTGGTTTTTGGTCTGACGGAATCATCGTTAGCTGATGACACCGTTTCTGTCAATGGAGGGCGGTAGAGATCGATTATGACAAACTTTTTATGGCCGCAATTGGAAAAAATTGATCGTGTCAACATTGAAGTATGCCACTTATGACCAAAAGTTAACCAAATCCAACAGAAATGTTCGGCAATTATCGGTCAACGTGTACGAGACGTACGGATTTTTAAACACCCGGTTAAGTTTACTCCATATGATTGGTGATTGTAAGTGAGGAACTTTCATGAAACCTTGGGAGTTGTGGTTTTTTACAAGAGTATAAAATGTTCGGTTAGACCCGAACTTAGCCCTTCTTTCTTTTTAGAATAATGATGTAAGATCATTCGGGCCTAAGAAAAGTAAAAGCCCGATTGGATTTAAAATAAGTAAATTTGTTCGAAAAACAGCGTCGCGTCAACCTCTGTGAAACAATTTTTTTCGGACCATCAGGGTACTAAGCAACATATTATAACTTATGATAAGTCTTGGATCTATGCTTACTACTCGGAAACAGACGATCAGTTGGCCGAAGCCGCAAAACCGATGTCAAAGCAGGTCAAAAAACAAGCTTATGTTGACAGTTTTCTCCAATTATCGAGATGTGGTGCACTCTGAATTCCTTACGACCGGCCAAACTGTGAACAAGGAATACTATTTGGGTGTTATGTTTCGTTTGCGCGAAGCTATTCGTAAAAAGAAGCCGGAATTTTGGGCCGTCAACTCTTGGTTTTTGCGTCACGTTAATGCACGGTTGCATATTGTATTGATTCTTTGTGAGTTTTTCGCCAAATTTTCAACCAATGTGGTGCCGCAACCACCGTATTCGCCGGATTTAGCTCCATGTGACTTCTGGCTATTCAGCAAACCCAAACAACACTCCAGGGAACACGTTTTGAGTCTTAAAATTTTTTGCTGATAAAAGTATCATAAATATTGTACCTAAGAAATCTATAAAAAATCTAGAAATCTCTTAAAGAAATTTAATTTTTTTTCGATTTATTGTAATACTTCACTTTTATTATTTCCGAAATTTATAGAAAGATATTTAAAGTTCTACTTTTTTTTGAACTCAACATTTCTAAGAGAATCTAATTTTATTTCTCTTCTATATTATTTTCACTCAGATTATTTTCAATTAAATCAGTTCAGCTCCAATCTCCATCAATCACTTTGTTAGGGGCAAATATAAACTTTGGCTCCCAATTAAAATAACTGAATGACTTTTCAATAATTTGGCATGAAACCATATGCATCAATGCCCAACCACCTACACAATGATATGTGATTCTTTTAGAAAACCCTTGCACTGTTATCTTTCTCTACTTTTGTGCCGTCACTTAGAAGGATTTAGTTGACAGTCAATGTGTCTATGCTTTTCCTC
Source organism: Bactrocera neohumeralis (assembly GCF_024586455.1). Lineage (NCBI taxonomy): Eukaryota > Metazoa > Arthropoda > Insecta > Diptera > Tephritidae > Bactrocera > Bactrocera neohumeralis. The sequence continues at coordinate 49,283,344 of NC_065922.1, read as the reverse complement.
ACTTTATATGTATGAGTGCATACACTCTCATGTGCACTTTCTTCCTGGCATAGTTCCCATCCAATTACGCATTCACACCCAGTTTTTTTTTTGTCTCTGACCTGTCACCATTGAACTAACGATCAATATATGCTACTTCCGCATTCAAAGTTCAATAGAGCAGCTAAACTTTACTGCCACTTTTTAAGACGTGCACTCTTCCCCATTCCCGGCCATCCGCTGTTGCTCAAGCTCTCTGCATACAAATTGAATTGTAATACTCTCATAAAGCCCTCAATGCTTTTTGTGATCCACTTCGGCAACAAAGTTGAGGAAAAGGAAGAAGATGAAGAAACAGAATAAGAAGAAGTAGGAGAATAAGAAGAAGCATTGGAAGAAGAAGAATCAGCCGTAGAAGAAACCGGTAGTTGAAGAAGTAGTGAGTTGAGTAAGAAGCGTCAGCAGAAGACGCAGCAGCTGAAGAAAACGTAGCTGTAGATTTATTTGCCGCATGCATTAGTTGATAGTGAAACTTTTAGTTTAAACAAATTCGTTGAGAATTTACAAGTGCGCAGCGAAAATCAAAATTTTGGACTGCAGCAAGTATTTCTAGTTTACTACCGACTGCCGCTCGAAGTTTGCGCCAAGAATTGCTGCAAAGTTGTTTAGTATCGTATAGTTCGGGTTGTTTGATTAGCAATTTTTATTTTCTTACTTTGACGGAATAGTTTCATTTAATTTTATTTCTTCTAATTCGAGTATATTTTTCTGAAGTATTTAAGTTGCAAAAGTGTTATATATACTCGAATGTGGTAAATAAGGAAATACCTATGCAGTGGAAATCAGTTAAATGCATTCTCATTTGACTTGTAATGAATGCGCAGTTCCTATTTGTTATTTAACTTGCCATCGACCCAACTGATTGGTTTTCTTTTTAAACTGCGGTTCAATGAAAGATCTTAATAGTTAAAGAGGGTTTCATGACAGTCAATTTGAATTGCATACTCGTTCCATTTCCAATATCTTAAAATGAAAATCAATTTTTGGTATAATCAGGGGATGACTTCCGCTCGTGGTCTATTATACAAGATCTGTCGCAAAAGAAACAGAACTTTTTAAATATAACTGTTTCTGGTGACGCCACCTATTGGTGGGTATATGAAATAAAAAGTTTGATCTCTTGTTGACATTTCGTAAAAATTTTAAGACAATTGGATAACTACAATTGATGTTATCTATCAAACAGTGACAGCATTTTTTGGTCATCGGTCGTAAAATTCAAAGAGCAAATATTAAATTTTGTTTTAAACTTGGGAAAACATTTACTGAAACATTTCAAATGATGCAAAAAGTGTATGGTGATCAGTGCCTATCCCGTAGTAATGCGCATGAGTGGTTTAAGCGATTCCAAGAAGGTCGTGAGGACCTCTGTGACGATCAGAAGTCGGTCGTCTTCAGAAGTCAAAAATAAAGACAATGCTGATTTGTTTTTACGATTCCGAGGGTATTGTACACCGAGAGTTCGTCCCACCTGGCCAAACGAATAATGCTGTGTTTTACCTTGGTGTTATGAAGCGTCTTTTGTCACGCATTCGGCGTGCTCGACCACAATACCGTGAGGCAGGGTCCTGGCGCCTGTTGCACGATAATGCGCCGTGTCATCGGTCGACGCTTGTCACTGATTTTTTGACAAAAAACTCTATATTAACCATTAATCACTCACCCTACTCACCTGACCTGCACCCTGTGATTTTTACATATTTGGAAAACTTCATTTGCCCATGAAAGGCTATTTCAGCTATCCAAAAGGCGACGACCGATATTCTCAAGAGCATTCCGAAAAATGACCTTAAACACTCATTTGAAATGCTAATTGACCGGGCTAAACGCTGTATCGAAGCACAAGGAAACTACTTTGAATAAAAAAATATAACTTTTGAAAAAAATTAATTTTTTGTTGTTTTTTTTAACAGTCCTGTTTCTTTTGCGACAGACCTTGTATATCAATTTGGAGAATATGCATATCTTCACCCAAATATTTGGTGATGACAACATACTGGTACGTCATGATATTTTGTCGTCATTAGGATTGTCTTTGAATTATTTGATCAGTATTATTGGAATACTTATTACAGAGATAGTTAGTATATGTAGATACAGAAATGTGATTTCTTTTTTAATTGATTTATAATTAATCCGAATAGTGGCCTCAACTTTAAGAGCGCTACGTTCAATTTATGCTCTTCATAGTTGTCCTGTCAGATCAAAAATTGAGCGTCTAGTGGAAAAATTTTAATCCAGGACAAAATGTTTCCCTGCCAGTGAGACAAAGAAGTGCCCATATTCTTCTTCTTTAATGGCTTAGACACCGCTTACGCGATTATAGCCAAGTTAACAACAGCGCGCCAGTCGTTTCTTCTTTTCGCTACGTGGCGCCAATTGGATATTCCAAGCGAAGCCAGGTCCTTCTCCACTTGGTCCTTCCAACGGAGTAGTGGTCTTCCTCTTCCTCTACTTCCCCCGGCGGGTACTGCGTCGAATAATTTGAGAGCTGGAGTGTTTTCGTACATTCGGACAACATGACCTAGGCAGCGTCGTCGTATATCTCATACAGCTCATCGTTCCATCGAATGCGATATTCACCGTAGGCAACGCAAAAGGATCAAAAGGGGGATCTCTCATCCGAGACAGTTGATATCTTTTCATTGGGGGCGTTTTTTACGTGGCTGGTCCCAAACCCAGCGCTCAACCCTGTGTAGGGAATATTTCGCCTTCTCACTTTAGCTCGCCTTCGAACGGATGTTCTTAGGCTACCCAGAGGATACTTGGTCTAAAACCGGAAGTCGTGAGCTGCTTGAGCCATATGTAAAAGAATCGTTTCTGGCCACTACCAAGTGAATGGTGATTAGAGAACTTTCCTCTCTTGCGTGAACTTCTACACATGACACCATCCTCTATAGTGCCCATAGTGCCGAGAATATTGCTGCCGCTAGTGCGTCAATTGAGAAAGACCCAAATCAGTCTCGTCGTTCTCAAACGGTGGGCTTCTATGTGACGTCGTTGTGGCGAATTTTGCACATTTTGCGAAAAGATCTTGACCTACGTCCTTACAACATCAAATTGACGTAAGAATTGAAGCCGCTTGACGACCAGAATCGTCGTATGTTCGGGAATTGGGCTGAGCTAAAATTTGAAAATTATCTGAAATCAACTTCAGCGATGAGGCATCCAGCATCTAGACTTCAGCTAGCGCGCCAGTGGTGGCAATGCAAAAGAAATCGAGTTCCATACATAATGGCATGGAATGTACTTTCACAGGAATAAAGAATTCCAGTGCCATCCCAAAATACTTTTGTGGCGCTCTTATTGCCGTTAGCATTGCCTTAGACAAAAATCTATGCAGAAAACTCGTCTAATAAAAATTTTCCAAATAAGGACTTATTGTTGATGGGTGGCTCCACCAAATGAACAGCTTCTTAGGGAGAAAAAGGCGAGTGAAGTTTTTCAAACCAATATCTAGACTCGTCACGCTGATCATTAATATATAATAAATAAATACTTTATAGGGTCTCCGACATATCCTGACTGGACTATGGTAAAAGAAACTAGAATTCACCAAAGAGTAGCGAAGTGGCAAAAAATATAAGAGCAGTGAATGGTATTGGGCACACAAGAGCACAGAGATTCACCTTTTAAAAAAAGACATAAACGCCAAGCTGGTTAAGTTAACTACAAAAGTACTGAAAATTACTAAATTCTTTTGAAAAATAAGCCCAAAGTTAATAATCGAGCAATTTCAAAAATAATGGAATCACACATTAAACATTCAATATTAAGTGCAAATTTATTTTTGTTTAAGCCCTACAAGTGTATTTCGAAAATAGTTTTAAATGTTTGCTTATTGCGAAATGAAGCTAACCCTTTAGATTCTCACCGAGACCCATCTCTTGTATAAAAGTGAAGAGCGTAAACGAAAATTTGGCGATCTGCAGATTAAGAAATATAGTTTATATAAGCTAAATCGCTTACTAAGACAGCAAACTCACCGATAAATTGGTCGCCAGATTAATTGGCACCAATTTGAGAGCGAAAAATGGCATAGAATCCTGCGAGCGATGCAAAAAATAGATCAACAAATTATTGAAGCGTTTATTTTGCGCAATCCAATTGCATTGGAAAATAGCAATGCGCAACTGATCACAATCGTCCAGCAAATATGAGGCGTGATAGCAAGTCGGCGAAGTCTGCAGCAATACGCAGAAGAAGTAAGTGACCGAAGCGATTTTCGTCGTGAGATCGGCGAATATGAAAATGTTAATCATGGTAACGCCAAGTATAGCCGCTGCGACCAGAAACTGTGTGAATACCGTTATTGAGACGACGCTCTCGACAATTTTGACAATTCTATTAAAAGCAGAAAATATTAAAAATCTCACAATATTTTACTGCAGACACTTACTTCAATATTTTCTGATGTATTACGATGCACTCTAAGAGCTCTTGGTAATTATCATCGACACTCTTTTGTTCATCATAACCCAACTTTTCCACACGACTTGTCAGTAGTTGTACTTGTGTGCGTATTATGTAAATATACACAGCCGGATATGAGTCGTTCAAAACTTGATGATATAACAAAAAGAAAAGCACAGCTGCATCGAAGCTAACCTGCAGCCAGTACTCCCAAGTGGAGCGATGCCAATCGACATTGGGTATCCAAAGCGAAAGCGGTGCATGGCCACCCACCAAGGCGGAGACCACAGTCAAAGTTTCATACATAAGATATGAAACAGCAAAACCGAATACCAATCGATTACCCGTCACGGCGCACTGTTTGATCTTCGCCTTATCCTCTGGCGTTGGAAAACGCTCATCCAATTCGGTCACCATTGGCTCGATGCCACGCAAACGCTTCTGCGCCATGGCCAGCGTGATGCACTTAAGTGGCACAGCCATGACATTCAAGGAGGCCTGTACGCAAGTTAAAATTTCCATAACAGAAAGCTTGTTGCGATCGCGCAACCAGCCCACATTGAAAATCACCGGCGAGAAAAGCACAGCGAAGAATGTTATGATGGCCGAGTACATGAAATATGGCAAACGATATTTGGCCGGTGGATTGATGCCCAGATATCTGAAACTGTTGAACAGATAAATGACTGCATCACGTGAGGCGAATACCGTGCGACCGCGTCCCTTTATCAAATCGAACATTGTGTTCAGCGAGTTCTAGATGCTTTTGAAATCAACTATTGGCATTGGAGCCGTTATTGTGGCTTATATAGACAATTTGGTCTCTTTTAATATGCAACTAATAGGCAACTTAAGTTAAACTGGACTCTTAAAAATTTTATGAATTCAAGTAGCAAGAAGTTTGAAATTTTATGAATTAATATTCCTGTTTAAAGGTACACATGTACTGGTGTGCACCAGTGAGAAAAGGATGATAATATTTTTCGCTTTTAATATGATTAACTTATTTTGGTTTTCTTAATTTATTTAAATTTTATGGTTATAATGAAAATTTGCAAATATATACATATATAAGTATGCATTTATCATACTTCTAAGTACTCTCATAGAAATTACTGCTTCAATCGTCTTACTAGGTAAAACAATCATTGATTAAAGACATTTCGGATAAGTCTGTAGTAACATTTAAGTGTGTTGTTCCTAAAACCAATAAAATCGAAAAGCATATCCACGGCTAGTGAAAGCAATTTGCCTCCTTCTCTTTTGTATTAAGAAATGTGTTAATTTTCCCTCGTTATTCATCCATTTCAGATTCCCAAAAAGGATCTTTTCAAATCTCATATATCTGAAAGTTTTAATCAATATTAATTCATATAAGTTTTAACCCAGAGCTGGTGATAGCAACAAGGCTGAAATAAACAGGTTTGTAAAGACTCTTGTATAGTACTACTAATTTCTTGATACAGAATCGATGAAGTATTCAAATACTGATCATGTATAGGAAAGAAACGTAAAGAAAGCCAACAAATCCACACCTATGTAATTGTATATAGTATAGCTCAAATTACACCCTTAGCTTCACTATTTGCTTCAACTACTATGAGCAAAAAATAGTTTGACTTTGTTCATAATTTTAAAATTCTTAATTTATTCTTCAAAATCTATATCGTCCTCCCTAAAATAATCCCCCTTTGGCCCAATACACTTGTGCCAACGTTGCTTTCCAATTCTCAAAATAGTTGTTAAGATCAAATTCCGAAATAGCCTTCAATGAACGTAGCGATTCACGTTAATGTCTTCAATTGACTCAAAACGGTTGTTGAGTTTGCTGAACAGCCAGAAATCACACGGAGCTAAAGCAGGCGAATATGGTGGTTGCAGCACGATATTGATTCAAAATTTAGCGAAAAACACACGAAGAATTAATGAAGTATGAATCAATGAAGTATGAATTCTGTCCTCTTTTTACAAATATCTTCCCGCAAACGACGCATAACTCTTAAGTTTTTCTTGTTGATGGTGTGGCCGGCCGGAAGGAATTCGGAGTGCACCACACCATGATAATCGAAGAAAACTGTCAACATAACCTTGATTTTTAGCTTGCTTTGACGTATTTTTTCGGCTTCGGCTCACCTTTGGCACGATATTCTTCCGATTGATCGTCTGTTTCCGGGTCGTAAGCATAGATGCAAGACTCACCGCTAATAATTTTATGACTTACTGGCTTTCCGATACCAGTAAGATCTCTGACTTCTAATCGTCGATTCTCAAGCACGAATTCCTTTATTTTATTGAATGTTGAACCTCAGTTGATGTTGATGGCCGTCGTGGACGTGGTTCTTTGTCAACGCGTTCTCGACCCTCGTGAAATAGTTTGTACCAATCAAAAACACTTGATCGCCACAAACAATTATCACCCACGGTTTTTTCCAACATTTTGAATGTTTCGGCACGATAAATTTGATTCCGTACAATAAATGTGATCGCACTTCTTTGTTGAATAATTTCACTCATTGTAAAAATCACCGAATTCCTTTTTATGTACTTTAGAAGATAAGCGTTTACTAAACACTAATAATTATATTTCGACGAATGGATTTTCGCGCGAAATTTAAATTAAAAAGTCTTACTATTTTTTCTTCACAGTGGTATATTTATATGTATACAGAGTGCATGGGGAGTAGTTATTCTTTAGGATGCCTGCGCTTGACGAGAATTTCAATAGACTCTGTCAATACAAGACAAGTGCACAAGAGATGCCACACAAAATATTTTTATCAGTCTGCGGCTCCACCGTGTCTTTGATTGCCTTCTCTCTTTTTGTTGCTGTAGACGCTGATAAGTTGTATATACACTGCGTTAATTGGCATATGAGTTTACAGCGTATAAGGTCCGTTTGAGCTCAGAGTATAATAAGAAATAATGATAAAAATTGGGAGGTTGGTTCAATGCACATATCTCTAGTTATGTGCTTTATCAACCAAAATTGTTGACGGCGAATCTTTCAGGTACCATCCAATGTGAAATCTAATAATAGCCACGCCCACTCCCCATTTACCAACAAACACTTCCTTTTGAAAAAATGTCCAAAGACAAGGAAATGTTGAATCGAATAAAACTATCTTTTAAATATTCTTAATATATTGACGGATCGAACTGCATGACTATAGTTTATACAAAATATGGTAGTTTTTAAGTTTTGGGTATTAATTTTCTTGTTGGCAAACATTTCTTTCTGGCAGTTGGAGGAGGCATGCAAACATATATTCAGAATAAAATATCAAGGTCTTGATGATTTGCAAATATTTCCAAACACCTGCTGGTGTGACTTTTCAAGTTTCATACGCCTACTGAAACGAACTTTAAAATATTGATTACCAGACTTTTTTCGCCAAGTACATTAAACAGAGGTTCAAAAATATTTTCAAATTAATAATTGTTTTCAAATATTAGTTAGGGGTAAGCAAAGTTTATATATTAAACGAAAGAAATTTAATAAAAATAGTATCTTTTAAAGACAACAAAGTATCAAGTAATCAAGCTACGGTTTTATGAAGGCAGTTAAAGTGTAGTTTAAGGCTACTGCATTATTTGGTTGCTTAAGATGAATGCAACATTTTTGCCTCAAATATTAAGACATACTGACCTTGACTAAGATTCCACAGAATAAATTTCTAGGTAATCGATTTCGATAATTTTCAGTCAACTAAGCCCCCGTTATGAACAAAAACAGAGTCTTCCAAAACATCAAAGGAATTTAGTGCAAGCTTTATTCCACGAAATAGTACAGTCGCAGCAGTTGAATTTTACAAAAATATCTGGAGAATATTTGATGCAACTACATTTGCAACCAAAGTGAACTGAGTTATATTTTTTCCGCGTGTTTCGTGTGCGAGTTCAAAATAGCTCGTTAAAAAATCGTAAACAAAAAGCGTTAACTTCGCCAAAAGTTTCTTTCGCGGTGACTGTGATTTCAATTGGCTATTTGATCTGAATCAAAAAAATCGTTTTTAATTCAGTGGCAACTACAGTAGCCAAGTGTATTGTGTGTTGTAGTACCACTTCTTGGTTCGTGAGTTCGAATCTTAACTAAAGTGAACTGGATTGTTGCAATGGTCGCCAGACTCAACGGTCAATGTCAAAGCTGCGTACATATTTTTTATAGAAAAACACTCAACATAAAAGTTAGCACCCATTCGGAGACGTTCTAAAATTTTAAGACTGCTCTTTCATGGTTAAAGTTCGTGTGACACGTAAAAAATATGGTGACTACTTTGAACTACGCCGGCTGAAATTACCTGTCTTACTTTTACTTGCTAGAGTTTTATTGTGGGAGTCCTGCATGAAACCAAAGCAAAGTGTTTCCATAGTGAGTCAACTGGTTTGCTGCAGCTAGAGATATAGGTGAGTATGCTATATCCACACTTTTATTGCGCTTTTACTGCCCACTACTCGTGCTTCAACAATTTCAATTTCGTTCAGTGGAATTATTGTGGTCTCTTTGTTTTCGGTTAGACAGTTTTTATTGACTGTTGCATGTTACAAAGTTCATGCCGTAGCCGCATCGGCACATGCAACTGAAAAGTCATAAAAACTTGTTGCACAACTGATTAAAAATAAAAATTTGTTTTAAGCTTAGTACGAATGCACAATAATGATCCGAGTACACGGCAGATATAACTTTGTTTGTTGCAAGTTTCAATGATGCCACTGAAAGCAAGTTGCAATTGAGTTTGTATTGTGTACGCAAAGAGTTAAAAAAAAACACTGGGTTTCTAAGTAGATTCCGCGCAAACCTCTAAATTTAAGTTAACTGCAAATTGCTTGCTACTTTTGTTTCTCGTGTTGATGTGATTGAAGAATAAAGCTGTGTAAATGAAAAGTAATAGCTAGGTTACTGAGGTGGGCTTGTGAGGTGGGCTTGTGAGGTGGGCTTGTGAGCTGTGCGTGTCAGTTTTGGTCCTGTATTTCCAACACAGGTGCAATTTGAATATTATTAACATAATTCTTTTGGCTTTTGTTGAATAAATAAATAGTAAAATCCAAATTTCTTGTCTAAAACAGAGTTGTATCGGGTACTGCATCGAAAACCTTCAAAGCTGGAGTGATCTCTTCCATCCGCTTAACATGTCCTAGCTAGATAGAATAGACAACATGGGGTCTGGATTTTAAGCTGACCCAAGTACTCAGTGGCCTTTGGTGCTTTAGAAATATCGTCATGACTTTAGTCCATGTTGACGTATTCTATTATTGCCGTCAGTTTTCAAGTATAAGGGAAAAGCTGAAAACCACACTTGGAGGTAATCTCACGGTGGAAAATTTGACTGCACGTATGTGCGAGTCCTCTGTAAAATGTAAAGTTGTCAGCGAAGCTCCAGCTTAATTATGATAAGATTGAGACATTTACAACAGATTAGGCGTCAGTCAGTCCGTACAATAGTAATGTCTTCTTCTCTCCGATGAAGTAATACTTAGTCCAGTGGTCCCGTAGCAGACACTTGAATGGGAATAAGTTAGGTTTAGCGGATAACAGTCCCGTACTCCGGCTTTCGATGTTTCCACCCACTATAAAAAAAAAAACACATGACCTAGCCAGCGCAGCCGCTGTTTCCTGGTTCGCTGAACTATGTTAATGGCGCTGAATATCTTGTACAGCTCATCGTTCCATCGACTGCGAACATTCCAAAAGCCGACTCATCAGATGATGTCATTGTCCATGCCTCCGCAACATATAGCAGGACGAGAGTGATGAGGAACATTTAGAGTTTTGTCTTTGTTTCTCATGAGTGGACTTAACTATCGCATTGCCCACTCAGTCCAAATTTGCACTTTTTGGCAAGAGAGATTCTGCGTTGAACTTTAAAACTTATATTATTGTTGGTGTTGATGCTGGTTCCAAGATAGACGAAATAATCTTCTGCTTCAAAGTTATGACTGTCAACTGTGACGTGTGAGTCAAGTCGAGAATGCGATGACTGTTTGTTTGATGACAGGAGATCTATTTCACTACCAGATCAATTTGCTTCGCTTCCTTATCCAGTCTAGAGAAAGCAGAAATAACGGCGCGGATGTTAAGGCCAATGATATCAATATCATCGACGTACAACAGCAGCTGCATACTCTTCTAGAAGATTGTACCTTCTCTATAATCTCTGCAGCCGGTATTACTTTCTCCAGCAATAGATTGAAGAAATCACACAATAGGGAGTTCTCTTGTCTGAATCCTGGCTTGGTATCAAACGGCTCGGAGAGGTCCTTCTCCGTCCTGACGGACCTTTTGGTGTTGCTCCACGCCAGCTGCCTCAACCGTATTGCCTTGTTATCCCAACAAGTTTCAAACATAGGGGCCTAGAGGTAGTTCCTTTTCGTGCTGTCGATGGCGGCTTTAAAATCGAAGAACAGGTGGTATCTGTCGATCTTCCTTTCAAGGGTCCTTTCCAAGATTTGGTCGATAGTATATTTTCCAGATCTAAAGCCATACTGATAAGGTCCAATCAGTTTGTTGACGGTGGGATTCAGTATTTCACATACTTCGCTCAAGAGGACTTTATATGCTATGTTAAAAAGGCTTATTCCGCGGTAATTAGCGCAAATTATGGGAACCTCCTTTTTGTGGATTGTGCAGAACACACTTTGGTTTCAATCGTCCAACCATATTTTGCAAAGAATCTGATGTATGCACCTTGTCAGTTCTTCGCCGCCGTGTTTGAATAGCTCGGCCGGCAATCCATCGGCCCCCGCCGCTTTGTTGTTCTTCAGACGGATAATCGCTATTCGAACCTCATCATAGTCGGATAATGGAACATCTATTCCATTGTCATCAATTGGGGAATAGGGATCGTCATCTTCAGATGTTACTCTTTGACTGCCGTTCAGCAGGCTGGAGAAAACTTCCTTCCATAACTTCAGTATACTTTGAACATCAGCCACTAGGTCACCACTTTGGATCCTACAAGAGTATGCTCCGGTCTTGAAACCCTCCGTTAGTCGTCGCATCCTTTCGTAGAATTTTTGAGCATTACTCCTGTCAGCCAGCTTGTCATGCTCTTTATACTCACGCTTTCCGGCCTTTTCCTTTTTTTCGTCATATGTGTATCGCTTCCCTTTTCAACTTTCAGCACCTATCTACCTCCGCTCGATAACCAACTTTTATGACTGCAATTATAAGAAGTTTATCTTAACAAGGCAGGGCTACGTGCCACACAGTACGTGCAACACCCGAATATTGAATGCCCTCCAAGAAGTTGAGATTTAACATCGTTATACTACTTCTTGTGGAGATATTTGAAATCATTGGTCTTCAGCAATAAAACAGACTTTCTTCAATATTGAAAGTGCTATTCATACACATAAATGCTAGTATAGTTTTAACTATATATTTCAACAAACTAACTCACAAGAATAAGAATAAATTCCATTATTAAATTTATTAATATTTATACTTGTAGCAACGTCATTAATTGAATCTTAAATGAATTTGTACTTTAGTTGAACTTTTTAAACAACAATAAACATTACCAATGGCATATCAAGTCATTTACATAAATACGCAGTGTATCATTAGTTATCGAAAAGTATTTAGATATTAATGTGATTTAAGTGAAAAGCAATTAGTGTTCTATTCATGTGGTGACAGTAAATCTGTGCCGCAATTATTCACCGAATACAACCAAATACATTGACATAATAAATTATTTAATGTGAAATTGCTGTGCTGAACTAGTATTCGATGGAAAAGCAGCTAGTTCGTCGATTTGCATTCAAGCAGGATTTATAATTAAAATGCAGAATCAAGTACTACAAAGACTACACATGTCACAGACAAATTAGTGAGGATTTCATTAAACACCACAGGTGAGTAATTTACGAAAGGTAATTTAAAATGAAGCAAGTAAGGAAGAGCTAGGCTCGGGTGCATTATACTCTTGCAATTTGCAAAGATCAAAGATCGGGAACTTCCTTAGGTGCTGGAAAAACTTTGTGTTAAAATATGTTGCGAAGGAATGAAATCTCTATTATTCGATGAAATCGTGAATAAATTACAGTCAAATTTGGTATTTTCTTGAAATTACATATATAGCGGGTACAATTAATATGTAGTATCTCACGATCTTGGTTAGATATCTATCACACTGTTAGACTTTTTCCTGGTGCATATGTAAAGTCTAAAGGCGATTCAGGCCTTGGAGCAAAAAGTCACGGGTGTCATTCGCCAGTTACCAGCCCGATCGAGTCATCGAAAATTGAACTCAACGAATGGACCATCTGAGATGTAGCCGGGGCCAACATTTGAAGGAGATAATCTTCAAAAAATAAATGCCAATAAATATTCTTTCGAATAATAAGCATTCCCTATTCAATTTTAAGTTTCTGTATTTCTATATCTAACTCGATTAGTTTCGGGTAATACGTATAACCGTTAGGTGAACAAAACTATTATACTCTGTAGCAACATGTTGCAAGATTGTGAAAAAGAACATTCGTGTCAATACGACGCAAGTAATTTAATTGTCGTGAGGTGTTTGAAAACAACTAAATTATTATATATTTAATTTGAGTGTGTCATGTTTATACATCATTATTAAATCGATAGAGGGTTCATATGAAGATACTAAAAATAATTAAATAATTAAATGCGCTCATTAAGAATTGAAAGTCAGGATGTTCAATTGTCTGAGAACTCGTATCGCTTACTAAACAGATGAAACTAAGTCGCCTAAACGTTCGAATTTCTTTGAAATATGGACTATTCTGTTAGATCGGACCACTTTTTTTTAGATAACAAGGAGTTCTTACATCATCGTAATACAGCTCCGTGCGACTTCTTTTTCATTTCGAATTTTTAAAATTTATTCGCCTTTAAGGTGTTCAAAAGTCGAAACCCTTTGAAAAACGCATTCGTATATTTCAGACTTTGAAATATGACTGTTCTGTTAGATAGACCCGGTCTTTTAAATTAGATATATAAGAAACCATAAAACCATTACAAACACATCGTATATACAGCTAATGATATGTCTTCAAATTGACTTCTTTTTCTTCGTGAATTTGTAAAAATTCGCCGAGGAAGAAATGTGAGTCACATGAGGATGTTATCACCACCACGGAAACCAACTTTGAAAATCACCAGCACACAACTTGCGACAGTCTAGATTTTTAGCATGAATACGGCATGAATTGCTATTGGATAACGTCCAGCTAGAACGCCTACGATTGCGGCAAGATGAACTTTACTATGGGCAAGAAGTTCAGAAGGACTCCTGCATTCTATTCTAGGCCAAAAAGATCTTGTAGTCGCACAGGAGCGGGTCGTCGAGCAACGACTGCTAAGCGCCTTCGAGGTCCAGTGCCAATGTGACCAGGGCAAGGTTATCGTCTCTGGCTAGCTTGTCGGCTTTGGAGAAGCCAGCGATTCCGCTATGATTTCAGACATAATTTCAGACGTGATTTTAGACTCCTAAGGATTTTTAAGTATTACTTGACACATACCCTACCTTTGAGACAGTTTAAAAATGAACAGAAATCGGTGGGTCAAGTAAATCGAGCTGGACGGAGACTATGTTGTATTTTTTTTAATGTTTAATGTCTTATTCCAAATATTTGCGGGACCACTTTCATATAACATATACTGGCCGAAAAAATGGGGATAAAATGAAACAAAAAGAAATATTGGTTACTTAGAATTCCAAATATCTAACTTCGTATAGAGTGTGATACCAAACGACATTATCCTGACAAACAATATTCAACATATTTTGCTCACTTATGAAAAATGGATAAATGAATGATTGAATGAAATATCCGTCTGTCCGTCCGTCCGTGCAAACGATAAATTGATTTACATATCTAAATGAAACTTGGTAGACGTGTTCCTTAGCCAGAAGAGAGGACGAGTTCGTAGGCGGGAGTAATCAGACCACTGGCATACACACAAAATGCCAGTAATCAAAAACATATAAAATAAAATAAATCAGCACTAAAGTAAACCCATAACTTGGTACAGGGAATTTCAGTAGCAAGGAGCACTATGGGATGAAAATTTTTTAAATTGGGCGTGATCTCGCTCTGTAGTAGGCTTAATGTACATATCTCCTAAACCATTAAAGTTATAACCTAATTCGCCTAGAGGAAATATTATAAGAATCCCTACCGACGTTGCGAAAATGGATGAAATCAGACTATTACCCCGCCCTCTGCGATATAACGGTTTTGTTAAGAACTACTAAACTACACCCAGGATGATACAAAAAGGCTCTACAGGAGCCTAGTTTAAAATCGATCGATAGGCGTGACACCGTCCACACTTATGTGAAAATACATATCTCGGGACCAAACCAACCAAATATGTAATATTATCCTGACATTCCTACATTACATAACTGTTCAAGCCCCATGCACCGAATATGTCGACCCCCGTGCTCATGGCTAACATCAATGTGCGAGATATGTTATAGAAATTGGGGAGAATGTTTCTTTGATTATAATGTATTGTGACAAAAAAGTTCCCAGAAATTCTAACTATACTCCACGGGTAAATGAAATTTCAACAAAATGTATTATGCTAAGTTGATAGGACTGTCCTTAATTACTATGCCAACTATAAGCATGATATGTTAACTAGTTTGTTTACAGAAGCTGATGAAAATATTAAAAAAGTAAAGGATGTGGTGCTTGGAAATAGTCAGGCAAGTGTTAGAGAAATGGCAATAGAGCTCGATATTTCTCGCGAGTCCGCTCGAATGATTTGGGTATGAAACGCGTTCTTTCTCGACTCGTCTCGATTAAGCTAATTTTTTTCAAAAAAGTACCGTAACAGATCGCTTTGGACATGCTTGAAACCAAAAAAAACACGCCAAAGCCGCTTAAAGATCAAGGTGATCTTCATTGTTTTTTCGATATTCGTGATTTGGTGCATCATGAATTCGTTTCGGAAGGGCAGAGGCTCAATAAGGAGTTCTATTTGGTCGTATTGGAGCGTTTACGTGAGAACATCCGTCCATAACGGCGGGAATTGTGGAATAAAAGTTCATGGATTTTACACGATAATAATACACCATCGCATCGCGCCAAACACGGAATGAATACCATTGATCAGCCACTGTATTCACCAGTTTTGGCTCCGTGTGATTTTTTCTTGTTCCCCAAACTGATATTGCTGCTCTGTGGAATCCTTTTTCAATGCATCGAAGAGATAGAAAAAAATTCGCTGAAGTAGCTGAAGGCTATTCCAAAAAGTGCTTGTGAAAAGTGTTTCGAGTGAAACATCTGGTTGGGATAACTTTGAAGGCGACAAGATAAATATTGATGAATAATTAAATATTTTGCGTTTTATTTACAATTCCGTGTACTATTTTGTCAAAATGTAAACCTAAGTGATCATTCACAATTTCGTCGAACAATAAAGTTGAACATTTACTACATTTTTCAATATTGCTCTAGGTATTTATCCGGCTTTGATACTGCATGTTGTAAGAGTATAAAATGTAAGGTAACACCTGAACTTAGCCCTTCCTTACTTGGTTTTTATATAGAATTATACCTTTCTAGTATGTTGCGGTTGTGTCAGGAGAACATTATGGCTCAAAGAGATTCTCATTCATTAGGATTAATATTTCGCGCTTCTAAGTTTTTGGAAGAATGTCGCCTAAAAATATAACAATAATACAGTAGAAAATATAGGAAAGCAAAAGCTGTATAGTTCCTACTTCTGCTAGTGCAAACAGCTGACTGAATGTCCTTTAATACAATTACTTCTCAAATTTAAGAAACTATGCGTATCAACCGCGCTGTTAGTAAAACTGTTAATCCGTGAGAGAGACCTGAAGTAGGCTCCCAAGCAAATTTCACTTACTCACTTACTCACACTATAAACTGGCATTAGGGAGCATGCGTGAGCATAAGCACTTGTTGCAATGCTCTCTCCCATCATGCTTTACAGCGTCTGTCACGCGCCAACGCAATGTTGCCTACAATTAGGGTCTCGACCACGTTCTCTTGTTTATTTTTATAATAGTTATGGAATTTCTACTAAACCAACAATCCTCACTGACTTTTCTTCACATCCGAACTTTTTTGTCAGCAAAGTCAAAGTCTCAATGTCGTTGTTATCGACAGACCTTCGAACATATTTCACTGTCAATTGTCAGCGTGTCGCGACAAACCGTAACTAATGATAGAAATGCGAGTATATAGAAACATGAGTTTACGTATACAACGGTATATAGTAAAGGGCGCATAATATTAACTTATTTGGCTGTAACCAATGAGACAGCTCGTTGGCAGCTATTAACTCCTAAGCGACTTTTATTAACTTATTGGTGTTTTCGACGAAACGAAATATGTAGCTGCGTTCTAATTTAGTTAAGCTTTCCATTACTGACACCTGGTGCTTTGGCTGACTGCCGAAATTAACTACTACTCATTCGTTATGGAGCTTTTCGTGTGAATGTTGTATAACTTCCTTTTTTCTGCTTAACTGTAACTTCGAAGAAAAGAAAAATTGGTTGTTCTACATAAAGGAAAACTTTTTTTTTGATCAAGAATAATTTATCGCTCTTTATTAACTGACAAAGGACAATTTTTGGTAGGTTGGAATTTGTATAGAGCTTGTTTTGGAGATTTACTCGTATTCTTGTCGCCTTCTTGGCCACCTTATAAATCTTTCTTATTTATCGTTTTTAACTGTATATCAACTCACAACAGAAGTGTATACAAAACACCGTATTTCTGTCTACAATCTAAATATGCAAGCGTGACAATAACATTTATTGCTTCATTTTGTTGCTTCCTTTCCACTTTGCTGACAATAAAAAGAAAGCGTAATGTGATATCCTTAACGCATTTGCTTTAATTAAATTTAGCCACCACTCTTACTTCTCTCCAGCTTTCAATAGACTATAAAAATATAATATTATAAAAATATTTTCTGTATCAAGTTATAGTAATCATCCTAAATGTAGGCAACATTGTAAACAAGGTAGGTAGGTAGGTAGGAGTGCAGCCCTATCGGGCTCAATTAGCACTTGATGTGCCATTTTGATACACTATCCGTAGAACCTCCTGCTATTACGTTTCACCTTCTCTCTCAAACCATTTTGAGGTTTCGATGAAACTACTTATGTCTGATATGCTTTTGGTGGAAATCCATTCAAGATTTGGTGCTTGGTGGATTCCGAGTGTTTTGTGTCGGATCTGTGCTAGAGCTGGGCATTCGCCTTGTTCCCTGCTACTCCGCAGCCACGGCAGATATCGTTGTAGGGCAATCCCATTTTGGACGCATGTTCCCCAAATGGCCAGTGCCCTGTTGTGGTAGCTGTTATTCTGTAAATACTTTTTCTTGACCTATTTAATAAATCATTTGTTCTTTTCCTGTCATATGTTGGCCATAATTGTTTAGTTATGACGCATTTTGTAATGTTTTTCCACCTGTTGTTTGCAATTTGTTGGAATTGTCTATTGATCTCTCCTTTTATCGATCCTAGCGGGCTTGGTATTAGCTCCGCCTCGGATTCATTGAGGAAAGCTCCTGCCTTTGCCAACTCGTCTGCTTTTTCGTTACCGAAAAAGTTCCTGTGTCCGGGAACCCAGATCAAGTTTAGCTGGAGCTTGTCTTTTATTGAGCTTAGTGCTCTCTTGCAGCTGTGAATTATACTGGAATTTGTCATGGGTGATTGTAAACAAACTAAAGTTAACAAGTAAAGAAGGGTTAAGTACGGGTGCAACCGAAGATTTTATACTATTGGAACTTACAGGAATCAAAGCCAGGGAAATACCTTAAGGGTGTAAGACGTCATCCAGAGAATCGAAATCCAAACTACTTAATATATACATTAGGGTGATTCAAAAATTTTTTTTTTTTTTTTTCAATTGGTACTCGCAAAAATAGGTTCCTAGACACCTCTAAGAAAGCCTCTCCAAATATGAGTTTTTAATTGTAACGGGAAGGTCCTCCGCCTAACGGTTTTCTATTTTTTCTTATTTATCAAATTTATATTTCGCTTCCAACTACTTGAAAAAATATCTTGTTAATTAGGTTTTGTAGGAAATTGAATGCTCTAAAACTGGTCTTCGTAAACCCAACCGTTTAAAAGATATTAACGGTTGAAATTTGACTATTTTTGGAAAAATTCTTTATTTCTTATTAATTTTATAACTCAATAAAAAAAAATTATTATGAATAGATTTTTGGAGAGGTATTCTTAGAGGTGTCTAGGAACCTATTTTTCAGAGTATCAAACGAAAAAAAAAAAAATTTTTTTTTTTTGATCCACCTTAATATGCATTGATGTTTGAAGATGAATATCTCGTAAACGCTTAACTTAATCGAAAAATCATAGTAGACCATTTTTATAGAGCAGTAAATTTCCTACAAAACTATGTGTTTTATCATTCATAATAATTTTTTTAGACGGTGTGAGTCGGTGCGTTGTCGTGGTGCAACTTCCAATCGGCTGCGATGTCTTGTCGGACCCGATTGGCCCTTCGTTTGAGTCTCTTGAGGACTTCCACGTAAAACTTGGCATTGATGGTTTGTCCAGGAGAAAAAAAATCATGGTGGACGATGCCTTTAATGTCAAAAAAGACAATGAGCATCGTTTTCACTTTAAATTTGCTCATTATTCTCTTTTTTGGGCGGGGAGACACCGGCGTGTGCCACTCGAAGCTTGCCTCTTTGTCTCGGGATCATACTGAAAGATCTGTGATTACGTTATTCAAAAATTGGAGATCACTTTCACACATGTTCAAATTTTCTTGGCACACTTCCACTCGCAGCGTACTGCTCTAACGAACGCTGCATTTTCGGCTTGCACCACTCACAGAAACACGTCGCGCGAAAATGTTGATCCTGATTCTCCAGGTGCTCGGAGACAACCGACCATTCGGTCGTTCGTTAGATAGGAACGCCCTCTACCGAATACAGCCGGTGCGCGCACGCTCCGAAGTAAAGTCGCGGCAGAAGAAAATCAATCATATTACTTTCCGGACAAACCCTAATAATAATATATATGGGAGTTGGGGTAGTATCGACTTGATTTTGTCAAATTTTCCTAATAACACATATTATTTACGAACCAATCAGATATAATAAAATCAGTCGGAAGGTTTAAAATCCTGATATTATTTATTTAGGGGCTAGAATAAGTTTTCGCATAGCGTCGTTTTGTTGGTTTATGTCAAGACCTTGATGTACTATATAGTATTGCCAGATATGAGCTCTGTAGCGCTTTATCCATAGCCGCGAATATCAAAGTACAAAAGGTAGAAGGGAGATATTTGACAACCTAATATTACGTATATAGCAGCTAAGGAAAGTATTGACCCGATTCAACCCATTTTTGACATACAGACATACCATTGTCAGGGAAGAATTATCCCCGAAGTTCAATTATATATCTCACACATTGACCGATATGTTCGGTCAAAAGTCAACTATGGGTACTAAGGTCCTAATATTCGATTTCTATGGGCTTGAAACGTTTTTCTTGGATTTAAACAAGTTTTCGTTATAAGGTGGCATACACAAGAAGTATTATTAGTGCAAAGGTTATATTGATTTGTGCACTGGAAAGTTAAAGAATCAAGTGGAAAGTGTGCTATATGCGAAACAGGCGTGGTTGTAGTCCGATTTCGTCCATTTTCGTGCAATGGCATGGGAATATCAAAAGAATGGCTCAAGTTTACACCTAGAGCAACAAAACCACTGTTATTTTCTAAAGCGGTGGTATAATTTCCAAACAAATTGTGCACTAAACCTACCTCCTACAAAAAAATAAGAACACACGTTTTCAAAGAATATGGTTGAAAGTGTACTTCCAAGTAGTATAGCCTCAGTTGGAACTGCGGTGTATTGTTTGATGGCATTGTTCACTTTATAATACACTCATAAAGTGCCGCTGGCATCTTGTCAAAGTGTGTTCCCATATGTACGTATATGCCAAGGCGGGTTTACGAAGTATGTGATCGCATTTGTTTGTTTGCGAGCGCCTGTGGTGTGAAATTAAACCGGCAAAGTGCATCAGGAGATTGGCAGGTGTTGCTGTTGCCTTTGTGCCCATAAGCAGATTTTGTTAAGCAAGTGTGAAAAATTCTCTCTCAACCACGGCCTAAGTGGTTGCAGGAACAGATGTTCCACTTGCTCATATACATATATGTGTATATACATATGTATATGCACGATTATATGTGGATCGAGCGAATAGCGATAATCAAATATTTTGAAGGAACAACTGTGTATGGTTATGCGGCAAATAGCACATGGAAACTTTCTCTTTGAGGAAATGTTCGAAACATACTTTTTTCTTCTTATTATGTTTTATTGGAGTTGTTAAAGATGTCATTTAGAAATGGATCTAAGAAGGATTATAAAGGTCAAAACTAAAATGAATAAAGAAATTGTGTCATACCATATAGAGTTCGCTCGCTTCCTTTCTGGAAATTTCAATGTGAAAGATGCACCTCGCTCTGGTCGACCTATCGTTGAAAAAGTCGATGATATTATGGAAAAGATTGACAAGGACCGTCACATAAGCAGCCATGATATCGCTAAGGAACTTATCATCCATAATCAACTGTTTGGAACCATTTAAAAAAAGACTGGCTTCAAAATAAACTCGATGTTTGGGTACCACATGAATTGTCTGTGAAAAATTTAATCGGCGGGATTAACATCTGCTATTCTTTGCTGAAACGAAATGAAATCGAACCATTTCTAAAGCGAATGGTAACATGAGACAAAAAGTGGATCAAATACGACAATAATGTGCGAAAAAGATCATGGATCAAGCGTGGTGAAGCTCAAAAAATGGTCGCATAGCCAGGATTGACGCCTCGAAAGGTTATGCTGAGTGTTTGGTGGGATGGGAAAGGAAACATCCACATTGAGCTGCTCCAGCCTGGTCGAACGATTGATTCTACATTTTACAGTCAACAACTGATGAGATTGAAGCAAGCAATCGAAACAAAACGGCCAGAATTGATCAACAGAAAAGGCTGCGTCTTCCATCAGTACAACGCTAGACCACATCTTTGAAGACTCGGCAAAAACTGGGAGAGCTTGACTGGGAAGTTTTGATGCATCCACCATATAGCCCATTGTTCGAGATAGCAGGCACACAAAAGATATCTACTGAACGTGTACATCATAACGAATGTTTGTGTATGAGAAAGCCTTCTGTAAAGTAGGAGCTGTGCGAGCTCACTTTTGAACAAAAACAACGATGAGTTGATGATTCGGAACGTAATAAGGCCGAGTTTTTACGTCGTTATGTGACAATGGATGAAACATGGATCCATCATTTCACTCTGATATCCAATCGACAGTCATCTCAATGGACTGCACACGATAACTAGTTCCAATGCGTCGAAAAACGCCACAGTCGGTTGGCAAGATTATAGCGTCTGTATTTGGCAAATACGCCTGAAATAATTTTTATTGACTGCTTTGAAAAAGGAAGGACCATCAACAGAAAATATTACATAGCCTTTATTGGACCGTTGAAAAAACGAAATCGGCAAAAAACATAAAGTGTGTTTCAACAAGACAATGCACCGTGTCACAAGTCAGTGAAAACGATGGCAAAAATTCATGTATTGCTTCTGCATCTACCGTATTCACCAGAACTGCAGTCTAGCAACTATTTCCTGTTCTCAGATCTCAAAATAATGCTCGCTGGGAAGAAATATTCGTTGAATGAAAAATTAATCGTCGAAACTGAGGTCTGTTTTGGCGTAAAGGACAAATGGTACTACAAAAATGGTATCGAGCAATTGAAAGGTCGCTATAATCAGTGATACATTCTGGAACGGAACTATGTTGAGTAAAAATAGCGATTATTGCGAAAAAAACGTGCTTTACTATGCTAGGCCGGGGACTTTTGAATTGACCTGCTAGTTAGTACAAGGTGAGTTCCAAAGTAAACAGGACTTTTTGAATCTACCTCCCCTGGTGGTGCCATCTGTATGTCGACTGGTGCGTTAGAATCTGCTATCTTATCGATTGTATAGTGAAAATTTTATGACATTTCATTGATTAGAAGTGAACTTATTGCGTTTTAAGTGTCAGTATGTTTGTGTATGAGCTTCGGTAAAACTTTTACCGAAACGTTTTAATTGATGAAACAAGCTTATGGCAATGATTGCCTATCCCGTAACAGAGAGCACGAGTGGTTTCAACGTTTTCAAAGTGGTCGTGGGGACATAAATGACGATCAACATGTGGGCCAATCAAAATCCGTGATCACCGAAAATTCCATCGAAACTGTGAGTGAACTCATCGAAAATCAGCCGAAATCATGATTGAAATTCATGGAAATGGAATTGAACATCTCCAAAACATCGGTTTATCGCATTTTGACCGAACATTTGGGCTTACGAAAGGTGTGTGCACGGTTTGTTCTGCACAAATCGACTGACGACCAAAAATTGTTCAGAATCCGTCTTATCGACCGACACTTGTGACCGATTATTTGACCAAAAATCACATTTTAACCATTAACCACTTCCCGTATTCAGCTGTTATGGCACCGTGCGACTTCTTCCTTTTCGGAAAAATTCATTTGCCCATGAAAGGAAAGCGTTATGAAGACGTAAAGGCCATTCAAAAGGCTTACACAGGCATACTGGCGGCCATATCGGCCAACGATCTAAAACACTCATTCGACATGCTTTCGGACCGTGCAAAAAGCTGTATTGAAGCAGAAGGAGACTATTTTGAATAAAATAAATTGATTTTCCCGAAAAAAAAACCATTTGTTCTGTTTTTTTATACTCTCGCAACAAAGTTGCTAAGGAGAGTATTATAGTTTTGTTCACATAACGGTTGTTTGTAAGTCCTAAAACTAAAAGTGTCAGATATAGGGTTATATATACCAAAGTGATCAGGGTGACGAGTAGAGTTGAAATCCGGATGTCTGTCTGTCCGTCCGTCCGTCCGTGCAAGCTGTAACTTGAGTAAAAATTGAGATATCATGATGAAACTTGGTACACGTATTTCTTGGCTCCATAAGAAGGTTAAGTTCGAAGATGAGCAAAATCGGCCCACTGCCACGCCCACAAAATGGCGAAAACCGGAAACCTATAAAGTGTCATAACTAAGCAATAAATAAAGATATTAAAGTGAAATTTGGCACAAAGGATCGCATTAGGGAGGGGCATATTTGGACGTAATTTTTTTGGAAAAGTGGGCGTGGCCCCGCCCCCTACTAAGTTTTTTGTACATATCTCGGAAACTACTATAGCTATGTCAACCAAACTCTATAGAGTCGTTTCCTTCAGGCATTTCCATATACAGTTCAAAAATGGAAGAAATCGGATAATAACCACGCCCACCTCCCATACATAGGTTATGTTGAAAATCACTAAAAGTGCGTTAACCGACTAACAAAAAACGCCAGAAACACTAAATTTTACGGAAGAAATGGCAGAAGGAAGTTGCATCCAGGCCTTTTTTAAAAATTGAAAGTGGGCGTGGCCTCGCCCACTTATGGACCAAAAACCATATCTCAGGAACTACTAGACCGATTTCAACGAAATTCGGTATATAATATTTTCTTAACACCCTGATGACTTGTACGAAATATGGGTGAAATCGGTTCACAACCACGCCTTCTTCCAATATAACGCTATTTTGAATTCCATCTGACGCCTTCTCTGTATACATTAGGAACCAATGATGATAGCGGAATAAAACTTTACACAAATACGGTATTTGAAAAATATGTAAATGACGGATAATGAAATCTCGATTATCACTTTATCATGCGAGAGTATAAAATGTTCGATGACACCCGAACTTAGCCCTTCCTTACTTGTTTTTGTTGGTTTTACTATTGTGTAAACTTGTTTTAAGTCCTATTTACTTCGGTACCCACCTTGTATTATCCGATTTTGGTTAAATATACACAGTCTTGTTCAATAACATTGACATTTTGAGAACAATTTCATACTACGACTCTCCCATTAACCAAAAAAATTAAACATTCAATTTTCATAAGCTTTACGTGAGGCGAGTTTTTCACCAACAAAGTCATTCCTCATATACTAGTACAAGTTGTAATCTCTTGGTGCCAAGTTCGGACTACAAGATGGGTGCCTAAAAACATCCCAACCAAGCTACCAGAACTTCTGGCCAATACTCGTACTGCTGTTGTGGGTGCCCTGGCGTTGTTCTGATTAAACACAACTTTTCTCCTATTGGACAAATTTGACCACTTCTGGGCGACTTGACAGTAGGGAAAATGCTCTTAGTAGATGATTGTTTATCAATTCCACCAAATACAATACATATCATAACTTTTCTGACCGTTAATCCTGCCAAGCCAGGCCAGGTGGTGTTTGCACCACCGCAATTCGACCACGACCGTTTTTGCTCGCATTGACGTTGTCATAAGTAAGCAACTACGTCCGAAATAATGCAAATTCGGGGAAATGCTTACAATTGGCATTCCAGAATGCAACGACGATAAACACAATTTCCATTTCCACCCCTTTGGTACATGTTTACAGCTTTATGGATTTAAAATATGGTGCTCAATAAGCACTGTATCCAAAAATCAGAAAACTGCCTATGAAGTATTTTTTGCAAGAAATATAATCTTTCTAACCTCGAATATGCTCATACTACAAGAGACTTCTCTAACTAAACCACATATTTAGTTGACCATATTTTTCACTCAGTTGGTCATTTTAAATATATATTTGATAGTGTCTCTGACGTTTCTTTCTGGGTGTTTCAAGCTTCGTGGCATACTTAACGGCGCCTTGATATGCTCCTTGTCTGCAAAACTAACCTCAATTTATAGCCACTTGTCTTACAAACAGAATAATATGCCATAATCGAAAGCATTTCCATCAAACAATATGTGTCTTAATAAATCCTAAATACATGTACACCAAACATACGTATACCCTAAAGAGTTGCTTATAGTCTACAAAGCGCAACAGATAATTTTAACTGTAGGCTTTTAGCGATCTAAACATATTAAAAACCAATTTAAACTGCAATTTGCGTTTCCCCAGCGTAGCTTTTTCCATTTTTAATGAAATACCCTTCAACCAACCACATTAAAATTTGCCTGCCACAATCTAATCTAATTATTATTGGCAATTTCAAACAATTTCGGTTGCATTAACTTGTGCCCAATAAACGCCACGCGCACAACACGGCTGCATGCATACTGAATGCACTCTCGCCAAACCTAACTCACTACATAATTGAGTAATGCAGATACCGTGGCGTATACGCAACCAAAATTTAATTAGTGTACACAACCACAACACTATCCAAACAATTCCGTTGCTGTCGTTTGTTAAAAGCACTATCTAAATGCCAACCGCATTGCAAAGAGCGCTCAAGGCCGTTTAAGAAAAACCAATGCCCACAATAAAGGGCAAAATGTGGAGGGTGTTCGGGCATGCAACTGCGTATGTGGTTGTGAGCGTTTATAGTATATGGGTCTCTGATGTAAAAGATTTTCGTTTATTTATGCTTTATATTGCCGTTTGTGCATATTCAAATCCGTGTAATTTGCTACTGTTTGCTCTTATTTGTTAGACGTAGTATGTAAATGACCGATATTTGTATGTATGTATTGGTGTAATTTTGAGTGTTCTGTGGTTAATCATGCAAAGGTTATTACTACCATATCAAGACTATGACGTTTTTATTATTCAGTCCATGGAGTTTTAAACAAAAATATTTCAATGTATAGACATTGTACAAGGTCATTGAGCATAGGTAAAAATTAGTATTAAATTGAGCCAGTAAAGTAGTGAATTTATATTCACATGAAAGTTAAAAACTGCGCTTTTTGTGAGTTTTTATTTAATAAATAAATAAAAAATATGTACATTTTCAGAATTTTGTGGGCTTTAAGAATCTGTGATTTTTTGAAAAATTTTGGATTTACTTGATTCTACAGTCGATCTCCAGAAGGACCTCCTAAAAAGCTTGATTGGCGGTGTGGAGGATTTAGAAACTTAAAATTGTCTCAAATTTTACATACTATAGATCTTAATTTAGCGGATTTTTAGCTGCTTCCAAAAAAAGTATTTTTTTCTAAACAAATGTACACTTCAGAGCGATGTAAAAAAGTGGGGTTGTGATAAAAAATCGTAGCATTCGATCATTACCTGACCAAAATATCTAAGAAGTTAACCGTCTCTGTTTCTGGTAAATATTCTTCACCTGCTATGAAAAAGCGTGTCAGGAAAAGCGCCTTTAAAGTTTTGAAAGCCGCCGCTAACGCTCGTAGACGTACATACATGCAAATCCTCCCACACTTTTTCGAAAATATTTGGAATGTTGTCTGACCATTCGATATATGTATGTATATGTAAAAAATATATATTTTTTGAAATTCACAAGTTGATATAACTCATTATTTGATAAATGTGAAAATTTTTGTAAAGGGTGATCCATTTTGAGGTTCCCTACTTTTTAAAGAAACAACATATAAACTTCAAATTTAATGGAGAATGTTTATTGTCATGCGAAAGAACATTTTTTGGCATTTATTTTTTGAATTATTTGAAGGGCTCAATCGAAGCGGGATTATCCGCATAGACTTTAGACTAGCCATCTTGGTGGTCAATCGACCGGCTCAAAATGTGAAGTCATCTGCTCACCGAAGTACTCTCTCAATAAATCTAATTGAAACGACGTGTAGGAAGTGGCGCCATCTTGTTAAAACCAAATGTCGCCAAGATCACGAGCTTTAATTTCAGGCATCAAATAATGGGTTATCATGTTGCGTTGACGGTAACGGCATCATTTTTAAAGAAGTTCTATCAGGCGTATTGTGTGAAAGATTAAAGCCCACCGTCAACAAACTGATTGGACCTTATCAGTGTGGCTTTAGACCTGGAAAATCAACAACCGACCAGATATTCACCATGCGCCAAATCTTGGAAAAGACCCGTGAAAAGAGAATCGACACACACTACCTCTTCGTCGATTTCAAAGCTGCCTTTGACAGCACGAAAAGAAGCTGCCTTTATACCGCGATGTCTGAATTTGGTATCCCTGCAATATTAATACCGCTGTGTAAACTGACGTTGAGCAACACCAAAAGCTCCGTCCGGATCGGGAAGGACCTCTCCGAGCCAATCGATACCAAACGAGGTTTCAGACAAGGCGACTCTCTTTCATGTGATTTCTTCAACCTTCTTCTGGAGAAAAAAATTCGAGCTGCAGAACTAAACCGAGAAGGTACAATCTTCTATAAGAGTGTACAGCAACACGTCAATGTTGACAGCCATAACTTCGAAGTTGTAAATAATTTCGTCTATTAACACCAACAACAACGTCAGCCTCGAAATCCAAAGCGGCTACGCTGCCTAGGTCATGTCGTCCGAATGGACGAAGACACTCCAGCTCTGAAAGTATTCGACGCAGTACCCGCCATAGGAAGCAGAGGTAGAGAAAGACCTCCACTCCGTTGGAAGGACCAGGTGGAGAAGGACCTGGCTTCGTTTGGAATCTCCAATTGGCGCCACCTTGTGAAAAGAAGAAACGACTGATGCGCTGTTGTTAACTCGGCTATAACCGCGAAAGCGGTTTCGACGACAGTAAAGAGGAAGTACATATATACATAAATGGCCATATATACATACATAAATGATGAACATTAAGAACAGTAAATACGCGAACGCGATCGTCCATGAAGCTCCTCATTTGTCAGAACCTCCTATATTCTTTAGTTGTCCCACAAACTGACCAAAATTCCTACATGGAAATTTTTTTTATTTGAGGAGATATCTTCACGAAATTTGGCACTGATTATTATCAAAAGCGTCACTTCAATCTGAATTGTTCAGATTGACCAACAATAACATATATCTACCATACAAACTGATGATCAAACAAATCAATGTATGGGAAATCCTTTTATTTGACGAGATACCTTCAATCTTCGAAAATATTGTTCAGAACGGACCACTATAGCATATAGCTGCAATTCAAACTAACCGACCAAAATTGAGACACAAATCTTTTGTACACTTTTTTAACAACAGAACAACCGAAGTTAAAGTTTTTCCGTATTTTTTATTAAAAGCGACGAAGAAATAAAAAGCAATGTTCTTCATAAAGTAACTTAAAGCTTGTTTGAAATATTTTCCAACATCTAAGCTTTTTAACAATTCATAAAAGATTTTACTATTTCTTCACCTTCAATCTAAAGCAATTAATTTCAAATTTTCCTTTCGACCTTTAAAATCCTTAATCGAAATAAATCAAAGCCAAGCCTTGACCTTCACAACCAGCAGCCAGATATGTTGTTGAAATTCTGTAAGCAGACTGATTCACTTTTGCCGCCTTTGCTGAATGCCAATGCCACAAAATCAATCAACATTTCAGGAAAATAAGTAATTTTTCCACTTAAGCTTTTTTCACTTTTCACTTGACATCCCCCTCGACCAAACCGATTTGCGGCGTCAAAATGTGGCGCACAGCAAAAGCCAGAAAATGAGCGTGTTAATGTAAGTGACTGGGTGCATGCCAACACAGTTCAACATACATATAATTATGTATATGTAGGCAAATGTATGAACGTAGGAATAAACGAGCACACCACGACATCGTCCTCAACTAACTCTTAAAATAACCTTTGAGTGTGGGTGTGTTTTGTAGTGGCGAGATTCTCGAGCGCAATAAAATTTAATGAAATTCTGTTGAGTGATTGAGAGTTGCTGAAATGTTTCGCGCGCAACAAGATACAAAGTAGCAATTAATTCTAAAAATCACATGGGGAGAATGTATCGTACCTAATGATGGAACAATTAATGTTTTAAGCTGAGTGTAATGAGGGGTTGTTAAGAACTTTTGCAATTTTATCGTAAAAAGGATTAATTTTAAATAATAATTTAAATTTTTACACATTTCTTTTTGGTAGCCAAATTAGGCAGTGAATTCAAAGACTGACTGCAGGATTACAGGGCTTTACCATGGCGAATGATTGTGCTGATTAAATGGCAAAGAAACGAAAACGGACGAGTAAAAAGAGATATTTTTTCCGTGACCATACACCGGTTCACACCTCCGTCATCACCACTAGCTAGTTGGTCAAATCACGGTACTAACCATCCGGCCTCCATATTCATCTGATTTAGCCACGTCCGATTTGTGAATGATCCAGAGTCCAACCTAACACGAACACAAGTATTAGAGTAAAACAAACCATTCAGTGAAGGTCGTGAACTCATCGAAAACGTGCCATTGCTGTCCACCTAAATCCACTTCTGTTAATTACGACAACATCGAAAAAGTTAAAGAAACAGTACTTGAAAATCGTCATGTTGACATCGTTGAGATAAAAGAGAATCTAATATCTCTTACGAGTATAGATAAATAGACTCCCACTAAAACACCTTCCATTTTAGCATAATTGCGTTTTACTTTTTGGCCAAACACGAAACGGGAGAGATTTGGCTTCTTGTAATTATTTTTGCTTTCGAAACTAAAACATCCGCTTTGGAGAAATCACCATGAGCTCATTGGCCCAATACATAATAATCGCCAGACAAACTGTTTGCATCATAAGACTTCAGGCCAGCTGGCTAACAGCAACATATATATCTATATAAGAAACCTTTGCACCGTGCCTCCCCAGTGCTCGACCGCACACGCATCGCGATGTGATGTGATTTAAAAGTCGTGCGGTGACTTCAGGGGAGCTGGCACCGTGCCTCCTCAGTGCTCGACTGCACACCCATCGCAATGTGATGTGATTTAAAAGTCATGCGGTGACTATCCTGGCAGCTGGCTGCCTGCCCTGTGCTCGATCGCACTCACATAGCGATGTGATTTGATGTAAAGTCGTGCGGTGACTTCAGGGCAGCTGGCTCTATATAAGAAATGCAGGCACCGTGCCTGGCTAGTGCTCGACTGCACTCGCATCGCGATGTGATGAGATTCGAAAGTCGTGCGGTAACTTCAGAGCAGCTGGCTCTATATAAGAAATTCAGGCACCGTGCCAGGCTAATGCTCGACTGCACTCGCATCGCGATGTGATGTGATTAAAAAGTCATGCGGTGACTATCCTGGGAGCTGGCTGCTAGCTGGCTCTATATAAGAAATGCAGGCACCGTGCCTGGCTAGTGTTCGACTGCACTCGCATCGCGATGTGATGAGATTCAAAAGTCGTGCGGTGACTTCAGGGCACCTGGCTGCGAGCTGGCTCTATATAAGAAATGCAGGCACCGTAGCTGGGAAGTGCTCGGATGCACTCGCAGCGCGACGTGATGAGATTCAAAAGTCGTGCGGTGACTTCAGGGCACCTGGCTGCGAGCTGGCTCTATATAAGAAATGCAGGCACCGTGCCTGGCTAGTGTTCGACTGCACTCGCATCGCGATGTGATGAGATTCAAAAGTCGTGCGGTGACTATCCTGGCAGCTGGCTGCTAGCTGGCTCTATATAAGAAATGCAGGCACCGTAGCTGGGTAGTGCTCGGATGCACTCGCAGCGCGACGTGATGAGATTCAAAAGTCGTGCGGTGACTTCAGGGCACCTGGCTGCGAGCTGGCTCTATATAAGAAATGCAGGCACCGTGCCTGGCTCCCATCGCGATGTGATGAGATTCAAAAGTCGTGCGGTGACTTCAGGGCACCTGGCTGCGAGCTGGCTCTATATAAGAAATGCAGGCACCGTAGCTGGGTAGTGCTCGGATGCACTCGCAGCGTGACGTGATGAGATTCAAAAGTCGTGCGGTGACTATCCTGGCAGCTGGCTGCTAGCTGGCTCTATATAAGAAATGCAGGCACCGTGCCTGGCTAGTGTTCGACTGCACTCGCATCGCGATGTGATGAGATTCAAAAGTCGTGCGGTGACTATCCTGGCAGCTGGCTGCTAGCTGGCTCTATATAAGAAATGCAGGCACCGTAGCTGGGAAGTGCTCGGATGCACTCGCAGCGCGACGTGATGAGATTCAAAAGTCGTGCGGTGACTTCAGGGCACCTGGCTGCGAGCTGGCTCTATATAAGAAATGCAGGCACCGTGCCTGGCTAGTGTTCGACTGCACTCGCATCGCGATGTGATGAGATTCAAAAGTCGTGCGGTGACTATCCTGGCAGCTGGCTGCTAGCTGGCTCTATATAAGAAATGCAGGCACCGTAGCTGGGTAGTGCTCGGATGCACTCGCAGCGCGACGTGATGAGATTCAAAAGTCGTGCGGTGACTTCAGGGCACCTGGCTGCGAGCTGGCTCTATATAAGAAATGCAGGCACCGTGCCTGGCTCGCATCGCGATGTGATGTGATTTAAAAGTCATGCGGTGACTATCCTGGCAGCTGGTTGCTAGCTGGCTCTATATAAGAAATGCAGGCACCGTGCCTGGCTAGTGCTCGGCTGCACTCGCATCGCGGCGTGATGAGATTCAAAAGTCGTGGGGTGACTTCAAGGCAGCTGGCTCTATATAAGAAATGCAGACATCGTGCCAGGCTAATGCTCGACTGCACTCGCATCGCGATGTGATGTGATTTCAAAGTCATCCGGTGACTATCCTGGCAGCTGGTTGCTAGCTGGCTCTATATAAGAAATGCAGGCACCGTGCCTGGCTAGTGCTCGGCTGCACTCGCATCGCGGCGTGATGAGATTCAAAAGTCGTGGGGTGACTTCAAGCTGCGAGCTGGCTCTATATAAGAAATGCAGACATCGTGCCTGCCCAGTGCTTCAGTTGCACGCGCATCGCGTTGCGATTTAATTTAAAAGTCGTGCGGTGACTTCAGAGATTAAATGGCACACGACTTGTTTGAGTATATTTAACAAATCTAGGCAGAGAAAACTATACCATAGAACGTGTGGTTAAAAGCTGATCATTTTCAGTGACAATAGGTAATTCCTTTGGAACCTTTCGTAGATGTAAACACAGTTTTTAAACTCTAGCAAAATATAAGTCAATCATTATATAAATCAAATGTCTTTACTGTGCATTATGATGCTGAATATTATGACTTGCCATATTCATTTATTACAATGACAGAGTTTCTCCTCTTTGCAAAAAATACTTAAATATCTCAAATTCCCTGTTATATGGAAAGTACTTTGATTTATCTTTACTCATTTGAATATCCATAAATGTTTCCAGTGAATGTGTGCGCATGTTGAGGCATATTAGCTTTGTGTCTGTACATTACTCGTGTTGCATGCCACATTTCATATGGAATAAGCTCATTTACGCCTTTTGCTGCACAACTGCACAATCAAAACAAATAAGAAAAGCAAAAACAAAACAAAAAACCAAACAAAAAATATTAACAAACTCCGGGAAAGAGCGTGAGGAAGGATCGGCTTGTCGTACGGACCAGTTATGCATACATCTGCCACCATATATAGTCATAAAATCCGAACGTGCAATGCTGCATAAGCAAACACAGACATGCAAAGTTTGTAATAACAACAACATGTGTAAGCAACTGCACATTCCCCGCACAAAAGTAAACTCTTGTGCTTTTACTGAGAACGTTGTATGTTGTGTAGCATATGCACAGGCGTGTTAACATGTGCCGGCAAAAGCTGTGTATTAGTTGCTGACTATTTGTGCTTACTTATTTCTTTATTTGTAATATGCTGTTTGGATTTCCTTTGCATAGTGAAAAACTTTTGAATCATGCATTTTTATATGCACAAATAAAGATGGAAGAACTTCAAAATGAAAGTTAAAATTTCGAGCAAAAGTTCAATTACCTTGCATTGTTTGATAATAAAAATATTTCACTGAACACGCAAAACTATTTTTATATCTTCTTCTACTACAAGGATAATTTTAAAGAAGAACACCTCAATAAAATATTATATACGTAGGTTGCCGTTTTATATTTCGCGATTTGGCAACCCTAGTGTTGCAATCAGGAAACTAACAGTTTTAACGTAATTTGGACATTTTTTATGTGATACATACTCAGAACGTTTTTACAGTAACTTAAAAAATTCAACTCATCCAAAAATGGAATGAAATCGCGAATATTTTCGCGCGATAACTTTTTACAAATTCCGACGAGGATTAACTCAGCCACAGTGCATCGATAAATGTCATACAATTTTCGACAACAAAGCTCGTGTATTTGTGGATTTACGCGCATGAGCCCAAAAGTAAACAGCATTCGACTGTATGCGTGTTTTGAGATGAGCCGAATCCATCAAAAGTTGTTCGATTCCAAGCAAATGGTTGGTTTTTTTTGAGAAAAAAAACTGGTCATCTCGCAACCATACAAATGGAACAACGCAGAACAGTAAATTCTGAGTGTTATACAACCATTTGTTGCCAGTTGTCTTTCAAGAACTAACCGCAGAAGACAGATCACTCTTCACCACGACAATGCGAGCTCTCACACATCGACTGGAAAAAGTGTCATCAACCGTATAGTCCGGACTTTTGACCGAATGACTTCTTTTTATTCCCGTACGTAAAATATAAACTAATAGGTCAACGACACCTGAAGGGGCTGGTTATGCGTTCAGAACTCAGGTTTTATAGGTACCTTAATCAGAGATCGACAAATGGTTCAAACGCATGCAAAAGTGTATAGGTCTTAATTGAGAATATTTCGAAAAGCAATAAAGCTATTTCCGATGATAAATATTTGTTTTTGTTCTGCAATCCCAGAGTATAAAAGGCAACTTAAGTGTATTTCAGCCAACGATGTTGGTTATTTTATACTCACTTATATTATAGTTAGAACCAAGCTGTTAAAGTATGTACAAGTTACTTTCACACACACCGAAATATAGAGTTCTTCTGCACTGAGAAATAAAGATATGATTGCCGATCTGGCTGGCATATGAACATGAATTAGAATGTACCATGGCCCAATGGCCCAGTCAAATGGCTGCTAAGATAATTCCCCTACATCACTTTCTCTAGAAGTATGTTAAATCAAAGGTTCATGCCAATCAACCAGCAATGTTAGCCGAAATTCCAGCCGAAATGCTGCACTGAGTCATCGAAAACTGTCGTAAACGGGTGGAGATATGCAAACGGTGCCTTGCCTTGGCATAAAAAACAGAACCCATTTTGATTTTAAGTTTTTGAATGTAAGTGTTTCATTCCATTTTAACATCATGTCGTTCTTCTTGGTAGACCCTATACATGTATATTTTTCAATGGCGTAGAAATAAAATTTATTTTACTTTGTTGAAATTTCATGCTTTTATTTTATACTACTGAAATCTGATATTTGGCAACATCTTCAGAAATATATTTTCATAACAACAAAAGCAACAAAAAATGTTTTTCCCATAAATCGAATTTAAGAGTTTATAAATATTTAAAAGGAAAATTTTGCCATATTAAACCACAATTCGGATGAACTTTTGCCCCACATACACACAATGAAACGCTTCACTGGAAGAGTGTAACGGAAAGGTAGAATATAGATCTGCATGTCAATTCCAAGAAAACAACAAAACAATTTGAAGCTTGTAAAATGATAAACTGTAAGTATTGTTGTATCATATAACGTTATTAGGTTATATCGGGTGATTTTTTAAGAGCTTGATAACTTTTTTAAAAAAAAAACGCATAAAATTTGCAAAATCTCATCGGTTCTTTATTTGAAACGTTAGATTGGTTCATGACATTTACTTTTTGAAGATAATTTCATTTAAATGTTGACCGCGGCTGCGTCTTAGGTGGTCCATTCGGAAAGTCCAATTTTGGGCAACTTTTTCGAGCATTTCGGCCGGAATAGCCCGAATTTCTTCGGAAATGTTGTCTTCCAAAGCTGGAATAGTTGCTGGCTTATTTCTGTAGACTTTAGACTTGACGTAGCCCCACAAAAAATAGTCTAAAGGCGTTAAATCGCATGATCTTGGTGGCCAACTTACGGGTCCATTTCTTGAGATGAATTGTTCTCCGAAGTTTTCCCTCAAAATGGCCATAGAATCGCGAGCTGTGTGGCATGTAGCGCCATCTTGTTGAAACCACATGAGTCAACATTTAAATGAAATTATCTTCAAAAAGTAAATGTCATGAACCAATCTAACGTTTCAAATAAAGAACCGATGAGATTTTGCAAATTTTATGCGTTTTTTTTAAAAAAAAAAAGTTATCAAGCTCTTAAAAAATCACCCGATATATGTATGCAATAAATGTATGTAGGATACAAATTTCAGTCACAGCAAAGGTTACTCATACGCGCCGTCGATCTTAAAATATGTTTATTAGGGAAATATATAAGTAATTCTAAAAAAATAGATTGGAAAGTGATAAATAGTAAATAAATATAAAATCAGTAATAATAATAATACGAAATGTTTAACTTTTGAGGCACTGATGTTATTTCTTCTATATTAATTGATCATTGATAAAATGAGTATTGATTGCCACGCAAAATATAGCTTTTACAGCAAAAAATTTTAAATTTTTTTGGAAAATATATGTAGATTTAATTATGCTAGCATACATACAAAAAAATTAGTATCACACTAGAGAATTATTTGAACGCTATTGGCACATATGAATAAATTCCCATTAGCAATGTTTTCTGAAAGCCGCTTTATCAACTACGTTTCTACGTTTAAAAGTCACTGTGTGCATCCACATGTATGCCTCTATATGGGTGATGCATATTTTGTAAGAGAAAATACATGTTTTGTTGCACGCGCATAGGATAATAGACAAACTATTGAGTGCAGCGGCAGGAGTGCGCCAGATAAGTGAACTGTCTGACAGCTTAAGGCCTTGCGCCATGTTGGCATTGTTGCAAGACTTTTAATTGAAATACTAATGAATATAATTAATTCAAAGGCAAAGCGCATGTTGATGTTGATGATGATGTGGCCGTTGGTGGTTTGGTTGTATTAAATGATGAACTGGTAAAAGCCTGACTGTATGCTTTTCAAGCAGTTCACTACACGGCTAATTGACATGCTGAGCAAAGCTGCGCTAATGGCATATGGATGAGCAGAGAGTGCTTTATAATTGGTTTGTGTAACGGTTGACCGACTTTTAGACGAGTAACCGCGTATGTATATATATTACAGACTTTGACTGGACAATAGAGTGTTTGCGACTGCAAACATATAATACAGAGAGTTTGAAGTGAAACTACAACGTGATTGTGTCACGGCTTTTTGCCTTATCCTGATTATCAGTATGTAGCCGCAAGCACTATCTCTGAAAACTTAGTAAACTTAGTAGTAATAGGAGTGTAAGTAACTGTAATACACAAATAAAATGATAAACTAAATTTAGTTTAGTTTCTCAGAGATCCGCTTCTACTTGTATGAAATTTGCTAACCCAGTCAGTCAGTCACAATGTACGACATATTCGGCACTCGTTCGACATGCTTTTGGACCATGCAAAAAGCTGTATTGAAGCAGACGGAGACTTTTTGTATAAAATAAATTGAATTTGCCGAAAAAAACATTTGTTCTGTTTTTTTTTTATTTTTAAAGACTTTTTTACTTTGGAACGCACCTTGTACTTCAAAGGCACTATTCTTGTAAAGTTTTATCTCTTTATAAAAATTGCGCTTGATGCGCGATTTCCATGCATTGAATGCGTCACCGAAGGCATCCTCCGGAATCGCCTTGAGAGCCGAGGTGCATGCTGCTTGGATCCCTTCTGTCGTCTCAAAATGCTTGACTTTCATCGGTTTTTTCAAGGAAACAAAAAAAGTCCGGGGCCACATCTGGGCTGTAGGGCGGCTGCAGAAGCGTTGGGATGCCGTCCTTGGTTAGGTAGCTGTTCGCAAGAAAGGGCATTGTCGTGGTGCAACTTCCAATCGGCTGCGATGTCTTGTCGGACCCTATTGACCCTTCGTCTGAGTCTCTTGAGGAATTCCACGTAAAACTTGGCGTTAACGGTTCGTCCAAGAGGAACAATCCATGGTGGACAATGAGCATCGTTTTCACTTGGATTTGCTTATTCATCAGCGACCTCTTCCCGGCCCTCCAAAAAGGCCTGGTGCCACCAAAACACACCACTTCTTGCTAAAGCAACATCTGGGTAAGCCTGCTTGATCATATCAAACATCTCTGTCGATGAGTTACCGAGTTTCACACAGAATTTAATCGCGTACCTCTGCTCTAACGAACGCTGCATTTTCGGCAAGCACCACTTACAGAAACACTTCGTGCGTTCGTTCGTTAGCTAGGAACGTCTTCTACCGAATCCAGTCGGTGCGCGAACGCTCCGAAGTACAGTCGCGGCGAAAGAAAATCAGTCTTATTACTTTCCGGATCAACCCTGTATTACGGCTATGTCAAAATACCAGCGAAACGGTAATATCATCTTTTTTTCATTTACCTAGTTCATTTTATCGTTTGAAAATCTAAAATGCTTTTGTTGAACAGCTAAGACTCAGTGTGACTATTTCTTAAATTACGTGAAAACGAGGAACTATTATGTAATTATGAATTATGAAGCACAAAAATTTGTAAAACTTTCTTGCAGTGCTTACTCAATTGAAACGAAAGTTTTAAAGTTTCGCAAAGCCTACATTCACCGCTTTGAAACTATGGAGGCCACAATATGGCACGCAAAGATTTCCAGTTGAATAAATTCACAACGCACAACTTTGTGAAAATTCTTCAAAACTTCTCGTCTTTCAAGTGAAATGCTTAACACTTTCCGTAATTTCGTATTTCATAGCTCCGTAATGTCTCCGTATTGTTCAGACTGAGCAAATTTTCGTTGATGAAATAATGAAAGCTACCGACCACCTCATCCCACCTCATCAATCACTAATCATTTTTACTTTGAAATTTGAAAGTGTCAGAGTGGATTTTCTTCACTTTACTTAGTTGGAATTTTGAAGTTTACTTCGTTGCCAGTTTAATCATTTACTCACATAATAAAATGATAAGCACTTAAAGGTAACTTTATTTGCATAACTTCAGGGAAATTAAGCAATTCCTGTTAGATTATTAAAAGGAAATTTTCGAGAGGGCATTAGAAGGAATTTATTATTTAATGCACTTTAGACGAGGTTTTTTGTTTTTTCTGGTGTTAATAATGATAAAGATAATAATAATGCCTGTTTTTGTTTTGCTGAAGAAGAAGACTGCCTATAGTATAGACACATATGGAAGTTATTTGACATATGAAGCGCTTTTAGGGCTTTAAGTCTTCATTAAAGTACTGAAAGGTTTCATGAGGACTTTTTAAGTATCTAAAATTCACTTTGAGATTGAACATTTATCCCCTGATAACAAATGCTATACAAAAGTAGTTTTAGATTCCCACTCTCTCACACGTATATGAAGATATTTGGAACGATCTTTGCCGATTTAGACCCTTAAAGCATGTATTGAAGAAGACATTCTTGAAATAAAGGCAAGAAAACCTTGCTAGCGCTTGTTGGATTAAGACTTCCCGAGTCTTCCTACTTGGACAGCTTTAAAAGCTGGTCTAATGTGTTGCTCAAAACTCGTAAGTATGGATCAGAAGACGTTCATAAATTAACGGAGCGCTTTGAGACTATTATAAGCTAATCCAGCCGATTCAAGAGCAAGTAGTTCAGAGGACTTCAAGCAAGCCCATCGGTTTCGAAATTTCTGACCAGTCCGTTGTGTTCAGACATCCAACAAATCAGATCACAAAAAAGATTGATGCTGTTGATCAAGAGGTCAGACTCCTCTTGAAAAGAATTGGGAATACTTTCAGCGAGCTTAACGCCGTCGGACCACACACCTAACTTACAGAAGGTTTTCGGAGTAGTACATCTAGCAGCTACGTTTGCTAGAAATACATCGCAGTAGTCTTGTAACGTAAAGTTGGAGTTGAAAGAGAACTTCAATTAGAATCTCTCCCGGAGTAGGCTTCGCGTTGTAATGGTCTATCTCGTCTATTACTGGCTTGACCATGACTTTCATAGTTCCACCACATCATTTTTTATGAAAATTCTAACCTCTTCCCAACAGCTCCTCACCTCCTAACGTGTTTAACTTAGGTATCGATCAGCTGATTACCAAACAAGTTTCTAAGCGATGTCTTCGACGTAAGGAATATGAGTAAAAGTACTGTGCATAAGTAAATTGAAAATCAACTTAAAACAGCCCGAAAAATATTTAAGTATATTACTCAAAATCTCACTCTAAGGTTATTCGGTTTTTCACTGAAGCTACATATTTATAAATCTGCATAATATTTTTATTTATGCCTTAATATTTAATACTGTTCTATAAATTAACCAAAAATGTGTTTTTTAAATTCTCTTTTTCCACTTGAAATGTATTTATTCAGCCGACCAATCGTGATAAATTGTCATTCGCCAACTTGAAAAGGTTGCTTATCCTGCTACTTCTGCTCACACCACTCCAATCAATAGGAAGTGAATTTTAATCACGGCAACCAACGATATGCTTTGTGTAAATTATTGTTGCTTAATAGCCGTTAATTACAATAAAATGAGCGCGATAACTGCTGATTTAGACAACAGCGTAATGAAGCGGGATATAATGCAATCACGAATTAAATTTTGCAAACGAACGAACAATTTGTTAGTGGTTTGAACAAATTTAGTGAAATTGCAGCAATTCGATTGGAGGCATTTGTTATCAAATGCTTTCAAATTTAGTATCTTATAAACATTTGAATAAGTATTTTAGTTTCAAGTTAAGATACCACCTATGTAAATAACTCAAATGAGATATATGTTAAGGTCGTCCTAAATCAGTTGTTGTTACGGAAACTATTGAGGATATTGTGAGATACAGATAACACAGTACAACAGCTAATCTGGGGGGTGAGAAATTCCAAGTCTGGGTGATGGTACCAGGTCAGTATAGTAAAACCCTCAAAGGGTTCGTATGTGTCAGTTTTTTTTTATGACCTTTTAAATTTTTTCTTATGTTATAGTGAACGAAAATTGGTTACCAAATATAGTGTGTAAAAGCTGCTACAACCGTCTAATGGATTGGAAAAATAGATAATAGTGGTTCGCGAGTTATATTATACTACATTTTTGCCAAAATGTTACAACTAAGCGAAAAAACATCAAGATAAAAAAAAATTCAAAAGGTCATAAAATAAAAACTGACACATACGAACGCCAAACCCTTTGAGGGTTTTACTATACTGACCTAGTACCATCACCCTGACTTGAAATTTCTCACCCCCCAGACAATAATCCCAAAAATGTTCCACAGTGTAATTATAGGTATTAATGGAATCAGCATACATTCAATATCACATGAACATTTCAATGTGAACAACCATTGAAACACTGAATCAACTGCATTTTTAACTTAGCTCCGAGTGACTTCATTTTATTCCGGTGCGCACGAGTAAAAGGTTTTTCGACACCTGAACACACGGTTGATGCGTTCAGAACGCGTGTTGTGGAGATACTTGCTTCTACAATTGGTTTACCACAAACACATGCAAAATATTAAAGACAAAACTGGTACAATATGGTAGCTGAGGAAATACGTAAATCCATATCACACAGTTTCAGCATTAAACTATGGTATAGTATATCCAATACTCTACCTCCACTAAATAAACATTTAGCTTTTAAGTATGTTTTCTAATTAATTAGAATGCAATTGTTTGTTAGTATATTGTCTTTGTATACTAGATACAATTGTAAAAAAAAAAATATAAAAATTTCTTAAATAAAGCATATGGTGCCTAGGAGTTATATGAACCCAATTTTATGCATACAACCTTGGGAAACTTCCATATCGGATTCATCCAAGACCAATTTCTAAAGAAGTGTCAAAGTTATCGCTAGCACAACTTCTGCTAAACGAAGACGACCTACCCCATCATAGCATTGGCTCAAGCTTAGGGGAATAGCTGGCAGTTTATAAAGGCCCCGTCGATACGAGTAGCCGTGTTGGAAGCCCTTCGAATATCTAACGCTTTAAACCTCAAGATATTAAAAAAACTTTAAAATGTACGAAAATTATCCGCAAGTTTGAAATAACTAAACTAAAAACTAAAATTTTAACTGTTTTTGGGACCGAAAGAGCTCAAACAAACGAATACTCACTCGCAAATTGATATTCAAAATGACTGAGTAATATTTTCCAAATTAACTTAATAACAGGTTTTTGATTGAGTGCAGTAATTAATAAAATAATTGCAAAAAAACGTGTCAATTTACCGGTTTACAGCTTGAAATCAAAAGAGCATACAAAAAACGAAAAGTGCATCAATACATATACATACTTTGTATATGTACGTAAGCATTTTTGAAACGAATTCAAGCTGAATTTCTCTTCAGTCAACATAACCCGTGTAAATACAAGTCCAACTCAGCACAATTATTTATTAATTCATAACTCAGGAAGGTAAAATTTATTGAATATAAATATAAGTAGCATATATATATATCGTAAATATAAATATTAAGGTGTCTTTCGTTTCCCCAAAGCGACTTTAGTACGTCAGTTATTTTATTAGTCTCTCAGTTTTTGAGAGATCGATCTGAAATTTTGCATAGGTCCTTCTCTCTCCAAGAAGCTGCTCATTTGCCGGAACCACCGATATCGCATCACTATAGCACATAGCTGCCATACAAACTGAACGATTGGGATCGAGTGTTTTCTTCGAAAATTAACACATGGTTAAATCTTCGAAGAGATGGTTCAGATCGGATCACTCTAGCATATAGTTTCCATACAAGCTGAAGGGTCAGAATCAAGTTCTTGTAAAGAATATTTTGTATTTTAAAATGTGTTATAGCTTGCTAACGATGTTAATATTGTTTTATGTTCATACTATTACATAGAGATTTCACGAAGAAAAAGTTTACCGAATTAAAAAACAGATATTTTGGACGTGAGAATTTTCGATTGAAAATTACGTTTTTTTTCTATATACGTCGTAAAATAAATATTTTAAATTTGAAAAATACAGTGCATTTGGAATAAAAGAAGACAAGTTTGCACCAAATTTCATGAATGAAGAAAATCTTTTATAAAAAATAAAAATAAAAACCAAAAACTGTGTTATTTAAATTTTTCACATAATTTCTGAGGTTTTGTGAAAAAGGTGTTAATGCAAAGGTTGCAGATTTTTTCATTACCTACAATTTCGCCTTAAATCTTTTTTCTATATGACTATATAGGGAATCGAGATAAACCGTCTTTAACCCTTAAAAATTCAACCACACCCCTCAAGGAGTTCCTGTTCCCAACCTCAGATCGTCCGTAAATTATTTTGCTTTTCATTTTTGTTATTATGTCTTCTTAATCCAAAGGATTTCAAACTACTATGAATTTTTTCACGTTTTACCATTTTCAAAGGCTTCTGCATTGGCCTAACAACTTTGAACATTCATACAAGTGATTAATACATTATTTGTTGCTCA
Organism: Bactrocera neohumeralis; assembly: GCF_024586455.1. Taxonomy (NCBI): domain Eukaryota; kingdom Metazoa; phylum Arthropoda; class Insecta; order Diptera; family Tephritidae; genus Bactrocera; species Bactrocera neohumeralis. Next base: position 49,240,635 of record NC_065922.1, on the reverse strand, counting down.
TACGTCATGGTGTACTACTGAATACTGTACATTGTATATGTAACTTTAACTGCGTATAAATTTCGAACGAGTGGTTTTTTGGAAAAAATTAATATGATGTTTTTGTTAGTAAGCTTTGTGTTGGCGTTTCAAAGTTTTTTCAAAGTTGTTATATACAGTTAGAGGGTCGAACAAAAACGATTTTTTTCGAAAACTTTTGAATTTATTGACACTAAAATTTGTACACACATAATGGTATTTTTTTATTGTATTTTAAGACTTAGTATAAGTAAAAATATTTATTTGGAAAGGAACTACTCCTCTCCGGGAGCTCCTCTCAAAAAAGACGTTTTGCGGTGTCCACTATATCTCTGAACTGGATTTTCGGAAATTAAAAAACCAAACAGATTTCGTTAAAGTAATGTTAGATCTAGTAAGACAAATCGACGGAATAAGTAAAATAAAATTTTTAGACAAAATGGCGGTTTCTTAAAAAAAATATTTTTCAACAAAATTTCGGCGTTAAATTGTTTATAAAAAAAAGAAGAGAAAAAGTCTTCGTTTAATTACCAAAAAAAAAATATATTTAAGAAGCTCGTGTTAAAATTTGTGACTAATCGGTTAAGCCGTTTTCGAGTAATATTGGTCACCGACTTTGAAAACACCATTTTGAGAAAAACATGTTTAAAGTTTGCGATGCCCAGCCAAGCACTCTGAAACGCCTTTTCAAATTTGCATGTAACTTTGAAAATATTCACCGGAACGATATGCAATTTCCTTTGTGTATTCTTAAATATATGTACATTAAGAAAATAAAATAAAAAAATAGAGTTTTTGAAAATGCTAACGGCATATAATCGCTTGATGCAAAATATTAAAAAATCCATGTTATAGGAAAAGAAACTTGGACAAAAACTAAAGCTTCAAGGGGCATCTACAAAAAGCAATCAGCTTGGGAAATATCTAACACCCTAATAAATACATATACTCGCTTTGAGTAAGTTAAATTACGTGCTTTCCACAGCACTGTCTCCTTTGCGCTTTCAATAATTGCGAATAAATATATTTGACTCGTTCAAAAGTCAAAAATGCGCATAAATCAAAACAAATAAACACAGCAAGCACAAGTTATGTATGTATGTATGTAAATGTAAGGGCAAACAAATCGAAATAAATACCAACCAGCAGAGCCTAGACAAACAAGAAGCGATGTCAGCGCAAATCGTTGAGACGCAAAGCTTCCAAAAGGGACATGCGATGACAAATAACAAACAATACAAATACCAACTCATACAACAATACATATTTATGAGTGGAAATAAACAAAATGGACAAACTTGGCAGTCGACCAGCAGCTAAATTAATATAAACACATATATGTATGTATAATTAGATGTATGTATATGTAAGTAAGCGAGTATTGTAAATAAACTGCGTTTGTGCAGCTGAAATGAAATGCAACAAGAGCAACAACAACATGACGTATTTTCACAACTCGGCATGCAATTGAATTTAATCGAAGCATAATGCAAATAAAAATCTGTGCGTATAATTGTTTAATAATTTGCTTGAAATGTACATCCATGTGTTTATATATATAATTATGAGCGCTGTCAGCTATTAAAACGCTGTATGAATATTTTATGAGCGACTGTATAACTGCTGAATGCTTAAATTTGTATAAAATATGAAATGCAGATTTTAAAGCATATATATATATATATATATTAATGCAAATATAAGTGACGCTGGTTTATGAGCGGCGTACATGGCGTATGAGTGATATCAATATGCCAACTAGCAGCCATTTTCTGCATTAGCGGTCGTTATGAGCGCGTTCGGAAAACGTCAAGAGACTTCATGGCCATGTCTGTTTCGTTGATTGTTTCTATATTTTGCTGAGTAGTCTCGCAGGATTCATTCGACGCGTTATTTTCAAATAATCACATCGCTTTCAGCGATGGGACTTGTGCAGTGTACATTAAGTTAGGCATTTATCAAGTATCTTGGGTATATTTTAGCTAAAAGTTGTGCTTAGAAAATAATAAAAGTTTTTTTATTTTTTACGTTTTAGTCTCGTTTTATATTCAGTACAAAGCATTGAATGCGTGGGTAATATTTTATAGATTTTTATAGCTTTCGCTGTGGCTTCTGTGCTCTCATACCTTCGAGGGTGGCATGGGAGGGAAGGACCCGCTTCCAATCGGGATTCATGCAAACAGATTGAATATCTCAGCGTATGCCAGCTGCATCAGCTGTTTGGTAGAAGATGAAATAGAATCATCTCTACTCTTTCTACTTGAATATTCGGCCTTACCAACTCCACGACCGAACCTTAAATTTGGACTACAATTAGAATTAGAGTAAATCTAGTTCAGAGTAAATCGTAAGAGACTGAGCAATTCTGAGAATTCACGTTTCAACAGTTGTAGAAGTCTAACTGAACACTGACCGTTCGGAATTGTTTTGGTAAGATCGAAAATTTTACTGGATGGCAGTTGAAGAAGCTGCTTTGAGATTCCTTCTCAGATCTCATACTTGTAGGCATCCAGGTGCAATAGCGGAAATATAAATACGGCACTTATATACACAGATTTTGTAATAGTTTCAAGGCGTCTGAGGGTGCTCTTTATTATCTGGCTTCACAAATGACTACACATAACAATCTAAGTGCGATTCCTCCATCTTGGCTGATCAGCAATCTCACCCAACCTAACCTCAGTATGAAATTCAATATGACTGACTATTGGCGTAGACACCGCTTAGCCGGTGGTTGAAATTCACGCAAGTGAAGAAAGTTCTTTGAGCGCCATTCACTTGGGAGTTCCCAGAAACGATTTTTGTACATATGGCTCAAGCAGCTCACGACTTCCAAGTATCCTCTGAGTAGCCAAAAAACATCCGTTTGATGGCAAGCTAAAGCGAGAAGGCGAAGCATCTCTCACCAGTGTTGTGCGCTGGGAATGGGACCCTCCACGTACAAAATTCCGCCAAAATGAAAGGACGCCATATTTATTATGCTCCTTGCTCCCTTGGAAACAAAAAATTTCAAATAAACTCGATATTCAAATTTTGTCCATGGTAAAAACGCCAAACATATTTTTTGACATATAGAAATCAAAATTCACACGAACTTAAAAAAAAGGTTGTACTCATATAGCAAACATTTTCTATCGATTCCTAGTAAAGTTTAGTTTTGAGCAAATAGCGAAAATTCAAACTTTGTTTCAATATGAGTAGTTTCTATTTTATATGCATCTCCAGTAAACTTATGAAAAGTGCTGTTACGTTAATTTGTCTTTTAGATGGCGATATATAAGTGTAACTTATTTGCATAGGCGCGCATACCATTAAAGTGTCGATTCACTTATTTATAGTAATGTCACAGCTTTCTACTATAAACTGTCTATTCAATTATTGTTGTTGCCTAACATGCGGGAAATAGTTGTCTCCGAAGTTATGAAGAGACATGCTAAATATGTGCAAATAATGTATACATGTGGCGTCCCACGAGCAAGTTGTTTTCTTAATTTTGTTTGCTGAAATCTATAAGATAAAACTAAAAGCCGTTCGGTGGTTTCTTTAACCGCTATATGCATATAAGGATAACGGTTTGAGTATTTATAGGCTTGTAAGTGTTCTGAGAAAGTAAAGTAACTGTATCGCTTACTAGGTATTTTTGGAAATGGCTTCAAGCTCAGAACTGTAACCATAGTAGAATTCAATAAATTGGATAATCCTTTGTTATATTTAAAGGTAATAAAATCGATGCCTAGTTCATCACGAAAGAAGACGAAAACATTATTGCAGATATAAGCATCCAAGGCATTGTACTTGCGGTTTAATTTTGAAAATGATTAATACAAATATTTATCAACTGAAAAGATAACGCATTTTCCATTTTACTATAAATTATGTATATCATAACTTATTAATACTTTTTGAACACATGCTTATGTTTTGAAATATATTTTTTATAATGAAATGTTTTATTTTAAACAAAATTGAGATACTCTTGTAAACTAGACTATGTTTTAAGTTGGATCAAAGTGAACACAGTGTGCTAAACTTAACTATCGGTTCAGTAGCTTAAGAGTTTACCCAGGAGAAAACGTGACATGTAATTTTTATATTTGAACATATGTATATAGATATAAGTATATAACTTCAGACCGTTCGCGCAGCTGTCGCACTGGAAACAGCTGTTTATAAATTTGCCGAATGACAGTTCGGAGTATTGTTCACAAGTGTACAAAAGCGTTTTGCCAAAAGTGAACGCAAAAAAAGTGATCAGCGATGGAATTCAAACGTAATAGTATTTAGCTTATAATGGGTTGTCAAAAAAGTCTTGCGGTATTTTTATTGAATTTTTTTTTATTTTTTATTGAAATTGAAATGAATTTTTGATGACTCATGCCCAGCTCTTGACCGATGCTACGGCTGCTACTATGCCGGTCTCTTTCGACCAATTCAGCGATTTTATCGCAATTTTCGACGACAGGCCTTCCGGAGCGTGGCGCATCTTCGACCACCTCTACAGCAGAACGAAAACGTTGAAACCATCGTTGTGCGGTGGAAATGGAAACTGTATCGGGTCCATAAACTGCACAAATTTTATTGGCGGCTTGAGAAGAAATATGCCGTATTTTCTCTTTATTTTGCTCCATGTTTGCGACGCTATAACTCACGAACGACATAAAAGAAACGACAATCAATCAAACACGTGTTAGCACGTGAAATGAGCTTTCCAAAAAGGTATAGCATGACCCGATGCGTCGAATAAAACTAAAACTACGCGCTTTCAGCGCCAATTAGCGAAAATACCGCAAGACTTTTTTGACAACCTATTATTTAGCTGGAAAATCACAGCCAGCAATTGTTCGTGAGCTCAAACACCTTAATGTGAATAAAGTTTTTGTTTATCGCACCATCAGTCGTTACAATGATACCGGTAGCATCGCAAAACGCCACGGAGGTGGTCATCAAAAGACTGTAACGTCACGTGAGATGGTTCGGAAAGTGAAGAAGCGACTTGAGCGAAATCCACGACGAAGTGCCAATCCAATGGCTAAGGAACTGAAAATATCCGACCGCAGCATCCGACGCATATTGAAAAATGAGCTCAAGATGAAGCCTTACAAGTTCCAAAAGACCCATCACCTCACACCGCAGCAGAAACAAGTAAGGCTTGAGAGAGCGAAGCAGTTGCTTCGCTTGGCCGAAAGCGGTCAAACTCCGAACATTGTGGTTTCTGAAGAAAAAATGTTTCCAAATGAGCAATTCGTAAACTCTCAAAACGATAGGGTTTACTTGACCGACCGTTCATACGAGAATCTAAGTCATCGGTTGGCCACCAGGAGGCAGCACCCGCCACAAACAAGCCTGGTGACAAAGTAAATGCGACATATTATCGGGAAAGTGTTCTGGAGGCTGCTTTGAAGGCGTAGGCAAACAAACATTTCGGTCGCAAACCATGAACGTTTCAACAAGACTCAGCACCGTCTCACAAAGTGCGAGTGAACCAAGAATGGCTGAAAAACAACGTTCCGAACTTCATTACGACCACACAATGGCTCTCGAATTCAGCAGATGCGAATCCAATGGATTATTCTCTCTGGGCCATTTTGGAGAGCAAGGCCCGAAGTAAAAAATACACAAGTCTCGAGATGCTGAAGAAAGCCATTGTCCGTGAGTGGGCCAAAATACCGGCAAGTCACATTCGGGCAGCTTGCGATTCGTTTTTTGACCGTCTTGAGGCCATAGTTAAGGCAAAAGGTAGTCATATCGAAATTTATGATTATTTTCACACATTTTGTACTTTAAAATGAATAAAAATAATTTTCCAAACCGATTTTACTGCTTTTTAAATTGGTTACAGTGCCGGACCCTGTAGCCTGAAGAAATTAATTATAACGGGTGATCCAAGTAGAGGTACCTTTTCAATAGCCTTTTGTTGACAGACCACGCATGAGTCGTGTCAATATTTTTCTTCAGTATTGTTTGGCTTTTCATTACGAAAATTCACGTTCTGTAAAGAATATGTTTTGCGCGATTCTCTCAACTTATGGTCAACATAATCAGCCTTCTGAGCGTACTATTCGCAACACCATCACCCATCTTGAGACCTAGCACTCATTACTGGATAATATTCGACCGAGTAGACCACGTCCGGCACGCAGTGAAGAAAATATGGTTGTCGTGGCTGAGAATGTAAACGCAGGCCCTGGAGAGTCAATTCGACGCCGTTCGCAGCAACTCGGACTGACGTATGGAATGACTGGACGCATTTTTCATCGAGATCTCAAAATGAAAGCGCTCTATGTACTCTTGAAAAGTTCCAAGAAGATCCGACGTTTTCGAGGCAAGTTTTGTTCAGCGATGATTCCCATTTCTGTTTTAATGGGTACGTAAACAAGCCAAATAAGCGAGTTTGGGACCTGAAGAGATTCAAAAGCTGCCATTTCATCCGAAATCGGGATCTCGGCGACATTGGGTTTCAACAAGACGGCGCCACTTCTCACAAATCGTATCAATCAATAAATTTATTGAGAGAACAATTCGGTGAGAAGATAATTTCACGTTTTGGGCCGATCGATTGGCCTCCAAGATCGTATTATATCACATCGTTAGACTTTTTCCAGTGGGGATATGTAAAGTCTAAAGTATGTTCTGTTCAGGTCTTGCACCAGTTACCAGTCGAAATGCTCGAACGAGTCATCGAAAATTGGACTCAACGGATGGACCATCTGAGATCTAGGTGCGGGCAACATTTGAAAGAGATAAAAAACAAATGCCAAAGAATGACTGCGAATAATAATAAACATTTCCCATTAAATTCGAAGTTTATATGATTTTTCTTTAAAAAAGTATGGAATCTGGAACACCGTTTACTAATAAAATGCTCCCAGGGTTTTATCAAAGTACCTCATTACAATCATCAATCATATGGAGTAATATCAACCGAATGTTCGAAAATCCTGATAACTCGCAAATTTTCCGATATATGCGGTTTAAAGTAAACCGAAAGTTCGAAAATCTTTATATTAGGTACTATCGATCGGATTCAGCCCATTTTTAAATTCAGACATACTATTAACAGAAAAGCATTTTCCTGCGAATTTCTATAAAATATCTTACACCTTTATCGGTATTTTCGGTAGAAAGTCTGCCATATGTTCTGGGGCCCAGATTTCGGTCATCTGGTGGCTTGAATAGTTATGGTCTGTGTTTGCAGTCCGATTTCGCACTTCGAATGTCAAAATAATCTTATGTACCACATTTATTTAAATTGGTCTAGTAGGCCCGGAGATATGTGATTTCACATACTTACATACTTACTTCACTTTGGGTTATAACATGCAAAAAAATAATTAAAAACCAATGAAGTGAAGTGAATTCTCCCAAAAATCCATCTTGCAATTTGAAGAAGACAATAAACAACCTAATGTGACGGCGGATGCAATATGATTGAAACATAAATTTAACAGGACACTTGTAGTGCTTAGAATTGTAACCGAAGACACTTCGTTATGTTGGCGTTAGATTTGCGCAACTCTCTCACCTTTTCTCTCCTACAGCAGTTGAGAATTGTTCCCTACGCCACTTGTTGCCACAGTGACATGTGTAAAATGTTATGCACTCTTAATCTCTCTCTTTTGTCAGCGATACAGCTCACAGAACTTCTTTATATTATACATCTTACAAACAGTAAACACTCAAATATATTGAAAAAAAAATAATAATAAAATCGCCAAATCGCATTTGCGTTTCATTATAATGGAAAGCTTGAAATGCCACATATAGTTGGTTCAAAAGTTCACTCTCAAACTCTACAAGAGGTAGGTTACTTTTAAATTTCGGATTTAGAGAAAAAATCATTGAGAATGGCTTTATTGGTTTTCAAATTATTTTCAATTAAGTTCTATATACACTTTAATGCGTTTGAACCAATTGTCGAAGCACCTTTGGCACTCTGATTGAGATATCTCGAAAAACGTTAACCTATTAGTAGATCTTTTACGTACGGGAATAAAAAGAAGTAATTCGGTTCCAAGTCAGAACTATATGATGTGTGACTCATCCTTTGAATGCTCAAAAATGTTATTATTTCAGTCGATGTCTGAAAGGGCTCGCATTGCCATAGGGAAAAGTGATCCGTCTTCGTCAGTTGGTTTTTCTGATTTCTTGAAAAGCAACTGGCAAACAAATGGTTGTCTACCATTCAAAATTTATCTTTCTTATACGTGTTTCGAAACACCATTATCGTATTTTTTAACATTTCTCAATCCCAATCGACAAATTGAGCAATTGACAAATTGTGTGGCATCCAACGTAAAAAAAATTTTTTTTTTACACTCAATTGATCAAGCAAAATTGAATGTATGCTGGTCACATTAATGCCTATAATTATCTCTATCTTACCATAGGTCACATGACGATCTTGCAATATTAGTTTGTGCACAGCATCAATAGTTTTCGGAACAACTACTGATTTTAGACGACTTTCACAAAATGTATCTGGAAGTAATCTACGACACCGATTGATTTCACCGAACCATTGATAAATACTGGGCCTTGATTAATCGTCTAAATTTGAATAAAGTTCAGCGATGAGTTTATCCACGGCGAAAGTGGTGTTCGCGATTTAATTCCATTTTTTGGCATTTTTTGAATATTGTAAGTTACTGTAACCAGCACAAATAGTATGTAAAAACTTTATGAGATAAGTTGTGTGTTGCCAGGTTGCAACACTAGGGTTACAAAATCCCGACATACAAGTATATGAAGCTACCTACGTAACACAATTATTATGTTACGAAAATCGATTGTGACCGAAGCGTTGATTTGACATGAAAGTCAAGCTTCATTTATAGGTTTAAGTAGTAACTCCGTTTATGTTTAAGTGTAATATATACGTAAATCAATAGACCTGGCTTAGAGAACGAGAGTAAGAGAAGAAGTCCTCAATATTATACTTAATAACTATTTGACAATTAGAATGATTTCATTAAGAAAAGTCTCATCGAAACTTTCCTAATCAGAACACATAATTATTTTATTTCAGCAGAAGGCAGATAATGAAAACTGTACTTGAAGTTACCTATGCGATAGATCAATGAATTCGGTTGTACAAAGAAATTCCATAATTTACGTGTGCGACTAGGGAATTCATCCATTTCGTTCCGGCTGGGCTCAAGTTCACAGTAGAGTTGTGTAATAAAGTAAAGCAGATAGCAGTATGGAGTATGAGACCCATCAACAACGAGATGTCAGAAAGAAAACGAACTGCGGTGAAACAACATTACCAAGAATCAAAAAGAGTTATGCAACTCTAGGAAGCAAAACGAACTGAAAATAAACATATGACAGAAATTAATGAAGTTAAGGCCCAACTTCAGATCAAAAAACAACTGCTAAAAGAGAATTTATTGCAAGTCGATCGGTGGTAAACATATATAATAAACCAAAAGAGAGTACATGCCTTGAAACCATACCTCCTATATTAAAAATGAGCAACTCTGCGTTTCCTTAAACTGACGGTGGTTATCAAAATGCAGTGGAAATGAGTTAAATTGGGTTGGCGCAATGAAACATATCATATTATTTTCCTCAAGCAATATTTTGGATTTGGTAGTGTTGTATCCAGGATTTAACATATGATATTTCGGATTGTAACCGAATGATTTTAAACCCAGGGTGTTTTACAGTTGACTTTTAGAAAATCCTAGGATGTATTTGAAACGATATGTTTCCCAAGTCAAATAGCCCTATATAGCAGGTTATTATCAAGTTGTATAATACATCCAATAAGTGAGAAATGTTCTAGAAGATAAGACATAGTTGAAAAATAATACTTTTGTTAATATGTGTAATTTCAACTACATATATACACATGTATATGTGCCATCAACTGATATTTATCGCTTTATATTGGTATTTCAATAAATTGGAACTCATTAAATAGTATTTTTATTTAAATGATATATTAGACGCCAAATTGGAAAAATGCGGAAAATTTATCTCAATGGAAAACTCACTCAGGAAAATTAAAACTGGATTGAAACCACATTAAATAAACGAGGTAAGGAAAATTGAGATGCTACTCGCGCGGAAATTGTGAGCTTCTACCGGATATAACCTGAATGCGGCGCATACATAACATAACATAACATACTTGTATTTACACGTGCACTATATACGTAAGTAGGTACACAAGTAAAGGTGTTATTTTACAAACTAACATTACTTTCTTCCTTAAAAGAACTTCTTTCTTATCAGTTTTTTAAGACTTAATGGTCTTATATCTCAATGAAATGCTCTAGTTATCTTCATACCGAAAGTAGGGAGGAGGGACTGCTCTCTGGCCAAAGCCTTAATGCCGATTATACTTACTTCCTTCCTAGTAAAGGGTATACAGCTAGTTGATAACAACAACAGGACCACTGCCCTGGAACAAAATCCACTTAGAGCTGGTAGGTCCACGAACTCTGCTCTGTATAATCAGGTTACCGACATTGGGATACTTTTGTAAACGGGGAAGTGGTACCAAGCGTCTTTCTTCACATAAAAGAAACTTTTGACAAGCCCTGCCATTCCAGTGTTACCCGAACCCTCGAAAGGAGGCAAGTTAATACACCCATTATAAAGTGGGTGGACCCGGTTCTCAGAACGAGGCACGCCGACAAAGGGTGTTGTAAACTTTGCTGTAGTGCCTAGTTGTTGATGATCTGCTAACTTTCAATGGCATCCACTGCCAAAGCTACACGGATGGCATTTCATTATAGAAAGAGAAAAGTTTGAGCATATGTGACATCATTCAATGAGGACTCACCCTAGAAAAAAAATTTGGTACATAGCCATTCAGACCGACTATCATTCCTTTCACAAGAAAGAGAACTCTTTCGTTCCTGAAAGCCCTAACGCTCAATGGCGTGGAAGTGGCTAGAATTGATGAAATAAAATATCTAGGGCTAGTATTAGATTCAAAACTTTGGTGGAAAAACCAGGCATACTACGCTGGATCTACACCATAATAGTCAGACTAATAATAACCACATATGGAGCGGCGTCAAGAGTCTCCCCCACTACTGTTGACAAACAGGTGAAGAAAGTGAGAAACTGGCATGCATAGGTATCATTCTGGTGATTCTCGACCTCACTCTCTGTGGAGAGGGCAGCAAGAAAATCCATTTTAACACTGTTGTCAGTAGCACTTGGTAAGAGCAGTATAATAAGCGCTCAGAAATAGAGTGTCATTGTTGAGAGTCTACCATTGACCGTCTTGACTTGGCCCGAAAATACCAAGAGAATTAACTTTGAAAATGGATTAAAACTATCACTGGACGACAAAAGTGGATGGAACGGCTCCAGTGGTATACAGATGGCTATGAAACGGCAGATGGAATTGGATGGCTAGCCGATCTCCTGGCGAAACGTTCTTCGAAGTGGGCTCCACCATTTTACGAAAGGAGCTACGGAAAGAGTAAAGGGCCAGTAGAAAACATCACAGGCAACAAGTGTCTGAATTTCGACAGGCGAGGGAGACTTCGATACAAATTAAAGCAGATTGTAGGTTTTTATAGACTACAGTGGCATCTGCACAGATTAGAATGCTGCTCCACGGATCTGTGTCGCTTCTATGGCCAAAAAGCGTAGCTTACGGAATACTTGGTAGATCTAAATAAACCAGGGTCGATAAATTTTGAAAGCAAACAAAGAAATATTGGAAAGGGAAGATAAAAAAAAAAAAAAAATTAGAGGTAATACAATTTATGGGCGATCTGATGTCGGGAAGAGAAAATTTAGGTAATAAAAAGGTCTACAACTCTTGTTTTTTTCACCTTTTTTACATAACCTCGAAATATATGTATGTGAAAAATTTAAATAACAAAGTTTTTGGGCTTGTTATTTATGGTATATCTTTTGAAATGTTTATGCCCTGCACAGGATGTAAAAATTTGCCATGTATGTATGTACATACATATAGGTATGTATATTCTCTCGTTACGGTTAGGGCTAAAATGGAAATGTGACATTAGAATATATTGTAAAAGTTTTAAAGAACTTTCCAATTATAAAAAATTTATAATAAAAGAAAAAAAATTACAATAAAAAAATTATAAAAAAAGAAAAATATTAAAAAAAAATATTAAAAAAAATAAAAAAAATATATATGTATATAAAAAATTATAAAAAAAGAATTTATAAAAAAAAAATAAAAAAAATTTATTTTTTAATATGTGCAAATTAACGAAAAAATATTTAGCAGATCCGCTAAACGTGGCATCAGAATTTACTATTCTTATTACAAACTGCAAAAATAATTATACTTATATATATTGTATGTAAGCGTTTATTTATTTCCAATAATCCAGTAATCATTACTTAGCGATTTGATTGCTTATTTTTATAAGTACTTATTCATTTACAATAATGAACATTTTACCTTTGCATGTTTTATTTTTTTTGTTTTGCTATGGCGTCAGATCATACTAACATCTGCGTATATACTAGTTTACTAAAAAATTCGCAAACAGCTTTATATCCGAAAAATTAAGTTTCGCTTAAACTAAACTTACAAACAACAATAAATTAGCGTACAAAATATATTTCTCACATTTGCAATTAAGCTTAGTGCGTGCGTAAGTATTAGAGAAAAAATATATATGTATATGTATATTTATACATATATATATATATATATAAGTATATACATATGTGTGTCACACATACACTTTGTATTCAATTAACAACAATGCTACGCCTTTTGTGCTTAAAATACTAAAACAAAAGCCAATACAATGAATTTGAGTTAACGACCCTTGGGGTCAAACTATCATACAATGAACAAATATGTATACATATGTATGTGTATATAAGCACATGTGCATACAGATTTCATGGAAGGCATGTATGTGCACAAGCGCTTACTGCCTCAATTTCCTAGCGCTAATTTTTGAAATTGCTAATTGTTAGTCAAGAATTTTAATTATCTTGTTTTTTTCTTATATTATTTTCCTTGGTTTTGTTTTTGTTACTTTAACCTTTTATTATAAGCTAATTGCGCAGGTTTAAAACATACCATCCGCGTGTCCCACCGGTATCAATATAATCAAAAATATCACGAAATTGCGCATGACCAACTTCCAGTCATTGGGCACTGCATACGGCAGCAGTGTTTGCGTAATGCGATGCACTTCGTGCGATGCGCATACGAATATGAACGACGTAACGATCATGTTGAGCGTAGGAAAGCCAGGTAGCAGCACTAGCACGCCATGACGATCAGCAGCTAGCCAAATGTGGTACTGACATATGAACAACTCCAGCGAAATGCGTCCGAACCACGCGAAGAAAGTGGAGTAACGCGTGCGCAGTATGCCAGATATATTGCGCAGCACAATGTATCCCACAATCGGTATGAAGACAATGTACGAATGTATCTCTTCGCAATCCTGTTCGTTGCGACAGAGAAAGGAAAATGTCGTGTACAAACCAACACCAAGCAGGGCAAGCAAGGTAACGGTGATGGATGTGCGTCGTGCAAAGAGATTACCGTGATTGTTGTCATCGAAAATGCTATATTTTTGTGCGATGTGAAAGCAAGCGGACGAAATCATACCAAAGGTCACAGTGTAACGATCCAATTTCCACTGGTACCACCATTCGTGTATGTCATCGTCGGTACTCACAAATAACGCTTTCCATGGGCGTGTGAGGAAAATGCGTTCGAAGAAAACTTCCGACATAAAAAGTATCGTGATGACGCTGAAACAGCCTATGAATTTGGCCACCAAATACAAATAATGTAAAGGGTATGAATCCACTGATTGCGCGCTGATGCGTGGCGGCAGTGATAATACGAAGTATATGACGAACATCCAAAACGTAACTAACGGCACAAAATAGTAGAATTGATAGGGACGATTCATGCAGAAACACAAAACGACCGTCACGAAATTCAGGCGAAACATGACTTGAAAGAAACGTACAAAGGCAGAATTTCCACCAGTTTGCCACATATAGCTGAAATGTGAATAGCCCGTGATGAATAGATAGCTGCTGATGAGTAGTTTAATATGCATGTGTATGGGTAGGACACGATGTGCGCCGGTCATGTAGTAGATGAGTACAACAAGCATAATCCAACCTTTCAATTCATCAGTTTGATCGCGATTAAGCACTTTGGTAAACCGCGATTCCTCGGTAAAGAATATACCTAAGGCAAATACATAGCCTACAGGTATCCAAAAACTGAACTCAGAGTAGTATTTATTTTCCTTCATGAAAAAATTTGTGCGGTCGCATAGATAGAAGTAGGCCATAATAATGCCAAGCATAGCTAGTGGTGTAAAGAAATCGATTATGGAAAGCGCAAATGACGTTGAACCGTTTGACAGCGAACCCGTCGCATTAGCGCTGCCAGAGTGTAGGTCTTGATAGATTGGTATTTGCGTTAGCGGTGTATAAAACGTATGACCACGCAAATGTAGCAACCAACGACGCAGTAACATTACGAGTACCAAAGTAATACTAAAAGTATTTATATAAAATTATTCATCAAGTATAAGTTATAAATTAATTTTTACGTACCATACGCCGAAAATAGCGTAGGAAACAATTTGCAAAGTAGTAAAGGGTTCCGCGCTAGCGCAACAGGTACCGTCATTGTAGTTCATATAGTCGTTGCAGTACATATTAATCAAAATTTGCACCTCGTGACGCAACCCTAAATCACTCAATCTGTAACCGTCAACTGCGCTGTCGACCAGACCGTTTGCTATTTGCCATGCTGCATTCCACACGACTGCGTCCGAATAACGGAATACTGATAAGGCAGCTTCATTTAATCGATCAATATCGTCATTCAGTACTGCCTTCCAAGGCGTCTGCGCCACCTTCTCCTCATTAATGCGGTCTTGTAGTTTCCATAATACTTTTGTCTTTTGCGCTACTAACTTGTCGAATGGCACCACCAGGCGCATTATGTTGTCCGTAAACTGTTTTATAACGTCATCTGTTACATTGCCAGCAAGAAAGTTGCGATATGTAAAACCTAATATGAGGATCACTGGTAATTCATTTACATTTTCTAATTTTGTTAGAGTGTCGAGCAGTGCCAAGTTCACTTCGCTAGCATATATGTAACGTGCGCGCATATTAAGCTGTCGTTCTTCAAAATTGTCATCTTTCGGCACCACCAAATTAGTTGTAGAGATATTGTCATCGTCACTGGGATGTAAATGGTTTATAAAGCTTTGATAAAGCTCTCGCATACTCTCATCACCAATGAATACGAAATTGTTGTGATAACCCCAAAAGGCTAAATAACGGAGACATCGGCGCGTATCTCTTTACATATACAGAAATATAAAAAAACTTTCAGTTTTAAGTAATTAAGTTAAAAGGTAATGTATTTTGTCGCGTTTTTTTTTTTTTTTTTTTTTTTTTGTTATTGATGAATGACTCAAAAGTGGTAATATATAGATAGATAGATAGATAGAATATATTTGTATATGTATGTATCAGCGCAGTGTACTTACGTTTCAGTATATTTATGCATCATACAGCCATAAGGTTGCCATTCATTATCACCTTTGAAACGGCCTTTAGATAACAGCCATTGACAGGAATCGCTCCCTAAGATTTATAAGGGTGGAGTTATGATTAAACATATAAACATTACATCAAATGCTTACCATATTGCCAATTTAAAATACCATGATACGCCACGAACCCAAGAACTAATAAGAGTGCAACTTTTTTAGCATTATTCGCATTCAATTCTTGAATGAGACGTTCTGCTTTAGTAGGCCGCGGCAATACAGAGGCATCACAGTTTATTGGATTCAATTCTAAAACTTCACTCATTTCTCCAATTTTCAAACACTTTACTTTTCACTTAAATAAAATTTCAAACCAAAAATGTGCATTTTTTGCTTGTGGAAGAAGTATTCCCAATTTTTCACATATAAATTTTCTATCCTAACTATGCAAATGTAATGAAATATAAATGAATGCGGAAAGAAAATTCTTTTTTGCATTATTTGTTTACACACCTTCCGGGGAGTGAACAGCTGACAACCAGTGATGACAAGTTTTACAAGTGAAGTGTTCAAAAAATTCTGTACGTAAACTAATTGGAAATACAATTTATTTATTATTAATTTTGTTGATAACGTGTAATACCTATAAAATTATTTCACATTTAATGTTGTTCGCCAAAATTTCATTTTGTTATATGATATTTAATTTTTGTTGTGATATTTGAAAGGTAGCCCTTGTGAGTATGTAAAATTTGGTAACACTGTTGAATCTGTCAAATTTTGTATATTTGCCTTGGGTTTCTATAGTTTTGAAGTAAACAGATTTTGCACGAATAATAAAAAACTCTCGTATAAAATTTTAAATTAAATAATACACAAATGCGTGATTTACACAAAGCATTGGCATTGTTTAACGAAGAATCTGCGATGGATTATTGCGAGGAATTCGACGATACAAAATCGGTATTACTTTACTGCAACCAACATGTGAAACCATTCTCTAAAGTACATTTCCGTGGCGGTAAGTTATGCCTAATTACTGATCATTTAAAAAAAGATTAAAAGGAATAATATTATATGTATGTTATTGATAGGTAATGAATTAATTATCAACGAATTAGTTCGTCGTCTGCAGCAAGCACTACTCGATCGACAATTAATTGATTCAGAGAATAAAAAACCTTTGGCGAAGGCACATCAAAAACTGCGTAAAGTTTTGATATTCCTATTTGCAAATACCGACGCTACCTACAAATATAACTTGCACAGTGACACCGCAATTGCGCATGTTTTGGAGCAGTGCCCTTTGCTACCTAAATTCTTATTAGTTACACTAGTTTGGGAGTTGCAACTAGATCAGTTTTTCTATGAGGCACTCTCTTATACCCCTTGTTGGTTTGCTTTTCAGTATTTTGAGACCGCTGCAGATACAATGAAATTTATTGAAGATCCATATGACGTTTTGGAAAAAGTAGAGCAGCTAATGCGTTCCTTGCTCATTTGCATATCACGTTCCGAATATCGCAAGATTGACATGGTAGATAAAAAAATCATTTACAACAAATTGTATGATTACAGCATGAATTTACTCCGACAATTCTATACACCTGATTCTGAAAAATTTAAGCAATTCAGTAAATTGCAATTTTTCCGATACTCTGGTTTTGCTTTAAAACATTTACTTCAAATGACCTTGTTTGCATTTGATTTATTCGAATCGCCAGACAAAGCAAGGCCAAATATAAATGTTGATATATATGAAATAGGTCGAGAAGTATGTCCGCCTGTGCCAGATAATGAAGCAGCAAAGCCCTCGGATGCGCTGAAAGAGCAGCAGTTAAAGATAATAAAAGCTCTCCTCAATTCACTACAATACAACGTTATGTTGGTTAAAATAGATGTCTTCATGTATTGGGTTGAAGTAGATATTACTCCTACAACAACATTACAGTTATCAATTGGTGAAATGATTTATGAAGTTGGCGAACGAATGCGCGCAAATCCTAAATTTGGACACGATGTCGAAGAGCAACTAAAAATGCTGGCTATTAAACCGAAAACCCTTAGTGAGACAATTGAGAGCGCAACATTGGGGGAAATTTTACGTAACTTAGATGAAAACTCTCCGCAACATGTAAAAAAAGCATGGTTCGATGAGCTTTTTAACCGATCCATTGCTCTTGGTAATGAAGAATGCCTGGAATCCATTAAAGAACATATAAAGCTGCTGACTCCTATTAATTGTCAATTGGCCTTGGATTTTATCAAGCAATCTTCACAATTACAAGCAATCGACAATGAAAACGAAGAAGGTGGTGGTGAAGGCGAAAATAGCGAGAAAATGCAAATAGATCCTTCCGATTTTGAATCTTTGACATCGTTAATACTTTTGGGTATACAGAATTTTAAATCCGAAGATATATTACAATTGTTGGCTTATCAAACGAAAGCTTTCGGCAAATCCACAAATATTTGCTGTCAGGATGACTACCAACATCGCGTAAATGAGTTTCTCAATAAATACGTCAGCTCATTTGATTTCCAGCAATTTCTGGTGCTCTGTTTTGAGAACCCGTCTCAAATGTGGACCAAATTCTTTGAATGTGCCTGCCACAATTCGGAACATGTGCGCAACTTTTGCAAAACAGTACAACAATCGCGACCATTTTCGAATGTATATTTTGACGAATTGCTCGAAGATGCAATGCATGATTCTGACAAGCTGAAACAAAAAAAGTTTCCTGAGTTATTGTGTGAAATATATTTTGTCTTGTACCATCCTTCGCGCAAAACCGAGTTTTTAAAACAATTTATGAATAAAAATGTGAATGCGTTGTTAGATGCTCAACGATTTGGACATCTGCTGCCAGTTGTGAATGCGTTAAATTTAATTGCAGCACATGGAGAAACACAGTCGAATAAACCGCTGACATTTGGTGAAGTTACTGCACCGGTGTTACTGATGGCTGCACAAATCATGGATAAGGCTCGTTGGGATCTTATCACTTATACGGATGAACGGGATGAATTGGTGCGTGAATGCATACAGTTTATACAGTACACTTCCAAAAGATTTCTGCCCGTGGCTACAGAAAAAGGTTAGTACTGAAAAACCAATATAAATATTTATCCCACAGTAGGGTTATTCGTGTAATATTTTTGGCCTGTTAAATTTTAATATTTTTTAACTATGAATGTTATATTTTTTATCATTATAGATCGAAAATGGATTACCAAAGTCATTAAAGATTCTTATAGGCCTATAACTCAGTATTACTTTCAAAAATTCTCACAGACACCAGATCAACCGGCGGTAGACTTCGATCGTTTTCTCATACGTTTAGAAATTGAAGACAAATCAGAGGCTGAAATGTTCCTAATTATTGTAATTATATATTTTTTCCGTGGCTCTTTTTAAGACTAATCTTACTTCTTATTTGTTCTAGAATTATGTTCGTTGTACCATGAAAGAGACGGAATGGCTGGCCCGTAGTGACCGTCTCTTGCCTCACATATCCGATGTTATGATCATTTTAAGTGGCGTTGTTGTTGAAACAGATAATCCGAATGCAATTAATAATTATCGTCACTGTCTAAGCAATTACGCAAATATTGTAATAAAATTTGTATTGCCACCATTGAAAAATGATACGAAGAAAATTGAAAAATTAATGCTCAAGGTTTTGAAAATTATCGAATCAGCTCCACCACAGCTTTATGAAGAAGTATTTATTAGTTTTACCGCTTTACTTCTGGATATCATGCGTAATTGTGCGCATCCGTTGAAGGATGAAGACAACATAGTGAAATCTGTGCGCAAATTCATCGGTGATATGAAAGACTGCCAAGGGAAAGAAATGTTCTTGGAGAAATTCCAAGCATTAGTAACTGAACTGTTAACCTAAACAACCGAACTACCGACTAATTTTGCTATTTGAAAAAGAGTGAACTGAATTACTTTAATTATCATTAAATTTGGGCGTCCTATGAATTAAATTCTGAAATACGCCTTTAAAAAATTAAAAAATTTTGTTATTAAAATTTGTTCATTAAACTATTTGAATATGAATTTCTTATGCAACTTACTCAAATAATATATTTTAGTTTTACAGCTTTGAAGAAATTATAAAATTATATACATATAGTATATATAAAAAATTAATAAAGCTTCGTTTTTGAACGAAAAAACTATTTAATATGAACTATTTCTTTTAATTAATTTCGATTTTACTTAATTTCAAATATAAATATTATGGAAATAAAACAAGTTTTTACTAAATAACTGAAACATATTTATCAGAGTCCTTTATATACATAGTTTAAAACTAACACATATTATTTAAAATAACCAAACAATTAAAAAGCTTAAATCGGTTGAAGTACAAACTAATGCACCAATATTCAATTTTACCATCACATATTAATGATATAATTCAGGTTGTCTACAACTGAACAGCACCAAATACTGCTCGGAATCACAGATTTTTGTTTTTTTTTTTTTGTCTATCCTCATCAGAATGAAGGGCGATTGACCCAGAGGATATTGGAAATGTCTGCCTCTTTTGAATTCCTCTGCGGACCTCGCGTTTGAAAACTTTGTTTCGCTTGGCCCATATAAACCATATATCTCTCATCAAGAGACTTTTTGGCATTGGCATTTCAGTTAACTATCAAAAAGTGTTTAGCTTTCGCAAGGGGTCATGTTTACCAATTTTCATTTTTGAAAATATCAAGAACTGCATCAAATTTCTGTGTTATCCTCTTTAAAAACATTGCCGTGATTGGTACTTTGACAGTTGTATTTGAATCAAAAACCGCGGGAAGTTAATTATTTCGTAGTTATTTAATTTTAGTTAAAAAACTTACACCTCCATTTGTTATAGCTAATAAATAATAACAATCAAGTTATTAATTTATATTTTTAACATTACATTTTCTTAATTTTGTTATCCTCTTACAAATTTAGATTTGAATTAATAATATAATTTCTGGAAAAATTAAAATAAATACATAGTTAATTAAAAAAAAAAATGGTACGCTTTCAATGATTCCAGATGTACATATATGTTTCTAAAATAATTTTAGAAAAAGAAACTTTGAATAGGAACTACTTCGTGATTATGAGCACTCATTTCTATACGGTAAACTTTATTTTTCCGCTTGCCAATGCAACCCTGTATAGTTCTTAAATGGACACGCTCAAAACGAAAAATTTTTAGCGGCGAATTCTTGCCAAGAATACGGCGAAAAATTCAAAATGACGCATGCGTTGCAAAATTTTTACTTGCCAAAAAATTGATGAGCGAATCGGAGGTGCAGCAAACTAGTAAAAAGGGAACTAGCAGAATTGTGAAAATAAGTGTCTAAATGTTGGTCAATTTATTTTAAATTTCAAATATTTTTCTCGTGGAATAAAAGGTAAATTTGTTTCTGTCAAGAATATAATTGAAGAAAATCTACGTGGACAATTTTGAACTGTAAAACACACAAGTAGAAGAAGAACGATCAGAAAGTAGCTGAAGAAAAGCGCAGTAGCAGCATTATTGGCAGGGACCGAATCGCATTAGTTACCTGTGAAGAAAAAAAATTGGGCGAAACATATTAGCCGTCAAACTTGGATGTGTATAGTGAGGAAAAGAAATAAAATTTTAAATAAATAAAAGTATACCCACAAACTTCAGTGGATTTTTTGAGATATCGTTAATATAAAAACAACAAAACGGCAGCGACTACAACAACTACTACTACGCCACCAGATTCGACAATGGAGAAGCCGAAGGAATTGATCATTGAGCCAAAAGGCGAACTGCGCTTTGTAGGTAAGTATGTGAACCCATTAGGAAAAAAATACAATTAAGACATACAGCAATAGTATGGGGAAATGGGAGCCGACACTTTCGTCGAAGCATGTAGGAGACGTCTGTCAGATGGCAATACGAAAAGCGACGTCAGCGTCGACGCTGAGCATGTCACTGAGCACTTGGTAAACGAAAATTGAATGTTTATTTTCCATGGTATGGACTAATAGCCTAACTTAACTGTATATTGCCCACATTCAAATCCAAAGTCTGAATTTAAAGGTTACTAATTTCTATTTAATCAAAGTCAATATTCTTAGATTACATTTGTGTGCCTATGTTCAATTAGTTTGTGAAAATTGCCAGTAATTGCCTCATTTGTAGTGAGGTACTCGCCGAAGTTGTTGTATTTAATGTTTTTGCCCTTACATTTAACAAATTAATTTATCAACAATTCTGCTTTATATTTTCTCTACGACATTTGGACTGAACTTGAATTGATTTGCATATGGCTTTTGTACCCTGCAACTAATTCGATAGACATCTATCTTCCAAAATATATGCCAGAATGCTAATACATAGTTACAAAATCTATTATCGTTTTCATGAATTTGCAGTATTGCTCGCTCTGGACTCCTTAAATACCTTATCGTCACTAAATCGCATGATTCACGCATGAGTTAATAAATATACATAGATTGCTTGGTGAATGTGTGATAATATTTAAGGCCTTGCTGTATATTATTTTGCAAATATTTGCAAATAAACATGGAGTATTTTTTAGTAGTTATGCAAACTTAACAGTTTAGTTTTGCAATTTCTGAGTTCTCTCTTGCATCAAACCAGATTCTCTTGTAATGATCCCTAAATAATTGTTTTTTTTTAGCGACACCGAAATTCACTTTCTAGCCAATTGGCACATCGCGTACTAAATTTCATACATTTTTTAATAAGATTAAAATGAATTACATGATTTGTTTCTAGAGATATTCCCAAGAAAATATTGCTCTACATATTCAAAATTGTCGTCATATTCTATAAAAGTGAATGTGTGTTGATTGCTTTTCATACGGTGAGCGATTTGCCGGTTTTGATAATAATTTTAATATTAGCCGGTGGTATCAGTCAACAATTAATATGAATGTGTATTTGGTTGTAGTGCAGTCGTAAGTAAATAAAAATCGTTCGTTGTATAAATCGCGTCCCACAAACATTTGTTAGCTACATTTTTATATTTTTCATTTTTACTTGCGTATATGTAAGTATGTATAAGTTTGTACATATTAATATTTCGAAACAACAGAAAATGGTTCTAACTAGAAATTTATTTATATGAAGCATTGGTTTTTGGTTTGTATTGTCGGAATTATCTCTGTGTATTTTTGAAATCTAGCCAAAAAATTAAAATTTGTACATATTTTACGTTATATGTATCCATTATACTTACATATGTATATGTACATACATATATACAGTTGTCCACAAAAAAATAGTAGCGACCACAACGAAACGAATCTTAAAATGTTCTATAAGAAAAATGTTTCTGTCGCAAAATTTTTACACAACGTATTCACTAAAAATGTATTAATATTTCCAAAGTCCATTTAATTCAATGGAGCGTAAAGATCTAGTTTCACATAAAAATAGGAGCATTCTATGTAGTACATAAAATTTAGACATTTTAAAATTAAAATGTTTTCAAACCTTTACAGAATAATAAAATAAATCATATTTCTTTGAATCCTTTCCTTTTTCACTATATGCCACAAATTTCTTGAATTGGTTGGTTTTTATTCGGAACAGTTTTTTTTTCGGTATTGAGATTTTTTATGGAATTAAGTCAAGGAAACTGCAAAGATTTATGCTTAACCTCAACTCCGTTGACCCTGCAACCATTTCTTTACGCATTTGACGATATGCTTAGGATCATTATCTTCTTGGTATATTCCCTCGGGCATCTTTACTTATTTTCTATAATTTTTGCTAAATTCCTTTTATCATTCAATTATAAGGATATCCGAGAACCAGCAATGATGAAAGAGAATAACGATCAATATAATAAAAAAATCGTCATTTACATGTGATCCACAAAAGTTATGCAGGCAAATACATTTTTCGTATTGGCACTCCCATTATTTTGTGGACAACTGTTTGTATGTACTAAATGCAGTTTTTTTTATGGTTTCGAAAAGTAGTATATGCTTAAAAGTTTTTTTTTGTTTTTAAGATAGATATATAAGAAAAATGATGGTCCGGGAAAGTAATATAAAATGTCAAAAGTAAAAAACAAATTTTATACATAAATACGTAATGAATGATTTGCGTACGCGTACTAATTTTTTGTATACAGTGCCGGAAATGGCAGTTTAAAATAAAAACTTATTTTAACAGTATTCGTTATATTCGTTATATAAAGAATATTTGTGCTTTAGTAATAAAATAGCACAATTATACAATTCAAAGAACAAAGGGTGTTAAAATTTTCGTATTTGAAGCTATGAACTTGTTATATTAAATTTGTTTTGTTAATTAAATTTTTTTTTGTCATTTTTTTTTTATAATTTTTGAACTAAAAGCTGTTTATATTTTATAACTTTCGGCAGTAAAAGTGACAAGACATACTGATGTACCGTTACATAAATATGAATTAATATGCATACACACATACGAACACTCATAACAAAAGCAATTACAAAAAAAACAGCGTTTCAAAACAACTGCTAAATTTGTTCATTATTCTAATTTCTTCAATTATGCTCATCTATATTACAATTATGTATGCCTATTTCATTTAGACAGCCACAATTTGGGTAAAAATCGATTTTTAATTTGTTTGTTGAAAACAATAAGATTCTAGGGTGAGGGTGTTAGGCGAACAGCAAGTAAATCTTTAAACTTTGACTGTCTGAACAACGAATTAAGCGCCGCTCATCACTAAACTAGTTGGCGGATGAGTATTGCCGAATGTAGCAACAATGGCGACGAAGCATGAAAATTTGTTGAGTAATAAAGCACAACGACACCGCATGGTGTATAAAAAAATATTAGTCAAACGTCTCAAACGCATTCTGACAAAATGACGCAATGAAAGCAGTGTGAGCGTATTCCTCAAATGCTCAGCTGTCGGCAATAAACTGCACATTTTCATGCAATCAAATACAAGGACAGTGCGGATTTACGGAATGTTTGGGGCTAAAAACCTATCGCTTTACTACATATATATTTTTCTATTTAAATAGAGAAAATACAATTCATATTTTTACAAATAAGTGAACTCTGTGACTTAAGATATGTATATACAAACATACATCATCACCCTACTAAAACCATACATGTGCTATGTACTCTCCCCTTTTCATACAATATTTAGTATAAAACATATTTTTCTAAGATGATAGGCTTTTACTATGGCAGGTTTCAAATTACCGACTTTAGATTTAACAGGCCACAAAAGTAACGAATTCGTGTAAAGTCGGCACTAACGGGTGTACGAAGTAGGTCGCATAGGTAATACATATTTAGGAATATGCATATTACTAGTTTCGTTCTTATAAAACGTTAAAGACGAACTAAATGTTTCTTTGCGTATTTTTCATGCATATGCATATCTGTATGTACATGTATGTATGTATGTATCTACCTAAATGTAACTCACCCTTAGCTATAATCTAACCACTGTCGCCCACTACACAATTGTATTTTGCTTATTGCTGCTAGTTGCTACTCGAACAGAGGACAACCGCGTTAGGACGAGGGCAAAGCCAATCGAAACATATCGCTACTCGTACACCTTGAACGAAATATAGACCTATAGGTAAAAAAAAAAATATGAAAAAGAACAATAACCAAAGAAAGCCGATGTTTATTTTTCTCTTTCATTTCATTGTATTCGCCATCATGTCTTTTGTTGTGAATTTGTTTTGTGTCAACCACTTTGAGCTTAAGTGTTCCAGCAGATAGCTGAATTGACTTAGTTATTCTATATTGTTTCATTTCTATTCAAACCGAGATTTCATTACACCACAAAATCCCTGCTTATGCCCTGCCAATAAAACTAGAAGTGAATTTAATTAAGGAATACTTTTGTTTAATTTTTAAATTAATTACTTGCTTATTAATACAATGTGGTAGAAGTATTTACTAAAATTGTATAGTTTCTAAAAATGCACTTTTATTTTTTTAGCAATACTCCTTATCACCTAACAGGGTTTACAGTTTCATATTGCATTTAGTGGCCAATATATGTACATATTTAAAACTCATATTTTCATAGCTAAAAATAATTTCGGCTTATTTATAGGTACACCTAGTTGACCAATAATTTCTACAAAATATCCCAACTATCTTTTAGAATGTTAAAATTAAGGGTCATCTACATACTGCGCACACCCTTCTTCAAACATCCATAGGAAAACTAGACTTTCTCCTCTCCCTTATGGTTTGTGTGCACTCCCTAAACATCTGCAAACATGTTTTTCAGTAACATATATTCTATATTGGAGTAATATTTGACCAAACAGTGAATGCTTTGCAATGTGCAAATAAGCAGACTATGAAATATGATCTTTAACACAAATAATCTCTGCAGACGTTTATTATTAGCGAAATATGATCTTTAACACATCAGAATAATCTCTTTAAACATTAATTATAAACCAAATTATTTAACATATAAATTTAACATTAAAAGTCACATATTTACAAACAGTTTGAAATAATTACTTTTAACATTCGTGCAACTAATATGTGAAAGTGGGTATGTTGAAACCTTGGCACACTACATACTTATGCACCCCAATACATGTATAGAGTATAATCGTTACCATATACATTGTCACAGCTGGTAATTATTACCATTTTATTTTCCGTTTTTGGCTCTGGTATTGTTTCCATAATCTATCAATAATCTAAATTGAAGAATAATAATAGGCACCGGTGGTTTTTATTATCATTTGACTGGTGTTTAAAGCTCATTCAAGCGTATGCAGTAATGAATTAGAAAATTTTACGAATATTAATATTAGACAATTGCGAGCTGTGTATAGTTTTGTTATTTAAAAGTTAGATATATTCGTGTATTTCATAATTATTACAATAAATTATGTTCCGCACATAAAAAGATCTATTAAAATAGTGGAAACTTGAAAAGAAAATGAGAGTTCATTTCAATCAGAAATTTGTCAAGACGAAAACTCTTGATGAAACAACCAAAATGACAGCGGGGTAAATAAATATTCAAGAGTTTTTTTTTGCAGCGTAAATTAATAAAATACCTTTTATTTTTGTATAGAATTATATGGTCATATTAATTAATTTAATAATATTAAATACTTTCATTAGCAATTATACTTGTGTAACTGCAAAAGTATTTTATAATAATTTCTTTATTTACAGGTCCCTTCACTCGTCCCGTTATCACTGTTATGAAAATAACCAATCCAACAGATAACATTATACTGTTCAAGATCAAAACGACCGCTCCAAAACGATATTGCGTGCGTCCAAATTTCGGTTCACTCGAACCACATACGCATGCCAGGATTGAAAGTAAGTTACCGAAATACAAATATATAAAATTTTTTCTAAATCAATTGTCCTAAAATTTTCAGTTTGTTTACAACCTTTTGTGTATGATCCCAACGACAAAAATAAGCATAAGTTCATGGTACAGAGCCTGGTTGTGCTCGATCACTCCGTTGAAGACTGGAACAAGTTGGTGAGTAAATGAAGCGTAATTGATTTAACAAATAGCATGCAATTTAGTCATTTAGACTTGCTGGTAACAACTTTTAATACGATCGTTATTATTATTTTTTTTAATTTGCTTTAGTGGAAAGAGTCAGAACCACATCAGTTGATGGATGTGAAGTTGAGATGTGTCTTCGAGATGCCAACTGTAACGTCAGCCGCAGACAGCAGTGTTACTGCAGGTAGCACGCAATTAACTAATTTAAATTCTCAAGTATTTTATTTAATTAATGTTCATTTTATTACTTTCAAATAGGCACCAATGAAATTGTAAAACAAGAAATTACTGAGACAGAAAATAAAGCAATTCCATTTCGCGAAGAGAAAGTAAGTTGTAACAATAACTATTACAATTGGTTCTAATTTAATTTTAATGCTTATAGGTATCAAATGTGCAACCATCGGATCAACGTGAAGAGTTATTGTCCGACATTAGGCGGCTGCGCGAAGACAATGAGAA
Source organism: Bactrocera neohumeralis (assembly GCF_024586455.1). Taxonomy (NCBI): domain Eukaryota; kingdom Metazoa; phylum Arthropoda; class Insecta; order Diptera; family Tephritidae; genus Bactrocera; species Bactrocera neohumeralis. The sequence goes on along the minus strand of NC_065922.1, from coordinate 49,213,105 downwards.
ATTGCTCAGAGAGAAGCGTCATCTTACGGTAATTTTTATATTTCTGATTTTTCACAAAGTTAAGCGCATAACTTATACAGGTTATGCGAGAATAGCTGTCACAATTATTGAATACAACATTTTAGAAGCTTTATTAAATATAAAATTATTTTTTCTTTAGGATGAAATCGTCAAAGTACGGGATTCATATTCGAAACCGATGTACGATCAGGCCTATACACCTATTCTGGGCGAGAAACAAATTCCGGTGTTCTATATAGCGTTGTCGATTGTTGCGGCCATATTTGGCTTTCTGTTTGGCAAATATTTTTGAATGCATACAACGCATACAAAACTCTGAAGTGCTGACATGTTTATCTATAAAAACAACAACTACATAAAATGAGAAACGCCGTCATACACAAACAGATAAACGAAGAAAACGAAACTAAAAATGAAACTTATATATAAAACCCAGCAACAGTATAAAAGTAAAAATAAAAACAACAAAACTTAGAAAGGAGGAAATGATCAAATGATTAAAGATAAACAAAACGAAAAACCAACAAAATAAAAAAAAAATAACAAGAAAACAAAACAGCTAAAAAATTAATGAAAATTGTTGAAAGTTTGTTTTGAAATGCATGTAACCATAAACATAAATGGGCATAAGCAGACAAATGTACGAAAAAAAAACTTGAGAGAAAAATCAGTTAAACTAAGAAACACTATGATTTGCAATTAAAGAAACAAAACAAACGCGCTAAAAGATAATAACAGTCAAAGTATCACATTTATAATGAAATAGCAAGCAAATATGTATAAAGCTCGGTGTAAGGTAGACAAACGAACGGTGACTGAACATATGCAAGTGTGTAAGGAGGGCAATTCAAAATCTATAAATTGTGTGTGTTTTGTGTAAACGCTTGCAGAATACACTTTTTTAGTATAGCCAAAGGGCACCGATTGAACGTTGGCACGGCATTTATTCATAACTTTATATTATATAGCAACAAGTGAAAAGGATTAAAACAACTACAAAAGAATTACATATAAAAAAAGAAGTGAATAATTAAATATTTAAAATATGCACTATATAAAGCGTTAGGTTTAATATTTTATTGTATGTTTTTGGATCATGCTTGTATAAATATAGTAGCAACAAAACGCTGTAGCAGGGTCTTCACCATTGAGACTATTTACTGAATAGAATAAAGAAGTACTAATTAATTTGCCTTTGCAGATACGAAAACTTGTTCGCATATGAATATATTATTAGCATACGTAGCTCTAACAATGAAACCCATCATGTGGCATTGAGCATTTTTTGTTTTAAATTTTTTTGTTTGTTTTGTTTTAAACATTTCCTAAGTTAACATGCATACATTCAAATATAAACACAAATAAACAATTTATTCGAGCTTTCCCAATATTGAATTTGATAAGCAAGTCTAATAAATGTGAGAATATACATACATATAAATTGTAAGTTTGTATTGTTTCCTAACTATTGAATTTGTAGGTCGTACCCTGAAATGTATGCTTACCAATTTTTGTTTTTAAGTACGTTTTAGTTGTCCTCCCTTCCCCGTGCGCTCAATAAATGTTATTGTTTTCACGTGTGTAGTGTTCTACGGAACATGAAAGGTAATAAATAGGCATACTTAAACCAAACGCTGTTCAGTATTTGCACTTATACCGCGTTTACTTGCTCTCCCATAATTAAATATGCCATAGTAAAATGTATTCAACGGTTCGCCATCTGTTAGTTTCGTGTAACTGTTTTTGTTCTGAATACTAATTAAAATAATTTTATTCAAGTTTTGTGTAATTTTGTTGTTGGAACTATAAAAATGCTTCGGTTACTTCGAATTATCAATAGCGTTGTTTTATATTTAATTCTCATTTAATTTTAATGTACTATATGCTTTTGCCGAAATGTATGTATGTATTTTTCTTGTGGTAATTTCCCACGTTTAAGTAAATAAATACTTCATTTTAATTAAAATCAAAAATCTTTATTTATTTCACAATTATATTTTTTTTTTGGAATAAATAGAATTTTCTTTTGAATAAAAAGTTTTGTTTTTCATTTGTTTAAATATTGAATTTTTTTAATTATTATTTTTTTAATTATTATTTTTTTATAAAGTTTTTAAAAAATAAATATTTTCGTTTTGAATAAATAAGATAAAAATAAAAGTGCTACGCTTTCTGTGACACCTTAATTTCCTTAAAATTCATTTTGAAGTATTGTGTTTATATGGTGTTTGCTCACAGATATATAGAGCATTATCTATGTATATTGATAAGTTCGTTTATTAATTCACATTTGAAATTTGGAAAGATTTCAAATTTTGTTAAATTAAAATTAATATTTAATTTTTTAGAGCAAATTAGTCTTCACTTTTAACTTTTCTTTCTTAAACTTGAATATATTTATATAACGGTAATTTTTTTTATTAGTCTGATTGTTCTTTTATAGTGCTCAAAGTTTTTAATAGCAGTTTTCGCTACAACTATATTGAGGACTTTGATTTTGGGAGTCTTGGCGCAAATGTTCCGCTGATGAACAAAAAAGCTAAACTCAACATTTCATTGTTTTACAATGCATTCATACATAGCAAAATAAAAAGTGAAAATTTGTAGTTGACGACTCTTCTTCTGTTTTGCCGTGGAGAGACAACACGAACATACCTTAACAAAACATGGAAACTATTGATTGCATTATTTAAATTCATATTTATATACATACTTATACATAAATATAATAACTGAAGAAATAATTTAAATAATGAATGACGTATATTAATGTAATTTAAAAGAAATATATAAAGCAAATGGTTTTCTTTAAATTGTTAATTAAAATGTAAGTGAAATATCATTGAAGAAAAATATTAGAAAACTAAACATCCAATTAACAAAACAAAACAAAAAACTAGAAACAAAAATCGCTTTGTTTTATAACCAGCTATTACAACAAACAACATAAAAATAAAAAGAGAAAAGCAACAATAGCTGCGCGTAAAAGTGTAGATACGCAGTAATAACATAAATACGCTATAAAAACTGGCATAAAAAGTGTTTCCATTCAACTTTTTGAAACTATTATTTAATAAAATAAAAGTATATTACCAAACTGAGACAAAACAAAACAAAAATCATACAACAAGTATAAACAGATGAAATAAACCAATAGATAAAATTAACGAAAACCCGCGCAGAAACGAAATATGCAAAAATTACCTTAAATATATTATAATAAATGGAAAATTACAATTTGCGCATACTTTTATTTTAACTTTTGAATAACTATGTATAATATGTACATATACGAGTAACCACCTTAATACCATGAAGTAATACTTAATAAGGTGGTTCTGTGGAAGAGTCTTTTGGGAGTAGGTTAGGTTCAGCGGATCAAAGTGCCGCACTCAGGATTTCTTTACGTCTCTTTGTCAATGAAATAATTTCCTTGGAAATTAATCTATTTACATACTGCATTAACTCCATGGGTATGCGGGGTGCGAATAATCAAAATAAACTAGATTTCGAAAAACGCAAACTCTATGACCAGCTATTGTTGAATCACTTATATCAATCTGGTTTCATTTCAATTTATTTAAATTGGCAATGATTCCCCATCCCACCTGGAATTTCAACTTTCAGTAAACATATGTAAATTTGTCTTTTCGGCCTCAGTTAGGCGTACTCGGAGGGAGTATAATAAACAGTTTGCAACATATGTATGTACATGTCCAGTACGAAGAATAGTTGAAGCAAAATTGCGCCGTTATGGCGTCATACACTCCAGAATAAGTGGGGCCAATATAGAAACTAAAACAAATATCTAAAGCGTCATACGTCACCGGTGCAATTTTGATTTAGTAAGCTCAGACAAAATCAAAAAAGAAAGGGTAAGAGCTTGACCTGATCTATTATTCTTTGCTCCGTTCTCCACTTTTTTATTCTGTAAAGTGAACACCCCTAATATTAATCGGTATTAAAAATAAAAAAATACCAGCGATTGGGCATCACTCTCAGCTGTTTTTGTTGATAAGACTTTCGGCTGCCAATTAGTCAAGTAAACTAGTAACAACATTATTCATTTCGGTTTCTAAATTATCCGTGGTTTGGTCAGTTCGCAGCGAAATGTTTTAAAACTCAACATATATAAAACCTTAAAATACCAACCCAGTTACAACATTAAAACTATAACTCTACTTCTCCAGTAACGTGAGTCACGTGCCTTAGAATAGAGTTAAAACCGAGCAGGTTGGTATGGTCCCGCTTTGTTTAATCTATAAGCAAAATAGTGTTTGTCTACTAATTACATAGCTTTACTAGCTCTTAGTTGTGCAAATATACTTTTAAACTCTCTAATTTACACATAAAAGTGACGTAGGTGCGGTGTAGTACCTACAAGTTGTTTTTGTTTTTTTTTCAGCCATCGACATTGTGTAGTGGCAATCATTAGTGACGAAACGGTTTGAAGGCGCAAGGTAATAGAAGTTGGTAACAAAAACGGTATTGCGTTATAGGAGTTAATAAACTGTGAGTCGAAACTTCAGTGTTTTGAAAGTTCTTTAGAGTCCTATAGTTGGTAATTTGATCAAATAGCATACGGATACACATTTAAAGTATATTAACTATTTTATTTATTAATTGCAATAATGGTGAAGATCACCTATTGGAAATATGACGGAAACACCGGTACTTGAACCTTGCATACCATTGCCAATTGCGGAACGTACATTGATTGATGTGACGGAAAAGGCGAAAGATTGGGCTATAATGCATGGTGCTGCTATGCGCTCCAAAACCAACTTCAGCTCGGATGCACTAAATGTAATTTGCCAGTTATTCTATTAGACATACATACATTAGTAATAGTAAGTACTATAGTAGTTGTGAAATTCTAGTATCAAACACTTCCCTGCGCTGTGTGTGTGAATGACATGCAAATTCTCATAACCATAACACTGGATTTTATTACAGATTAATATTAACTAAACAGATAGTGTACATCATGTTTGCATAGATATACTTAAAATTTTGTTCTTTTAGTTTGCTTGTTTAATTATCTTATATATATGTATGTATATTTATATTATTGTACATATTTTATATTACATGTGTAGTTCGCACCATTTATATTGATGCCGTCGTCATTCCCGCGCAAAGAGTTCGAAAAGGCTAGGAATTTGCAAACCATAATCAATCAATTGATGCATAATGTGGCGCATGATGAGGAATTTCTAACTACAACACTGGCCGAAACCGTAAAAGTCGATGAGTTTACTGCTAATTTATTTAATGTCTACAAAAAAGTACTCGCTAATGGTTTTGGACAGGTAAGACAACACTTACGCATCAGTTATATGATTACAATAATCTCTCATAAATTGTTTGAATTAAACTTCAATTATTATTTTCACGAAGTACATTTTACGCCTACATCATCCATTGCTGATAGACTCATATCTAAAATCTATATTTAAAAAACAAATTTAAATTTACGAAAATCATGATTTCCAATTGAATTTCGCCGTCATGACGTGAGGCTTTATGCTTGAATATTTCCTTATTATTCGAAAATCTATAAATATATTTACATACCGAATTGTTTTTACTGCCAGTGAAGGTTATTTGTAGTGCCTGTATATAGGGTTTTCGATAAATGGATTATCCTTCATGTTTTAAGCCGGCTCGAAGTGAGTTTTTTCAAAGCGAAAAACATATGATCTAAAATTATGCATATTTTGTTAAGGAATGTTCAAGTATTAAATTTTATCAAAAAAAAAATTTTAAATTTATGGTCACAGGAAATCAATTTGAAGAGTGTTCAAACAATTCATCTTCCATGTCGCTTAAATAAATCAAAATACTCAACAGAGTTTCACATACTCATAAAATATGTATAATCACGAAGTTAATAATATTGCCCGAAAGTTGCTAGGTCTACACATTTCTTCACTAAATTATCTGCTGATCGTAATCTAATCGTAGCTAATCTTAAATAAAAGCTTTTATAAAGATTTTATTCTCCAGTAATTAAATAAAAAAGTATTAAAGTGAAAGTTAATACTATACATAATATTCACTTAGCTTGGGATGGTAGCTAAACCATTGATAAGTCCCCAAAAAAGCACCGAAATTAATTAATTACAACAAAGGCAATAAACCGAAGCACGCGCGTCATATCCTTATTTCATTTAAATAAATTACATTTTATCGCACATTCACATACCATTACTTGTCCACCTCAGTAGTTAATTAGTCACACATGTACATTGGTTACATAAATATATATTTATTTGTTAATATCACCTTCTTGTCTGATGGTTTCTAATTTTTTGATTATTTCATTATTTGTTTATGCTCATATGAACACACACGCTCATTGGCAATCGAATGAATCGCACAAAATGAAAACGTGAAAAAACTCAAAACTTTTAACACCAAAAATATTAATAAAAAACCGTAAAACTTATCATAAAAATTAAAAAAAAAAACAATAAAAAAATCGAAAACTAATATAAAAAATAATTCAATTTAAAAATGCACCAAACTAAAACAATTACCTAAACATAATATGTAGCCAATTTCGTTGGGCCTATTGCGCAGTGATTTGATGTTGGAGACGAATTGTGCAGAATTGCTAGAAAAAGAGAAACAAGCCCCGTGTGCCTACTGTTGCTGGAAACAAGTTGAAATTAACACTATAGCTTCTGGTTTTGGCCATTTAGGACCAGTAAGCAAAAATATACAAAGGTGCAAAATTCAATATTAATTTCATTTTATTCTTGGCATATTTTAAAAGTAGCAATAGTGTGTAGCCAAACAAATCGTTGATATTGTATGTACTTAATTTATTAGCTAGCTACAAATCACTAAGCATTTGATTGAAAAAAAAACGTATTTTTCAACAAGCTTCGTTTTTATACTATGTACATATGTACACACATACCTATCTTTATTATGGCGTCATTTTTCGTTTAGTATTATTTTACAACAAGTTTGCTCTATAAATGCTAGGTTAATATTGAAAAATGAGCGTACCGCTCTTTATAGCGGTTTTTAATTAAGTATAGTTCATTTAAGTGCTCTTTTTTAGTTTTTAATTTTATGTTGCTTTTTTTATAATTTGCATTTATTGTGGTCAAGGTTGCCAATAATGCATTAAAAAATAATTGAATTAACATTTGATTAATTTTTTTTTCTAATCCCAAATACGGGAAAAATAGTCCATATATCGAAAAAAAAATTATACAAATCGAATTAAAAAATAAAAATTTTAATCCCAAACACCTTGGATCAAACTTTAAAAGGCTACTCTTAATCCCAACAAGAAATGAAAAATTCAGAAAAATATATTTTTTAATGTAAAATTTTTGTATAACTAAATTTGCAACCCTGATTGTAGTATAATGGTTTTTGATTTTTCATAAATGCTTGCATGATTTTTTATTATTTTTTTTAAATTTTTTTATTCTAATCTAAGAAAGAAGCGAGCCACTAAAAAATAACATTTATATTATTACCAAAGGATTTCAAAACAATTACTTTGTAGTAACAAAGAAAAAAAATCATTATTAAAAGTTAATTGATCCAATTATCTTTAGGTAATAGGGCGATCTTCTATTCACTACTTCCTTGCTTGAGTTCTGCTCTATTATCAAAATTGAAAGTAAAAGCAACAACACAAAGATGATTGACCCTTCTTTTACTTATCTTAGTTTTTGTTCGATTCATCACCTTTCAAGCTATTATCGTTGTTATTACTTTTACGGCGCAAGTTTTCTCCGTTTTTTTGAAGAATATATATTTTAAAGAATTTTAAATATTTTCTTATTATGTGCATATGTACATATGTATATGACTCTTTTATATCATAAACAGGGTATATAAGATTGCCCGAAGTATGTACATACATATATCTAGTTATAAGTGACCAGCATGATGAACTGAGTCATCTGTCCGTCTGTTTCTATATACGCTTTCCCACGACAGTCAGACCGTAACAGACCCGGATTTTTTATCCGGACAAGGACAGTGAACATGGCAGAATTCTGCCACTATAACAACAACAACAGCGCGAGTACCCCTTAGTCTGTTATATATCCATCTGAAATTGGGCACACGTTCTTTTTTACCCAAGTAGCTGCTCATTTGACGCAAGCATATACATAGCTGTCACCCAAACTATTTAATCAAAATCCAGCTTTTAAGTGGAACACTTTTTTATTTTACGAGATATCTTCACGAAATTTAGCATGTACATAGCATGTAGCTGCCTTACAAACTGACCGATCAAAATCGAGATAAAGATCTTTTTATACCTTTTATGCTTCAAGAAAAGCACCTGTGAAGAGTATTATTTTTTGTTTCTTCACGTTCTTTGATATTTTTGTTAATATTTTATTAGCATCAAAACTTAATTATTTGTTTATTGCAAAATATTTCAATATTTAACTGCATTTAAATCTCAAAAATATCGATAACATAACGCCAATTTTTTTTTGAAAATTACTACTTTTTTGTTGTTGTTTTTGTTGTCACAACATCAAACGTACCCCAACAATGTATTTGACAATGCAGTTTTCTGTTCCTGATCAGATGTAAATTCAGGTCCTTTCAAGTTACGTAAACATGCATATTATGGGAACATCAGCTTCAGCTAATTGTAGATGACAAGTTCAGCGATTTATTTTGTGATTTATAGTTATGAATCATCATATAAATTCATTTATATAGTATAAAGGATATCAAGTATATCAAAACATAATTTTTTCGATTAAATATTTATTTATAGCCTAGCATAAGCAACGTATTTTTTGTCTTATTTTAAAATAATAAATTTAGAAGAATAGAATTTAATAATGAAATTGCATTTTAATATAATTTTATTGTATTTAGAAACTTATTAACTGTGCCCCAACGCATGAATTTTTTTTTTTTTTTTGCTTATGAACCTTATTTCTTATTTATTATTATTATTGTTCCTTTTGCTGCGGATTTTGTTTTTCCATTTTGTTTTGCTAATCAGCCCATTTCTTCTACATATGTATGTATTTTTATAAACTCTACTATTAATATTTTTGCATTTGTTTGGCACACAGTTTGGCCGGGGAATTTTCGGATTTTTTTTTTAATGATATAAACAGCTGATGTGATATCAGATGTGCAATCGAAACGTTTTAAAAACAGGCAAAGTGCAATCAACTGCAACGCCGCAAAGTATTTAAGCGTTACGTTGTGATTTCTTCTTTACATAAGCCATTATCAAATCTGAACGTAGAATAGCAAGTGAATTTAGTAATATCAACTAAATTTTGCTTTCAAATTTTATTTTAATGATTATTAGATCCTTAGCATTGTAAATACACATTTTTTATAAGCCATTTCGCAATTTATGCTAGCACGTTCATTTTTCCAAATCAAATCAAATCACTCAATCAACTAAAAGACTTGCTTACATCGCATCGCAAACGCATCCCACCACCAATTCCACCAAAAAAAAAAACCAAATCGAAAGCAAACTCACTAAACATCAAAGCAATAATTGGCAAGCACCAAGTTCAGCTCATAACTGACGTAGTCGGTAGCGGTCATGGTGGTTTATGAATTGAGTGTCATCATTTGCTCAATATGTCACTTATGCTCGTAAATTTACCAACAATTAATGTTCCATTAAATCATTTAACGTATTTTTCTTATGAAGTAAATCTTTGTATGTGTATCAATTTTCAGGCTTATTCGCTCGGTTTATTACGTTCCGACTATTTGGCTCACATGTTCGAAGACAATTCAGTTAAACAAGTTGAAATCAACACGATTGCCTCTAGTTTCGGTGGCATCTCCACACATATGATGCCTCTGCAGAGGTATTTTCATTTTTTCAACAACATCAATTTATATTTTTTCTCCTTTATTTTTCTATATTTTGTTTTATATGCTTTATATGTACATATGTATGTATTTAAAATTTTTCTGTGTAAGCGCAAACAAAGTACAACCAATTTTTCAGCTAATTAACTAATTATGTATATTAACTATGTATATTATTTTTTCAAAGCTTAGCGCTGGTTAAATATTTGTAGCTTTGCTTAATATTTGTGAATACCAACTTATATCATTTCCTACGCTTTAGTTTCCAACTTATTGCACGTAATTTATTTTTCTTGTTTTTTATTTATTTATCTAAAAACAAATAGTTATGTTAGACAACCGTCCATGTACATATGTATATATAATTATAGTTTCAAAATCGGTTAGAATATTTTAGTTGGCCTTGAGACCGTGCTTAGTTCAAAACGCCTCTTATTTATTTATTTGCTCATATAATATATACATAGTGTGTAGTCGGGTTTTTGACGCAATTGTAGACATTATATAATTTTAAAAATTACCGTTAACTTTTAAACTTATCTGTGTGCTTAAGTGCTCTTTATAAACAACTGAATAATATGTCTAAATATAATATACCCTATATTTTAAATATTTCTAATAGGATCCATATATATTCTCTCTCTCTCCTGCCTCTATAGCTTTGTGATGAGCGAGTTGGGGCATGCGGATAAAATTAAGAATGTAAATATACAAGTTTTTTTTTGCTAATTTCATAAAACAAAATATTAACGACTCTTTTATTTTCTCCTAGATGCCCGAAAATACTGCTTTGTCCGGCCTTTGTGGTGGCATGATCAAAGCTTGGGAAGTATATGCTCAGCCCAAAGCGGTTATTCTTTTTGTCATCGAAGATGTTTCCTACAATATTTGCGATCAGGTGCGTAAACTATTTTAAAGCACACTTTCTACTGATTTTTTTTATATAAAATTAATATATATGTATGTGTGTGACCTGGTCTACGAAAAGGGAAAAGGGAGCTAACGTGCGAAAACTAGTTTTCTGGGAAACAGCTGTTAAAAATAAACAAACTCGTTAATCAACTAAAAAGTGAAAATTGATTTTTTAACACCTAAGCCCCCTTTCCGTAGACCAGGTCACATATAATAATAAATAAATATATATTTACATATGTATATTACAGCGTTTCCATGAGTTTTATATACGCGAACAGCGCCCAGATATTAAAGTATTACGTCGTACTCTAACGGAGGTGCATAAAGAGGGCAAATTGGGACCAAATAAAGAACTTTTACTGTAAGTTATTGTAATTGAACAATTAGTATCCATATAAGTACTAAAACTTTCTAAAAAGATCTTTGTTATATGTACTCATATTTTGCAATTCGAAAAAAAATGTTTTTTTTGCGATTGTTGTTTTTTGAAGAGGCTATTTTTTAAAATATTAATTTAAATAATTGACAATTCATTTTCAAAAACTTTGAATTCTCTTATCCTGCAGTCGGTTTCCGGAAAATCTCTGAAAAAAGTGTAGGGCGATGAGGAAGATTTTTCTACTAAAAATTATATCAAATCCAAAAAAATAATTATTACTACATATAAATGAATACAGATAATGAAGACCTAGTGAAAATTTTTATTTTGGACATATTCCGAAAGAGAAGTCGTTTTTCTGTGTAACATTTAAGCTCCGGCGTGGCTTAATAATCGATCATTACCTGACAAATAGATCTTAGATGGTCATCTGAAAATTTCACGTCGATCGGTCCTCGTCGACTCTGAAAATAGTATTTCGAGAAAGCGACGTATAAAGTTTTGGGTGCCGATTACACTAAGCTAGAAAAATCCTTCAAATATGCTCATATCTTCGGAACTATTAACCTGATCAATTAAAAGTTTTTTAAAAATAATCACAACATCCTCGACCATCCCCATTATCTTGCCAAATAAAATAAAATCTTATCCTAAAAAAATCATCCCTTTACAGCGGTGAATACGAAGTGGCTGTCATTTATTTCCGCGCCGGCTATGAACCTCAGCACTACCACTCACAAGATGAATGGGATGCACGCTATATGATGGAGTGTTCGCGTGCGATAAAATGTCCATCCATACACTACCATTTGGCCGGTACCAAGAAGGTGCAGCAAGCGCTTGCTCAACCAGAAATGCTGGAGCGATTTATAAGCGACCCAGAAAAAGTAGGAATAACCAAATTGATAACTCATTTAAGATTGAGTGAAAAGAAAACATCTTCCTATTCCAGATAAAAGCTGTGGGTCAAATCTTCACCGGGCTCTACTCGTTGGACGACTCTGAAGCAGGCAATGCCTCATACGAAATGGCATTGAAAGAACCGGAACGTTTTGTACTGAAGCCACAGCGCGAAGGCGGTGGTAATAATGTTTATGGCGCTGACATTCCAGATGCACTGCGGGTAAGTGTTACTTTATTGAAAAATATTTTCTTTCCTTTTTATTTGACGAGAAGTCTTCACGAAATTTGCAATAAATTATTCTCCAGGAAATTGCTAAAATCTCTGAACAAATTGTTCAGACCACTATAGCATATAGCTGTCATACAAACTGACAGATCAAAATCCAGTTTTTGGTTTGAAAACATTTTTATTTAACAAGAGATATTCAGGAAATTTGACATATATATGTACATATATATGTATATTGTTGACAAAGGCATTTCTATGATCTCCGAACAAATTGTTCAGATCGGATAACTATAGCATATATTATATTATAGCTTGGGGACAACCGAGGTCAACACTTTCTTTTTTATGTCAAAATAATTAATTTTCGATTATGTGAGAAAAAACAACAATTTCGACGCTTACCAAATATACTGTGTTTTATTTACAAGCGCATATTTCATTGTTTGCTTTGTGATTTGCAGAAAATGAGTCGCGTTGAACGCGCCGCCTGGATTCTTATGGATCTAATTCAGCCACCAATATCCAAGGGTTACATGATACGTCCGGGTGGCAAATCGCCACCAGAAGTGGTGGATCTCGTGTCAGAGCTGGGCATTTTTGGCGTAATACTGGGTGATGTAGATAATGTGATTTGCAATTATCAAGCGGGTCATATGCTGCGCACGAAACTCTCGACTGCGAACGAGGGCGGTGTTGCAGCGGGACTTGGCGCCTTAGACAGTCCTTATTTACTGGATTAGTATTTTATTAATGATTTGGCTTTAAAAAAATTCATAGTTTTCTTCACAATTAATTTTGTTACATTTTAAAATTTTATATTTATATTTTCAAAATTTTCGAATCTTAAACATAATGTAAATCTGAATCTACTATTTTGCAGAGTTTTTGGCGTTTATCCATTTTGATAAAATTTTACCATATTTTTTAAATTTTTACACCATATCATGCCTACCTATCATATTTGTACATAATGCTAATAAATAAAAACCGGAAAACACAATTTTTAATACAAATCATATTTTAAAAATATATGTATTTGCATTGAGTAGAACATGTCACAGCAATAATCAAAAATATATAAACATCGCCATTTAGAATGATTAAGAAAGAAACAATTAAAACACAGATAAAATTTTGACCTCAGGACATTACTACACATCTTCATATACAAATACATTTCTTCTCCTTTGAGGGCCTCTCTCAGGCGCGTCGTGGCAGGGTTTGGTGAGTAGAAAATTTGGCGTTTATACGCTTACTTCTACTACTACTTCTGTTGGTCTGGACAGGCCATTTGATATAGGAATTGTATCATGGTACGAGTTGGGCGGCCCGTCATGCGATCTTTTAACAAATATGGCAGAGTACCGTACTTTGTCAACATACCCACGCCCCGTATATCCAAATGAGCCCAATCGACACAAGGCACAAATTGCTATATAGAATTAAAGTAATTATATTTACTATAATACAAAAAAGTAAAAAATAAAAACGAGAAACTCGAAGCTTACGTGCAATATTGCCGCTGCCAGGCAAGATGAAGCCGGTCCAGAACCATTGTTGCTGACATCAAAACTAACATGGTCTGGCAAAAACAATAAATAAATAAATATTAAACAGTTAGTATACAGTAAATATAAACCGTTATTATTATTCAAGTGTTTGTACTCACTCGTAACCAAATATTTATAGTAGTTCCACAATGGCAAGCGCCACATGCGATCGCCAGTTAGTGAGCCAGCCTTTTGGAATTGCTTCCAAATGTAATGTGAATTTGAAAATATGCCCGTAGCTCCACCACCCAACGCCTTTTTGACACCCTTACCAAGCGTAGCCACATCGACCACCAGACGTGGTTTGTATGTAGTCTGTGCATAGATCAATGGATCAGCCATCACCACGACGCCAGCTTTATCCGTGTCCTAGATAAGAAAATCAGCATTGAAAATCATAATTTTTTTTTAATGTTTTCGGTTTGTTAGTTTACTTACGCGTATCGCCAATGATTTGCCGTTGAGTAACGTGACTACGTCACCTGGCTTGCAAGCCATGCCCGAGGGCATATTCTCGCAAAGTGGTATAACAGCGGAAATGTTAATAGGCAACGATAGAGCCGCGGCGGCACGAATGGAAGCGACTACAACAGCAGCACCGGCCATGGCTCCACGGTATTCATCCATTCCTTTGCATGGACGCAAGCAGAGACCGCCACTGAAATCAGGGAATAAATATATTTTAGTATACAAATTGTTAATAACTTCTTATGTATTATTATCATTTATTTCAATTTCAAGTTCCTTATTTTATGTACTTTATATGCTCATTTACCCTTTATTTATCTACTTTATACTCACCTATTGAATGTCATACCCTTGCCCAACAACAATATTGGTTTATCTTCGGGAGCTGTGCCACAATAGCTGATTTCCAGTAAGACTGGCGGCTCACACGAGCCTTTCGCAATCATTAGAAAAGAGTTCAAATGTTGCTGCTCTATCCACTCCATTGTACGAATTTCCACAGTTACACCGCATGGGCATAAGGCATCGACGGTGGCTTGTGCAAATGTAGTTGGGGTCATTTGGTTGGCTGGTGCGTCACTAAGACGACGTGCAAGATTTTGTGCTTCGGCTTTAAATAGACCACGTGTCCAAGCGTCTATGTCGGGTGAGTCGTACAATTCTAATTTGGGAATTATTGTTCGGTCTTTTTTCATTTTATTATCTTGATAACGCCAAATCGCCAAAGCACTACCCTCAGCAGCTTGTTCGGGATATTCCATTGAATCCACAAAAACCTCTGAACAGCCTTGCATCTGCAGGCTGCGTGCACCGACACCAGCTGCTACGCGAACATTTTCCTGGTTTATAGAAATTTTCGTTAGTTTATAGAAATAGTACTTTTACTATATCTCAATAGTAGCTGGTATTATTTTGAGGTTATATATTCATTACATTTATTTATTGTATTAAAACTAATAATTGTTTTCAAACATCTATGCGCTTCCCATGCAAAATTGCTTACTTTGAAAACTCGTTACATAAATGATCATTGTAATTTATTTTTTTTATGAAACAAGATTTTCCTGTCAATTTTTTTCAATGACAGTTTAAATCAAAATTTTCAAATGTCAAATTTTCCAAAATGTTTTCAACGCAAAAATCTCTATTGTTAAATTGATTTCTTACTAACTGTCAGTAATTGAGCCCCATCCACCTTATTTATCTTCTTACCATGCCTTCATCCAACATTTCCAACTCATTGAAACCAGCGCCTTCACGTCCAACACCGACCACTGCTATAGATCGAAATTCCTGATCAATATTGTTGAAAACCTTTCCTCTGCCCAACCTTCCAGATAGATTCGTTCTACGTTCACACGAAAACACAATGGCCACGACATGAATTAGTATTGGTCACTTGTGCGTCAAACTTAAAATCGATATGGTAATATTTTCTACTCACTCTTTGATTAACTCAGATACTTTGCCCTGCACACGGTCATCGAATTTCTCTCCACTCGACGTTAGCTTTGCCTCCTTCTCGCCCTCCTTCTGATATAGGCCGATCACAAGTCCTTTCTGTATGGTGGTATAATAAAGAGATTTAAGATGTCATCACAACAAGTGTTTCGAGCATTGGCCTATCGTATGTATTTGAAACGGTTTAAATTAGTTGGCGCTTACCGTCACACGCGAATCATCGGCGTAGCACCTCAGATAGACTTGTTGGAAATTTTTCACATTTCGAAATCTCAGCAGAGATTTTGTTAGCCAATTTGTTATGCGTAGCGAGGACATAGTTTGCAAGTAGTTTTATCAATTTAATTTTAATTATTTCCTTTTATGCAAATTTTTATATATAAAACGGTTTTCAGCTTAAAAATTTTCAATAAAAAATAAAATTGAAATTTAGATCTGACTGAATATTTTTCACAGCTTGTTACAGTTCGTTTGAGTGTCTAGAAACAAAGTGCAAATGGTTCTTACTTGAGAGCCAACTATTAAACCGTTTGGATCATAATTGATTGCTTTCGAAGGTGCAATTTTTGTAATTTATTTTTCATATGTAATTACAAAGTGCTCTTGTTTCAGTTTAATTGTATTTTTTCTTGACATTTTTTCAAAATCTATATTGAGGATTTATTCGATTATTCATAAATCATGTATTTTCTAAAATATTTTTGTGACTTTTAGTGGATTAGGATTATGTATTTAAGACGAATATCGGCAAAACACGAAAAATGTGAGAAACATTTGTATACTTGCATATGTAGATGTTCACATAAGACAGCGGTTATATTAAAAATGTATTTGCAGAATGTTTATCCGTTCGCATTACGTAAACCTACTATTCTGAGAATTTTTTGGTAAACCGGTGTCCAATAGAAAGGCCACTGTTTTACAGTTTATGATAAAGACAACTTTTGCTAATATACGAAGTATGAATTTTTTGCTAATCTCAGAATGCGTGTGTCAAAGTTGAGTTCGACTCCCCTCGTAGTTATATCACTAAAAAAAAGTAATAAATATTTGTATGGTAATTGGCCTACATCCGCACTTAAGGATAAATGACTTTGAGGAGTTGTATAGGTATTTATTCATACTAACATCTTTCTACAATATTGCAACATTTGTTTAATAACATTTTAAAATAGAAAATAGAGCTTCATTACGAAATACTAAAAAGGATGTAAATATATTGCACCTATGCAGTAAACAACATTTAAAGCTTAAATGCTAAAACAGTACTTTTTAGCTTAACCATTTTCGGTATGTATCATCCATTAGATGATCGGTAAATCTATCTATGGGACCGATTATTAATGGAATTGAACACAAACCAACTGCGGTGGGTAATATCTTTCCAAAAGCTTTTTTAACTTCCGCTTTACGAATCAAATAGCCAGTCAGCCAAGTTATTCTAGAAATGTTGTATGAAAGAAAAGTAATATACGTACTTCCTTAGCAACTTGGGATATTTTTCATGTTTACCTATTTATTGTGATGCCGGGAATGATGACAGAGGCGACCATTTGCCATGTGAATACATCACCAGTAACAACGGCTATTTGTTTGGTGCTGCTTCCGCGTTGATGTTCCTTGACTGATTTATCAACAGCATCAGCACATACATAAGCCGTGGCCAGTAAATAGGATGCACGCACCAAATTGCGATGTATAAGTGGGCGGAATGCTTCTCCTACCTCGTTGGAGTATCCTTTGTGTGATATAATAGCATTTATTCAGTTATTACGTAAGATTTGGGCAATTTGTACGTATGCTAATTGTTTTTATAAATTTATAAGTACATCCATATACCGTTAGCTTCAAATTATTCAAAGTTTGAGTGCTTACCTAAGTACCGCAATTTGCTATCCCTATACACGTCGTATTCTTTGCTCATTTTTACCAAATAAGAAGAGGCGGCTCTAGTTTAAGCGAGAAATAGCATAGTTAATACGTTATATAAGATTGAAGTTCAAATATATTCTTACATGTGTAAGCTAATTAGCACCACTTGTCACCGCAGCATCAATTTTATTATATCGTGCTTATCTAATGTTATTTATATTGGCACATTTTCTCTTCACATTTGATTTTCATTTATCACAAACCATCATGATGCTTTGCGTTTGCAAAATACATGTATCGTTTTTTGTTTCTTTTAAGTCGAGCAAAACAAAATCGAAATTGGTAACCAAAACAAAAACTATAAAATTCAAACTGACCAGATTATTTTAACAATATTAATGTTACTATCTAAATGTGTTTTAAATAAGTTTAACCAATTAAAAAATAATACAAATAAAATGAATATATTATAAAACAAATATTATGTTACTGGTTGACTTTCCACTATTTGAATTTTCCGATAAAATACAAATTTGGAATAGAAATCGTAATTATTAAATAAATTATAAAATTTTTGAATTAAATAATCATTTACAAAATTGTATGCATGTGTGTTCATACAACCCTGCAGTTTGAATCAGCGGCGAAGACAAACCAGTCGCGACATGTTGCAATGCAATAAATGTCAAATGCGCAACGAATGAGTGATTATAAGAAAAAGTGCGAAACAACGAAGGTCTGACTGGAGGAATCATCTTTTGTATAAATTCTTTTGAAAAATCTACGTTTTTTATAAAAATTACAGCGTGTATTTAATACATTTCGCCTGAAGTGTTTAGTTCGAATAAAAGTTTAAAAGGTGTGAATGTTTTAAAGATCAAAAATATAAAACGAAACAGTGAACGATAGATTACAAACGCTACGAAATAGAGCTACTACATTGAAAAGCGAAAATATTTTGGGAATTATACGCGTCGATTAGTCATTGCTGATGTTTGTTTTTTCATAAAATCTAAAATTGTACCTATATATGCACATTATAAATTTTTTTGAATTAAGAAAAATGTCTATTGGTGTCTCTAAAAATCCTTTTTTCAAATGATGTTTTGCAAATATAATTTAAATTTGATTATCGATTTGAAGTTACAATGTTTTCTATCTCATTACCGTGGTGATTGTGGTTTCATCAGTGATGTCATTATTATGAAGTCAGCTGGGCAGGACTTACATTGCTAGATATCAATCAAAAAGTAATAAATACTATATATTTTGCTTTATGTATTTTGCAGTGACGTGTCAACAATGGCCTCAGGCACGACTTTGCAAAAAGCTATTGATTTGGTGACCAAAGCGACAGAAGAAGACCGCAACAAAAATTATGCTGAGGCTTTACGTCTCTACGAACATGGCGTAGAGTATTTTCTACATGCAATCAAATGTACGAAAGTGAAAGAAATTGATATACGGTTAACTGATTTTCTGATTTTGATTTATAGATGAGGCACAAGGTGAGAAAGCCAAGGACTCAATTCGTGCCAAGTGCCTACAGTATTTGGATCGAGCTGAAAAACTTAAAGAATATCTCAAGAAAGGCAAGAAAAAACCTGTAAAGGAGGGTGAATCAAGCTCGAAGTAAGCGATTAAGATTTGGTGTCATATATTATATTTCAAATAACACACAAACATTTTTAGAGATGACAAAGATAAAAAGGATGATAGTGATTCAGATGGCGAAGATCCTGAAAAGAAGAAACTTCAAAGTAAATTAGAAGGCGCAATAGTAATTGAGAAGCCGCACGTCAAGTGGTCCGATGTAGCTGGTTTAGATGCTGCAAAAGAGGCCCTTAAAGAGGCAGTTATCTTGCCAATCAAATTCCCACATCTATTCACGGGCAAACGTATACCTTGGAAAGGTATTCTGCTTTTTGGTCCTCCTGGTACCGGCAAATCATATCTTGCCAAAGCTGTTGCCACAGAGGCAAACAATTCAACTTTCTTCTCAGTTTCCAGTTCGGATTTGATGTCGAAATGGTTAGGTGAATCCGAAAAGTTGGTCAAAAATCTCTTCGAATTAGCACGTCAACATAAACCATCAATTATTTTCATCGATGAAATTGATTCCATGTGTTCGGCACGTTCGGATAATGAAAACGACAGTGTGCGACGCATCAAAACAGAGTTCTTGGTGCAAATGCAAGGTGTTGGCAATGATACAGATGGTATTCTGGTACTTGGTGCCACTAATATACCATGGGTATTGGATTCAGCTATACGTCGACGTTTCGAAAAGCGTATCTACATTCCATTACCTGAGGCTCACGCTCGTCTGGTAATGTTTAAGATACATTTGGGTAATACCACACACGTTTTAACCGAGGCTGATCTCAAAGAACTAGCATCAAAAACAGATGGGTAAAGAAATTGAACATAATTAGCCGGTAATGATATTAATTGCATAAAAATATTTACAGTTACTCAGGCGCTGATATTTCCATTGTCGTGCGCGACGCTCTTATGGAACCAGTGCGTAAAGTGCAAACCGCCACACACTTCAAGGTTCTGCTTCAAACGCAATTTTCGTGAACTAGTGTAACTAAATTTTCTTTCTCAATATTTATAGAGGGTAACTGGTCCGTCACCAACAAATAAGGAGGTTATAGTTGATGACTTGTTGGTGCCCTGCTCGCCTGGTGATGACGGCGCAACTGAAATGTCCTGGATGGATGTGCCTAGTGATAAGTTATTCGAGCCACCAGTTACTATGGTAAAGTCAAACCGAAAAGTATTTTGAGACGAAAATAATTGGTAAATTAAATGCTTTCACTTTTCAGCGCGACATGTTGAAATCATTGTCTCGTACAAAACCCACTGTCAACGATGATGATCTAGTTAAGCTGCGTAAATTCACCGAAGACTTCGGACAAGAGGGATAAATTACAGACAAATTTCTATAACAAATTGATTTTATTATAAATATAAGTGAATACTGTACGCAAATTGATTGATTGTTGCCTATTTGATAAAAAGGGAGTAAAATCATTTTAAGCCCGCAATAACTAAGTGGCTAAACTTAATTTAAAAATCTTAGAACAACTCGGATATGTTTAACCATGAAAAACATATAATACAAATCTTCATGGCAAGCATTAATTTTCATTTGTTTTTAATGTACACATTGCATTTTATATATATTTTGGCATTATAAATGTATGCGACATACTCAAATGCAGAAAAATGGTCTTCTACGATATGAGCCCAGAAAAATGCTGAATTTTATTTTATAAGAAAGTGGATAGCGCCAATACACATTAAGCAAGTCAGGTATCTTTTTTTCTAGAAAGCAAGTGGGTTTGCCTATTGGCTGATGGAAATTAAATTTTATATTAAATTGTAACAAAAATATGTTTGTAAAAATATTAAATTCTCTCGATTTATTTAAAAAAAAAATAGTATATTAAAAATATTCTTTCTGAAAACAAATAGTTATTAATTGTACTTCTCACATTGTACATGGTTGGTGTCGTTTGGATAGATGAAAACTGTGCGTCTTAAAAACCGAATCAATCGTCCTCATTACTTTCAATTGTAAGCATTGGCTGTTTAATGTCATAGAAAAGTATCATTTCCTAAGTAAAAATAAACTTTATAAAAAAAAAGTGTTTATCTTGCAACTAAATGTGTATGCTTACGCGACATTTCTCAAGGTTCAAGGTGCAGATGGCTTGTGTAGTCTCTTTGACTGCTTTCACTTCGTCGCTATGCGCTAGCCGCACATGGGGAAAGCTGTCCTCGCCTGTTTCAATCGCGATCAGATTATCACGCGCTAAAAAAGCGATTTGAAAGGCATTCTCTACGGTATTCATAAAATTATTCGGATCTATAATGAGTTTGTAGTAAGGTATGGCGCGTCCGCCGTTGCTGTTTAACATTTGACGCAATTGGTTGCCCACAATATTTAACTTATTGGCACCCTTGTCCTTGCGCTGCAGCTTATCAATGTTCTCAGGACGTTTCTCCTCTGCCTGTATAAATTATTATAATTGCGAGTGTATTTTTTTGATATTTTCACTATTCTTTGGTAACCCACCTGTTCGTTCCGCTTGCGTGGTTGTCGCTCTTTTGTCACACGTTCTTTTACTTCAACTCTATACGCGCCGAGCATTGTGGATTTCGCGCGTGCCATACGCGCTATAGCGCAAGCGATCTCTGTGAAGGGCTTCCAATTATCCTGACCTTGTGTGGCCACAGTTTGTCGCTGCAATGGAAATATACATATATTAGATGAATAAAATTTGTTACTTTTTGGAATTAGTTTTGTCTTCTTACGATTGCATTTTGATAGATTTGCTCGCTGAAAGCTCCCATTAATGAACTCTGTTGAAAAACTTTGGACATCAGTTCGTGGTTCATCTTCAGCAATTGCGCGTCACGCATAACTTCGCTGGTGTGCTCCGCGCGATCGGTGACATTGCCCTCGCCATGAATCAGATCCGAATTTTTTACGACCTTCGATAGTTGGTTAAGTGTCTCTTCGATACTCTGTTCTGTCAAACGGGTTTCTGTGGAGCAGGTAACTCTCGATTATCGCACAAAATAAGCATTCATATAATGTTTAAAGCAAAAAAAATCTACACATAAGCTCTTTTACTCTATTTGAATTTTCAGGGGACTACACATTTGGACGCAGTGAATAATAGTTATTTATATTGTTTTATATTTTAAGTCGAGGCGCTGTTTAAAAGCATATATTTGGAAATTTATGAAAAGTCACTGAGGCTAAATGAAGCTAATATTTTGTCGTGATAGTATATTTAATATTATAATGACTAAAAAGGTAGTCAAATTCTTCCTGAATACGCATAGCAATGTAAACCTTAGTTTACTCTTCCCGAACTTTTCACAGTTACACGCTTGTTTGCAGAGCTTGACACGCGAGATTATAAAAGTTTATTTTAAATACAATCAATTAAAAGTTTGAGGATTCTAATTTAGGTTAGTTTAAGTCACTAAATTTCTAAATATAGCTAACAAAAAATACGTTAAATTCGTTTACACTGTAGCTATAATACACTCTACGCAACAAAAAATTCTATACAAAGAGTGAATTTTGATCGATCAGTTAGTATGAAAGCTAAATGAGCAGCTTCTTGAGGAGAAAAGGACGTGTGTAAAATTTCAGATCCATATCTCAAAAACTGCGGGACAAGTTTGTACCGTCAGACATCTATAAATTCGATCAGCCCGTTGCCCTGATAAGTTATATATGTATATAGGGTATCAGTCGCTTCCTTCTGGATGTTATAAACTTCGTGGTAAACTTAATATATCCTGTGCAGGGTATAAAAATAAAACAGAAACAAATTAATCTCATATTATAAGTTGGATAGCTATAAAAATGATGGTACTAAACATAAGCACGCCAATTGAAAAATGTTAGATTTGTTAAAAGGTCGTGATCACCGGGTGTACGCCTCCCAAGATGCACTCATTTACTTGTTTAATACGATTCGAATTGCAGGGCTTAGTCCACCGAGGCATTACGGTCTATTTATTGTTGTGCTATCACCATTTGTCTTTAATATTGGTTGGATACGTTATAGAAGTATTCTATCTGTTATGGAGATACTAAATAGTGTACAAGCAGCTTTGAATATTATTGGAATGCCATTTAAGAGCTTGACATTGGCGTTGTCTCTGCAACGTTTGCAAAGCGTGAAGCCGTTATTAAAGGAACTGGATGCATGTCACAGTGAATCGAAAGATGTAGCCAAAATACGGCGCTGTGCAATTACAGGCAATCGTATTGTATTCGGTTACATTATTTCTTATATGCTGTACGGAACTTTGACTGTAGTATCGGCAGTACTGAGTGGTCTTGCACCACTTACCCTTTGGATACCTTATGTGGATTGGCATAGATCGACTTGGGAATACTGGTTGCAGTTGAGTTTTGATGGCGCGACGCTTTACTTTTCACTGCTTCATCAAGTCATTAATGATTCCTACCCAGCCATATATATTTATATTATACGCACACAAGTACAACTGCTGGCACGCCGTGTAAGTCGTTTAGGAAATGTATTGGATAAAAGTGAGGATGCAAACTATCATGAGCTTCAGCAATGCATTATTATACACCAGAAAATATTAAGGTTTGCTCGCAGATATAAAAGTAAAATATGTATTATAGAAAAAACAAAAATATTAAAATATTGAAATTGTTTTATGATAGATTGGTGCGTATGGTGCAACCTGTAATATCGGTGACAATGTTTGTTCAGTTCTGTATAGCCGCAGCCATCATGAGCACCACGATGATAAACATATCGATTTTCGGTGATATAACCACCAAGATAACTTCTTTGATCTACCTGTTTTGTGTGTTGTTGCAAATTTGGCCGACCTGTTATAATGCTTCCTATTTGCAAGCGGACTGTAAGAAACTTTCCATGGCTATTTTTTACAGCAATTGGATGACTCAAGGAAAACGTTTTAACAAGCTGCTAATCTATTTTTTGCAACGCTCACAAACTGATATGCCATTGCGGGCCTTAAAAATGTTTCCAGTCGATTTGGCTACAAATGTGTCGGTTAGATTCTAATTTAAGACTATTAATTATTTTATAAAACTAAAATATTTTTCAGATTGCAAAGTTTTCGTTCAGCCTCTATACATTTATACAACAGATGGGACTGGGCGCTCATCTAAATGACTGAACAGCTTGCGATATATCACATATATGTGCATAAAAATAAAAGCAACTTTTTGAAATCTAGATAAGTTTATTTTTTGTAGAGTAAACAAGATAAAACGTAAACAAGATATAACTCTTCACACATAGAGTTTTGTAAAGATATTTTCTCAGATGAAAAAGTTTTCAATACATTGATTTTGATCAGTCAGTATGGCAGCTATATGCTATGGGAACCGATCTAAAAACTGCGGAAACTGTTTCATACGACATCATTTTGATCTTTCAGTTTGTGTGGCAGCTATTGTGGTCTGGTTTCGGCTCCGACAGTTTATCAGATTTTTAGAGGGGAAAGGATTTGTGCAAAGTTTAAGAACATCTCAAAAACTGAGGGAATAGTTCGCGTATAAACAGAAGACATAACTAAATCGACTTAGCTCGTTATGCTGATCATTCATACATACAAGTTTTTATTTTTTTTATCGGTTTTTCGATCTTTCCTTCTGAGTGCAACAAACTTCATCGCAAACTTGATAAACCCTGTTCAGGGTATAAAAATAAATCATTGTAGCTATATTTTTGGAGGGATCAAAGATATAGTTCCAAATCATATTGTCTCACACATATATAAAAATATATATTTTTGAATGATGTTATATTTTAATACATACATGTATATGGTCTTGTTTTGTTTAGGTATCAGTGACTTACGGATTTCCCTGTTGGTGTCTATCAAATCCTTCAGACGCTGTTTTCGATCCAACGCCTGAGTAGAATTTAATTCATCTGCCGTGCTATTCATAGTTCACTTTTATTAGAAACTTATTAATTTAATTAAAAATTAGGCTTAAAACATAAATGAGAAATGTAAACAAAAACAATGTCAGCGCGCAAAATAACAAACGTTTCGGAAAATTGTTGACGACAGTGCTGCCAAGTTTGCAGAAGCTGTCTTATTATCCGAATAAGTCAAAGTGCTATGCGCATCTCATAACATAATTTAATAAATTGTAAAAAGCTTAATAGTAAAAAAATGATTTACTGAATTTTTTAAATTCAAAAAAATAATAATAGGAAATATACTGCGTATAATTTTTAAATAGGAAATCGTGTAAAATTAATTATAAAATGTATATTAAATTAAATTTAAGGCACATTTCACCCAATACGGCAACCTGCCGATTTTTTTCTGCAACAGCTGATTTTTCGCAGCAGTTTAAATACAAGTACTAATTTGATTTTATTTGTGAAAGTGATTTTTTTTTATTATACATAAGCGTTTTATTGTATTATCGCGTAAAAAAATGAGTATGTTCGAAACTAGAACTACATTCATATGTGTACAAAACTATGTCGGAAGCGTTAAGTACGCAGCAAATTATTTGAGGAATCTTCGTACGTTGTTGATACTAAATAAAAATTGATAATAAATAATACTTATTGGTGTTCAGAAAATCATAATTGCAAACTAGCTGCATTGCTAAAGCAGTAAAAATTTACAATTTGGCAACAACAAATTGATATAACTGGCAGATTTTGTGACCTTTAAGAAAGCTACAGCAGAGTAACGGTTAACGTATAATCAGATATTTAATGCAAAATACAAAAGTTTTGTTTATGGAATTTTGGCAGTTGTCCATAGCCTAACCATAATTCTAAATAACTTGAAGGAAGCTTACATTCTTACAAGTATTCTTTCAATACTGTGAAGATGGAAAACTCAGTGCGCATTAGTATGTATGCATATGTACGTACATATTGCATACAAGCTGCTGGTGTAAATAAAAGACTTGGGCGACGAACTTCAAACAATATTCAGCCGTAATTTATAAACTTTATGGTATGAAAAACACCGAAGAGAGAAAATACAGAGAAAATCTCCAATTAAAAAATAAAAAAGTTTTAAAAGAGCATAAAATAAGCTTTAACAAAAGGCGATGTACACTCTTAAACTACTTGTATAGTTTTCCATAAGTTTTATGCAGCTCAAACAAATAGTTGCCAAACAAAAGCCAAAGCGTTCGGTCCGTCTACTTTAACAGTTCGCGCGCTGCACTTTGTATAACGCGGTCTCGTTAACGTTGCATTAAAATCGCGAGTGTTCAACCGGTGTGTCGCAGTGGGTAAAAAACGGGGAAACAACGAAAGCTTCGAAACGAATGAAAAGGTGATAAAGAGTAATGACAAAATTTTGTTGCAAAATTTTTAAGTTTGCTTATTTTATATTGTTTTCATTTGTTGCGTTCACTGAATTGAAATTGAAATGATGATGAGAAAAAGTTGATTAAGAAATACCCATCCACCATCGTTGCTAAACTTAAGCAAAATCTATTCAAGTTCATTATGTTTCAAAATTCATTGCACAAGTGAATTTAAGTTTTTGTGAGATTTCTTTTGATGTGAACAAGAATTTTGGTGTCCAAAAATTTGCAGACGACTTTCACGTTCGTTTTGCAGCAAACATACATATACACATACGTACTTACAATATGTATGTTTGTATATACATAAATAAGTTGTTGATTAATGCGCGTAGATTTGTTTGCCTGTACATCGGTCAAGGTACTGTGGCTCTATTCAGCAGTTAGGCGCTTGTTGTCTATAAGGTGAGTACAAATTGGACGTAGTAAAAACGCTGTGTGACAAAATAGAGTATTAAAAATAAAGTAAAGTTGCACAAAGTGATGTATCAGTGTTTGCTAAAATAAAGCGCCTAAAATCGGCACAACAGAATTTGCCTGCTATAGAGCCAGTAGATATATTGCAAAAATCTTTATTACTTAGTTAGAAACAATAGCAAAAAATCTAAAATATACTAAATTGGTTAATAAAAAAAATTAATAATTAAACTAAAAGCAAAACGCTAATTAAAACAGAAAAGATTTTTGTAATAAAATAAATTTAAATATTGTTAAAATGTTTTTTGTTTTATTTTAATATGGCGGAATATTTTTATTTAACCACTTTTGCTTCCCCACTGACCTAGTTAAAACATTTTTCTGCACATCCATTGAAAAAAGTCAGTGGTAACACTGTGTCACCCTAATATATCAGCGCTCTTGTCCTTCTGCACATTTTATAAACAAGTTGTGTAATTTTTATTTATTTCACAGATTTTTCACACTTTACCTATAATATGAAATGTAAACAATGAAAATAAGTTAACAAAAAACATCGATTGAAGTAAAAAAGTCTTTAAGTTTGTAAAAACCAACACTACCGTTATTAAGGAGAAAACCTTCAAGCCATCTTACTACATGCATACACACATACATATGTGCACAATAGGCCAGTGTTATAAGTGTGTAGAAGCTTTTCATTGGGCCTGCTTGTGTGCTTATGCCCTGCAATTCATTTGTTTACACACATATTTCCTTCGAATTTTGCTAAGTCATCAAATACAGCTCGCTGTGTGTTACTTCGATTTACTGCCATGCTTTTGGTTTTATTTACATATTTCTTTTTCAGTTTTTTGCACAAACATTTCTGTCACCAATTACAAGTTTGGTTTATACGTGCATACGTACATATGTATGCATGTAGGTATGTTATGCATAACTATATTTGACTTTAGTGCTATGCAATTATTTGTTCAGCAATTTATTTTATTTATCTTTATATTTGTTTTTGAAATTTTTGCGAAATAATTTTTTTTTTGTAAAAAGAAGATTTTTTTTTTAATGAAGAAGGTTGAATGGGACTTGAATCAATTAACAGTTCACCAAATAAAACTCAAAAGTACCTCAAAAATTCCATAAATTTTTTAAGCCTAAAAAAATTTGATGCAATGAAATTACTTATCCAATTCTGTTATCCTGAAACAAATCTTCGAGCTATTTTTCGCCATATTAAAGTTTGTTAAAAGTCACAAATTCAGAAATACAGAAATTGTAATATTAAAATAAAAAAATTGTATGCCAAAAATTTGATTTTTTTCTTTCTGTGTGACATCAAAGTGAGTGTTTAACATTCAAAATATATTCCTTAAAAAATGTAAAAATTTTGGTTTTGTAAAAATGCAAGAAAAATTCCATTTTTATTATATACTAGGTGACCCGCAGCCGTTGTCCTGCGTGAAATTATGTGTTTTGAAATGAAAAAAAGTTGAAATTATATTGTGTCGAATATGATTTATTTTCGATTTTTCTACATTTTTTTAATGTAGCGCAACTTAATAAACATAATTTTTTGATTTCTGTTCTGGTGCGTAAATATACAGAAGATGGGTTTCCAACTCGTCAACACGCCACATATATCTGGCCGTGTGAAAAACATAGCATTTCCCGATTTCCTTGTGTCCTGTTGATTGTCAACGCAAAGCCAATTTTCCCTGGAAATTGAATACGTTTGAACTGAAATGGCTGTCCCTTGTATTCGATAACTGCGTCATAATCAGTCGGGTTCCATTGCACAGTTTCGGCGCATGAAGATTGTGAAACGAAATAATGACAGATCCAACTGTGAAACGCAATTTGGAACCGCGAGACGCACAACAGTCGGAAAACTTTCATGAATTGCAAAAGTAAATATCCCACAAAGCGCCTTATTGCAGTTCACGCCCATTCGATACTGCTGATCTCATATCGTTCAAGGACAATAACCGCTATGTTGCTTTCTTTGGAGACGTACTTGCAAACGTATTTGATCGATTTCACCAATCTGCAATATTCAACATTGACATGAGTTTTGAATGTGAATTAGACAAAAGTGGTGAATATGGTACGATCCATGTGTTGTCAGCTTCGATGTGTTGTTAACGTCGATATTCACGCCTCTAAATGCTTAATGTTCTGCCATTGTCGTCTGGTGAGCGACGCCGATACAGTGAATATCCATCATTTCCCATTTCCGTTTCCGAAAGAAAAGCACATGAGTAGTGTTTCGTGCATTTATTGTCAAACATACAAACCTAAGTGGAATTGTAAGGTTTGTAAGGTCCATGAACCATATTGGTTTTCACCGCTTCGTATAATTCTGGATCTATCTCTGAATCATGAATTTCCGCTGAAGTGATTTCATCAATTTGATCTGGTGTAATCACCATCCGCATCCAAAGAAGAATGTGTGCGTGCGGCAAACATTTTTTTTGCTACTCTACAGAATACATTCAGCATCTAACAGCACCATATATACCATAGGTTGCTTCAAGATAAAGCTTAGCTGATTGACCGCGATCCATAATTCCGCACGTATGTCATCGCATTTTGGGAGTACTTCTTGCCTTTTCTTGGGCTGCCATACGTTGATGGCAAAAAGAACGCCGACCAATATTAACGCGACCTCTTAGTGGCTTCGTAACAAATTTCAATATGCAATTGTTCACATTGTGTGAAACACACATACATAAAGTTTTCACTGAATAATTTTAAATAATTTTTCCTTTGGATAGCCGGAATAAAAAAGCAAGCGATCAAAATTGAACAATTCAAATAATTTACAAATCACAATATTGAAAAAATGTGTATGGAAAATGTTACTTTTTGGAATTGTCCGACTTCTCCTCCATAAACGCATAAGGTATTCTGTTTCTAAACCTTTCCCGATCCACAACAAACAACCTTTCAATTTCAAGATTGGTTCAACCGTTCTCTAAGTTTTACTAACAACCAAACATTCATTTTTATTGTAACGTTTATGTGGGGAAAAGAAAAGGGCTGTTTTTAGGGGTTTCCCGGAAATTATTCGAATTTTTCTCGCCGTAAAAATCATCTTTGAACTTCAACAAACATTTAAGAAAAAGAAATAAAAGGCAAAAAAATAAAACTAACAGAGTGTGGTGTTGTTTCATGAATTTCTTAATATATTTAAACAACTTAAGTTCATTATGTATTTTGGCCTACTGTGACTATCATTTCGGATATTTTTGGACGCATCTGCACTGTTAAGGTGTAATCGAGATGATTAGTAGTTAACATTTTCAAGTAGTATAAATAACTCTTTTTGTTTAAACGCCCTTCGCTTCCTCTTCTTTAATTCTTTATAAAATTCCTTTTGGCAAGGTTCTTCGCTTGTCAGTAGCTTGTTCGATTTACTAAGGCTATATACCAGGATACATCTATTCCAGCAAAAATATTCGAGTTATGTATTTATACATCCACTGAGCTTTGCATTGCCCATATACATGTACATATATATCACATATGAAATATTTCAAAATAACTAAATGGACTCGATTTTTGTTCTAAGTAATATTCGAAACAAAAACGTTTTTTCAAAAGTCTGGTTTCTTCGGTATTTTTCTTTATTACTTATTTTTATTATACCCTGAAGTTTGCCACGAAGTTTGTAAACCCCAGAAGGTAACGTTGGAGACTCTATAAAGTATTATAATGATCAGTATGACGAGCTGAGCGATTAAACATTTCCGTCTGCCTGTCTGCCAGTCTTTATACGCAATCTAGTCCCTCAGTTTTTGAGATATCGATCGCCTTTGTCGGAACTCGCGATATCGGATTACTTTGGAATTTAACGGGTGACCATTTCGAGGTTGCCTACTTTTTTAAAGAAAAAACAAAGAAACTTCATTTTCAATGGCGAATGCTACTCGACTATAAAACTTGGTGCTCATCGACCGGCCCAGAAACATGAAATTATCTGCTCACCGATGCGATCGATAATTCCACCAGCCCACAAACCACATCAAACCGTTATTTTTTCTGGATGAAATGGCAACTCTTCAATCTCTTCCGGTTGCTCTTCGTCCCAAATGCTGAAATTTTGCTTGTTTACATAACTCATTAAGCCAGAAATGGGTCTCATCGTTAACAAAATTCGGCTCAAAAATCTTCTTGAAACTTTTCAAGAGCCCATAGAGCGAAGCGATGTCGCTTGGGAACGGCTTCAGTTCTTCACCGTTATATATATAAATGATCAGCTTGACGACCTCAGTCGATTTAGCAATTTCCGTCAGTCTATCTGATCTGATCGATCTGAAATTTTTACACGCAATTTTCTCCTCAAGGAGCGACTCCTTTGTCGGAACCGTCGATACCAGATCACTTTCGGATATCGCTATCATACAAACAGGCACATTAAAATCTAGTATTTGTATGCTAAATTTTTTTACTAGACAAGATATTTAAAACAATGGTACAATAATAGCTTCGATGCAGCCGACGATGACTTTTTTAGTTTTCTTGTCGATATTTAATCTGATTTATTGCTTATTTTAAAAAGAATCATTTAAATATTCCACTTATCAGCGGTTAGTCATAAAACCACCACAGAAAAACTTTAAGTTACCTTCAAAGTAAACCAGTGACTGTCTCACACCATTCCACTTACATAACTTAACTATATACACACAAACATATATAAACATTTATATTAAATTAAGTCACTAATAATACAATTCTGCTCTTCGCTTTAAAGCTTAAGCCGCTGAATAAACAATTTAAAATTTTTATTATAATTTTCTGCACACTTGAATACAACAATTATACATTATTTGCGATTGAGCATGTGTTAGTATTTATATAGTTTAGTATATATCTAAATCCATATTACTAATAAAAGAAAAACGACAAGCCAATGCCAGGGACTTGCCAATTATGGAAAAGTGTTAAATAATTCGACTATAAAACTGGGTAAAGAGGAAGCAAACGCCGCACTTGCAACTAAATAAATCTGTTAATATGCGTGTGTGCATGTGTATGTGCCACAAACACGGTTATATGGCGTGTGCAATGCATGGTTGAATGTCTGTGTTATTTATGTATATAATAAACACAATATTATATACTGTGGAGGCACACTTCGTTTAAATTGATTTTTACCGGAAATACCTCTAGCGACCGATTGAGATATGACTAAAACACATACACATATAAACGAAAGCGAAGGGGAAGCATTATTATTTGTGGTTAATAACTAAAATTAGTGTAATCACAATAGTCGAGAATCAAGGTCTAAGCAAAGGCATTAGATCGCAACTTAAAGTAAGTATAAATACTCAGATGCATGTTAAATTTGGTAATAATTAAATTCTAAGAAAAGGGTGTTTTTTTTAGACATGTGGCTTTCAAACGCTTATAATTTGGTACTATGGTCATGAATTTAGCTTTACTATAAAAATATGGGTTTGCCACTATATATAATAATTTCGGGTAAGTGACCCTCGCGACTGGCTCGAATGAATTCTAGATGCCCAACCACTTTTTGCAGTAATTGGGGCCGTAAGTTAGCAATATCGCACCCCTTCTATTCTCAATCGTCTCGGACATATTTACGTAGACAAAGGACTTCATATAATCAGCACGATCTTGGAAGCCGCGGCACAGGGCCACGATGCAAGATAATTCATTCACCAGAAGTTGCCTTCAATAAATTTCTTGATTCATTGGCTATTTGGCATGCAGCGCCATCTTGTTCAAGCTCAAATTCAGTCACGAGAAAGTCAGTAATCATAGCGTTCTCTGTTGACTGTAATATTATGGCCGGTTTTGTTTTTGAAGAAATGTGGACCAATGATTCCCTCTGCCCATAGAGCATGCCAAATAGTTGTTTTTGAAGTCTGCAAGCGTCTTAACTATGGCTTGTGTATTATCATTACTCCAAATGCGATAACTTGGTTTATTAACGGACCCATTCAATCAGAATTGAGCTTTATCGCTGAGAAACACTTTCAACTGAACTCGAATTACCGACTCTGTTAGACGATTATGTCGACTGAATATTGGACGCAGCGCGGAATGCCTCCGGCGAACACTGTCATTATTTTGGTATTAAATTTGTTCGATTTGCAAACGTTATTCCGGAGTAACTCTGTTAATTATGAAACAGCAAACCAAATCAAACAACTAATACAAAATCGAAAGTTTGTGAGTGTGTACGTTTGTTCCTTCTTCACGACTAATCGACTAAAGGAATTTTAATAAAATTTGGCTTGGAGTTAGCTGATGCCTTGGATTAATGCCAGTAAAAGTTTTACTGCGAGAACATATCTTATTTCTATGGGAAAATCGGTCCGTCGTTTCGTCGTGTAGTCGGGGCCACGTGGATTGTCGCTTTTAGTTCGTAATTTTTTTTTAATATACTTTGTTATTTCTTTAAGTAGGTACATATGTACATACCCCAGTCAAATAATTAATAATTAATTTCGTTCGTGTGCTTGTCATACTAATGCATGACCTGGACGCGCCCAGATTGTGTAATGACACTAGGTTACGTATCACAGAGCTAAGACGGCACATCGTCCAGGCCACCATTTTTACTTGAGCAGCCAAAGCAAAGATGGTATTGATACCCAGAAAAAAACCCAAATAAAAGTCAAGGAAAAACTCTAAAAGTAGCCGTCACCCACCTGGGCACCCCTTGCTTCTTCCACGGATAATTCGACGTGGGTTGCTCGAATGTGTCGAGGACAAGAAATCTTTTTATTTACGCAGAAAACAATTAGTCCCACAATGTTGTTTACCGGGATGTGGTTCAATAAAATGATTTCTACCTCTCTACGACCCGTGAAAAAATAATTACATATATACGCATAATTAACTCTCCGGTTCAGTTTTCAAATTTTGTAAATTGATCTTTCCGATGCTCACCTTTAAATTATTTTGCTTTTGAAAATGTAAATAGTCATTATGTTTACTATTAATATACAATTTGTTTTCTCTAATAAGGTAAACCGTGGGTAACAACGAGGGCAAAGCCAGTTGAGTATAAATCAAGTAACAGCTGTCAAAGAGACCAACTGCGAAAAAAGTACTGCTTCATTGAAAGCCAATCCTCTAAAAAAAACATCCGTTATAATAACACAGAATACAAAAAATCCGACTATTTAATACAACCCGAACGCTATTAAAATTTTTGATAAACGTTGTAAAATAATTCGTTCTTTCAAAAAAGTTATAAATAATTTATGGGAGTCATTTGAATAATTATTTAATTTCGCTGTTGTTGTAGTGGTAGAAAAAGCTACCCAAATAATTTCGAGGAATGTTTCCGCGCTGACAGTCTTTGACTAAAATAAAATATGGGTACGTTCTGATTAAGTACGAACGAATGCAAACCTCAATCTTTTGCACTTGCTGTATCTTCATCTTTTGAAGCTCGCATGCTTAACCTTTTCATAAAAAACCCAGAATTTGAGATATTTGAACTTATCTGTGAGCAGTTACGAGTGTGTAGGCTCTTTCATTATGAAAATCAATGAATCTTACCGATAAACTGTGCATCCGTTTTCATTTCTAATGCTGTTGTTTTGACGTAAAGAGTAGCCTTAGATTTTGGTAAGAAATTGAAAACCTTACATTTGTGCCCAACTATTTCCTTAAAAAATATTCGAGAAATAAATTTTTTTTACGCTATTTCGAACGGGTGATGGACTTTCGCATTTTATTTTAGATAACACTCAGTTAAATGTTATTGCCTACATAGAGGCGTCTGAACTTTTTCTTATAATTTTGAATGAATTCTACGTACGGAATCGCAACCAATTTTGAACGCATGTTATTTTCGATAGGTAGTATGTAGACCTTATAGAGTTATTTTCCTTGCGTTTACTTGCTGTCGATATTTTTTTAATCAAAGCGCCGAAATGTAGGCAACAATTGCTGAAGTATTGCAATACAAGAACTCAAATTTTTGTAGAGAAATTGTGCCCATTGAAAATGGCTGTTGAGTTAGATAAGAGTGAAATAAATTTTGTCGGCTTTTGCCAACGCGTTGCCAACCACTAAAATTTAAGGGAAATCAAATTGTTTTTTATAGTCTTTTCTACTGTCTAAGAACAAAAGGTTTTCCTTTTGACTATTTAAAAATTTAATTTTCAATTTAAAAAAAATTAAATTGTTAAAAAATAAATATTAAACTTAGAATTAAAAAAAATGTATAGCTAAAAATTAACGTTTTAGTTTTAATTTAATTATTTTAATAGCATATTGAATTTAATAAAAAAAATCAATATTTTTAATGTCACGGTCTCCGAGTTCGGTCTCGAATTGAAAGTGGAACTTTTGTGAAGTCTTCATATGTTTTTATGGAAATTTTAATTCAATACCACATGCAGAAATTTACATTAGCAATGCTGAATATATACATATATATAAACACATTCATAGAGATAATAATGATCTGGAAAAAAACATGCTGGCCATCAGCAACCGTTCCGTTCGTGCGTCCATGCAACACACTTGACCATGAAGCATCACTTAACTTGCACCAGTTGCTGCTTTACAATTCACGGCTGCTCATTTTTACTTTTTATTAATTTTTTTTTCGTCCGACTTAACTCATTTTCATGTTTTGGTTTGCACTTGAGTTTGAATGCGTGTTCATTGCTTTTAATGCGCTTGCGCCGTGCACAAATGTACCTATGTCTGTAATTCGAAAGAATTTCTGAAACTCACACACACATACATACATATATATATAGATTACATACTGGTTTGTGAGCCTGTAAGCATTGCAGCGCTACTAAGCAGCTTTTTGCTGTCGCCTTCGTTGGTTGGAGCATGTGGACAATGCAGCGACATGCAGATGCATTAATTTATATTTTTAATTTATGTTTTATTGCCGTTTTTGTTGTTGCCATATTTACGAACTTTGTTTTATGGCTGCTGTGCCACCTTGAAACACTTTCAACTTTGTATAACTGGTTGATATGTCCTTCAATTGATTTGATCGCAATACAATGTTTGTGTTAATGTCGCTGTGCTCCAAATTCTGTTATTTATTGGACGCGATTTGGTGGGAAAAATTCTAATTATCAATTTTCAATATAGTTTGAATTTTCATGAGAATATTTCTATGTTATGGAGCAAAAGTTTATCTGAATTTAATTAATATTATTGCTTTTATAAAATACTATTCTGTATGAAGTCGCTTGTTCATTTTTTGTTTTCAGTAACTGCAGAAGAAATATTGCGTAGCCTTTGCGATTGCTCGAATGAATCGATTTGTAGACTATAATCTGTAAGGACAGTGGAAGGTTTACCACTAAATTGAAAGTGAAAGTTCTCGTCTTTCGATATGGATGATCCATTTTGAGGTTTTCTACTTTTTTAAAGAAAAAATACAGAAACTTGAAATTTAATGAGGAATGTTTATTATCATTCGAAAAAACATTTTTTTCATTTATTTTTTGAAAATTAACTCTTTCAAATGTGTTCCGCGGCTATGCCTTAGATGATCTATCCATTGAGGCCAATTTTTGATGACTTGTTCGATCACTCCGACTGGTAACTGGCGAATAACACGTGTGATGTTTTCTCTAAGGTGTAAATCGAAGCGTGGTTGTCCACATATACTTTAGACTTTACAAATCCCCACAGGAAAAAGTCTAACGGTATCATACGATCTTGGTGGGCAATCGAGCGGCCCGAAATGTGAAGTTAACTGCTCACCGAAGTGTTCTTTCAATAAATCCATTGATTGATGCGATGTTTGGGAAGTGGCGCTGTCTTGTTGAAGCCAAAATGTCGCCGAGTCTACAAGTTTCAATTTCAGGCATCAAATAGGCGGTTATCGCGATAATAGTTTTTTCTTGATAAAATGGTAGCTCTTGAATCTCCTCAGGTAGCTCTTCGTTCCAAATTTGACAATTTTACATGTTTACATACCCGTTAAATCAGAAATGGACCTCATCGCTGAACAAAATTTGGCTCGAAAACGTCGGATCTGCTCTGAGATTTTTAGGAGAGCGAAGCGATGTCGCTTGTGAAGGTTGTGCGGCTTCTGCTTTTGCACAAGCTGTATTTTGTATGCTTTCAATTTAAGATCTCGACGTAAAATGCGCCAAGTTGTTCTACTCGTCAGTCTAAATTGCTGCGAACGGCGCAGAATCGACTCTCCACCGTCTTCGTTCTCAGCTGCGGCTGCTATATTTTCTTCACTGCATGCTGGAAGTGGTCTGTTCGGTCGAATATTATACAATAATGAATGGGTCTCAACATGGGTAGGTTGGCGATAGGCGAACAGTACGTTCAGTAGGCCGATATTGTTGACCATAAGTTGAAGGAGGCGCGCGAAACACATTTTTTACAGAACGTAAGTTTTCGTAATAAAGTTGAACGATTTGTTGTTGACGTTGTTCAGGCGTCAGTCTTTCCATGATAAAATGCCGAACGATACTGAACAAAATTAACACCGTGACACGTAACTCTATTTGGTTAACCCTTTCTCATCATCTCCTCGGAGTTTTCTGAGCTGTTGAAATAAAATGCAGATGTAGAAAGCCTAACAACTACTCTTCACTGTGTAAACATACTTGTAGTATGATACAATAGTGGGAATATATTATATTCATAACTTCTTTTGTTCGTGTTGGTCTGTCAGTGCTGTGTTTCAAATGGCTACGCGTAGTCGATAGGTAATAGAAGGTATGCATAAAATAGAAAAATTTTTTCTAACTTCTCAAAAAATTTTTGCTAGAGGTTGAAAAGCTGGCCGCAAGTTCGTGTATTTGCTATATATTTTTGGATTCCTCAGCTTTTCCTGATATCTTGTCATCTCTCACTCTCTATTTTATCTTTATTTTCTTATTGCAAGTCTTTAGGACTATGCTCATTTCAATTACGTTAGATGAACATTTATGTCCTGAGAAGATTCATAGGCGCTCTACTCGTTAAAAAAAATGCAGCCCAGCAAGTATATGTAATTGGCTGCAATTGCGTATGGTCTATTGTTAGAACATATTTATTTAGATTTAAGCGCGTCAATTCACATTTTTATCAAAATAGTAAAGGCTAACGGTGGAGAGAGTTCTCAACGCCTCCATTTTCAACTAAACAATCAACCATGCTTTCTAAGTAATTTTTTGTTACAAAAGCGATTATCGAACTTATCATCTCGAGCATAAACTCATGTTCACAACCATCTAACAGTTGTATAGATTACAAGTAAAACACTTCTAACCTAAACTAAAGTTAACAAGAAGCACTTTTGTTAGCAATCTTTATCTATATAAATGCTTCACTACACTAATGCATAAGAATTTGTAGTCCAACGAGTGCATACTGAAAGCGTTCATCAAGATCTTACTTGGTTATAGGAAAGCCTCCTGTTTCACTTAAAGTTCAGTGACACACAAAACGTGCGCAGAATTCATAAAACTTTATTCAAATGACAAGCTGCGTGACTGAAGGCGTTCTATGGTAGATACATGAGTACTATATGGAGCGTGTAGTTACAATGTCGGCATAATGATAAGTACAAGTGGAATTAGTAATGAATTTTAATGCAACTTCTAAATAATGAAACTGTCAGAACTGGCAGCTGAATGGAAACTTTCGCAATTGCTTGCAACGGCGATCACACAATGCAAGTAAAGTACTTTCTGAAAGTCTTACATTTTTTTATATTTTTTGTTTTTTAGTTTAGATATGCGGTTTAAATTTTTTTCGTAATATTTTTTTTTTTAATTTGGCTTTATTATTATACAAATTAGAAGAGATTTCTGCATAAAAACTATTTTTGACAAGATATAAAATGCTTTTTAATCGAATAGAGGTGCTTGAGCATAAATTATAGCACCTTTATAATATCAGAAGTTTGTATTTGTATGCAACAAATTTTGTTTCTGAAATTTATTAAAGAAAAGTACTGAAACTTTGACAAATAAAATTTAATATAAATAAAGTCAAACAGAAAGGCTTTCGCTTGCAATGTTTGGTCACAGCTTAGCTTTGAGACCTACAAATTATTTATGCAGCAAATGTACGCCGTCAACCTAATTCCCACTTCGCTGCTGAAGAACTTTGCAAATGCATTAAAACGACAAATGCAGATGTGATAAATGCCGAATAATAAAACTTATACAACTGAAGAGTGTGGAAATAACGTTTATAAACTTTAAGGGCTTACTACATTGTTATCTTGTTTTGATTATATGGTTGCCAGATAGTGAATGGAGAATTTAGGTTAACTGTCAGAATTTTCATTGTAAAATATTCACCAGCAGAAATTGTTCGTCATAAGCGCTAAATAAGTTCAGATGTATGTGCAAATGTATACATTTTGCAGATCAGTTATAGTCGCTTTAATTTGTGTAAGCGGGAAGGTTACATATGCATCTTGTTACAGGAGGATATTTATATAGATATTTGTAATTTTTTATAATATTAGTACGTGATGATCGTAAAATAGTTGGATTCTGAGGTTTCCGCTTTTGAAGTTCTATAATCTCTGCATATTGCGCATGATAAACTCCTAATAAATAATATTGCAATAATCAATAGCAGATACTGCAAAATTTTGAGTGCTGTAAATTCATTTGAAATCCACGCAACCTCTCTTGATGAACAACGAGTTATGTGTTGGGCCAGTTCACTGTAAAAATAAATCTCTATTGGCATAAGTGATGACCTAATCTGTATAACTAAGGCAACAAAAAGATTGTGGAAACCCATAACTGAAATTAAAAATTACCGTTATTATCCCTTGTCCAAAGAAAAATGTTAAAAAAATATATATGTGAATAAAGTTCGGTTAATCTGGTAGACCAATGAGCCACGCATAGACCAGTTTTGGTCATTTGCGATACCAGGTGAAGTTTAGTTACTGGGTATATGAGGAGTAGTCATCCCCTAGGATGCCTGTGCTTGACGCGAATTTCAACAGACTCTGTGGGGACCCCAGAAACTTGTAGCGTAGTCTTGCCAATGTGGGACAAGTGCACAAGAGATGCTCATTGTTTCCCTAGTGCCTTGCTTTAGACATTTCCTGCAGTCTTCTCGATCTATTAGCACCATTCTGCGGGCGTGTGTCGCCACCAGACAGTGATCAGTTTTAATTGCCATCATGTTTCTACAGTCTCTTCTATTGAGTGCCAATAGGAATTTTGTGTACTTGTGATCTACTATTTTGCACATGGATTTTGCAGTTTTGCATCCAGATAGCTCGTTCCACCGGGTTTTGATAGTCTTTTACCATGCTTCTGTCCAGATCGTCGTGTAGAATAATTCCCAATGTTGATCATGTTTTCGGGTGTTAGCCGTACACTATTCTTGGAAATCTCGTGTACTATTTCATTGCCCCCCGCTGCCTTTGTGGCCTCAGCAGAAGTGAAGTTGCTTACTTCTGGCGACACTTTCCACTGCTATCTTGCTTCTCAAGACACTTACGGCCGATATGCGATACGCGGTTACTGCCTTGATTGCTGCTTGGCTGTCCATGAAGATGTTGATTCTCGAATTAAATAATACAATATTAGACTCAAATAGAATTTGAACCAAAGAAAACGGTTTTAAACCAGAAAAAGGTCTCATCTGAGAATATGCCTTTTGATGAACGGTTTTTCAACGTTTTTTTTCGAGAACTTGAATTTTCGTAATAAACCAAAGTAATATTCAAGCAATGTACATAATTGATGATGAAATGGCAAACCTTACTGAACTCACTGACAAAATTTTGCACAAATCCGTAAACAAACATAGCGGGTTCAAAATAGTTGTAAAAATCACTTCATCTCTATTGGTAGACGCTGTATATGTATAAATGATCAACGTGACGAGCTGAAATGGTTCAGCCATGTTCGCTTGTCTGTCTGTCTGTTAGCCCGTGTATACGCGAACTAGTCCCTCAGTATTCGATATACATCTAGAATTTTGCAGACGCCCTTCTCTCCCCAAAAAGTTGCTCACTTATTAGGACCACTATAGTACACAGCTGCCATGCAAATTGACCTATCAAACCCAAATCCATGTACGAAAATTTCTTTATTTGACAAGAATTTGCCATAATTATTGCCCAAGACAATGTAAACATTTTCGAGCAAATTATTCAGAACGGAGCACTCTAGCACATAGCTGCCTTTGATAAAGATCTTTTTATATTCTTCTATGCCAAAAGAAATGCACCAGTTCTAGTTTCCGCATCCGAAGTTAGCGCTTTTTCAATTTCCTTCTGGCTGAAATTCGAACTCATAAACCACCAAATAGTTACGCACTGAACGCACTAAAGTAATTGCTTATGCAATTATTGTTTTTGCAAATATTTCCGCATATTCATAATTAAGTAAATCACAGTTAGTGTGTTATTCGAGAAAAATTAACTGTAAATAATGGCCTTCAGTTTCTTCAGCGTATTTTGTTTTATCTCTTTGATGGACTTAAAACCGATTCCATGGAGCGGAAATTTCAGTTTGGGGAACAAAAACAATCACACGGAGCTAAATTTGGTGAATACGTTGGTTAATCGATGGTATTCACTGCGTTTTTGGTTTTAAATTCGGTCACAATCGTAGCTCGATGCGATGGTGCATTATCATCGTGTAAAATCCATGAATTGTTCTTCCACAATTCCAGCCGTTTTCGACGGATGTTCTCACGCAAATGCCTCAATACGGCCAAATAGAACTCCTTATTGACCATCTCCTGTCCCTCCGGAACAAATTTCTGATGCACTAAACCACGAATATCGAAAAAACAATGAATATCACATTGATTTTTGAGCGGCTTTGGCGTGGTTATTTTTGATTTCCCCTCCATTCCGATGATTGTTGACTTGTTTGCATTTCAAACTCATAAATCCATAATTCATCGTGTGGGAATTCACACGATCAAGGATGTCCGAAGAGACCTGCTTACGGTACTCTTTTTGAAAGCGATTCAGCTTTAGCGGGACGAGTGGAGCAAGAACACGTTTCATATCCAAAATATGCACCAATATCATTTAATGGACTCGCGAGAGATGTCAAGCTCTCTTGCCATCTCTCTACCATTTTCCTGACGATTTTCTATGGTGCCAGAAATATTTCATTTTTTAAATATTTTCAGTTGAAGAGGTCGAAGGTCGTCCAGAACGAGGAATGTCTTCAACGATCTCTCGACCGTCTTTGAAGGACTTGTACCACTCGTAGGCTTGTGTTTTTGATAAAACTGAATCACAATAGGCCTTTTCCAATATTCGTAATGATTTCGCACACGAAATTTGGTTAGAAATACAAAATTTGAAACAAATTCTTGGTTCGATATATTTATCTATTGTAAAAAACATTCCGTTCAAAAAGATAAAAAACAGTCGACATATTAACTCGTTTTTGTTTGATTATTTCGATATATTATATAGTGATAGTTATATGCCTAAAATGTAAATCTCTATATAATCTAAATAAAAATTGTGCTGAAAAAGAAGCACAACAACACAGCACTTTTCCCTGCAGGCCTTTTCCCCATTTATGCACGTAATTGTGCTGGTGGTTTCGTGTGAATAACACAACAAAATTGGCCCGTAAAATGCCGAAGACGCCAGTTTTACCCACGCAAGGTCTGAAGACGCTTGATTGCTTATGGAGCGGGAGGTGTGTAAAGTTTCCGCAAAATAAAATGTAAAACACAAAGACACACACAACATCTTTTCTGCACTTTCCGTTGTGGAGGAAACAATTTACAGCTAAAGCAGTGAAGTGTAACGGTAAAATAGAGGCAGCACGAACAGCCAAAGAAGTGACTTGTGTGTAGTACCCTCTATGCATGTATGTATGTATCTGCATATAATGGGAATTGCAGAGATTTCGAAGCGTTAGCACGCCAATTGGCAACGCTTGAAAGCATTTCTTATCTTTTTGCTTAACATTTTTTTACACCACTTTTTGTCAGCTATTGAAACCGTTAGTTACATTGTTGGTAACAGAGCTTGGAAGCGGGAAGTGAATGTGTGTTGGCTGTGGCGAGCTCGAGCGCTTGAGCGCTGACTAATGAGTTGGTAGATTCTATGGCGAAAGAATGCTGCTAACACTACATAATTTGGAAATAACAAATTGTGTAAATGAGGGCGAAAAATGCTTTGATAATGTTTGCAAACTCCGTTACGAAAGTAGCCCGAAAAATGTTTTTGGAAAAATTGCGATTTATTTCTCACAACTCTCATCAGTTCGTAAGCTAATTCGACCAATTTGGCAGTGACGTTAGCGAAGGTGTGAACTGGTGTGTTGCCATGGCGTAAGATCATTTCTCTTTTCTCTTCTTTCCGCAATACAGAGTGGAATTAGCCAATAATGCGTCTCAGTAAAGCCTTGTGACCTTTTTCTCTTGTCTAAGTAGTTGATGTAGATCGCTCCTTGTGAATCTCAAAAAACGGCGACCATCACTTTTGTAGCAGAAAGGAACAGGTTCGTAAGTCCTTGAATTCCATTGTTTCGAATGTTCTCTGGTATTTGTTAGTGGATCCGTGCTTTGTTGATGTTCGCAGTAGATCGGACTTTGCTAAATCGACTCATCTCGTCATGCTGATTATTGGGAAAAATGTTGTAATTATAAAAAATACATTGTTCCGTTATGGCTAACGTTATTCAGTACTTCCTCCAATCTCCCCTCTCTATTATAGCCTGACACTTTTGATAAAAAAGGAAGCGT
Organism: Bactrocera neohumeralis; assembly: GCF_024586455.1. Lineage (NCBI taxonomy): Eukaryota > Metazoa > Arthropoda > Insecta > Diptera > Tephritidae > Bactrocera > Bactrocera neohumeralis. Next base: position 49,169,474 of record NC_065922.1, on the reverse strand, counting down.
CCTTCAGGCATGTTGGAGTAGCCGAATGAAATCTTTTCTAGACCCAAATGTTTTCTTGATAGTTTAGCTTTCATGAAATCCCAACGATTCTGGTGACTGTGATCGCCAATCTAAAGTAAGAACATGTTTTTTTTTTGTTTAAGTACAGACACTGCACCCATGTTTTGGACCTTCCTACAGTATCCAAAGTTTTTTTGTTGTTGTAAAGCATTTCATCTCTTTACCCAGTAAACTCTTTTTATACAATTTTATCATTTTAACGGAACGTATGTTTTCCATGAAGCACCTCAAAACCTCAAATCCAAAAGCAGAAAAGCATCCATAGACGTGCACTTTTTGGATGTGATTAAGACTCCTTTAAATAAATGCTTGTCCTTTTCTGAGGAAAACACATCTCAAGGGGTTGAACAATACAATGCTGGGTCTCTGAAGTCTGTCCCGTATTGTGTTCCGTATTTAGAGATATGTATATTATCTCCTAAACAAAGTTTGCTTAGCTTCTCCTTGCTCGTCGTCTACGTTTCCAGTTTCTCCATAATGGTCAGACCTTCCGTGTTTACAGTTCGTGCTTAAGTATTATATAAATTTGTTTAATATATCTTTGAGACCTTTAGGTAACTTAGTTAGAAAGGCTGCTTCAAAACGTTTTATATATGAGCAAAAATTTACTTATTTCACGCCATGTGTTCCTTCCTGGAAATGATTAATTATGGTGCTTTAGAAGAACAAAACTCCGGTGCCTGCTTTTGAAAGCTTTCAACCACCAAAATAATTACTTTTATTTTTCGTTGATAAAAGCTTTGTATCTTCTCAATTAGGTAGAGAAAAGATACACTAATTTTGTACTGGAGTTATATCTCCTTTAATAATCGTTACCTTGTACTTTTTCTGTGAACGAAATTTCAATAAAGTGGTGCTTGGAACTAATTGGTTAGTACTTTATACCGCTATGAGAAAAAATAGTAAGATTTTGTTCATAATTTTAAAATTCTTAACTTATTCTTCAAAATCTATGTCGTCACTCTCAAAGTAATCCCCTTTGGCCCCAATAACTTTGTGCCAACGTTTTTTTCAATCCTTGAATTTCCGAAATGTCTTCAATTGACTCAAAACGTTTTCCTCGGATTGGTCGTTTGAGTTTGCTGAAGTAGCCAGAAGTCACCTGGAGCTAAATCAGGCGAATACGGTGCTTGTGGTATGATATTGGTTGAAAATTTGGCGAAGAACTCACGAAGAATCAATTCAGTATGCGACGGTGCATTGTCGTGGTGCAAAAACCAAGAGTTGTCAGCCCATAATTCCGGCCTTTTTTTACGAATAGCTTCGCGCAAATGACTCATCACACTCAAATAGTATTCCTTCTTAACAGTTTGGTCGGTCGGAAGGAATTTTGAGTGCACCAAACCTCGACAATCGAAACTGTCAATATAACCTTAATTTTTGATCTGCTTAGATGTGTTTTTTCAGCTTCGGCTTACCTTTGCCACGGTATTCGGCCGATTGATCGTCTGTTTCCGGTTTGTAAGCATAGATCCAAGACTCTCGCCAGTAATAATACGTTTCATGACAATTCCGTTATTTTATTGACGTTTTGATCATCAGTTTATATTGATGGTCGTCCTGGAAGTATTTCGTCGTCAAGGCATTCTCGAGCGTTTTCTAATAATTTTTACCAATCAAAAACACTTACTCGCGACAAACACTTATCATCGAAGGCCTTTTCCAACATTTTGAACGTTTCGGGACCAGAAATTTGATTACGCACCCAAAACTAACACAAATTTCTCTCCTTCATACTTCATTAAACGGGTATTTGACTTTGTAAAAAAAATATATTATCATTTGGAATCTGTCCTTGGAATCGTCTTTTTGGAGAGGACTCGTACGAAAGGCAACTTGACTAAGTGATTAACTCTAGAAAGATCTATTAGTTGTATTTATGTATAATAATTTTACTTATACTATATATTAAATAGATTATAGCATTTTTTGCTAATAATTACTATAAACCTTACCTTTTTACCAATTTCACGAGCCTAATAATTTATTGATTTTCCGGTCACCAAAGCTACGACTGACGGCCGTTGTTTGCCATATGTTCGAAAATTGCGCTATTGCATGCGTTCACTTGCGTTCACTGCTGCACAAACACCTGAGTTTCTGTAGACATTTTTAATAACAATTTGCGAAAAAACGTTTGCTGTGCCAATTAAATATTCTAGACATGAAAACTTAGCTTTAGGCAATACCAAAATACTGCAGCAAGAAAAAAATTAATAAATTCAATACAATGAAAAACTGCAGACAGCAAACCATGTATGCTTCTACACGTTCTACGCAGCGAGCGTTACAAATACAGCAAGTTTGTTGCTTAAGTCTTTTGTGTGTAAGCGCGTTTGTTTTTGCAGTGCTTTTGATGTATTTTGCTCGAGACCGCTATTGTTGTATAGTTCGGCGTTGCGAAAATTTATGACAAAACGATTGGCCTAATCAAGCTTGAGCATGTAGTGGTGCATAGCTGGAGTTTATTTGGGTTTTGTTTTTTTTATACCATCAAAGTAATATTAAGTTTGCTACAAGGTTTGGGACGGTCAGAAGAAACGTCGGAGAGCCTATAAGATGTTTTTATAAATTATCCGCGAGACGATCTGAGTCGATATAGCCATGTTTGTATGTCTGTGCGTCTGTTTGTTTTCATATATGTGAAGGACTACGCGAGGTACTAGCTCAGTTTTTGAGATAACGTTCTGAAATTTTCCACACGTTCTTTTTTCTTCAAAAAGCTGCTTATTCGTCGCAACCATCAACATGGGATCACTGCAGCATATAGCTGCCATATAATCTGAAATACCAAAATCATGTTCATGTGTGAAAAAATCTTCTATTTGCTAAGATATCTTCATGAAATTTTGCATGGTTTGTTATAACAAGTAAAGCTACAATCTCCAAAGAAACGGTTGAAATCGGACAACTATGCCATATAGCCATCATATGTACATATGAACCGTTCAAAATGAAATTAAAGATCTTTTTGTGCCCGTTTGTGCTTTAAAAGAATGTAACTGTGCAGGGTATTAAAGCTCCGTTGAAGAGCTCCAACTGAAGTGAATTTTTTTCTAGTTTTTTTTTTTTTTGGTTTGCTTGGTTTCGCAGTGCAAGTCGAGGCGCCGTGCCGACAGCTGACTGGCGTGTGAAGCTGCTTCGTTCATTTTTCGCCTCGTCTTAATTATGAAATTCTTTTTTAATGTTTGCTCTATTACAGTAGCTGGTTGCCGTCGGCAAGCACATAGTATTTGCTTTGTTTTGCAAGCACATATGTTTGTTGTCGCTTGCAAGCAATGATTGTTTGCTTTAGCTTGCTTGATGTGTTATGCATTGAGAAAAATCTTGCTGGCCATCAAATAGTTTGGCAAGCCTTTGGAATTCGCCGTCTGTGCGTCAGTAAATATTTGTGCTAAGCAGTGAAGTTGAGTGAAACCGTTTTTTGTTGTGCTGATTTATACTCACTCATATACGATTAATTTTTTCATATAAGTACTATGTGTGTGTATGTGCGCGTTCTATTGGTGAAATCATTAAAGAAGTGGCACATTACCGCTTCCACAACAGATTACCATCAAAGCAATCTTCAAGCGGACGCACGCTCATTACCAACACACACACACATACATTCGGACAATAAATACTCACACATTCATATAAATAACATTAATTTTTCCGCATTGAAGCGCTGAAATGTGAAGCATTACCAAGTATTTGGGTTAATTTGCGGCAAAGATGACCGTCACAGCTTGACCAGCGTGAAAAAGAGACCCCGCTCAACAGATTTATTAAAAACAAAAAAAAGTACAGAAAAAGACATTTGATATGCTACACACAAGCAATAATAACAAAAGTAAAACGCCCAAAGCGTCACAACGCCATGGGTTCACGCACTTTAACATTAAACTCTAACTTTGACTTTGGCTTTAAGTTTTCTGCTACTTTTGTTTCCGTTCTTTGCTTCTTTCTCTTGTTTTTTGGCAATGCTCCACACACTTTCTAAGCAATTCACTTCGCCTCTTACGCCAATACTTTCCCTGCATTTGTGTGTGTGTGTTCTGTGTGTGGGTCTCTACATTTGTACGCTCAGCTGAAAGAACTCATCACTAATGACAATCGCGCTTTGTCATCTATTTCTATGGTTTTAGAATTATTAATAGTAAGCGCATTGCTGTTTCTGCGCCCAGCTTTGAAATGGAAATTTTCACTTTCCAAGCTACCGTTGAAGAGTATGGCTCCATTAAAAAAATTTGCTGTTAAGCTGTCGTTAATGACCATGAGAGTGTTAGGTTTGCTAGAAAGTAAAATCGCTTTAAGGTGTCGAAAAACATGTTTTAATTTGTTCCGAAAAAACATTGAAATTTGTTGCAGACGTTGTCATTAAAAAATGTTAAAATTAGAGTTTTATGCGCTATTCAGTTTTACTAAATATTTTAAAATTTTTGCAAATTCTTCCGCTTTTTTGCTCTTTATTCAATGCTTTATAAAATGTGTTACAGTGATCGGATTTTGTTTAAATATGCGCTGTTTCGCTCGATAATCTGTTTTCATCTAGGCGGCAACTTCATAATATCCCCCTCGTAGAAGCCCCCCTCCTTATTTGCGAAGAACTCGGACAGCCACTTTTCACAAGCCTCTTTTGAGTTCAACTTTATACCAACAAGGGCGTTCGCCATGGACAGGAACACTTGGTATTCACTTGGCGCTATGTCCGGGCTATATGGTGGATGCGATAAAACCTCCCATCCGAGCTCCCGTAGCTTCTGACGAGTCATCAACGAAGTGTGTGGTCTAGCGTTGACCTGGTAGAACACTACATCCTTCCTGTTGGTTAATTCTGGGCGCTTCTGTTCGATCGCCTGCTTCAAGCGGTCCAGTTGTTCGCAGTAGATGGTAGAATTAAGCGTCTGGCCATATGGGAGCAGCTCATAGTGAATGATTCCCTTCCAATCCCACCAAACACACAGCAAAACCTTCCTGGCCGTCAATCCCGGCTTGGCCACTGTTTGGGACGATTCACCGGCCTTCGACCACGACCGTTTTCGCTTGATATTGTCGTATATGATCAATTTTTCGTCGCCAGTCACCATCCGCTTTAAAAATAGGTCGAGTTCGTTCCGTTTCAGCAGCATATCGCAGGCGCTGATACGGTCCAGAAGATTTTTTTGCGTCAAACCATGCGGCATCCAAACATCAAAGTTTTTTGCCTTCTGCAGATGGTTTAAAATGATTTGGTGACTAACTCCCATCTTCTGGGCGATCTCACGAGATGCCACATGCCGGTCCAACTCGATGTTTTCCATGATTTGATCGGTATTCGTCGTCACAGGTTTCCGCCGGCTGGCTTATCCATGGTGTCGTTTTTACCCGCTCTGAATCGTCAAAACCATTCCTCCGCAGTTCCAAGTGATAGAGTACCATCGCCCAAAACACCATTAATCTCACGGAACGTTTCTCTAGCGGATTTGCCTTTAATGAAGGAAAACTTTAAAAAAGCGCGAATTTCGGCGTTAGTAAACTCCAGGTTTACACGTCTATAACTGTTGAATGCAATATTCAAACTAATCATGCATAGCGTCGTTTTGTAGGTTATGTCAAGACCTTTGCCAGATATGAGCTCTGTAGCGCTTTATACATAGCCGCGAAATTCAAAAGACAAAAAGGTGGAAGGGAGATATATGACAACCTAATATTATGATATCGAAATATACTTATTTATTTAATATAAATAACTGGGCTAAAAATAAAAATAGTAAGACTTTCAAATTAATTTTATGGGAAAATGTATTGTCTAGGTTGATAGGACTGTCAGTGGCATCTGTGCCAAATGTCATATCAAAATAATCATTAGTGTTTAAAACGGTTGTCTTTCTGAAGTACATAAAATGAACTCGTCGATTTTTACGACGAGAGTCAACAAAGAAGTTTAATTACATTTTGTTTGCGGAGTCAACTTTCTGGTGTCGAAATATTAAGAATGTTTGAAAAGGCCTTCGGTGATAATTGTTTGTCCCGTGCAAGTGATTTTGATTGGTACAAATTATTCAAAGAGGAGCGATACAGGAGTAGGTGCTTGAGGCATCGTTGGAATATCGGAAGGATCATTTCCATATCTATTTTGAAAGATCATTTGGGGCTAAGAAAAGTGAAAGCACGATTGAAATAAAACATATTATTACTGGCGATGAGTCTTGGATCTATGCTACGGAGAGTTCCCCCCACAAAAGTTAAAAGTTATACATTATTTCCAACATAAGTGACACTCCGCGAAGAAAATGACTTTGAGTTGCAAGTATAAAACATATAGTTCCCAAATCAGCGCCACCCCAACCACCGCCAATTATGTCGTCGAGTTGACCTGCCAGTGAGCTCAAAGCCGTTCTTGCTTTATTTATTTTATCTCTCAGCAGTTGTACAATCGATTTTTCACAAGCCTTTTCTATGCCAAGTACTTCCGCTTGGACGATACTAGTTGAGTTATGTAGACGTTAAGATAAAGATATATCAAGCTCCCCGAAGAATAATCCTGTCCCTACATCGCAGTCCATTTTGAACCCGTCGGTATAAATTGACGTAGTATTCTTCTCCCCTAATAAACTTCTTCCTCATTCTCGTCAAGAAAGCATTCTCACCTGAAAGTCCCTATTGAAGTCCAATCTTGGATTTGTGGATTTCATCCCAAAATATGTAATTGCGCTATAATAATAATCAAGTTACGCCAGCTTTCGGTAAATCTCATATTAATATCAACAACAACTTTATTTAATACAAATCTACTTCGAAAGTTATTTACTTTTACTTACTATCTGCCAATCAGTACTTGTATTAAACTATAAAATATTTTTATTTTACCTAAGAGAAATTTTTGCCATAAAACTAAATAAACTTTTTTATGTCCATTGTGAATTAGTTCAGCACCTCAGTGTCACGTGCCTTGATTAAAACCAAAATATGATTAAATCTATTAAAAACTTTGAAATACACTTCGTTCCACTTTCTGCACATTTTAATTAACAAAATCGAAGTGTTGCTCAAGTACCTTTAAGGCACTTTCTCAGGGCAAATCGAACGCAAATAAATAAAAGATTTGGTGGTTGCGTTCATTTTATTCATTTATTTGCCATAATTTAGAACAATCAGATCACAGCAAGTGGAGAAAGTCGGCTTTACAGTAATGTATTTACTTGTATTGTATTTTGCTATGCTTTCAAAATTAACCTTTTCGCATTACTTATTAAATAAAATAAGAATTATATTGAGTTTGCATAAGATCCTAATCTAGGTGAAGTTAGTAAACCTTTTTACTGCTCTACTTTCATGCATGTATTCCCACCTATGGTATTGCTTCTTTGTTTTTTATGATGGAAGTTTCTTTTGTGAAAGTGTATGTGATATTTGCATGTGTGGACTGATGGAATATTCACGTTTGTGAATAATTGCCATTTTAGCCAGGGTTTACCGCTAAGCGAGATCAAGACTACCCGCTGTCACCTCACTAATTTGTTAAAAATATTTCTAGGACCTGGCTGGCGGCTGTTTGTAACACCTAAAACTAACTGAGAAACGTACTGTAGGCAAAAAAAGTAAATTCAATTTATATTTTAAACTATGACTATAATCTGTGCGAAACGTCACATCAAAATAATCATTCGTATTTAGTAAACGTTTGTCTTTCTGAAGTACATAATCGGCGATTTTTGCGATGAGTGAAATTACTCACCAAGGAAGTTCCATTAAATTTTGAACGCGGAATAAAATCTCTGGTGGTAATTTCAAAGAGGGTCAAGAACGTGTTGACGACGAGCCACGTCCAGGACGGCTATCAACATTAACTGATGATCAACACGTCAATAATAAGCAGTCAGAGACCTTACTGGCTTCGTTGGAATATCGGAAGGATCAGTGAAAACGATTTTGAAAAATCATTTGTGCCTAAAAAAAGTGAAAGCACGATTGATTCCAAAATCAATTTGTCAACAACAACAACATTTGTCAACAGCGTCGTGTTAACGTCTGTGAAAAAATGCTTTTCGACTACCAGGATGTCATGAATTCCGAACAAATATAAAGCAAAATGAAACTAAGTGAGTAGATGAGTTAATGAGATATCAAATATACTGAATGAAGAATATTGAATGCTTCTTCTACTGCTTCGAATACTCTTAGAGCTGGAGTCTTTTCATTCATTCGGAGGACATGACCTAGCCAGCGTAGCGACTGCCTTTTAATTCTCTGAACTACATATGTCAATGTTGTCGTATATCTCGTACAGCTCATCGTTCCATCGACTGTGATATTCGCCGTTGCCAATCCGCAAAGGATCGTAAATATTCCGCAGAACCTTTTTCAAGAGCAAAACTCGTAACATCGACTCATCAGATGTTGTCATCGTCCATGCCTCTGCACCATATAGTAGGACGGGAATAATGAGTGACTTATAGAGTTTGGCCTTTGTTCGTCGAGGGAGGACTTTACTTCTTAATAGCCTACTCAGGCCAAAGTAGCACTTGTTGGCAAGAGTTATTCTGCGTTGGATTTCGACGCTGACATTGGTGTTACTGCTAGTTCCAAGATAGGCGATATTATCAACGACTTTGAAGTTATGACTGTCAACAGTGACGTGGGAGCCAATTCGAGACCGCGACGACTGTTTTTTTGATGACAGGAAATATTTCGTCTTGCCCTCGTTCACTGCCAGACCTATTTGCTTTGCTTCCTTGTCCATTTGCTTTGCTTCACTGTCCAGTCTGGAAAAAGCATTTTTCTCCAGCAGCATGTTGAAGAAGTCGCCTTGTCTGAAACCTCGTTTGGTAACGAACGGCTCGGAGAAGTCTTTCCTCATCAATGCCAGTTTTTACACCATATTAGTTTTGCGGGGATACCAAATTCAGACATCGCGGCATAAAGGCAGCTCCTTTTCGTGCTGTCAAAAGCAGTTTTGAAATCGACGAAGAGATGGTATTTGTCGATTATCCTTTCACGGGTATTTTCCAAGATTTGGCGCATGGTGAATATCAGTTGTGTATTTTCCAAGCCTAAAGCCACACTGATAAGGTCCAATCAGATTGTTGGCGGTGGGCATTAATCTTTCACATAATATGCTCGTTAGAACTTTATATGCGATGTTGTGGATTCTTATCCCATGGAAGTTATCACAGATTGTTGGTTCTCCCTGTTTGGGAATCGGGCAGAGCACACTTCAATTCCAGTCGTCGGAAACGGTTTCGTCTTTCCATATTCTATAAAGAAGCTGTTGTGTACTCCTTATCAGTTCTTCGCCGCCATGTTGGAATAGCTCGGCCGGCAATTCATCAGTCCCCGCTGCTTTGTTGTTCTTCAGACGCGTAATTGGTATTCGAACTTCTTCATGGTTGGGCAATGGAACGTCCGCTCCATCCTCATTGACTGGGTAATTGGGTTCACCATCTCCAGGTGTAATACTTTCTCTGCCATTCAGCAGGCTGGAGAAGTGTCCCCTCCACAATTTTAGTGTGCTCTGGGCATCAGTCACTAGATCACCCCTGTGGGTTTTACAAGAGTATGCTCCGGTCTTGAAACCTTCTGTTAGTCGCCGCATCTTTAAAATTTTCGAGCATTACCCCTGTTGGCCAGGGAGTCAAGATCTTAGTATTGACGTATTTCGGCTTCTCTCTTCCCTCTTCAACTAATGCTATCGCAAATTTTTTTACCTCAAAGAGAAAATGAAGTGAAAATATACCCCCGGGCTTTTAAGTGCAATACCTATTAAACATTATATTTTTCTAATACAAAATTTCCCAAATAAATTTTTCAGGTGTTTACAATACGTAGTTACTACACTTACATAAGTGTTGTTGTAAGCACCTCGGAGATACGCATAAACGATTTGTAAACAGCTTTTGATAATTATTTGTTCAACATTTACCATATTTCGTAAGTGACAGCGTCAATTCCGATTCTCACGTGTAAGTGATTGATTTATGTGATGTTAATGAGTTGCTTTGATTTTACATATTTCTTTCGAAATACTACAAATATTTGTTTGCTGCTTTTACTATTTACCCATGCAGCATGCCCCAGACGTATTCTCTCCGATAATATGCCAGCATTAGTGTGCTTGCACAGAAATACTTTTGCAGCTGCAATGTCACATTTTCTTCTGGCGTTTCATAAATATTTGTTGTCATAAAAGGAAAGCCATTCATTGCTATCACTCAATCGCATTGCGCTCACTTATTTACGCACACATGCGCATATTTGCCAGCATGTGATGGATCGTTTACCAATTAAGTAATACTATTGGAAGAGTCAGTATGAAACCATATTTGGTTGGGCGACAGCAGACTACGAGATACAATCGAGAAATATTTGTAAGAAAGTTCCCCCAAAGCTAATTTATTGACAGCAGTTTTTACTGCTTAAAAATAAAATGAATTATTGGATTTATATCTATGTATACATATATATACATATATGTATATAAAGATATATGAAAATGAAAACTGCTTTGCGATTGCTTTGCGCTTTGAGCGAAACTAAATTATAGCAATGCAATCAGAACAATCTGGCAGCTGCCAGGCAGAAATCTGTTTCAACTTGTGCAACCCATTTAATGGCTTTTCATGCTTGATTGCCTTACTTCCCTATGCTCAGCTGGTCAAATCACAATTAACGCTCACTGACCTACTCTACTAAAGTAAGAAGGAACTGCCATGACTAGGTGTGCCGAAAGCTATGCGCTTGGATAAAAGGAAATGCAGAAATAAGAAAAAAGAGAAACAAAATAAGCGGACTTAAAGTGCAATAACAATGTAAACTTAAATATCATGCATATATGTATGTGCCTCATGGTATTATATATACATATGTTAGCAGTCAGCGTAGAAATCGCGCTGAAATTTCAGACAACTGAGACAGCTGTCCGTTGCCAATTGAAATCGCTGGAAAAGGGTCGCTACGCCTACGGTGTAGTCATTTTCACTACACTTACGCTCGTATATACATACATATAAAAGTACTGTATAGCATGGTCAGTCGGTATATTTGTTTGTATGTAGTAGGGCTAAGTGCTGGATGGCCGCTGCATAACCACGACGATACCTTTGAGTATAACAAACCAAAACCAAAACAAAAACAAAAACAGCAGTCAAGGCATTTGTGCGCTTAATGTGCCAAACGTGATTGTTTTTATATTTGTTGTTGTTGTTTTAGACTACTTATGCCGAGTGCATAAGTATGTACGAGCGTTGACCTCAATGCTTTGAGGTTAAAAAGTGAGGTTGTCGTGGTTTTATCAACGTACCATCAAATGAAGCAACTACAAAAGTAACCAAAAATAAAATTATCAAGGCAAAAACAAAAACAATAATTACAAAAATTATAAATATAATAATATTCGTTGAATATTCAAATACTCATCCAAAAGACTTAGGACACGAACTTCAAATGCTGTCAGCACCAATTAAATGATTAAATCTTTTGTTTTTGCTGCAATTTTTTGTTTATTTACTATTTTGTTTTCGTTTTTCTTTCATTTCTTTATTTCCGATTGAATTTTTTGTGGGATTGTTTTTACGCCTATTACCTATAAACACAGTTTATTACAAATGAACGGCGGAGTGATGTGTAAATGTGCATATACCCCACACGTCTGCGGTTGCAAGTAAAACAAATCTTTTGAAATTGTTTTTTAATGTTTCAATACTTTTGAGCTTTATAGTTAGCTATTTGTGAGCGCTGTTAATTTTTTCTTTAACAATGGCTTATGATTGCTACTGATATGCACATACAACCAAAATAGTACAATAGTCAATAGTAAATTTTCGTGATTGACAGCATTCAGTTTAACAAATAAGTTACGTGTTGATTAATTGATGAATCAAAAATGAATATTTCATGAGTTATTTGTTGAAAACTGAAACACTAGACAATTCCCCAATTTGTTAGAAATCAGAGTGTTTGTAATGTGTGCGCTGTCTCCACTAACTTGACTACAAATACAACGCAACTTTGATTTTAGATGAATTTAGCATTATTATCAAATTAACTTATGTGGTTCTGAATCACATTCATTTATTCCAGTTCAGCTCAGCATAAAAAGGTAACCATAGAAGAGCACCTCATCAATATTGACCGTTTTGTCCATTTTCTTAACTTAAACTACCGAATAACAATAAGCTATAGGAACATTGTCTCCTTACTAAATATAGATACCTTTCATTTTGACCAACATATAGCGCACGCTATAAACTCAACCAGATCTAAAGTTCATCCAAGCTCTTACTAAAATTTATTTACTATTAGAGTTCCCATAATACCTTGAGACGTTGCGAAATTTTCACGGAAATTTAATTTTTTTTGTAAAAATATCTACCAAAAATAAAATTTTCAGTTTTTTTCCTCTTCTAAGTTCTAAGTTAAGGTTTTAACTAAAGCACGTTTGAGGAGTTATCGTTTCAACTCGGGCGCATCTTTTTCCGAGGGGTCACCGGAAATGACGTCATAATGGCCGAGTTTAAAATATTTTTTTTTCAAAAATTTCAGAATTTCTTTGTTAATAGTGTATGTTTGTAACAATAAAAATTTTTAATGAAATATTTATTTTTTTTTCATGAGAAAACAATTGTTGAAAAAAGGCTGTTTTTTATCCGAGCAAACCAATGTAACCCCTTAATATATTTATATACAAATTGTATGTATATTATTGCAGTAATGCTTCAACTTCTGACCGTCTGAATGATACATTTATGGGTCTGTGTGGCGGCGATGGAAATAGGATAATCTTCTTCTTCGAAGTAGGTTAGTCGCGGTCTCTGCTATATATCAGGGTATGCATGTTTCGTCAGTCTGCACTTGAAAATACTTTAACATTGCTCTTGTTAATGCAGCAGAGTTTCATTCAAGCAGTATTTTCCGATGCTTACTGAGTCAGCTATCTCGCGCGCCATCAATCGGAGATTTTCCCATTTAAGATTGTATGCTTTTGTCACGTTATCCTCCGTGATAGCTGGTTTTTGTGGGTACCTAGGCGTAGGCATATTAAAAATCCACGAGCGAGCACATTGCAAATCTTCAAACAAATCTCTGATGGTCGAAGGAAAAAAGTTATCGTATATAACAACGCTCTTAAATTTAAGTGCAGAAATAAATCAATTTCAATAATAGAATCATGATTGTCCATTTCTGTAAAATCCGCTTCTATAATATACGTGGACTGATTTGGTTAAAATTTGTACAGTAATCGTTTACTAGATCTGTATCGAAAATCGGAATGAATTAGGCAGCTATCAAAAAAGTATATTGGGTATTCGAAAAAGTCTTTTAGGATTTCGTTTTTCTAAGCAAACAATGTTTTTTATATTTATACTAATAAATAAATAAACAAATATGTACTATTTTGGTTGACCACTTTTTGGCATTTTTCCGCTAAAAACATTATTCCATCAGTGTAAAACTTTCATCAGTGTAAATCGAAATTTCGAAATTTCCAGAACGAAAGCGAGCGAACCATTGTTGTGCTACACGAACTGATACAGCATCGTCTCCGAAAACCTCACAAATTTCATTGGTGGCTTGCGCGGCATTCTTCTCTTTTGCATACAAAAATTTTAAAGTATAGCGAATTTATTCATTATTTTCAATCATTTTTGAACAGCTGTAACTTTTTTTCGACTTTCTCGAATTTTTTTTGGTTAAATGAAGCTTAAAGTCTCAGCTTTCCAACACTATGTGACACAATGTGATTGGTAGCACTGGAGATATACGACTGCAACGACATCTATTGACAAAATATAATACGAAAAGATTTTTTCGACTACCAATATTAAGGCTTAACATTTTCAACAAAAATTAATACAATTGATCAGTGTTTCAAGTGTTTTCAAATCCATTCAAATGTTGTCTGACTTTTTACTGATGTTTTTTTGCATTTTTATATTAACCAAATTGTCATTAATTTAATCAAGCAAACTGAAAATGTTATTTATATAATAGTATACCTTTCAATTAGAATCATTTAAAATACTCGCTCGATGTATAAGAAGGTCAGGGTCATCTACAATAAGGTTTTTGACATTGACTCTAATAAAAAGATTATAAAAAGCTCATATCTGCTACACATATGATCTGATGTTTATATGCACAAGCATAATTCAATTAGTGCCAATTAGAACCTTTCACGAATATAAGTTATGTGCTATATCACGCTGGTCATACAGCGTTTAAATAATATTGCAGTGAAAATCCCGTGGATTTAAAAGTTTTTTAGATAACAAGCACTGAATTATTTTAGACCCACAGTAATGTCAAAGTGGATTAAGCGAAACAAAAACATTTCTATATTATTGCCATTATTACTTATTAATTGATAATGTTTAAGTAATCTTTGAAATAGCAAAATTAACTGAAAAAAAAGTTGTTGATTAATAAAAAATTTCGCATTTCTTTGGGTTCAAATACATTATTAACTACATGTGCTTTTCTATTAATAATATTAACCTCCAAACCTCCAAATTTAATCTATGTATTCTCCAATCGTACCATTTAAACTGTAGTATTCTTAATATACAATTATCTTCCGAGTATATAAAAATAACCAAAGATCTTAGAAATAGTTGAATTGACGCCGAAATTTTGTATTACTATGCCTTTTTGATGATATCCGCAGATACTCGTACATATCGCTAATGATTGCTTTCGTATGCTCTGCAAAGTGAGTTTTGCGAAACTGTTAGCAACACCATCATCCATCTTGAGACTCAAAATTCATTATTGGATTGCAGTGAAGATAATATAGTCGCTGTTGTTGAGAGTGTACACGAATACCGTGGAGAGTGGATTTGGCGCCGTTCGCAGCAACTCGGCCTGAAGTATGAAACGACTTGGCACATTTTTACATCGAGATCTTAAATTGAAAGCGTACAAAATACAGCTTTTGCAAGAACTGAAGCCACTCGATCTTCCCAAGCGACACGCTTCGAAAAGTTTTAAAAATATTCGACGTTTTCGAGCCAAATTTTGTTCATTTTTGCCTCAATGGGTATGTAAACAAGCGAAATTTCCGCTTTTGGAACAAAGAGCAACTTGAAGAGATTCATATTTCTTCATTTATTCAGAAAAACACGGTGAGCAGATATTTCCATATTTCTTCAAAGGTCGATTTAGAACACCAGATCGGTGATATCACAGTTATACTTTTTCCCGTGGCGTTCGTTAAAGTCGATTGGCCGACAATCCCGCTTTGATTTTCACACACAACACGCGTGTCATTCACCAGTTACCAGACGAAATGATCGAACAAGTCAACAAAAATTGGACTCAACGAATGGACTATCTGAGACGTAACCGCGGCCAACATTTGAAAGAGATAATCTTCAAAAAATAAATGCCAAAAAATGTTCTTTCGGATAATAATAAACATTCTTCATTAAATTTGAAGTTTTTGTATTTTTTCTTTAAAAGAGTAGGGAACCTCGAAATGGATCATCCTTTAGTAGAGTGCCGTAACTCAAAAACATAAAAAATGTCGCTGTTGGTTAGAAGCACTGCCGTTATTCAAGGTGTGGGTGAAATCCATGTTTCTATCAACAGAGAATAATAACCATTCACCTTCGGCAGGAAATGTATTCTTGTATATGACACTTATGTGATAATATGAAATACTGTTTGCGCAGTTCTCGGAGAATGGTATACAAAGGGGAGATAACAATACTAAAGTAGAAGTATTGAAATACTCTTGGTGTTTTATAAATTCTATAAGTACATTTCAAGAAGTTCGCCAAAATTTTCGAAAATACAATACTTCTAATGGTCTCTTGTCTAAGGCACAACTTCCAACGCCATAAGCTACGTGCTTCAAATATTTATTTCGTATGCAAGATTTGGTGATGCCGATGTTCAACACATGCCTCGGTATCCCGAAACTTCTTCACTTACATCTCTAGCACATATACATAAGCATACATTTATTTATATAAAAATATAATAGTAAACACCAATTGACACACATTTCACCAAAGCGCAAAGCATACAAATACATCACGATCTGTGGCATTCTAAGCAGGTCAGTGTGTACACAGCACAACAACGCACTCATATAAGTATTACCTATGCATACTCGTATACAAACATATATACATTTTACGTGTGAGAGCATAAAAACGAGTATTTGCTGTGAAATATATTTGTCTGGCGTGCGTCTGGCCAAGGCAGCACAACAATGCCACACGCTCTGGTCACAAATGAAGCGTAATCGAATACTTCCGGCCGGCGAATGAAACCGAATTCGTAATCGAAACTACACGTTAGTTAGATCTTAGTAAAAAAAAATATAATAAAACAACAATAACAAATTACGTTAGTGAGTGGTAATAACAACATGACAGCAGTGGCGACCGAAGAAGCGAATGAACTTGTGCGATTACATGCACGCTTGTCTGAGAGGGCAAGAAATGCAAGCATGCATATTACATGTGCGCTCACACATACACACATACATACATGTATGCGGCTATGTAACCTAGAGACTCAAACTTGAATTTTCACTAATAATTATGCATACGTGCGCACACATACACGCAGATATGTTTATATAATTATACTCTTGCTACATGTTGCTACAGAGTATAATAGTTTTGTTCATCTAACGGTATGTATCATGTAGTCGAGATAGATATAGGATTATATACATATATGTACACTGTCTGACTGTCCGTTCGTCCGTCCGTGCAAGCTAGAGTAAGAATTAAGATATATTGATGAAACTTGGTACACACGTTCCTTGACAAAAAAAATAAGGCGGTGTCGTATATGGGAGCAATCGGACCACTGCCATGCCCAAAAACGACATTAAGACGATAGTAGATAGTAAAATCACATATCTCGGGACCCGATCGACGGATTTAGAATAAACTTCCCTAAGCTTCCAGATACCTAATACGAGTATAAAGATTTTCGAACTTCCAGGAGACTTTATATCCGGAATTTTCGAACATCTAGCTGACTTTACTCCACATGATTGGTAATTTAATGTAAGGCACCTTAATGCAACTCATGGAATATTTTTTAGTAAAATTAGATAAAATTGGGATAGTATACCAACTGCCATATTTACCTAAAGGAATTTCTCGCACTTTGATTCTTGCAAGTTGCAAGAGCATAAAATGTTCGGTTACACCCGAACTTAGCCCTTCCTAACATGTTTTATAAATCATTTTCTTATTCGGCTTTTCATACTTTTCTCAATAACAGCTGATCGTAGTTAAATACTACCCATATGTGTTATATACAGCTAAGTTTGCAGTCAAATATATGAAATCTTTTCAGCAAGACTGCAGTGGGTTTTTGAATCAATTATTGTGGTCGGTGCATTTAATCGTAGAAATCGTTGTCATTGGTACTCAGTGTTATAAAGAGCTATCGATAGGAAGTGAAGAGGTTAATTCAATCTCATCATTAATATTGTATACATATACACCATAATCGTATGTCATATTGGATTTTTCATAAAATTCATTACTCATCTATTAAGGAGGAATTCTAGTCCAGAGGCCCAGATTTCTAGCGTTTTTTGGCAATTGATAAAAAAGCATTTGATATTTTAACTTTCCATCTTATTATTGATAGTTGAAGAGTATACAAAATTATTATTTCTTTTCATTGAGTCCTGGGTGTAGAGGAGGAAAAAAACGTGCCCTCGGCGCCGTGATTTCTGCTCTTGTAGTCACCTGAAAAATAAAATAAATATGTACGCACGACTAGTACGAATGTCGTTATTTAAAGTAGCTGCAAAACTGGATTTTTGTCACAAAATGTCGGCTACTCAAAAATAAAATTTAAAATTACAATTTTTTTAATTTTATCGCTTTCTTTTAATATTATAAATTTAAACTTTTAAATTTTTTTGCTTCGCGTGATAAAGCGATATTTAATAAACCATCATAACTTATTTCAAGTAAAGCGGCTGATTAGAACTTGAGTTATTGAAGCAACTGCGTCGAAAACGGTAGTTTCGAGAAAAACGCGTTTAAACTCTCAGTTCCGGCCGAAACAGTATGGATGCCAAGTTAGCAAAATAATTCGAATTTTGAAATCTTGTAGGCATATTCTCGAAGAGTTAAATTTTGAAAATATGAGAAAAAAGTTTTTTTGGTTAGAATACCCCTTAAGTTTTAATTAACATTAGCTCTTTAAGATCAAAAATAAAATCCCGAAAAACTTCCGTTTACAGACAAAAATTATTAATATTAATATAGCAGACGTCTTCTTCTTTGATTTGGGGAATTATTTTTTTTTAGGTTGGTATTACTGTCAGTCACATTTATGTCAAATTTCATGTCAAAATATTCATTAGTGTTTGAGATACGTGTCGTTTTGTGAGCTGCTAAAAGTGAGTTTTTCGTTTTTTGCGATGTCGAAATTTGTTGAGCAAAGAATTTGCATTAAATTTTGTTTACGGAATCAATTTTCTGCCGCGGATACGTTGAGGATGGTGCAGAAATCCTTTGGTGATGAGGCTATGTCTAAAAAAAATATTTACAAGTGGTATAGTGAGTTCCAAGCCGGCCGTGAACGTGTCGAAGACGAAGAGCGTCCAGGGCGACCATCAACCTCAACCGACGAAGCTCACGTTCAGCAAATCAAAGATTTGGTGTTGAAAAACCGTCGATTAACAATTAGAGACCTTGCTGATGAAGTTGGCATATCGAAAGGCTCAGCCAATACCATTTTGAAGAATGTTTTGGGCCTCAAGCGCGTCAAATCTGGACTGGTACCGAAAACATTGAATTTTTTGGAAAAAAGGCGTCGCGTTGAAGTGTGTGAAACGATACTTTCCGACTACCAGGGTGTCATGAAACATATTATAACTGGCGATGAGACTTGGATCTATGCTTACGACCCCGAAACAACCGATCAATCGAGCGAAGATCGTGCCAAAAGAGAGCCGAGACCAAAAAAATCGCGCCAAAGTCGCTCAAAAATCAAGGTCATGTTGACTGTTTTCTTCGATTATCGTGGTGTTGTGCATTATGAATTCCTTCCAACCGGTCAAACAGTCAACAAAGAATATTATTTGAACGTTATGCGTCGTTTGCGTAACGCTATCCGCCTAAAAAGGCCGGAATTGTGGAAAGACAATTCTTGGTTTTTACACCACGATAATGCACCATCCCATACTGCCCTCGTAATTCGTGATCATTTCGCCAAAAACTCAACCCATATCGTTCCGCAACCACCGTATTCAACTGGCTCATGCGACTTCTGGCTGTTCACCAAGCTCAAAAGACCGCTCCGGGGACACCGTTTTTATACGATAGAGGAGATTCAAGCCGCAGCGAAGACGGAACTGAAGGCCATCCCGGAAAGTGACTACAACCAGTGCTTCGAAGATTGGAAAATCCGTTGGCATAAGTGCGTTGCATCGGGAGGGGATTACTTTGAAGGGGATGAAATTGATTTGGAAGAATAAATAAAGAATTTTCAAAATAAATACAATGTTATTTTATTATTTTTTGGGCACAGTAGTATGTATGCCCCTCAGGAAATTTTCTTAGAAACTTCCCGTTTGCCACCCTTTAGGTAATGTTTTTCTGAGTTTTCGTTTTTAATTAGGTAGTAATTTTGTATATGAGCAACTTCCTGGGGGAAACCAGGATTTGACCAAAATTTTAGATCTATACCTCGAAAACTGAAGGGAACTCAACTTATCACGCCGATCATATACATATATGTATACTTTTTTTAATTTATAGGGGCTTCGACGTTTACTTCTGGGTATTACTATATTCGTTGCAAACTTAATTGTTCACATGACCCTTGATGAGTGATCATCAGGGTATAAATATTTACATATATACTATATATGCTGTAAAATCTTACACAAGTTTTGACGTGTTCGAGGAAAGTAAGGAACATCTTTTTATATATGTATTAAACATATAAGTATGACGACTTTTCCAAATATTGGTAAATTCAGAGTGCTTTAAACTAAATTGTAAAATGTAAATTATTTAAATTGCACTTTTTGTTTAGATTCAGAAAACATTTTAAGTAAATTTGCATGCTTTTGATAACCTGAACAGGGTAGATTAAGTTTGCCACGATGCTTGTAACACCTAGAAGGAAACGTCAGAGACCCTATAAAATATATATTTAGATGATCAGCAGGTCGAGCTAAGTCCATCTAGTCATGTCCGTCTGTCTGTCAGTCTGTATATATAGTATATGAACTAGTCTCTCAGTTTTTGAGATATCGATTTGAAATTTTGCACCTGTCTTTTCCTCACCAAAGCTGATCATTTGTCGGCCGATATAGCTGTAATACAAGCTGAACGATAAGGATCAAGTTCTTGTAAAGAAAATTTTTTCATTTGACGAGATATCTTTACAAAATTTGGTATGAGTTGTTTTCTAAGACAACCTCCCAAAAAAAGAACTGATAGCTGCCTTAGGAACAAGTTCTTGTAAGGAATTTTTTATAATTGTGAAGGCTATTTCAGCTTCGGTGCAGTTAACGTTTTTTTTGTTCACACAATCTACATTCCAAAATTTTTGCTCTTGAAGTATTGCAAGTTTTTTTTCGTTATAACAATTAATTTATGCTTCTACGTCCGTGTCATATTATATCGTAAATGTATATCGCCTTGACAGTTGTAGTGATGACATTCTGTTTGTTGCTTTTTAGAATTAAATTTTTGTATGCCTATTCTTGGTAGGCAAAAAAATTCGAAATTAATGCGATGTAGGAAGATTGGAAACACGGGAAAATTCGAGTTATGGTCGTAGAAAAATCGCAGTATAGAAAAGTTGTCTATAAGTAAAATCGTTAAAAGAAGAGCAAAACATGATGAAAACTCAAAGAAATGGCAGTGTTCTGAATTTTTTCGTTATGTAGAAAACTTCGTTGTACAAAAGTTCGTAATAGAGAAGGAAGTTAGGCTGTAGTAAGTTAGTATTTCAGATAAATAATGCAATAAGGTTTCGGAACAACATATATTTGTTATTAACTGTTTTAGTTTTAGAAAATATTTCGAACACAATTTTTTCTTATAGATGGCGCTGTGTATATATTTTCACAAAATATATTAAAAATATAAAAAATTGCTAACATTATGAACATAAATTAATTAGCTTATATAATTTTTGTCATCACAAGACCTTTTATGACCATTACTAATTAAAAATAAATTATTTTCCCATATTCATAACTTTACTTTTCTTCTTCTTTCTTTCAGCGCCTGATATTTGCCCAAGCAACAACATTTTCAAACAAAAACAAAAGCAGATCAGCCACAATTTGTATTTAAATTTTTCCTGTTTTCCCATAAACACACATAACGCTATGTTTCTGCATGAAACTGTCACCACAACTGCGGTGACTCTGGTGACATTTGCGGCTGGAAAAAGTGGATAACGCTTGAAACTGCTTAACATCAAAAGCTTGTACTAGTTACTAAATAAGATTGAAAGAAATTAATAAACTTGTTATTAGTCGCTTGGCGATTTGTTGGTGGCCTTAAGCGCGTTTTGTTATGGACGCCGCCGTCGTGGCTGCCAAAGTCATGCCACCAATGGCGTATGCGCCAAATTTATGAATGAAATGAGTGCGCGCGCATGCCAGCCAGTGGGTGCTGCTGCTGCTGCCAGTGAAAGCAATGCGAACAGTTGTGTAGGCACAATGTGTAAAATATAAACTTTTGTCAATATTACAGCTCGCGGTGTTGATAAGCAGCGCCAAGCCAAGAGCGCCATCAGCAACACAATACGCATGCGTGTGTGTGTGTGTGTGCATAAGTGAGCACTTCGATGAGCATTTGAGTAACTAGACACCACTTATTTCAGCGGCGGCGGCGCGCACACAGATCGCCTGAGCTTTGTGAAAGTCGGATCTCACCACTTTTGCTAAATCAACACAGCGCTTTGCTTGGCTAAAAGTAACTCCGTAAGCCGCGCTTGTTGCAATCCCAGTTCATTCGATGTTTTGTTTGCAAAGTGTGAACGTAAATTATACAAAATCGGTCGAAATTATTATTGTGCGAGTTTTATTGAAATCGGCGGTATGAAATATTGTGCGCCTTTTAATAAGTGTATATTTTGGAAAATGTGAAACAGTTACTAAATTATTGCAAGTTTTGTGTCATAAATTTGTGAACGGGTGAGAAAAGTGTTAAATAGTTTCTTATTAGCAGAATTTTGTAAAAAAAATTAAAATAATTGTTACTAATAAATATAAGCTTTAAATAAAATTCATAAAAAATCAAGTTTACAATTTAAAACCATAAAAGTGCACCCAGTGAAAACAAATATAAAAGAAAACGATAAAATAAAGGCTGACACTAAATGTAAATTATCACGAACTGAAATTTGGCGCTATTATCTTCTGTTGGGATTTTGGCTCTTTCATCGCACAAATTCTGATAAAACCCTATCGTAAATTAAAGTAACCTCGACAAAAATATAAGCTGATCTTAATACATTTTTCATACTGTTGCATAACACGATGAAATGTATAGATTGAAGAGTGGCTTTATTTTTTCAAGCCTAACTTTTATTATCCACCATATATGATTACTGTTTGGCATTATTTCGTCATATTTTCGAAGAATATAATTTTTGGGTTCAAAGGTTTCCCTTATACTGAAGCCTAGAAGGCTGGGAAATGGAAAATATTTGTTCTAAAATAATAATTTTGTTTACTCGGACTTTTATTGCAAATGTAGAAACGTCTACATATGTAGTAAGGGTAATGCCGCTATGAGCTTTTAAATGAATTTAATTTCACTAGTTGAAGTATTTTTGACTTTGCCTTGTTCTTCTCCAATTCTGTCAAAATTACTTAATTTCTTCATCGGTACTAAATTTCAGCTGAAAATTGAAAAATTAAATAATAAAAACTTAAAAAAAGGGATTGAAAAAAGTTTTTTAAATTTTCGGTTACATGGATTTCGATTTGGTTAACGGTTTAGTTAATTATTAGAAAAAAATGCTCTCCAGCTCAAAATCGCTTTGGTGCACGTCAACTTGTCAAATATTTAGATAAAATTGAGGTTTATTTTTTGTTACATGCAAAATTGTTTCAAACTGTCATGTTCTTTTTAGCGAATTTCTGTTTTTTAAAAATAATGCATTTGGTTCACTCTCTGTTAAGCTTTTTTCTAACAGTTAGATTTTCTTTAAATAGGTTGTAAACCACAGTAAATGGCTCATATGACAAATTACTCTCAAAACTGAATATAAAAACCTTTATTTATTGATTTTCAAAACTTGAAGTTTGATAAAAATTATAGTAGCTTACAGGAAACGTAAGGCTCGAAACTAAAGAACGACTAAAATGTCTTTTGTCGTAGAAAGAACCACTTATTGATTCAAGAAAGATGCGCAACACTTTTGCATGTGCTGCCAATTTGTTTGAGCGACTAGCCTAATTTGTTCGATTCACTACTCTCTAACGTTTGGCGAATAAAGAATATATATTTATAACCTTAAAGAGAATCAGATGAGGATTTTTAAGAATTTTTTTACCTGCAGGCCAGTTTCCGCTTGTATTCTAAATTTTGCTTATACAGAAGATTAAAAGCCTCTGACTAAAATAATGACATAAATGGATTTTATGTTGTGATTTGTATCTTATCTAACATCGAATTTGTTTTGTGATAAAATTATGACTTGGTATGTAATATTCCAAGTTGTACATATCATATTGATAGAAGCCTTTAGTTTAAGATTAAGATTGGAAGGGGTTACATGGGTTTCTTCGGGTAAAAACAACCTTTTTTCAACAGTTTTTTACTCATATAAAAATGAAATATTTTATTAGAATTTTTTATCGTTACAAACATACACTATTAACAAAGAAATTCTGAAATCTGAAAAAATATTTTAAACTCGGCGATTGCGCCGCTATTTCCGGTGAGTCCTCGGAAAAAAGATGCGCACGCGTTCGCAAAATAACTCCTTACAGGATCATCTAAAGTGAAATGAAAAATAGGTGTTTTAGTTAACCTTAACTTGAAACTTGGAAGAAGAAAAAAACTGAAAATTGGATTTTTAAAGTTTAAAAGTTTGGCGACATTTTTTTCATATAGTTGTATTCGAAGAAAAACCTCTCCCACCAAGTCTTTAAGAATTGTATCTCAAAGACCTGTGTAAAATTTCATGAAGATCGGTTGAGTAGTTCTCGAGAAATTTTGCCAACCGACTTCAAAAACACAGTTTTGAGAAAAACGCGTTTAAAGATTTGAGTGACAATAAAAGTGGGACAAAAGTGCACAAGTTCTTAAGGCTGTATCTCCAAAACTACTACTCGGATCAATTTGAAAATGTAGGACAACATTAAAGAGATGTTGTAGAATTTAAAAGGACAATAAAAAAAATCGATCTTTTGAAACCCGTAAACCCATGTAACACCTTAAACGACTTCATAGTATGGTACACATAATATTTCACGAAAGTCTCACAATGATGACTTTAACGTTGTAATTTTTTTTGTTGTAAAAATTTGCAACCAATATTGACTAAAAGATTTCAAAAATGTTAACTCATGGTATTGCTTATCATCTTCCTGTTTTCTTTAAGAGGTTATATCTACTTCCATGTCAGAAAGAAATGTTTTTTTTTGTTAATTTTATTTGAAGTGGCAGTTTACTTAAGTAATAAATAAATATAAGTGTTGTAGATTTACAGAAAATAAAGTCTCGATTATTCTTTTTGAAGAATGTTTGATTACTTTGATCTTGTAGCAGATCTCCAGCAATACCTCCGAAAATAGGTGTCTGACAGTGGAGAAGATTTTTGTCAAAATTAACTCAACTCCAAAAACCCAAAAAGCTTGTTATTACTAGTCAAAATTGTTATTACTTAGCCAAAATTTTGATTACTGACAATATGGCTGTTTTTTGAAATAATTTACACTTCAGAGGGGTTTGGAAATGGAAATTATTATCCAAAGTTTTATTCCTTCGATCAATACTTACACAGTGCGATTTTTTGAAATTCATTAGTAAATGTAATGTAAAGTAAAAATAAGATATAAAATCACAGCATGACTGTTTTATAATTCGGGCTGTCCGGTTGGGTAAATAAATTTTTGGATTCGTCTATCTTATATTGTAATACCTTGATTAAACTACTTGCTGGTTTATTCTACAAACAATACTACCTTTTTTATATAATATTTTTAAAATATAATAATTTATTTTGTTCACATCTAATGCATATGGACAATTAATTCATGTTTTCTGTGAGTAAAATCCATTTCAACTCACAGAGCAATTACTATAGATGATGATCATACCTACAATTAAAACAAAAATAATAATTTTTTTATTTTTTATGTATCAAAGATTATACTATTTTGTGTTAGACACAAAATTTACATGATGTAAAAAAATCCAATAACAATAATTTCCGTGCTTCAAAAGATAAAATGTGTAACACGCATACAATAATAATATATAGTATATCAGTTTCATATTTTTTACTGATCCATTATACTAAATACATATTACATACACAAAATAAAATCGAAACTGAATGTGGCCTGTGAAAAGCGAAGAGCTGAAAGCTACCCAAATTACCTACCAACAAGTGACTCAGTTCCGATGCAGTCAACGCAATCGATTAAGTAACAGCATTTAACGGTAATTTACATACACTAATAAATGTGTGTGCATACATACTTAAATAGCCAAATATTAAACACGCTCTCATTAAAGTAAACAAACTGTAATCTATAGTATACATAAATACCTACACACATAGTTATATACGAAGCCCAGCTACCTTCCTGGTTTTGTTGTGCCCCTTTGCTTTGCCCCGCTACGCTAAATACACGGGTAATAATTGTGCTAATCATAAATGTTGACGCTGGTGGCAACACACCGCGCCTTCACGCCGCCGCTGCAGCAAGTGAAAGTGAATTTAAAAGCGTATGCCAAAAACAAACACAAAACACAAGACAAAAAAAGCAACGAAAACACAAAACTACGAAATTGTTTGCAAAGCGAAATCCACCAAAATAAATGACAACAAAAACAAGCAACAAAGAAAGAAAAAAACGAGGA
Source organism: Bactrocera neohumeralis (assembly GCF_024586455.1). Classification (NCBI taxonomy): domain Eukaryota; kingdom Metazoa; phylum Arthropoda; class Insecta; order Diptera; family Tephritidae; genus Bactrocera; species Bactrocera neohumeralis. The sequence goes on along the minus strand of NC_065922.1, from coordinate 49,143,396 downwards.
AAACAAAGAAACACAATGCGCAAGTGCAAAAGCGCGCTTGTAAAGTGTGAAAATGTGTGTAGTCTGTGTTTTGCTCAGCGCTTCTGCGTTGCGGCAAATCGACCAAAAGCAAAGCATGTGCGATATTTTAAGTGGAAATATGTAAATAATGCCGCGTTACTTACGAATATATCAAATTGTTTCAACTTTTTGTCTAAGTGATGCGCAGCAAATTTTCAAATAAATGCTTTCATTGTAGTAGATTGTTTCTCAGTCACATAACCTCTATTACCTTGTGCTGTTTCCCTGTTTAATAAACTTTTACTTTGTTAACAGAAAATATATTTAGTGCGATAATTCACAAGTGTCAGTGGAGCAGTGTAATATGAAGCGGAGGAATTTACTGCTGAAGCTGTGCGCATTGCTGACAACGCTGTCATGGCAACTGACAGGTGAGTGCATGGATACTTGTAAGCACTTAAAACAATGTAAATTTATTCGTAACTCATGCATACATATGTACATATATTGCTTGAAAAAAAAAAAAATAATAGTAAAAATGACATTTTATGCATTTATGGAAGCTGGTGGGAATAATGTGAATTATGAGGAGAAAATATAAATAACTGATGGTCATAGTGCATTA